>NW_026782558.1:1382500-2055714 GCF_031769215.1 Ylistrum balloti
ACCTTGAGGGTTAGACAACCAAGAATGTCATCCCGAGGGTTGGAGATTTATCTGTTACACCCTCAAGGTAGGGGATGATTATTTTTCTCCCATCATACTTTTTCTCAGAGAGCCTTAGCTTCGGTGATAATCAGCTTGTAAACAAACAGGTAAAAAATACTGTTCATATGTAGCAGACGACTCGTGTAGAAGTAGTTCCGGTTCACTTCCGGTGCACGCGCTATCTGTCATACCCTAGGGGTTGACAGAGAAATCACACCCTAGGGGATGAGATGACAGAAATCTTGAACAAGTAAAACGGATGGCAAGCCTTTGAATGATGGGAGAAACCATTATCAATAAACCCTACATATCTAATATTGATATCCATCTATGAAAGTAAAGAAAAGATTATACAATAACTTGATAAGAGCATGAATGTTGGGCATATTGCTTTTTAAATTCTATATAAAAAGAGAGAAAGATAGAAATGGTGCCTTTTACTGAAGTCTCATACAACCATCCGTTCATATCTTGTCAGATCTCGAATGTTGATAGCTCATTTGAATAAATAAATGTATAAGACCTTTAAATATTTATTTGTGTTTTAGTTGACCAAAAATTAACAATCCCTCACTGTTTGCTGTTGTACCCCTCACATGTGATGACACAACCACTCACGCGCGCAGACACTTGTTGACTGCTTGTAACTTAAAACTACCTCGCGTGCTACTAAACTCTGGAACTGCGTTAAAATTACTACATGTAGCATTCTGCCGAACTGTTGTAAAATTCTATAGAAAGTCTGAATCATAAAAACTCTTCACTTAACGTAAAAACATGATAGAAACAACTCCCGATACACGGGGCTTGCTCTGCCAGCTGTCACAATAAACGATATTCTGCTCTCGTAACATTGACGTGGTGTCTGTGTAGGTATGCTGTTATCTGTACACCGCCAATTATCTTAAAATAAACGACGAATACTAAACCTGATACGATAAAAAAAATGTTTTGTTGAACATCGTTTTGTTTGCTTTTTTCCCCCAGTTGCATTCAGTGACGATTATTATCAAGTTTACTTTAAATATTTACCAAACCAATTTTACATTTGTACGTTGTGAAAACATGCGTTCAAAGATTGCCGAGTCAAAATATCTGTCCATAAGACTCATTAAGTTAACATTTCGACTGATCTACGAATCTTTTTCTTTTTTCCGTCTTTTTTACAGAGCTAGGGACAGTTCTTTCGTTTTGAATGTCACCGTATCATGGAAACCATTTTTTTCTGTTTTGGATTTCTCGTCCTACACAAACTATAACGTGTCTTTTCTATCATACATGTATATTGGCGAGGAAGAACGGCTATTTTAAGGATAAAATAGACATGTTCTTTGCATTAGTTTTAAATGTATTTTGGTTGTCGGGTGGCGCAGTGGTAACCTAGCCGACCGGGGTTCGATTCCCGGAACGGACGTGAAAAGGTAAGGGGTCACCTGCCCGATCACGTGTTTTTTCCCCGGTTACTCCGGTTTCCTTCCACAATAAGACCCCTCGCGCGCTTACATCCGGGCCAACAAGAGTGATTAGTATAAGTTGACATAACTTGTTTCGCAATTGTTGTAAAATAAATAAAGTTTATATTATATATTAGTTTTAAATTCAAGTAATCACCTAAGGAAACGACCAACACCATTTACTGGACAGGTCTGTTGGTTCCGAGAAGTGGCCATACTTGTTACATGTCACAGCGAAAAATCATTGTATAAGCAGTTGTGACGTGTATTTTGTATGGAGGTAAAAAAAAGTCGTTTAATGTATCGTTTTAAGAAAATGTGAAAACTTTTCGTTATGGTGCGAACGACACGTGCACGACCGTCAACACTATCAGGCAACTGATATTTACGATTTTTTTTGAGAGTGACAGACATCTATTTTTATTTAGCAGACAGTTCTTTGTCTGTCTATTATCATTGTTATCGGCCTTTAAGGTGACATTGGTTATTGATCGACGGAATAAAAGAAATACTTGATAGTCTGATTTTTTCAGTCTGTATTTGCAGCACTTTGGGGAAAATCACACTTTACATGAATTAACCTTATACATGCAGTTAATATATATAAACAGCACGGCGTTAAGATATACCAAGTGTGTAATAACATAGTGAGAAACACCAGATATGTGATACAGTATGACACACCAGATATGTGATATAGTAAGATACACTAGATATGTGATACAGTAAGATACACCAGATATGTGACACAATAAGATACACCAGATATGTGATACAGTAAGATATGTGATACAATAAGATATGTGATACAGTAAGATATGTGATACAGTAAGACACACCAGATATGTGATACAGTATGACACACCAGATATGTGATACACACCAGATATGTGATACAGTAAGACACACCAGATATGTGATACAGTAAGATACACCAGATATGTGATACAGTAAGATACACCAGATATGTGATACAGTAAGATACACCAGATATGTGATACAGTAAGATACACCAGATATGTGATACAGTAAGATATGTGATACAGTAAGACACACCAGATATGTGATACAGTAAGATACACCAGATATGTGATACAGTAAGATATGTGATACAATAAGATATGTGATACAGTAAGATATGTGATACAGTAAGATACACCAGATATGTGATACAGTATGACACACCAGATATGTGATACAGTATGACACACCAGATATGTGATACAGTAAGATACACCAGATATGTGATACAGTAAGACACACCAGATATGTGATACAGTAAGATATGTGATACAGTAAGATATGTGATACAGTAAGATATGTGATACAGTAAGATACACCAGATATGTGATACAGTAAGATATGTGATACAGTAAGATATGTGATACAGTAAGATACACCAGATATGTGATACAGTATGACACACCAGATATGTGATACAGTATGACACACCAGATATGTGATACAGTAAGATACACCAGATATGTGATACAGTAAGATACACCAGATATGTGATACAGTAAGATATGTGATACAGTAAGATATATGATACAGTAAGATATGTGATACAGTAAGATACACCAGATATGTGATACAGTAAGATACACCAGATATGTGATACAGTAAGATACACCAGATATGTGATACAGTAAGATATGTGATACAGTAAGATATGTGATACAGTAAGATATGTGATACAGTAAGATATGTGATACAGTAAGATATGTGATACAGTAAGATACACCAGATATGTGATACAGTAAGATACACCAGATATGTGATACAGTAAGATACACCAGATATGTGATACAGTAAGATACACCAGATATGTGATACAGTAAGATACACCAGATATGTGATACAGTAAGATATGTGATACAGTAAGATACACCAGATATGTGATACAGTAAGATACACCAGATATGTGATACAGTAAGATACACCAGATATGTGATACAGTAAGATATGTGATACAGTAAGATATGTGATACAGTAAGATACACCAGATATGTGGTACAGTAAGATACACAAGATATGTGGTACAGTAAGATACACCATATATGTGGTACAGTAAGATACACCATATATGTGATACAGTAAGATACACCAGATATGTGATACAGTAAGATATGTGATACAGTAAGATATGTGATACAGTAAGATACACCAGATATGTGATACAGTAAGATACACCAGATATGTGATACAGTAAGATATGTGTAAGATATGTGATACAGTAAGATATGTGATACAGTAAGACACACCAGATATGTGATACAGTATGACACACCAGATATGTGATACAGTAAGACACACCAGATATGTGATACAGTAAGATACACCAGATATGTGATACAGTAAGATATGTGATACAGTAAGATATGTGATACAGTAAGATACACCAGATATGTGATACAGTAAGATATGTGATACAATAAGATATGTGATACAGTAAGATATGTGATACAGTAAGATACACCAGATATGTGATACAGTAAGATACACCAGATATGTGATACAGTAAGATACACCAGATATGTGATACAGTAAGATATGTGATACAGTAAGATATGTGATACAGTAAGATACACCAGATATGTGATACAGTAAGATATGTGATACAGTAAGATATATGGTACAGTAAGATATGTGATACAGTAAGATACACCAGATATGTGATACAGTAAGATATGTGATACAGTATGATATGTGATACAGTAAGATACACCAGATATGTGATACAGTAAGATACACCAGATATGTGATACAGTAAGATACACCAGATATGTGATACAGTTAGATACACCAGATATGTGATACAGTATGACACACCAGATATGTGATACAGTAAGATACACCAGATATGTGATACAGTAAGATACACCAGATATGTGATACAGTAAGATATGTGATACAGTAAGATACACCAGATATGTGATACAGTAAGATACACCAGATATGTGATACAGTAAGATACACCAGAGATGTGTTACAGTAAGATACACCAGATATGTGACACAATAAGATACACCAGATATGTGATACAGTAAGATACACCAGATATGTGATACAGTAAGATACACCAGATATGTGATACAGTATGACACACCAGATATGTGATACAGTATGACACACCAGATATGTGATACAGTAAGATACACCAGATATGTGATACAGTATGACACACCAGATATGTGATACAGTAAGATACACCAGATATGTGATACAGTAAGATACACCAGATATGTGATACAGTAAGATATGTGATACAGTAAGATACACCAGATATGTGATACAGTAAGATACACCAGATATGTGATATAGTAAGATAAACCAGATATGTGATACAGTAAGATATGTGATACAGTAAGATATGTGATACAGTAAGATACACCAGATATGTGATACAATAAGATACACCAGATATGTGATATAGTAAGATAAACCAGATATGTGATACAGTAAGATACACCAGATATGTGACACAATAAGATACACCAGATATGTGATACAGTAAGATACACCAGATATGTGACACAGTAAGATACACCAGATATGTGACACAATAAGATACACCAGATATGTGATACAGTAAGATACACCAGATATGTGATACAGTAAGATACACCAGATATGTGATACAGTATGATACACCAGATATGTGATACAGTAAGACACACCAGATATGTGATACAGTAAGATACACCAGATATGTGATACAGTAAGATACACCAGATATGTGATACAGTATGACACACCAGATATGTGATACAGTAAGATACACCAGATATGTGGTACAGTAAGATACACCAGATATTTGAGATAATATTTTACACCAAATATTAGTGGTAGTAAGATACGAGTGTTGATGTAAAGTGAACAGTTGAATATCATATCTTATGAAGACCTTTTAAGTGAAAATATAATTGATGTTCAAAAGGTTCTATTTATTTTTCAAAAAGTTAAAGTGTGATTTTTAATACCTATCAAACTTTAATTAGTTTTTCATAGATTTGAACAAATCCCAAGGAAAGTTTCAGCAGAAAAAGGTTTGAAATTAGACCTTTCTAAAGCGCCGTAATGAATATGGCATGAAAGTAAAAGAGATTTAGAGTCAGGAGTAGGATGGCTGTAGGGTGATGTAGCTGATTAAACAAAAGACTGAAAAGTGCAAGTTAGGCGAAATTATAGGGATAAGATAGGGAACCTGTTAGGTTTGAAGAGAAGCTACAGATTTCTTAATAAATAGCTTTACACTATGTGCCATTTCATTTGTACTATAGGAAAACAAAAATCTCATATCGAATTGACGTTTGAACTGCGTTTTCGTGACACAAATTTTCGATAAATCAAGTTACTACTGTTACCTGACACCGAAATCGCTTGATTTAAAATATTTTGCCATCTAAATACATCATCTTTCTTTTCATTCACTCATTTCCGCACTGCACTGTTTCAATACGCTACTGGAGTTTACCAGAACCCAGAGTACACAAATCAGAGCACCAAATTTTCTCTTCAGAATATCAATATCAGAACTCCAATTTGTTTAAACTGTAAACAATATTATGTTTAGGAGCAGTTCTGTTTTTTCTACTGTGACGTTAATTAGACTTCTTGGCAAAAGTGTGGTATTTATATGAAACCAAGGTATGTATTGCAGAGAAAATGGCTACTCGCTGTTTGCTTGGACATAAAATTCCACTTATCTTTGATGGTTATTTGAGCACATGAACCAAGGTAAGTGTTTATAAATGTCAGAAATCCTTTTTTCTGTTTTATCGTTTCAATCAAAGTAAACTTAGCCATTTCTATATATATATCAGTATGTTAGGCCATGTCTTTGTCAAGATGGGGCCAGTTTCGTTCATCAAGCATTCATCGAAAGGATAAAATATGTTTTTAAAAGGTAATGTATGTGTCACTCAGATTTACGACCCGTAAAATTACTTAAAAATAATAGGATAAAAATGCAATCAGTTTTCCCTTCTCGAGAATTACAACCCTTGTCACTATAATACTTATGTATAAATGATGAGTTGAAATTCGTGCCAAGTTCCTGTGGAAGTGGCCTAAGGCAAGAGGTCTGACATCCATTCATTAAAATACAAGTGAAAGATGTTTTTGAAATTGTGGGGGTTTTATCGCTGTACTGTTAATTTGAGGTGCCCTCCAGGGCCCGTCCCCTACCACATACAGCAATATCTAGCGCCTCACATTTATAACGATGAAAACAGGAAGAGAAACGAGGAGCAGGTGGAATGACAATGATAGCGAACAGCGTGGAATCCTTTCCTATTTCACTCTCATCACCCAGTACATTTAATAAAATAGGATTTCCATCTGTTGGCCTTTAGGCCTGAAGCATTCCTCATTTCTAATCTTCGCTATAGAAGCCAGTCGTGATGCTGTTAATTTCATCATATGATTTGATGGTATTCTGTTTTGCTTTCGAGAAAACATCTAAAAAGATTGATGTTTGAATCATACGCTGTCCCTCATTTTCAATAGTTAACTCTGTGTAACAGATACAAGTGAATCTGTCAATCCTTTCATATAAACGATATTAATGAGAATATTTTTATTATGAACCGACTGCTGGAAACATTACAAAATCTAAACTAAAATATTGAAAATGTTATGAATCTATAACCGTAAACCTCAAAATAAAGCTGGTTTTTAATAGAGATAGAAACATTGGTTCAATTTGACCGAATGTATCTCTTTATCATTTATATCAGTATATAAATGCGATTTTTATTTACACCTTTACTGTAAAATTATCCATTTTTGTGGAGGATTTATTTTCGTTGAATTCAAGGATACTCTAAATCCAGAAATTAATTTGCCCACGAAAAAATAATAGATTATAGTACTTGTCGATTTCATGGACAAGATTTATCAACAAAATCAAGTTCTAACGAAAAGGAATATTTTTGGAAAACCACGAAATTTGAGCCTCACGAAACAAATGGATTTTAACTTATCGTACGATCATCATATCATGAGATAGGTGTTTTTTTAATCTTATTGTTATTGTTATTTAAGTAATAGTGGTGTGTGTGTGTTGGTTAGTCAGGAGAATAACTAATGAAAATTATACAAAAGAGATAGATAAAATCTGAAAAAAAACACTGAGAATTTTAATATCTATCATATTAGTTTTACTTAATGAAAATATTACTAAGCGAACCGAAAAATTCAAAACAGAAACACCAATTAAAAATCAGAATGAAATTCTTAATGATGGTGTTATAGGGGAAAACAATATGAATTTACGTGTGTGTTTAACTGACACTGCACACAAGGAACATAGCTAATCCTGCAGTGTGTAAAACATCAGACACGATTTCTCTCGCCATGAACGGCGTTAAAGTTAGGATTTCAGACCGAAATATTGTAGTTTGCATCCATACATACCTTTATCCAGCCTCATAAAACTGTCGCTGCTGTCCAGAATCACTTTGACGTACTATTTATGACGTCACAGAGTAGATTAAGCAGACTTACACATGCCTCTGCCGTTCTTTATTTGTCAGACTCTTTCGGTATGTTAGGAACAGGTATTTCATGTCATTGCCCGCACCTGAAACTTAAAAAAAAAACGACGGAAACACGTAATCGCTGGAAATATATTAACCCAGGCCCCACCCCCTGAGTGCAGGGAGTACTCGCTATAGGACTCGACTAGAAAACTAGTTGATGGAGACATCAAAATAATATGACTGGGGAAAAAACACCCACAGGAAACTACACATCTTCTGTTGGGGACTTAAGATTTGTTATCAAAAATTTCTTCTGAGTAATTGACATATCATTCCGGATAAATCGGTTTTCTTTTCCGTTTTGACTATTGGATACAACAGCTTCCGTAACCTTTCTGATCTGCCAGAGTTACCGCCCTTCGTTTTACTCTCTCAGATTGTACAACGATTAGCTTGACACTCGATGGGAGCCGAGATTGCCGTAACTGGCAAGGGACCAAGACAATACGAGATCGTTGGAACGCAGACCACTGACACTTTTCTAAACTACGTGCCAGTAGATGGTCAGATGGAATATGAACGTCCTGTTAAATTTAAATGTTAGTGTAGTTTTCACAATATACTATACTAAAATATAAATTTTGACTTTGGCTGCTACACGATAGCTTAAAACAAAACCTCAAACAATCAGAACATTGAACTTGGAATTTACACGGGACATAAATAGTATCATATCGAGACATGCACATGGGAGTTTCGGGGCCAATGTATGTAGGCACGGGCTTAGACTGTCACTCATCCTAATAATAGGCTTTTCGGGTAAAAGGCTTTTAATCTTCATAATTTTACGATAAAGACAAGGGCATTACCAGTGAATGTCTCGTTACACACTAACTGGTTTATTCGCAGACTCTCTGCGGTCTAACAAACAGACGTTTTTATCGCGTACGGTCACGAACATTCAATCCCGATGAATGGACAGTTTGTTGGCCTTCGTATCAAGTGTCTTACTCCATTAATATAAATGTATCGTATTCATTATGACATACTTCCAGTCATGTTTAGTGTGTATGTGTCTGTTCTTTATTTATGTTTCATAAAACAGGAGAACAATGCCGTGTAAAAAATATAATTCTGACTCAGAACAGAAGAAATTAAAGGAAAGTCTGTTAATGTTTTCCGGTAAGGCAAGCGTCGTCAACCAGACATCATGGACATTTAAACAACATTAAAATGTTACGTTCTCTAAGCGAATGACGGGGTAGGTATAACGAAAATTCACAACGAGTCTTTTTGAGGGTCGAATTGGGGCACTTGTTGTTTTTATTAGTCCTCTGCCGTTGAAACCGTCCGTCTGTTTATCCGTCCGTATATCCGGAAGTTGGTTTCAAGATAATAATTTCAAGAAGGATTCGTACATTTGGTTGACACTTCATACAATGTTAGCCTAAGGGGTCAAAAGGTCAACTACGCAGGTCACTGCTGATAAAAATACCTATTTTTTCGTCAAATTTTGGTTTCAAGATGATAACTTCATTAAGGATTAATGGATTTGGTCGAAATTTTACACAATGTTAGCTTATGAGGTAATACAGGGTGAAATTATGTTTGGAGTCAAAAGGTCAGCTACGAAGGTCACTGCTGCTAAAATTAGATATATTTCATCAAATTTTGGTTTCCAGCTGATAACTTCAGAAAGGATTGATAGATTTGGTTGAAACTGCACAAAATATCTTAGGAAGTAATATAGAATAGGATTGAATATGGGGTCAAAAGGTCTACTACAAAGGTCAGTGGTACTAAAAATATACTTTCATCGTCATATTTTGGCTTCCAGATGATAACTTGTGATAGGGTGGACCGATCGTATTGAAACTTGAAGCAATCTAACATTATTAGAAAAGATATATGATGAGATTGAGTTAGGGTGAAAAGGTCAACTGTGAAGTCTATGAAGGTCACTTACTACAATAGACATTTTTCACCATTTTTAGGGCCCAGCATCAAAGTTACGGACAGCAGAGTTTGTCAGATAAACACCAGAAATCAATTGACCAATTTTCAATGTCACTGTATCAAAAGTTCAAGGTCAAATTTTACATCTTTTCATGTGTAACTAGAATGGTTAAATTCAGCGATAAAGGTCAGACACACACCGGGTCCTTTCTGACATGTCAGTATTTCAGTCTTTTTTCCAGATAATCAGTTAATTGGATTAGGAATGACGAACTTGATACTTCTTCCTACCGTATTAAGCACTGGGGAGTGCACGCAATGATTTATTTTCTGTGTTATTTTCTGGTTTTTACGCTACTCCCCCTCAAGACACTGGTTGTTAGAGAGAAGACTTTCAATTGTTAAAGAGACATCTGTGCATTGCTAGTAAGGTCTATGTTGTCTAGAAAATTTAATAAACGACGGGGGACGAGTGTTGAATGCAACACTAACGGTAAGCTTGGTTTTGTTAACATTTATATTAGTTTTTAGTTTTTTTTCTAACGCTTATGAAATACACATGTAGCTGCTCGCCTTTCAAAGGGTCAGATGTGGAAATAGGTATGATGCACGTAAGTGGTAATATTGCATGATTTACACAAACGACTAGGAAGGTTGATAGAGGAGAAAACTCCAAACTCGTATAAATTGGAACCAGATAAGATGTCGGAGAACTGATCCATTTGAAAACAAGATTACTTTTGGAATTTGTATCAGGTGTGGAAATCCTCCCTGGTTTTACATGAATTGCGTTGCATTATTTCTGAAATGAACTGATCAGTTAAACAAATCAACATAACTCGAGCGTTCGATTCTGTTTAGATTGCCTTAGCCTTGGCTGATGATCAGTAGCAATCGTTCCCGAAAAAAAGCGTTTTTGTCTAATCCTCCTTCCATTCATCCGTTGGAACAGATTGCGCATAGGGCTTTACAACAATTCCTGGTCAGGTTTTTACCAGTGTGTACGACTTACCGCTAGAGTTTGTCCATCAGTTGACACAGGAACTTAATCGCTATGATAATGGACAAATCTACGGCTACATAAAATGACCTTCAGTTACTTGACGACAGTTTGTATGCCAATCACTGGTCAGCCATGAGCAAGAGATTCCAGGTAATGGTCAAGATAAGCCTGTTTGCATTCTAGCGGAAGTACATCCAACATTTTATTGAGTTGCTTAATGGCTGGAAATGAGACAACGGTTATTTTACTGACTTCTTGAAAGATAAAAGTAATTTATCGAGACAAAACTATTAAGAAAGAGAATTGTCTTTCACATATTCCTTCAAGTGACCTACCGAAACTTTGAAGAATTCACAGGGAATGGTATTTTAGTAACACATTATTTATTGAAAGTAGGAGTTGATTGAAAATGTTTTGATTTCCTAGTTCCAAAGACTTTGATACATAGACAATGAAGAGACTTTTATGCTGAGACGTGTTATTGTCACTGATCGTTAACAGAGAGAACAATACGCTGTTTACATTGTCTACATCGGGTTATGGTATAAGAGTAAGAATTCCAGCCTTAATGATGTAAAATTGTTCAATCCTCTACAACACATTAGCGAAAGACAGATATTATCATCCTCCAGATCGACGGCAAAGAGCTGTCACACTTCTGAAAAAAAATATATTAAAAAATGAAATTATAGGGAACATTTTATAACAACTTAGTTTAAGATGACAAGGTGCGATGCATTGTAACAAGCTAAAAATAGATCTGTGCTTCCTTTGTTGTAAAAAATTGCAAATATTTTTATTTTCTGGGCAAATGAAACCTAATCTCTAAACAAGGGAACAACATAATTATAACCCGTTGTAAAGATTCGTTAAAGGGGATCTAAAGAGGTTGTGTAAGGGCTGCTTAAAGTTATGTGGTCATTAACTGTCACTTCATTAGTTTGGGTTCGTCATTTATCTTGTACAAAATACAACTGAAATTAAATGACGTCACAAAAAGTCAAGAAATAAAAACAAGAGTGATGAATAATGTTTTCAGATGAATTCATGAGTTATATTCATTAGCGAAATATCCAAGCTCCTAGCTCGGAAGCAGAGTGCAAAAATCCTGTCAATATCGACAGTGAGGTTTGTAAGACCAAGACAAGAAGGACATATATTAAAATTAAGCCGAACAAAAGCCTTATGATAAATTAGTTTTTACTCGCAATCATTAGATACAAGAACAAATGTGTACAAATTGCAAGATACACGTCCATAGGTTAACATCATAAGATACACGTCCATAGGTTAACATCACAAGATACACGTCCATGTGTTTACATCACAAGATACACGTCCATAGGTTAACATCATAAGATACACGTCCATGTGTTTACATCACAAGATACACGTCCATGTGTTTACATCATAAGATACACGTCCATGTGTTTACATCATAAGATACACGTCCATGTGTTTACATCATAAGATACACGTCCATGTGTTTACATCACAAGATACACGTCCATGTGTTTACATCATAAGATACACGTCCATGTGTTTACATCACAAGATACACGTCCATGTGTTTACATCACAAGATATACGTCCATGTGTTTACATCACAAGATACACGTCCATGTGTTTACATCACAAGATACACGTCCATGTGTTTACATCATAAGATACACGTCCATGTGTAAACATCACAAGATACACGTCCATGTGTCAACATCACAAGATACACGTCCATGTGTAAACATCACATGATGCACGTCCATGTGTCAACATTACATGATACACGTCCATGTGTCAATATCACAAGATACGCGTCCATGTGTAAACATCACAAGATACACGTCCATGTGTAAACATCACAAGATACACGTCCATGTGTCAACATCACGAGATACACGTCCATGTGTAAACATCACAAGATACACGTCCATGTGTCAACACATTCAAACCTTTCAATTTCACAGTAAGATTTACTAATTATAACTATGTTTTACTTACGGAAATGTTTTTAAGTCATTCAATCAGTGTTTATAAAGGTAATATTTTGATTGAACATGCATTATAAAAGACAAATGTATGGTAACCCATATAATATTTTTCCGTGTCCTATATAATTATATAAAACCATATTAGTTAGGAGTGTTAAACGAGGCCTCTAAAACGACCAACGACAACAGAATACCGCAGCCTTAACTTCATTACATGGCGAATGTGTAAGGGAGAGGTGTGGTGGGACAATCATCACACCTGGGGGCTGATAACGAGCTTGGTTGATAACCCATCCCTATATTTATCAAATCGGAATTCTCATTTGCTCTCGATGTGCTCCCTCTACACGTGTTCTAAATATAGCCTTCATTTTGTTGTGACCAGTAATTGACTTACATATACATATATCACAATGGTGTCCTGACGGTCAGTTACAGTTACTTACAGGATAAACCTGGAGACGCATTATAACTACAGAATCCAGGATTTATTTAAAACGCGAATTGACTTCCAGATTAAAACATGTGACTATTTTTGTATCGAATACATAGTTAAATATTGATCCCAAACATGAATGCCTCTATATCTTATTATGATTCTTTAGGTGAAAAAAACGATTTTTACATTTTTTGATGGTTTACTATTCTATATTCTTTGCATGTTCGGGAGGCGTAGTGGTAACACACTCGTTTTTATCCAGGCGTCTAGGGTTCGATTCCCGGCACGTGCGTGAAAAGGTAAAGGTCACCTGCCCGACTAAGTGGGTTTTCTGTTGGTTAGACGGTGTCCTTCTATAGTAAACTCCGTCGCTCGCTTCCATCCGGGTGTTATTTGAGTGGATATTGTTCTAGAAATTTAGATTGTATGTTGTTCCCTATAATCATACGAACGAAACATATTTTTCAAAAAAGAAAAATGTAGTTGTCATTGGATTTGACAATGTAAACATACATGTAAACAACTCTTGGGAGAAGAAAACAATAAAACGGCAGTGATAAAAATTTAGATTCAGGAAAACAAAACCATACAACAACAACAACAACAACAACAACAACAACAACAACAACAACAACAACAACAACAACAACAACAACAACAAAAACAACAACAGCAACAACAACAACAACAAAACAACAAAAGCAGCAACAACAACATCAACAACAACAACATCAGCAGCAACAACAACAGCAGCAGCAACAACAACAACATTAACAACAACATCAACAACAACAGCAGCAGCAGCAACAACAACAACAACAGTAACAACAACAGCATTAACAACAACAACAGCAACAACAACAGCATTAACAACAACAACAACGGCAACAAAAACAGCATTAACAACAACAACATCAACAACAACAGCAACAACAACAACAGCATTAACAACAACATCAACAACAGCAGCAGCAACAACAACAACAGCATTAACAACAACATCAACAACAACAGCAGCAGCAACAACAACAACATTAACAACAACAACAACAGCAACAACAAAAACAATACGTGCATCACATGCTGCTGCTATACATAAGAGACAGAAATATGAGATTTATGGACAAAGAGTAAACGATATCATTTGACTGAAGACAGGGACGGCACATACGATTGACTTAATAAAATCAATTCGTATTAGTCTGAACGCGAGTTTAAGTGAATTAGTAGCTTATTTTGATCCCTGGCTTAAGTTAGATAAATTCAGTGACCTATGAAAAAGAAAACATACCAAAATCTACAAATAGTGCTCTTTAGAATGCCAGTTGTTGACTGGAAAGTATTTTTATATCACGTGATCTTATAAAGAATGTATGTGGTGAATTTATGTGTTGAGTTAAAACAATTCAGTCTGACGTATAATATTTTGTGTGTTGTTGCGTTTGTCATAATTCTCAGAAACGAAAATACTCCCATCAAAAGAGCACGAAAATAATTATGGGGAGGTCGTCTTCAATCACGTGGTTGGCATAGCAACAAGATGGACGTCAGCAACCTTCTCGTTTGTTCGCTTTAGTAACACCCTTCCCCTAGGGGATCATTTGCAGTATTACTTAACAATTGGAATCCAATGATCTAATTAAGCTTTTTACGGTTGAATACGTCATTGAGGTAATTCAATTTGACCAATCGACCAATCAGATGATTTCGAGCAGACACGTATACAGTGAAATGAGAAGACAGGATTATGAATTTTTATTTCTGCCCTAACTGATAGTTTGTGACGTAATTAAATAATCTTCATCGTCTTTCTCTGTTACATGCAAAATTATTGGTTAACTAATACTGCTGAGCTACTTGTGACAGTTGTGAGCAGCAATGGAAACCCGATCTCTGGATTGCAGCTGCCGTTGATGAAATATTTCCATCGAAAATCCCTTATCGAATAATTGATATATTCATGTGTCTTATTGGTGTAACTGAAACGATTCAATTTTATTCGTTATAGCTTGTCGTGTAAGTAATTGTAATGTAGATATTAATCGATAACTTACAGCTGGGTAATATTGATGATGATTACCTAATTGTACATTAAATAGCTAGCTATCAGTTGGCTCCCATTACAAAATCATGGAAGAAATTGATGTCATTTGTAACATAATATGATTTGAGTCTCCTTTAACGTAAAGTCACTTAGTGTCACTTGAGTCACTTATAACTTAATGTCACTTAAGTCACTTGTAAATTAATGTCACTTGAGTCATGTTTAACTTAGTGTCACTTACGTCATTTATAACCTGGTATCACTTGAGTCACTTGTAACTTAATGTCACTTGTGTCACTTGTAACTTAATGTCACTTGAGTCACTTGTAACTTAATGTCACTCGAGTCACTTATAACTTACTGTCACTTGAGTCACTTGTAACTTAATGTCACTTGAGTCACTTATAACTAAATGTAACTTGAGTCACTTGTAAATTAATGTCACTTGAGTCATTTTTAACTTAGTGTCACTTAAGTCATTTGTAACCTGGTATCACTTGAGTCACTTATAACTTAATGTAACTTGAGTCATTTTAACTTAATGTCACTTGAGTCACTTGTAACTTAATGTCACTTGAGTCATTTTTAACATAGTGTCACTTAAGTCATTGGTAACCTTGTATCACTTGAGTCACTTATAACTTAATGTCACTTAAGTCATTTTTAACTTAATGTCACTTGAGTCACTTATAACTTAATGTTACTTAAGTCATTTGTAATCTGGTATCACTTGAGTCACTTATAACTTAATGTCACTTGAGTCACTTGTAACTTAATGTCACTTGAGTCATTTGCAACTTAATGTCACTTGTGTCATCTTTAACTTAATGTCTCTTGAGTCATTTTTAACTTAATGTTACTTAAGTCATTTGTAATCTGGTATCACTTGAGTCACTTATAACTTAATGTCACTTGAGTCACTTGTAACTTAATGTCACTTCAGTCATTTGTAACTTAATGTAACTTGAGTCACTTATAACTTAATGTCACTTAAGTCATTTTTAACATAGTGTCACTTAAGTCATTTGTAACCTTGTATCACTTGAGTCACTTATAACTTAATGTCACTTGTGTCATCTTTAACTTAATGTCACTTGAGTCATTTGTAACCTGGTATCACTTGAGTCTCCCTTAACAAAGTATCACTTGAGTCAGTTGTAACTTAATGTCACTCGAGTCACTTATAACTTACTGTCACTTAAGTCATTTTTAACTTAATGTCACTTGAGTCACTTATTACTTAATGTCACTTGTGTCATCTTTAACTTAATGTCACTTGTGTCATCTTTAACTTAATGTCACTTGTGTCATTTTTAACTTAATGTTACTTAAGTCATTTGTAATCTGGTTATCACTTGAGTCACTTATAACTTAATGCCATTTGAGTCACTTGTAATTTAAGTCACTTGTAACTTAATGTCACTTGAGTCACTTATAACTTAATGTCACTTGAGTCATTTGTAACTTAATGTCACTTGAGTCACTTGTAACTTAATGTCACTTGAGTCACTTATAACTTAATGTCACTTGAGTCACTTATAACTTAATGTCACTTGAGTCACTTGTAACTTAATGTCACTTGAGTCACTTATAACTTAATGTCACTTGAGTCACTTGTAACTTAATGTCACTTGAGTCACTTATAACTTAATGTCACTTGAGTCACTTGTAACTTAATGTCACTTGAGTCACTTATAACTTAATGTCACTTGAGTCACTTGTAACTTAATGTCACTTGAGTCACTTATAACTTAATGTCACTTGAGTCACTTGTAACTTAATGTCACTTGAGTCACTTATAACTTAATGTCACTTGAGTCACTTGTAACTTAATGTCACTTGAGTCATTTGTAACTTAATGTCACTTGAGTCACTTATAACTTAATGTCACTTGAGTCACTTATAACTTAATGTCACTTGAGTCACTTGTAACTTAATGTCACTTGAGTCACTTATAACTTAATGTCACTTGAGTCACTTGTAACTTAATGTCACTTGAGTCACTTGTAACTTAATGTCACTTGAGTCACTTATAACTTAATGTCACTTCACTTGTAACTTAATGTCACTTACTTGTAACTTAATGTCACTTGTCACTTGAGTCACTTGTAACTTAATGTCACTTGAGTCACTTGTAACTTAATGTCACTTGAGTCACTTATAACTTAATGTCACTTGAGTCACTTGTAACTTATGTCACTTGAGTCACTTGTAACTTAATGTCACTTGAGTCACTTGTAACTTAATGTCACTTGAGTCACTTATAACTTAATGTCACTTGAGTCACTTGTAACTTAATGTCACTTGAGTCACTTATAACTTAATGTCACTTGAGTCACTTGTAACTTATGTCACTTGAGTCACTTGTAACTTATGTCACTTGAGTCACTTGTAACTTAATGTCACTTGAGTCAGTTGTGACAGAAGATATACCAATAAGATCAATCCAACCTTGCTATATACCCTAAAGCTATCAGTGACCTGTGGACGTAAGAGTGACACCTGCTGCTCCAATATCGTGGCTCGTGACAAAATCGTGGCTCTAATCTTTAACTATTCCTCTTAAACCATATTTTTTCTTTAATGTCGCCCCTTGATACTGTCTTTATTTTGGCCCTGAGTTGAACCTTCGCCCTGGTAAGTAAAGTTGTGAATTCTGTTCACAGGATTAGACTTCTCCGAATTTACAAAATGGTAATGACGTCTTTATGCTTTAATACTCACCATTGCGGTTGTGTAACGACTGGTTTGCCCGTGGTCAGTGAAATTAAAATTGTTATTGTGGTTCAAAGTTGTACTAAAGTGGCGACTTCAGTAATCCCCCTACCCACCTCTATACTTAGTTTGTCCTCAAATTGGCCATATTCACTGATAGGACGCTCAACAATACAAAACTAATCCAACCCTATTCTATCTGCATTACTTAGTCTCACTTTGAGCACCTTAATCTACAATTTAGATGCTTTGGTCAGAATGTAGGGAAGAGTTGGTATTGAGAAATGAAAGGTTCACAACGGCAGGCTATATCCCGAAGACTACACATATCAGTGGTATTTTGATAAGATGTCCTCATTGTCATGTTGCAAAACCATCGAGGTAACAGTATGATACAGAATAGTCAGTCTTATAACTGGCTGCAAATTCGTTGAGTACAATTTTTCGAAGTTATCACCAAATTTCCTTGATGGATAAAGACATCACAATTTACCAATATATCTGAGAGTGAAAAAGGGAATTTGGGTCCACCTTAGCGACATGTTTTTTTTTTTCCAGGAAAATTTATCATCGATAGAATGGCAAATGATATTGGTGGAGAAAGAGGCATATTCTGATAAATAATTCTCTTTATCTTTTATTTCCTAATTCTTTATCTGTAACAATAATCTGTTCAATGCACTTAACTACATGCATATCATATCACGTGATTTTGCCGTCGGAAGTGACCCATAGCGCTAAGCGCTGTAACTACTACGAACATATTTAAAACGAACTGATTGGTTTTACTACCACGACTCCCCCCCCCCCTAAAAAAATTGGGGAGGGAGGGTGTTGTTAGGTTTTCCTGAAATAATTATGCCTCTCTCTGAAGATGTTAATTGCCAATAATTGCACGTGTTGTAACGGATATCATTCCCTAAACGAAAATCACAACATTGAATTTTTACAAGGATGGAGCCGTTATGTTTGTCTTTTAAACAACGAAGCGTGACAAATGAATGCTAATGTATTCTATGCCGTAATTATTAATTTGAGAAAGTGTCTTTTTCACCGAGAAAATCCATTATATCTGACACAAATACACATGACATGTGTCTTCCCATCCGGCCTCCCTTTCATCGGTGATAATTCACGAGTTGCTGTTCCAGTAATCAGCGTGCCCCCCGTTTATCACCCTTACCGTGGCGTGCCGTTCCACTAATCATTGTGACCCAATACAAGCTGTATACAAGCTGTATCTTTCAAAAGTATTTTCCACCATGACACCTACGATGGCCGACAGCAGCCAGACAAAATCAAATGAATTTTCATATCATTATGTACCATGGTGCATTTTTGCATGGCACAAAAAGACGTGAAAATTAATTTCTTTGTGTATCACCGTTGGTACAAAATTACTTGAAAGCAGGACAATTTTCTCATTGCTTTTTTATACGTTTCTGTACCAGAATAACGGTCGAAAACAGCCACGGTACAGAAACCTGTTTGTTTTATTGTTGTTATCAGGCATAGCGTCTTATTACTACTTTCCGATGCTCTTCCACACCATTACTCTTTTTTTCTGTATCTTTGTACCCTCCTTTTTGTACCGTATTTTTCGGTACAGAAAGAAATGGAAAAAAGCAACGCTGTACACTTTTCTGATTGTCTTCTTGTACCATGAATGATTCAAATAGAAAGTGTAACTATGTAAAAGAGAAATAAGTGTATCCCGTTACAAAAAACAAAACACCTTTGTGTACCGTCGAAAAGTGTATCAAAGTACAGAAATATAGGAAAATTCAAATTATCATGCATGCTGATATTGGCTGTGGTACAGGTGAAAGTAAAAACTGTTTTTGCATCCGATCTATAATCTTTATGTACCACGTATGGTACGAAATTATTTGAATTTTCATATCTTTTTGTACCCTGACACACTTTTATTTGGTACAAAAGATACGAAAATTCAAAAAAATTGTGTACCTTTGTAGAATATACACGGTACAAAAAAGTATTAAAATTCATATCTTTTTGTCAGGCTCCTGTCGACCTTCATCTCCATTGGGTCATCGTTTTAACATATGCTGCAATCCATCGGCAATGTCGAGCTCTATCCGCATTTCGAAGCACGCTCGGTCACTGGAGGTGATCGGCAACTCCCGTTATAACGACACTCTATCCTATATAATACCTATCACGCGATAGAATTACACATACTATAAATAGAACGCTGTTTCCATATTTGGCATTGGTCCTCCAAGAATAAAAGATGTGTTTCCCATTTATTTCACATAATAAGTAGTGTTCGTAATCGCCTTTCTCAATCACGATTCATACCTCCCTATTTATCTATTCATTTTTGAAATATTTGAAAAAATTTTATAGATTGAAATTTCATGTTTACATGTTTTGCAAAGACCTAAATCAACACTCGTACAACATATTGGACGGAGTCCCGGAAGTATACGCTGATACGGATACAATATCTATCAACATGGACAGCATCATCAGTCACCAAAGCCTGGAAAAATCCGAGGTCACACGGATAGTTAAACAGGAGTGATCTATCTAGTAACGTAACCCCAAATCCCTTATAAAATGTCCCTCTATTATAAATCTTCTGAAATATCTTCTTAATATATTGTAAAAGAACTGAACACTTGAAAAGTCATACCTTAAATCTCTCAATTTTTAAATGATACTTGAAGTCGATTGAGATATTTTGAAAAAAAAATCGATAAAACTTTTGTAACACTAAAACGAGAAAGTGTTCATCTCCTAGGTATTTTGCAAAGATTTTACGTTTTGGAAATGAATTTAAGAAAATCGACAAGGACACATGTTTTATATAATCATATCTTTTCAAAATTCTCGTTTTTCAACTACGCACTTTCATGTGAATATGTATAGATTCTTCACAAACCAATCTATTCTTTGTAGAGCAATCAGAATAAATCTTAATAATCTCCGACTGATTTATAAATCTCGTGTGACGTCGAGAGTTTAATTTCCGTCGAATTCCTGGGTAGAGGATATCCTTGTTTAGATGCCTTGCTGGCATATTTGTTATATTTAGCATTGCTTTTGTGACTTTCTGTGTCTAAAATTGAACCAATTTGACAACTAGAGAGTCAATTACTAGCTGACTAAATTAATCACATGTCTCTAACCGCTGGTCCAATGATAAGGCCACCTGAGTCCAGTCTCACCAATGGAATAGAGGTTAGTGATTAATTAGTCCGAAAAGGAGAATGCGGAAAATAAGCTACCAATCATAATCCAGGCCGACTGAGCTGGATCCGTATTATTTGCAAGCAACTGGTTGCAAAATTAATTAAGTTCCACACGAGTAGTAATAATGATGTTTCCAAACTTGTTCAGGTTTTTTAAAAATAATACAGCATAGAAGAAAATACAAAGTTGATCAGTCTGCTTTATAGCTTAAGTGGTTACTATGACAAAATCCCCTGTGGATTTTGCTAATTAGTTTTTATTAATTAAAGCAACGCATTACGTTAACGGGTTCGGTCTTCTCATAAAATTATTTTCTTGGCAGCATTTTAATTCTCTCTTGTCTTTGATTAATTTGTAATTAAATCAATTGTTTCTAATTAAGTATTTTGATTCCATTTGTTTTATTGATAAGACACAGTTACAGTGTAAACATTATTTTTCGGGATATAAATGAAAATAAGACAACACTAACATGTCAACACAATAAATAAAAAGTAGGGCAAAATATGAACAAAAGCAATTTTTACACGGAGACTCCTGAAAAAAGTACATGATAAATAAAACCAAGTATTCCGGAATAGTAACTGCAACCGCCATGTAAACTTTAATCAGTCTATATAAAAATGCCAGGTTCTTCAAATGAGAACAAGGTAAACAACAACAGAGTAAACGGGTGTACACTTGCATGGCACACGTCCAACTTCATATGGTAGGTTTAAGTCCTCTCTGGTCATGATCTATCCTTTTTTACTTCATCGGAAAGACATACTGTTGTCGCACAACATCACATGATCAGACAAATATTGGATTTATCTATTTTCTAAATATATAGGAATACAACTAAGCATATTTCCTTAGTAAGCCATTACTATATCTGTTGGACACTTCTAGATATATCAGATACACACTGAATAGTTGGATACACTCGTAATTTCATAGTAACAGTAGAAAGTGTTTTGTTTACAAAGAGTCACACGTGACCAGCCTTAGTGTACGGACATACATTATATATACATTATATATGTAAACATTAAATGGACGTCTCTTTATGTCACAGCAATAAAATCATTTAAAATGTCATACCGTCAGAAAAGATTTTTTTTTCATTATTTCTATATTACTCTCATTTTCATTCATTTTGTAAACAAAAAATACATGTTCAGGTGAATCTCAAGTATTGTCTTTAACACGGGCGACCCAGCCGGTACGGATCCGGACCTGTCATATATATACCCGTATACAGGTAAACTTTTGTTGCCCGAGACACCAATACTCGCCACTCTCTGAGGTGTGAGACTATATACGATAAGACTAATTAATGCAGATCTAGTGTTATTTCAAAAACTGTCGAATTAAAACGACTTTTATAAACACCGATCAATATTAATGTTTATGTGATCGCTATTTAGTAATAACTTCTCGAATTTTCCGTTTAATTTTCAGTCCGTAATATTATCCACCGTAAACCTGCAGTGTAATAAACACTGGCCAATAGCTTTATACACAATGTTAATGAATTAAATTAGCAAAATCTGTAATTTGTATGAAAACTGTCAGCGTTTTCCAGCAACAACGGTTAGAACTGTACTTTTAAATCACGAAGCTGATTGTGATATATCGTATCATATTTGCAAAAAAATAGAATTGGCTTGTAAATCAATCTCTTCAAGAATTAGAATGGAAATGCCTTTATATACAACCTTGGTGTACCATTATGTGTGTGATATGTCTATGAAGGAACTGTACAATAGACAGACGAGCAATGAAATCAATTCATCATACAGCTGTTTCCTTCCTCTAAGGCTACTCAGTGTTTGCTCAGGGGCAACAGCGTTGAAACGTAGGAATCCTGAGATTTCACAAATTGGCACTAAATTATCGTGGTTTTTTTTTTACCTCTATTTGATTTAGAAATCTGAGACAACTCTGATGTGTTTTGATATTTGAGTCGGTACATTGTAATTGATTATAATGCCGCCAGTTTCTTCGCTTCAAGTCCTCAGTTAAACCGCCATGGACATTACGCAATACCACCAAAAATTTCAAAACACAGAAGGGTTATCTCAAGACTAAATTACTACCTATTTTAACATATTTTTTTCTCTATAGCCAAATGTTTTGCGTTGATAATAACTTCAATTTTCTCGCCCTGTGTGGTCATGTTACGATAACGAAATCATATGGGCAAACATTCGAAAATGAATTTGTTTCCACTGTTGAATTCGCCCACTTTTAAATTCGTCCTAGACGATGTTAACGCACAATGCATTAAACAATGTGTATGATTAGTGATAAGCCCACCTTTTTATTTTTCATTCATCTTAACCACGGAAACTGTATCCATCCAGGCCACGTATCAAGAAACAGTTGGTGTTTCTAACGGTCGTCTTTATAATATCACCGAGGAACATTTTATGTTCATTGGTATACTTGATAGTTCGATTCCTGTCGACCTTGTTTTCAATCGGGAATATGACAATACCTCGACTGAACAAGATTTACCTCGCGATTGTCCTAGACGAAGCAGAAGATGCGTCTGGAACATCTGATTTTATTCTCGTTGTACGTCATATGGCGACCGATTTGCAAGGACAGACAGCTCAGGTTGTTTTTATGATAATTTTACGTTTCTATCATGTGAAAATACTTTTAAATGATGAAAATCGCTTTACAAACGCCAATGAGTACATTTTAAGTGAGAACTGGGAAAATATCTGGTATGTGTAAACAAGACGTTAGACATCTACCAAGAGTTGAGAGGTACAGGAAAGAGATATAAGGACAACATAAATAGGTTCCTGAACAAGTTCCTGGATACTACAGGTATTTTGACAGTGGTTTACTCCTTGAAGGAGAAACTAAACTCGATGACGATGATAATTTTCGAGGCTTACAGATCATTTCGTAAAGACAGAGATGTTCATAGTGGTATAGGATATGTACTAACTAATTTATCATTCCGACGCAGGTCTGATGCTGTTCTGTGATGAACAGAAACTAGACAATTAGATTCTAATACAAACCCCATTCATGAAAGATGGATATCATTAAACTAGACTAAATCTCAACCAAACCCACTGCTGATTTTAGAAAATTTAAATTGTGATGTATTTTCTACTTCTAGAGGTAGACTTTTTCATGGTCTTTGTGATATCTTTGACCTTAATAATCTTGTAAAATCTGGAAAACTTTGCTTGTTGATGTCTTTTTTACCAATAGTTCAAATTTATGTTTTAATACTGTGACTTGGTACTAAGCTGTGGTACAAGTGATTGGTATAACAATATTGGCACTGTAATAAAGGGCGTAGTACTTAAGGTTAAAAGAAGCAGCAAGTAGAATTAAGAAATAAAAGAAATGTTGATGTTCTTTTCACTTTATCTTTTTAACTTTACATGTTCCACATGTTTCTGATGATTTAGATATTTATTGGCCACACGAGTAGTTATTGCGAGAAAAAAGCTAATGAAAGCCAACTTATAACAACGAACTCCACAAAGTCACTTAAAAAGAAGATTTAATGGAGTATAAGACATGAAGGAATATCTTAAATTTTTATATGAGACCGCGGACGCGATACTCTGTATTTTGATTAAATAATATTTTGAAGGCAATATGACGCTGCAAACCATGGTCGCAGTATGTTTCAAAGAGTTACACAATGTTAGATAAAAAAAATCTATCTTGAAGGTATTTAAGTAATTTAGTTGGTGGCAAAACTGCCATTATCGTGTCAGTGAAATGTTCAGAAATTGGAATTGGGGGTGATCAAGCGCTGTAGATTTGGTAACAGCATCATATCTTTCCTTTCAGAAATGAATACTTGCATGGTTCAGAATATATGTATGTACATTCATTTGCAATCTTGTGATAGTCTTAACGTTCTTTAATGATAATTCCCTCTTCCGTATTTGGTAAATTTTAAAGGTGCCAAGATGATTTTACATGAAAATATATTTCTGTGAGCGATCTGAAATTACAAGTTGTTGATGTTCGTAAGAACAAATGTAAGATTTGCGCTTTCGATATGCGATCCGAAGTAACTTAAGCTTCGTGCATTTTTTGATAAGTTTGCAAATCAGGTTTTCCATTTATACCAGCATAAAGCTAAAACCTATTACTATCAAAACTTAAAGTTCATATCTAAGATACATTTCAAAAACAAAAATAACAAATAAATGTTAAGATTTGATGATTTAACAAAGGTTTCATTGCGCCTTGTGTGACATGACATGACACTATTGACTGCTAACTAGCGCCAATCAAGTCATTCTTAGCTTAGGACCCGTCACATTCCAAACGGAAATATATAGTGTCAGACAGTGGACGGAAGGGCTCCGACAACGTCTATGTGACAGGTGATTTGTTTACATCGTTAGTCGGAAAGAGTGCTGTTGAATTATAAGCAGGAGCGGTTTGTGACAGCGTTGAATGGGAGAAGAACGACTTGGCGGACACTCCAGATAAAACAGATAAGATGCTGGATTCTCGTCTAACTTACAATTCAGACATTCATTTTTGGCACCAAAGCCGAGAACTTGTTCAAAATGTGTTAACTTAAAGTAAAAGTTTTTTTCCTCCAGATGATGCTTTTATTTTTTCGTTTTTTAACATTGTAAGATATAAAGTAGATTTTAGGATGTTGCAGTCCGTTTTCTGTTTACATCGTTGAATGATAGTAATCCACACACCAGAGGTATGTGTAAAGTGATAGTTTATTCATATAAAAACAGAGCTCCGACAAACCCGCCGCGGTGGTGTGTTGCCATTGACTCCTCCAATCATTACCAAGTGGTCTGAGGTAGATCATTTTCATAGAGAAATTTCTAGAAAAAAATTGACGAATTTAAAAAGTTGCATTTTCCGTACGTTGAGAAATTAACAATATATTGATAATTGTTTGTATACATTGAAGCCCATTTGTTATCAAAACTTCATTTTTTCAGAATATTGACATAGAATGACTCATATTAACTACAAGTTTAGATTTTCTTCTTGTTTAGAAATCTACATGCTCTTATTGCTTGCGATATTGGTGTTCCACGAAGCCTCGCCTTTGGAACGGATCGCAACGGCATAACTGATGTGTACAACAAGGCTGCACTTCAATTTCAAAAGCAAAACGCTATTCATTCATATATATTAGAGTTTTGTCATTAAAGTAATATTGTGGACAAAACAGCATTTAGTTAAATGTCGTTTTATAAAACCTGCACGTGCTAAGTGTTAATCCATGTCCATATTGATATTGTGGAATTCTATGTAAATCTTGATCGATTTGTCAATAGTCCTGACAGCGTCACACCACGTTTGCAACTGCGCAATACGCTGCAACTAAGTACGTCTACTTCTTTCATGTTGCTGCAAGCGAGATTTTCTGCATTTCTCTGTAAAATAAATAAATAAGTAAATAAATACCATCATGTTAACATAGTTTATTAACTTTGTGTATACAATACATGTGTTCTAGAACAACAAAGAAAACAGACATGTTAAAAGAATTTTCATCCAAACTCAAATTTTATAAACACTGGGGCAAACATAAACAAAATGATCTTCTTGGAGACCCCTAAAAAAGTATAAGGAGAATAAGACCAGGTGTTCATAAAGAGTAAGCGTCATTTACTTCATCGACGACACCTGACATGTAAACCTTGGTCTATTCAAGCAAGTAATGTCACGTTCCGAAATGAGCACAAGATATACAACAACGAAAAAAGTGACGGACATCAATTACGTCCAGTTTCATATAGCACACAAAAATGAAAGATTTCTCAGTGAGATCACCATTACTACCGTAATGCTCCCAAACAATTTTCATAAACCTGAAGCGATCGAAACATAGTGTTGGCAAATTTTTTAGAAATTTGCATTTTTTTGCAATCAGTTTGTGTCGCTGCTACTAGGATAGGCCATCATGCTTTAAGCTTTGCTTTTAGAATCATCACATTATAAAAGCCCTATGCTTAGGCGGTCTATTTTGAATTGACCTAAGTTATTTTTACATCAAGCTTGATTTTCCAAACTAACCACAAGAAAGATATCTGTAATTTTACATTACCTAAAATATGCATAATCTCCGGAAACGTGTTCAGATTTACCTCTTAGAACACTAAAGATATCTAAATTTTTGCTGCTTTTTAGGTTATATCTATGGTTTCAAACTTTAGACTCTTCACATCACTGACGAGACTTAGGAAGACAAAACAGTTGTAAGGCGCAATTAATTTCATCATCTTGCTCTCCTGATGAAGCCGCTACATGTGGCCACTTAGTCGTCGAGGTTTGCCTAAACTACATCTACATGCAACGTTTTAATCCAGTCGAATGGTAGAACAGTGCTGAATATACAGATGTACTTGACGTTCTTCAAATATGCGAAAAAAATATTTTTAGAATTATGGGGTAGGTGCACTTCCTTTTTCATATTTCTTTCGAATACTTTGATTTTGCTCAGCTTCTTCAAAGGTTTCAAAAACTAGGCCCGTAGCATCACTGACGAGTCCTAGAAAGGCAAAGAACAAATGGATCACGTCAAAGGTTTCAAAAACTAGGCCCGTAGCATCACTGACGAGTCCTAGAAAGGCAAAGAACAAATGGATCACGTCAAAGGTTTCAAAATCTAGGCCCTTAGCATCACTGACGAGTTATGGAAAGGCAAAGAACAAATGGATCACGAAGTGAGATTTATGTCGTTTGAACGACGTTTATTAACCTGCCATGTTAATATCATTTACTGAGTATGATGATCGTAATGTACTTATTACAGAGGCGAAAATACTAAAGTAAAAAAACCTTCCTATGATAGTAATAATAACAGTTATCAAAGGGGCAACATGAATGTTTTCTTAACTGGCTGTCTGAACAGTCACATACAATTCCCAGTTATTGTAGCCCTGAATAACTGCTAGTACTATAATACCAGACTTTATCTATAACCTTAGATCCGCCGCCTTGTAGTAGACTAATCCATATGCATGATTTCTGTTTATCATGAAACATTCTGTGTCAATAGTTTTGACATGATGAAGGTTTCTGTTGTTTGAAAGGATGATGTAATTCGCCATATCTGCTTTGCTTGGAACATATGTATATACACTGGCTGTAAACATTTGTAATGTTTCGCTCACCAAGAAGTCTGAGTACCAGGACAATAGGTTCCCCAGACATATATGAATTCATTTTAAGATTTTAAGACACACGTATGATTACATGCGTACAATGCCCCTTACTTAGTCAGTTTTACTGTGGTAAATTAACGCTGTGTTAATAAGTACAAAACAAAACCTTTTGTTCAGTTTAAGATATGAAGGCATTTTAATTAAGGACTACATTGGGAGAGCTGTAATCATCATGCTAGTGACTTTTGAGTAATTAGTATATGAGATGAGCAGACAGAAGCTATAGGGTTTACAGCGTTATAACACGGTAAGGAGATAAGGATAGTAAGGTCTGCTGCATCGTAAACTATTCGTTCAATAACTTACATTTTCATTCGTATTCAGCAAGTGTTTATCTGTATTTTAGCAGCAGCAGGAAGGTTAGCATGTGCCACCTCTGTTGCTTTACTGCTGTCTTCATTGATCTTCTCCTCTTCCGTCTGATGTCCATTTTCTCCACTAGAGAAGATGTACGCTCACAGAAGTATTTAAATTTTAAAAAAGCAAAATAGGACAATTACGGTGACTACTAAAAATATTTAAAGAGCAAACGTAAATCCTCAATAGTGTAATAATACGGTCAGTAGAAATATTCCAACATTTTTAGTGAGTCACTTCTACAGTACAATCGACCGCGAGCGATGCTGATGTTAAAAAACACTAATCTTATTTAGTTTTCGAAATGATAAAAGTTAAGATAAAATAATTTTTGATAAATGCAAAAGTGGTTTTGATATTTGTTTATTATTATTTTTTAGAAATTTTGATATTTTGATGCCTTAAGTCATAAGCCAGTGGTATGAATTCTTCAAACGCATGAATTCATAGTTATAACGTTCACTTAACATTTATTGATTAAACCTTACACGTTAACACAACATTTATCTATTAAACCTTAATCATTTACACAGGTAAACGTTATGATCATTTGTATATTCTGAAACGCTTACTCCAGTTACCGTTAAGGGCCATACCACAACAGTGATCCATGCACAATAAAACAACAGCTAATAATAAAAAATCACGTTTTGCTACAGAAAGAGAAATTTTCAAGAAGATTAATAACACGCTTCACGATGTGATGAACGCGTTTTAATGAGATAGATAATACCGTTTAACGATAATTAACTCCCTTTTTAGGATTTATTTATAACGTTTCAACGTATTAACGATATAATTATTTTTATTCCTTTTTCCTAAGGGGCTACCGTATTTCTTAGAAAACGGAAATACACAAATACAAAGTTACACATCAGGAAAGCATGACATGAAACACCAAAAATACTGTTACGTTCTTAGTATAATATCATTGTGTCAATTTAGATATATATATACATCTCAAATGATTTTCCATTTTATTTCTGTTTTTGAACTTTTGACCTTTTAACCTTGGCAAGCCGTTGGCTAGGATGTATAGACCATAGTTACCTATACATAAAGGAAAGCCCACAAAATCATGCCTTATGTTTCTTTTCGGCAGCCTTATCAACAACGTAATTTGTAGACTCTGTGTATACGTCATTAATTGCAAAACTGGAATTCCATGAAATGCCAAGCGACAAATTGGACAGGAAGGCTGAAAAGGACTAATAATATTCTCAACAGTTAGCTACCATAAGCTTTAGTCATCAGCTTGGAAAGCTTCGCGATGTTTATTGCAAATTTTATATTTCTTGCTAAGTTAAAAATAACTTCAATCTTTTCATCAAAGATTAATTTATCTTGACAATGACGCGAATAAAATGTTTCAGTTAGATGACTAGATGTTCATTAAGCTAACAAATCTTTTATGGAAGAGACATTGACGGACGGTAACAAAGAAATGTCCTCCCCCTATACGGCTAAATCACCATGTTAGCTGACCAGTACTGTCTTGCTGTTTCTGTAATCCTAATTATTCATTAGTTTGGTTGTGTGCTTTGCTTGTTTTCTCGCCTTAAGCATATATACAATCTTGTACTGGTCTCATCGGAGTAAAACAATAACATTTTATCATTAAAATCGTCCATAATTTCTATTCACACAAAGAAAAACGTTTGTCTTTTGGAATGAAATATACATTGCAATATAAACCATGAGTTGGTGTGTTTTATTTGTGTTCTCATTCTTTTTGTTTGAAATATCATAGTTTGTTAATTTGTTTTAAATTCAAAAGATGAACTGGTTTCGATTTTGTTTGCTTTTGTTTTATTTTGTTTTATTTGTATTATTTATTTATTTGTTTTGGTTGAATTTCTACGTTAATAAGTGGACTGATAATAAGAGTTCCTTATGACAATATAACGTTTCCATTACCCCGCGTCCCTCAGAACTCTTTCATGCAATTAGTGGTCATCATATTCCAATGAAATTACGAGATCGAGCCGTTACTATGGAGACTACATTAGCATGTAGACATGGTAAGTTTATTTAAATGATATCTAGAAATGAAAAATTCATGGTTAAGAAACTGAAATCGTTAAGATTATAGAATGTACTAGAGAACGGTAATTACATTACGTTTGCATTGCATAAGGTACGTTTATCTACATGTTTTGATCAAGAATTATAATTGTAGCGTTACTTTGGTAATTCTACAATGTTATTTAGTTCAGTGATGCTGACGTAGGCTTATTAAGGCAAAATATATAATCTCTTGATTTGGATTAAACCAGTCATATTTTATGATGTATACCCATCAAAAAAGTGCTACTGATGAAACTAAATCCAATCGGGAAGGAACATTCTATTGAAATTAAACTGCAACGGGGTTACTTCAAAATACGAATCATGAAATGCTTGTCCCTCTTGCTAAGAAATATCTCAATCAGCAGGAAAGGATCTTTCGAAAATGCTTTCTTTTGTCAGTAGTAAAATAATTTAAGAGAAACGATTTGTATTTACTTACGATTCTTGCAAATCAAAAAAGACATTTGAAATTCTTTGGTCCTTCGTTGATGCATGATCAATACAAAGTGTACATATATATTCATAATGAATTTGCTGTTCCAGAATTGGATAGCGTTATTCATGGATCCGGTGGGACCATTACTTCTGCTTCTGATGAGACGTGTTAAAGGCATGTATCATAAATAAGTTTAAAGTTGATGATTTGTATTGGAGTTTTAGAGTTTTATCATGCTTGGCATCCAAAGATGCATACATATAGAAACTTAACAGTACGCAGGATTCACAATTGGAAGCAGATGAAGCAACATATGGAGACTTAAATCTACCAGGGGTTCAAAGTGGGGAGCAAACATAAAAAAGGGAGACATAAGCCTACTAGGGGCTCACAATGGGGAACAATTATAGAAAAAGGTGGAGACATTAAGATTCCATTCAGAGGCTCACAATGGGGAACAATTATAGCAATATATGAAGAATAAAAGCTACGAAGATTTCACAATAAGGTGAAAATATAGCAACAAATGGAAATTGAAAACTACGAGTGGTTCACAATGGGGAGCAATTATAGCAATATATAGGGGCTAAAACTACGAGGGACTCACAATGAAAAGCAATTATAGCATTATATAGGGGCTAAAAGCTACGAGGGGCTCACGATGGGGAGCAATTTTAGCAATGCATAGGGGCTAAAAACTACCAGTGGTTCACAATGGGGAACAATTATAACAATATATAGGGGCTAAGACCTACGAAGAGCTCAAAATGGAGAGCAATTATAGCAATATATAGGGGCTAAAAACTAGGAGGGGCTCACAATGGGGAACAATTATAGCAATATATAGGGGCTAAAAACTACGAGGGGCTCACGATGGGGAGCAATTATAGCAATATAAAGGGGCTAAAAACTACGAGGCGCTCAGAATGAGGAGCAATAATAGCAAAAAATTCATGCCACTTTGTGAATATAAAAGTTAGATGCTGCCTCAAAATGGAGAGCATTTTAATTATCGGCAAGGCAATATATAGTCACTGCTTACAATGTTTATTCGGATTACTTTTCCATTTGCTATCAATTCAACAAAACTACTTCACACATAAAAACGAATAAACGGTGAGAACCGATCGTACAAAAGATCTTCTAAGTGCTAGGCGTTACGAACAAAATTCCTACAATATCAAATGTTTGTGTTCAAGCACTCTACGATGCTTCTTTAAATAATATCAGAAAGATGCCCAAAGTTTTTTTTTCAGACTTGAAGTACTGATCATGGTATACATACTTTTTTTATGTTTGCAAGATGTCCACTGTGCGCCTAAATTGGTGGGTTATTTTTTGCAGTAATACACTACAAGCAATAAGGTTTAAAAGAAGTGCAATGGGAATGTTTTGGTATAAGTCAATGACAAAAAACTAATAAAACAAGTGTCAAGATTTCTTCAGCAGCACTTAAATTCATGGCTTTTGCAAAAAGGAAGCTACCTGGAAAAGGAGGTCTGTCACTACATATCCACGTGTCATTGTATGATTATAAGGAGTGATCTTTCCAACAGTATGTTACATAAATTGTGCAAATAAAAATTTATTCTAAAAAACCCGAAAAATAAAATTTCTTCAAAGATATTTATGTAGAAAGGAATTTGACTTCATAAAAAATTCTTTGTGCGACATGGAGCTGGACTTATTTGACGTTCGTTGTTTTTTCTGTTGGTATCGTTGTATACCTTGTTCTCATTTAATAATGCGACATTTACATGGCGGGTGTCGTCGATGAAACAGAAGACGCTTACTATTCCGGAACACCTGGTCTTATTCTCCTTTTGCTTTTCAGGAGTCTCCGTATAAAACTTTTTGTATTCATTTTTTCCTTAGTCTTATGGAATTTGAGATTACATTATGATAGTGTTGCCATGCTGATATTTTTTAAAGTGCCTGCTGTCCTCTCTCTAAAGACATATTAATATAAAGTTGTGATTGTGATGTACAAAATATCTATATTGAGTTCAGATAATACTATACAGTATTTCATACAACGCCCTGGGTATATACCCGATTTTCGATTTTTTAATCGTAACCTTTGCAATATCAAGTTTGTATATGATGTCAAATGCAGGTGAAAACTAATTTATATTTACAGTTTTGCGCCAGCGAGCATTCCGCTCGGAATCGGCGGGGAAATATCTGCATCCGCTGCATGCGCAAAAACAAAGTACTAAATATTTGGAGCATGATCATTGTAACACAGTTTGGTGATATGTTTTACAATATACAATTAAAGAACGTGACATTACTTACTTGGTTTGACAAGATTAAAATAGCGGGTGTCGCTGAAGACGTTTACTTTTCCGGAACTCCTGGTCTTATTCTTGTGCTTTTTTTTCCGGGAGGCTCCGTGTAAATGTTTTTTTGTTCATAGCTTGTCCTTGTTAAATTTGAGTTTGTATTATGATTATGTTTTCATGTTGGTGTTTTTTTCTGATGCAATTGGTCATTATACGGTATATTATAGTAATATATGAAGATTTAAGTCCACGAGTGGTTCATATTGGGTTGGGGGAGCATTCAATGGAGAGCAATAATTGTTATATATTGAGACGTAATCCAAGAAGGCTCACAATTGGCAGCAGAAATCGGTGAGGCAGAAGGCGCATACTCTTCCGGAACGCAGTGTCTTATTCTCCTTGTTCTTTTTAAGGAGTCTCCGTATTAGCCTTTCTTTTGTACTTGTTTTACCCTGGTTTTGTGGAATTTTAGTGTGCATTATGATTATGTTGCCATGTTGGTATTTTCTTGATGTTTTGAACAAAACATATAATTCCCTTTTAAAGTCATATCATGCTTTCATACTGTTCCTATCAGTAAATCTGAATAAACATGATTACGTGTAAACATATTATTTCACCATTTTCAAAGACATCAATTCGGCAAAAGACAATGAAATATATTTTCTCTAATGCATTACCCTACAGTCCCTCAACGATTTACATAGTTCTATCAATAAACAAGTTATGTAATATGAGCATCAGAAGGAAAACCCTTGAGATTGAAAAAATGATCAGATATCAATACAGAGCCCCATCTAATGCTAAATCATCTTATATCCGAGGACTGAGCACATGCAATATCTCCATATAGTTCCTTTTTAGATCGATGCACCGTTTTAAATAAGGAAAACAAGATCCATGTTTCTGTGTCTTTAGTGAAGATAAATGAAGAAAAATATATAATCCAAATCAAAGTCACTGTGTTAGGTTCACCCTAATGGTGTTTCTGCGAATGTCCGTGTTAATGTGATTTGCCCAATTTAACGATGACAACACAATGTAGTTTTGCTTGAATTCATCTACAGATCATATGTGGTCATACTCGAATGCGCAAGTGGCATTTGGAAAAACTGTTATAAAATCATCTATTCCGTGGATATTTCATTTTGTTAGATAGATAATTTTCGCGTTATGATTACAAAAAAAGTAAAAATAAGATACATAAAGGTGTGGTTAATGCTTTAACATAGTGTACAGTTTGATAGACATATTGCAATGGGCGCAAATTTTGTGCCTTTTGTAAGGACAGAGAAGGGAATTCGCTGGTTTGTTAGTAATAATCAAACTGCGTGAGAAAGAATGTTTGACCGATATCCTGGAGTGATATTACAAAGACATTCTTAAAAACAGTTAAAAACAACTATTAAATGTGTCTCTGATATACCTAACTGTCGCTTCAAGCCACAAAACCTGTTCATTAATATTTGACGTTGTAAATACTCCTTCTAAAAGTTTTCGATACGATAGGATACGATACGCTTAAAAGAAGATTGTTTTGTGTGCCGAGGGATATTTGTTTGCGAAGAGTGCCATTTGCATCAACTAAAGTACATACACTTTACCTACCGGCTAATTATTCTTTCTACATATTATCGATAACATTTTCTGGGAATGATCATAAAGTTGAAAAAAATGATAACGAAGTTACGATAAGCTTGAAAGAGGATTATTTTGTGCCGATGGATATTATTGTAAATGGTACTATTTGAATCATCTAAAGTACAGACACTTAACCTAATGGTTTTATATTATTCATGATATTGATGGCATATCACTTACGTTTTTTCTTTTATCTAATGTAATGACAGGTTGATAAACAAAACAGTATCGTGAATTAAGATAACATCGTGTTTTAAGTGACGCCAACAGCCATAGAGTAACTTAAACTGACTTGCGCATTTTTTAGCAATATCTCTATAAATAAGAAACTTTCATTCATTCCAATACACAATTTCAAAGCTTTCTAAGGACTGTTTTCACTTCAGAAGAAAGATGAAGTTAGCCTACTTTAATTTCGTTGTCCTTGCGGTGTTGTGCTGTTCCTTGTTGACGAATGTCCGGTCATCTATTATCCAGAGGGAAACTGCCGTAAGTTGATATCATTCTGAACTCTTTATCCCTTTGATATGAACTGTATGCCTTCAAAGAAAGAAAAACCTCAACACTAATTTGATTTCAATATTTGGTATCTTATTGACCGCATCAAGCGACTGTTACTTAAAATTTTGATAAATTTAAAAACCACCTTGTATTTTCAAATTATAGACAAAAAGTTTTGGAAACAATATGTAAAAATGAAAATTTGATAGTGGACGCCGAAATTTGGAATGCGATATAAATACTTACGTAACAATTCAAGCGTTAAGCCTGTATAGATTGAAGAGCCCGACGATGTTCCTTACAACTAACTTAAATCTTCATTTAAAAATCAAACTGACACCTGTGCCTTAGATTCTCGAAACCTACAATTCAGCAAATCTTGCTATTTATCAGTTTATGTCGTGACTGTCACATACACAGAGGAAAGGGTTGATCCTGGTTGAAGAATCTCGGCGTTAGGTGGAACAGCGTTGCAGTTGCAGTGTTAAGAACTTTTACCAGTTGTAATAAGTTTAAATCAAATTAAATCTACCCCCGATCGTCTCCGAAGCGTCCGACACCGCGAAACCGACGCGAGAGTTAGTCGTCGTAAACCATTAATAGAATTGTGTAATCGATTCGTATGCGCAGTAGAGACAAGTACAATACATAGTTAGAGCTTCGTTTGTCTCCTCAAATAGTCCGCAACAAGTTGAAAACATACTACAAATAGAAGCGCGGCATTCCAGCCTTGGACACATTTATTGCGCGGTCACCGTGATAATCAGAACTTGAGCTGAGTTCAACGAGGTCATTGGACCAGACAGTAATAATATAATACTTTTTTCAGACAAGTGCCGATTTTGTATGCATCATGGAGACAGAATGTGCAGAGCGTGAAAGCGTTGAGGGGAGTTAAACGTCTTGACGAATGTTGCGCCGCAGCTCGGAATCGTGTTAGTTGCGAAATTGTAATGGTTTCTAATGGTACTTGGGTAAGGAAGGGGGAACGGACCAGACGTGTGGTTTATAGTAATTTAACCGGCTTTCAAATTGGGGCCAACAGTCCTGTGATTCTAAAGACGTCATTTTGTTGCCACTATTTTCCAGTAGTACAACGCAGCGTTGCACACACGTAGCATCAGCAGAATTGCCCTGTTCAAATTCAATTAAAAGAAATGATATGAAGATTCCCGGACAAAAAAATGCAAGGATAATAAGACCAAATGCTTCGGAAGAGTAAGAGACTTCTGCTGCATTGACGACATCCGCCATCAAGTTATTGGTTAATCCAAGTATGTAATGTCACGTTCTCAAATGAGAACAAGGTATACAACAACGAGCAAACTAACAAGCAGCAAACACGTCCAACTTCATATCCCAAAATGAAATAGAATATTCCTGAATGAGATCCTTTTGACGACCATGAACTTCCCCATAATTTTCATCAACCTTAGATTCGTTAGTCAGTGACGATATCTTGAAAATCGATGGTAAAATCCGTAAGTAACTGTGTTACAGTTGAAATAGATTTCAACGCCCTTTAACGTCGCATGAAACTTCAGGTATTAATTGTAACAGATGTTTTATCTTAATTTATCATTAACTTATACAAAATTGATGATTTTTAAAGGGAATAATTAATCGAAACATAAAACAGTGTTACCTTTCTTTATAGTATGTTGTGGCAATTAATTTTCACGTCATATGTAACTGTATTATTTTTTGGCTATCATGAAGGTTATTCGTTGTTAATTGTTTTCATACAGATAGACAACGAGGCAGAAAAATCGGTCGATAATATGTCATTAGGTAAGTTTTTTTTTTTTTTTTTTTTTTGGGGGGGGGGTTGTTTGTTTTTTCTTTTTTTTGTTTTTTGTTGTTTATTAGTTTAGCTAACTGTAAGTATATTTTACATTAAACATCCTTTTAGACTAATAATGTTTTTAGGTATACACATATCGTAATGAACAAGAAGTAAAAGAAACATGCATTACTTTCATGCGAAGACATTAAACGATAGTAACCGAAGAACACGCTCACACTTGCGTCTTCCCTGTACGATTCTTGGTGGAAGAGATCCGAAATTCAAAAGAACGATAATTATAAAAATATATATATATATAAAAGATGGAAAGTATAAAACGACAGAAGAACTCGCCAATTAAACCATTTAGTAAATTAAATTAAAACAATTCATGTAAATTTAGACGGTTGCCATGCTGTAGGATTACGGCAAACCATGGAGACTGAAGTTCGCAAACTAAGTCGGACACACACCAATATAAAAAAAAATGTAGACAAATATACACAATAGCGCTATTCAAAACGACTTTTGTGATAATTAGTTTTCAGTTCAACCTGCAGGACCTTCACAACATTTTGGAAAATATGACGTATAAATTAGAGTATTGTAAAGATCACTAATCTGTATTTCGAATCCATTAAGTTATTTCTCATTTTAATTTTCCTTATTGATGCACATACTAAAAATTACACTGAGATGAATATAAGGTAATCTACTGTGTTTATTTCAGAGGCTGGACTAATCAGGACTCGCAGACGGGGTAAGAGTTATTATTTTATTTTTGATTCCGAAAAAAGCAGGACCAAACAAGAACAAAAATGTAAATACCGGCGACTCAACAGAATCATAACCCAAACACAAATTCAATCAAAACTTGGTCAAAAATATGAATAAAAGAAAGATTTACACACAGACTTTTGAAAAAGTACAAGAATAATAATACCAGGTGTCCCGGAAGAGTAAGCGTAATGTCACGTTTTTAAATGAAAGCAAGGTATCAAGTAACGGAACTAACAGGCAAATCAACGAGCATTAAACACGTCCAGCTTCATTTCTCAATGAGATCTCTTGGCTATCATAAAAAAAGTCCGTTGGAGGATGTTGTCAAATAGAAGCTTGAGAATTTTTAATGATTTCGCCCTCCTCATACTTCTTTGATTTGCACGTACGTATTTTTCATCGTCAAATATTTTCAGTGTAGTTCACAGCAATATATCTCCAACGCCGTACAAATATTAAAAGCTATCATACCTATAATACGAAGACGTACTTTTTTTTATTTTGGAATGGGGTATGGCGGTATACAGGATTGAAAAATCAGACGTAGCCATTGAAGAATTTTTTTTTAAGAAGAGAGTGTTGAAGGTAGATCGAAAGCGTTCTTTAAAGTCAGCGTACTACGAACTCTGCGTAAATGGTATCAAAGGAAGACTTAACCCAAATATAACTTACTAAGAATTGTATATTAGAAGAAGTTTGGACAAAAGTTTGGTTGAACAGTTAGACAAGCCAGCAATGAAATGGTTTTTATATGGATTCTTGCGATGTTTAGGAACCCAATATGAACGGGGGAGGTCCGTATTCGTAACATTCATTGACAAACCTCATTATTGTAATACTGAAGTATACTGACGTATGATTAACCAGTACATAATGTATCGAGAGAGGTTGATTGAACAATTCTAGTTCTTTTTGTATGCAGATAATGTAATAATGTCTGCAGTTTAAAGTCTGGAAAACATGTTTATTAAACGGAAACGGAAAAACATATCAATGACGTTTCATATGAAAAAGGACTTTAAATATACAGAATAACACGTTTTTATATCATAACATGTTATCAATCTATATTTAGCTTCAAGCGAGAGCAGCGAAGACAATTCATCTGAGGGTAATTATATCATCTACCTTACTTTGTGATCATTTAAAACTGGTATTTTATTAACGCTATTAATAATTAAAAAATATACCGAGATGCAGCTTATGCTCACATTTTTATTTATCTATTTATTAAATGATAGCATTTGACTCAGACTACCTGAAATTAGCTTACAATTTCTCTAAGTCTTTACCAAATATACAGAAAAGATACATTTTTATATCATAATTAAACATTCTTTAAATTTGGATATAGATTCCAGCGACAGCAGCGAGGACGATTCGTCTGCCGGTAACTATATCATCTACCTTACCTTGTGATCATTTAAAACTGGTATTTTATTAACACTATTAATAATAAAAAATACAAAGATGTAGTTTATACTAACTTTTTTTATTCATTTATTAAATGATAGAATTTGACTCACACAACCTGAAATTAGCTTAAAATTAAAAGTCACTGCACTTTATTTTCAAACAAAAGATACATTTTTATATCTTAATAAAACATGTTTTTCATTTATATTTAGCTCCAAGTGACAGTAGTGAAGAGGGATCAGCAGACGGTAATTATATCAGTTATAGATCTTTTACTTAACACTTGACAAGATTGTTTATTTATAACTACTTTTATTGATAAAACACACAGATGTCATATTCTATTTTAAGATTACTCTCCTTATTTATCTTTTAATGGTAAAATTCTATCCTGAAATTAGCTTATAATTACTCTGTTAGCCTTATCATTATAACATTTTAACAACTTTATATATTATGTCCTTTAATATTTCAGATTCAGCCGACAGCAGGAAACGCAGAGATGGTATATATAGTTCTATCAATTCATTCTCGATAATCGCAAAAATCGAACAAAAGTTTTATGTGTCGTGCTGTTGTGTTAACTTTTGTGAAGGTGTTGCATTTTGAACAATCATCTCCTTCAGTTTGGTCCATTTGTATGCTTGTGTTTATAATTGAAATAAAAGGTGACCGCAATATACTATGTTATATGTTAGTAAGATAGGATACTTATGGAGATCTTGAATATGCTATAAAAATGAAGACAAAAAGGAAGTTTATTAGTGTAAAAGTCAAGGAAACGTAATTGCTTTTATCCAACAAACGATAACATATTACAAATATGGGAAAAACATATGAATGATGCTTCTCCGGAAAAAAAGTATTTGGCATTTAAAACATATCCTCGGAGTATAAAATGATCAGCTTACGAATTGTTTTTGGTGGTTTTTTTAGGGAAAAGTCTGTTTTAAGAATATTTTTTATGTGACAATAAGTCATTGCATTTTTGTTCACAAACAAAACTCCTTAAACTTGACCAGATACACAGAAAAAATACATTTTTATATCATAATTAAACATGTTTCCAATTTATATTTAGCTTCAAGCGAAAGCAGCGAAGACGATTCTTCTGACGGTAATTATATCAGTTTTATATCTTAAACTTAAAACTTGACAAGATTGTTATTTATAACCACTTTTACTGATAAGAAACACAGATGTCGTTTACCATTTTATTATTACTTTCATTATATATTTATTAATTGGTAGAACGCGATTCACACTACCTGAAATTAGCTTATCATTTTGTCATTTGTAACAACTTTATAACTAATGTCCTTTAATATTTCAGATTCAGCCGACAGCAGGAAACGCAGAGAAGGTAAATATTGTTCTATAAATTCATTCTCAATCATCGCAAAATCGAACAAAAGTTTTATGATCGTGCTGTTGTGTTAGATTTGTGAAGGTTTTGTATTTTGAACAATCATCTCCACCACTTTGGTCCATTTGTATGATTGTGTTTATAATTGAAATGATTGGTGACCGCAATATACTTTGTGTTAGCACGGTAATCCAGCTTAGCGACTGTAGCTTGTTATTTGTTGTATATATCTCATAAACAAAAAACAACAGAGAAAAGAAATGTTGTCAAATGGTCATTTATTAAATGACAGGAACATTTCAAATACACCCATGATATCAATCGATCATGTTATATAATATAAGGATCTGAATGACATTAACTTCAGTCTATTTGTACAACAAAAAGGTGGGGTACAAATTATCGGCATTGAGGGGCGCAAATAATATGCATGGAGGGATACACGATATGTAGAAAAATGCACCTCATCACCCCATCCAGTATGCTTGTGTTTATAATTGAAATAATTGGTGACCGCAATATACTATGTTGTATGTTAGTAAGATAGGCTACTTATGTAGATCTTGGATATGCTATGAAAATGAAGACAAAAAGGAAGTTCATTAGTGTTAAAGTCAAGGAAACGTAATTGCTTTTATCCAACAAACGATAACATATTACAAATATGGGAAAAACATATGAATGATGCTTCTCCGGAAAAAAAGTATTTGGCATTTAAAACATATCCTCGGAGTATAAAATGATCAGCTTACAAATTGTTTTTGGTGGGTTTTTTTTAGGGAAAAGTATGTTTTAAGAATAGTTTTTATGTGACAATAAGTCATTGCATTTTTGTTCACAAACAAAACTCCTTAAACTTGACCAGATACACAGAAAAAATACATTTTTATATCATAATTAAACATGTTTCCAATTTATATTTAGCTTCAAGCGAAAGCAGCGAAGACGATTCTTCTGACGGTAATTATATCAGTTTTATATCTTAAACTTAAAACTTGACAAGATTGTTATTTATAACCACTTTTACTGATAAGAAACACAGATGTCGTTTTCCATTTTATTATTACTTTCATTATATATTTATAAATTGGTAGAACGCGATTCACACTACCTGAAATTAGCTTATCATTTTGTCATTTGTAACAACTTTATAACTAATGTCCTTTAATATTTCAGATTCAGCCGACAGCAGGAAACGCAGAGATGGTAAATATAGTTCTATCAATTCATTCTCGATAATCGCAAAAATCGAACAAAAGTTTTATGTGTCGTGCTGTTGTGTTAACTTTTGTGAAGGTGTTGCATTTTGAACAATCATCTCCTTCAGTTTGGTCCATTTGTATGCTTGTGTTTATAATTGAAATAAAAGGTGACCGCAATATACTATGTTGTATGTTAGTAAGATAGGATACTTATGGAGATCTTGAATATGCTATAAAAATGAAGACAAAAAGGAAGTTTATTAGTGTAAAAGTCAAGGAAACGTAATTGCTTTTATCCAACAAACGATAACATATTATATGGGAAAAACATATGAATGATGCTTCTCCGGAAAAAAGTATTTGGCATTTAAAACATATCCTCGGAGTATAAAATGATCAGCTTACGAATTGTTTTTGGTGGGGTTTTTTTTAGGGAAAAGTATGTTTTAAGAATAGTTTTTATGTAACAATAAGTCATTGCATTTTTGTTCACAAACAAAACTCCTTAAACTTGACCAGATACACAGAAAAAATACATTTTTATATCATAATGAAACATGTTTCCAATTTATATTTAGCTTCAAGCGAAAGCAGCGAAGACGATTCTTCTGACGGTAATTATATCAGTTTTATATTTCAAACTTAAAATTTGACAAGATTGTTATTTATAACCACTTTTACTGATAAGAAACACAGATGTCGTTTACCATTTTATTATTACTTTCATTATATATTTATTAATTGGTAGAACGCGATTCACACTACCTGAAATTAGCTTATCATTTTGTCATTTGTAACAACTTTATAACTAATGTCCTTTAATATTTCAGATTCAGCCGACAGCAGGAAACGCAGAGAAGGTAAATATGGTTCTATCAATTCATTCTCGATAATCGCAAAAATCGAACAAAAGTTTTATGTGTCGTGCTGTTGTGTTAACTTTTGTGAAGGTGTTGCATTTTGAACAATCATCTCCATCACTTTGGTCCATTTGTATGATTATGTTTATAATTGAAAAAAATGTTGACAGCAATATACTATGTTGTATATTAGTAAGATAGGATAGTTATGTAGATCTTGGATATGCTTTGAAAATGAAGACAAAAAGGAAGTTCATTAGTGTTAAAGTCAAGGAAACGTAATTGCTTTTATCCAACAAAAACTATAACATATTACAAATATGGGAAAAAACATATGAATGATGCTTCTCCGGAAAAAAAGTATTTGGCATTTAAAAAATATCCTCGGAGTATGAAATGATAAGCTTACGAATTGTTTTTGGTGGGTTTTTTTAAGGAAAAGTATGTTTTAAGAATATTTTTGATGTGACAATAAGTCATTGCATTTTTGTTCTCAAACAAAACTCCTTAACCTTCACCAGATAAACAGAAAAGATATATTTTTATATCATAATGAAACATGTTTTCAATTTATATTTAGCTTCAAGCGAAAGCAGCGAAGACGATTCATCTAACGGTAAGCATATCAGTTATGTATCTTTTACTTAACACTTGACAAGATTGTTTATTTATAACCACTTTTATTGATAAAACACATAGATGTCATATTCTATTTTAAGATTACTCTCCTTATTTATCTTTTAATGGTAAAATTCGATCCACACTACCTGAAATTAGCTTAAGATACTCTGTTCGTTTTATAATTATGACATTTATAACAACTTTATAACTTTTGTCCTTTTCTATTGATTCAGCCGACAGCAGGAAACGCAGGCAAGGTAGATACAGTTCTCTATATTCATTCTAGATAATCGCAAAATCGGACAAAGGTTTTATGTGTCGTGTTGTTGTGTTAACTTTGTAAAAGCGCTGTACGTAGACACATGACACGTATCTATGTGCAGTATTTTCCGTGCATTTCACGAGCCAACAACTGTCCATTTTTATCAATATTGATTTAATTCTGTATGTTTTTCTCGCTTACTTTGAACTATCATCTACTTCAGTTAAGTCCATTTGTTTGCCTGTGTTTATCATTGAAATAATTGCTGACAACAATATAACATCGTGTATATTTGTTAGATATGTTACTTATGTAGATCTTTGAGATTCCTTTAAAGATGAAGACTAAACAGGAATTTTATTGAGTTAAAAGTCAGGGAAACATTTTTCTTTTTAATAAAAAAAAACGATAAGATAGAAATAAGAACATCGGGTAACCGTATAAATGAAGCTTCTAAGAAAAAGTTATTTGCTAGAAAAGAATCTAGCTCGAATGAAAAGTATGTTTTGTGAATAAATTTGTAGATGAGAGAATGTCGCTCTAGGTGATTTTCAAACAAAAGTTCTTATATAAACTTGACGAAATATACATAAAAGATACATTTTTATGTTATAATAAAACATGTTTTCAATTTGTATTTAGCTTCAAGCGAAAGCAGCGAAGACGATTCTTCTGACGGTAATTATATCAGTTTTATATCTTAAACTTAAAACTTGACAAGATTGTTATTTATAACCACTTTTACTGATAAGAAACACAGATGTCGTTTTCCATTTTATTATATATTTATTAAGTGGTAGAACGCGATTCACACTACCTGAAATTAGCTTATAATTTTGTCATTTGTAACCACTTTATAACTAATGTCCTTTAATATTTCAGATTCAGCCGACAGCAGGAAACGCAGAGAAGGTAAATATAGTTCTATAAATTCATTCTCGATCATCGCAAAATCGAAAGAAATTTTTATGATCGTGCTGTTGTGTTAGATTTGTGAAGGTTTTGTATTTTGAACAATCATCTCCATCACTTTGGTCCATTTGTATGATTGTGTTTATAATTGAAATGATTGGTGACCGCAATATACTTTGTGTTAGCACGGTAATCCAGCTTAGCGACTGCAGCTTGTTATTTGTTGTATATATCTTATAAACAAAAAACAACAGAGAAAAGAAATGTTGTCAAATGGTCATTTATTAAATGACAGGAACATTTCAAATACACCCATGATATCAATCGATCTTGTTATATAATATAAGGATCTGAATGACATTAACTTCAGTCTGTCTGTACAACAAAAAGGTGGGGTACAAATTATCGGCACCGATGAGGGGCGCAAGATACATATGCATGGAGGGATACACGATATGTAGAAAAATGCACCTCATCACCCCATCCAGTATGCTTGTGTTTATAATTGAAATAATTGGTGACCGCAATATACTATGTTGTATGTTAGTAAGATAGGATAGTTATGGAGATCTTGAATATGCTATAAAAATGAAGACAAAAAGGAAGTTTATTAGTGTAAAAGTCAAGGAAACGTAATTGCTTTTATCCAACAAAAACAATAACATATTACAAATATGGGAAAAACATGAATGATGCTTCTCCGGAAAAAAATATATGGCATTTGATAAATATCCTCGGAGTATGAAATGATAAGCTTACGAATTGTTTTTGGTGGGTTTTTTTAAGGAAAAGTATGTTTTAAGAATATTTTTGATGTGACAATAAGTCATTGCATTTTTGTTCACAAACAAAACTCCTTAACCTTCACCAGATAAACAGAAAAGATATATTTTTATATCATAATGAAACATGTTTTCAGCATAGACGATTCATCTAACGGTAAGCATATCATCTACCTTACCTTGTGATCATTTAAAACTGGTATCTTATTAACAATGTTAATAATAAAAAAATGCAGAGACGTAGTATATACTCACTTTTTATTTATTTATTTATTAAATGATAGAATTTGACTCACACTATCTGAAATTAGCTTACAATTTCTCTACGTCACTGCAGTTTGTTTTCAAACAAAACTCCTTTAACTTAACCAAACATGAAATCATGATAAAACATGTTTTCAATTCATATTTAGCTTCAAGCGAAAGCGGCATAGACGATTCATCTAACAGTAATCATATTTCTTTTACTCAAATCTTGGCGAGTTTATATATCATTTTTATTATCAATGATATAATAACAGGGATGTGATATTCTACTTTGTGATATTAGTTTTTATTGATGTAACAAATTGTCGAATTCTATTCACTCTACACACGAATATGTCCTGACAAGTTATTGTTATGTTGTGTTCATTTTTTATTTTGCTATCATTAAATGCTGAATTATTTGGTGTTTTTAATTAATCATTTATCCACGTAAACTCATCAACACTAAACACGTATCATCATTTTTGTTTGATGAGCTTCATGGACAAATTAGTATTAAGCCAAAAGAAGAATATATCGTTCTCATAATGTTAATTAATTATGTTTTTGCTTCTCAAGTGTCATAACCAAAACAATAAAAAATGTTATTATTTTGTATTCAGTTTCTAGTGAAAGCAGCGAAGACGGTTCAGATGACGATAATGCTATCAACTATTTTGCTTTTAAGTCAGTTCACAATAAACCTATTTTCAAAACGATCCATTATCGTTTAAGCAAATCAACTCCTTCGCAGTCTTCATGAATTATCAAAATGAAAGAACAACGATGTAGGTCATTCAAAAATTTACCGTTTGAACGAAAGAGTTTTGTATTGTCGCACTAGAAGTGCTAAGTATTGCAAACAGATATTCAGTAAGCTTTCTTTGAAAAAACAAAAATGTATCTTCATGCTTTAAAAATGTAAAATTACCTTTTTATTTGTCTTTGCGTAAAGCTTAGAGTGAGGAGAGTGTGTGAGCAGCTTCGCGGAAGGTAAGTACACCAAACGATGTTTTTTATATTGAATAGAACTAGAGCATAATGTTTATGTATATTTCCAATTAAGTTTGTTTTGGTAAACAAGAGTATCAATTTGATAACAGTATTTGTGAAAGATCAAAATAAATAATATTGAATATAAATTGATGTGATGTGTCAATAAAACCATTGTATCTGATGGGTTTGTTTTATCTCTGATTCAGGCAAAAGAAGGCAACGCAGAGACGATAAAAATAATTTTATATGTTTATATTCAATTATCGCACAATCGAATGATACTCTCATGTATAATGCTGAAATGGTGACTCAGACGCGTGTTAAGTATAAATGCTTAGTGTTTTCCGTGCATTGTACGAACCTACAGCAGTCGTCTTTTGATCAATTTTCATACAATTTAATATATTTTTCTCGATAGTTAGGTACAATCATCTACTTTTGTTAGGTTTATTGTTGTTAGGTTTATTGTGTCGCCTGCAGAGCTGGTGGTCACTTTGTCCGTCGTCACGCGTCGGCGGCGTCCGTACGAAAGTTTTCCGGACTTTTTTTCGGTAATGCTTTGAGTTATCAAAATGAAATTTGGCTTATGGCTTTTTGTTGCAAGGGTACAGATTAAGTTCCATTCCTGGCTGTCTGTGACCCTTTTTGGCAGAGTTATGCCTCTTTCAACTTGGAAATTTTCTGGGAATATTGTTTTCCGGACTTTTTTGGCTTATGCTTCGAGTTTTTCCCTTTTCATTTTTTTGTTTTTGTTTTTTTTTCTCTTTTGTGCTTTTTGTTTTTGATTTTTTGTTTTTTGTGTTTTTAAATATCTTTAAGAGTTCAATATTCAAAATTAATTTTGAAGTGACTATTTTCTATTTCGAATTCTGTTTTTCATCTGTTATTAATTTAATATCATCAGTAATGTAGAAATGAAAATGAAACAGTATATTTATCATTACATATGTTTATCGTATATGTGACTATCTTTGCTTCTAGATTCAGGAGAAAGAAGGAAACTTAGAGAAGATTATTATAAGTTCCGAGACAATTGCTTTGATTTTAATTAAATTCTTAGACAGGCAGATTTGACAGTCTGCACAATAAGTTGCATTGTATGTTATTATAATTGAATTCGCCTTCAAATTTGCTGTGATAAAATGTTCAATATGTTCATGTTTTTCAGTTGATGGTTGCCTTTGGTTGCCATTTTTGATATACTCGACAAATTGTCTCTTTTAATTTGATTAGCTGTAATCGATTGGTATTCAAGCTTTTTTAAAATAAGATAAATATGACGGTTTTTATATTGGAGTTAGAAGTATTGTGTAAAAAACCTACTAGCGCTATCTGGGGCGTTTCGAAAGGTAAAATAAGCAGTAGCAAAGAAATACATATTGTTTGTTGTAAAAGTTGTTGTTTTCGACGGGATATGTTGTTTTTTTTTCCCCAGGGATGAAATAGTTAGCGATGTTTTATTCAAGCATTTAATAAAAGACTTAAATTCCAATCAGCATTTTTTGAAATATCTTCATATTATCCATATATAAATCTTACTAGTTCCGCGATGTTGATTAACTTTATCAATTACATGCAGAATTTATGGTACTCTATCTGTTAACTATGTGTAAAGTGACCATATCATTAATCCGGCCAATTTTCATACCTATCTCGGCTTCTCGGTTTTCACACCCCTAATGTGCCTAGGAGGTTGAAACAACTGTATGATGGAGTATCACTGACAGGTCCTAGAAGGACAAAATTGTAACTGTTAGATGAAGTATCAGTAACGAGTCATAGAATGACAAAAAATAACTACATGATGCAATTCACTGACGAATAAAAAACAGGTACAAAACCTGTATAATTCATTGATATATAGTACATATCAGAAAATAAATTTGTACATAAAGGTGCAATTCAATTTTCTGTCTTTTATACAATCATTTATTAACCATATTTCTATAGATGATCTAAACATATTTCGTATTGAATCTAAAACTAGACATATGTATGTATTTACTTTGTAGATTAATTTCTATATTCAATTATCGATCTCTTCCTACATTTTACACATCAATCGTATCATGTTTTATTTCTTATGTTTTCTATACAAGGAACTTATTGCTAATATATATTACTACATCAGACTAAAACTTAACAAATCTTTAATATTCATATTTTGTTATGTACCCTGAATTTTTGTTAAAGTGTATAGTTACTGCTTTGTCTGTCCGCCTTCCCGTCTGTCCTTTCTTGTCCGAAGCATAACATGAAACTTGTTGTATGTATTGTTCTTACTACGACAATGTGCAGTGTTCGAAATGCAGGCCCCACAACCCTTCCATTACAGAGAATATTGTTTTAAGACAGAATAGTATGAATTTTCACAGTATGTATTGGAATTTGTTATAAAAATGAAAACATTTATTCAAACTGCGTTCATAGGGTCATTGCTTCTAACGTAATATATTGATGCGGTATCACGGAATCGGATCAATTAAATCAAAAGTAATTTCTTAGACTATCATCATCATAATTTTAATAGATTATACTGGTATAATTATTATTTTAATGGACTTTTAGACTATTATAATCATAATTTTAATGGATTATACTGGTATAATTATTATTTTAATGGACTTTTAGACTATTATAATAATAATTTTAATAGATTATACTGGTATAATTATTATTTTAATGGACTTTTAGACTATTATAATCATAATTTTAATAATCATAATTTTAATCATAATTTTAATGGATTATACTGGTATAATTATTATTTTAATGGACTTTTAGACTATTATAATCATAATTTTAATGGATTATACTGGTATAATTATTATTTTAATGGACTTTTAGACTATTATAATCATAATTTTAATGGATTTTCTTAGATTATTTTGATTATAATTTTTGCTGGATTTTCTCTCTGGAGTCAAAAAATACCTGAAGCATGTTTTTGATGATTGTAGAAGAAGTACGATGAAGACGAAGAAGAGGATGAAGAAACAACTGAAGAAGAGAAGAGAAGTTGATGACAAAGCATGAAGGATGGAAGGAGTGTAGCAGGATAACTCAAACCATTCTGACATCGATTAACACTTTACTGATGGATGTCATTGACACTAAACTTATCTGTGTTAAAAGAGACGAAAAAATACAGTTTTTTTTTCGTTTTTGTTCTTCAAAACTAAATATAACCAACAAATAGATTATTTCTGTCATGACCTGTATTGCAAATTCAAAAAAAAAAAAATAAAATCATATTGTAAACATACATTTTTGAAGTGCATTATTTTTTAACGGGATATCCCTTCATATTTTCATATGAAGGGCTAGTTTGATTCCCCGAAATTTCTTTTGGTTCGAAAGCTGTGTCAGTATATGCAATATATTTCCATTGTGATATATGACAATGTGTTTTTTGTGTTTCTCAAATGTTAGTCTATCAGCATTTAACCAAACTTCTACTCAAGTAGGAACCAATGGAACTACCAAACGTATCAATGAATTTGACCAGAGTAACAATGATCTGGATGTACGTCATTTACAGAATCTGTTAGGGGGGACCCTTACACATATTTTGATGTTTAACTTTAGATAAAACTCATTCATTTTGCTCCTGATTTGCAGAACGTGAATAGATATAGATAAATGATATCATAATAATTATTTTCAAAAAAAAAATAAATAAATAAATAAAAATATGACATTAAGATCATTTTAGCAGAACAGATTTGTTTCCCATGTTTTGATATCTGCTTAAGACCTTGCAAATGTCGTCTGCTACAATTTTTTTAACCTTCCTCTGCCAGAAAATGAAAATTTCCAACGAGACCACGAGCTTCAAAAGTTAATTTTTTTACAAATTCAAATTATTAGTAAACAATCATTCAGTTGTGATCATAACTTTTATTTCGGAAAAAATATTCTGTATTCAAGTCATCTAAGTACATTTTATGTAGATATCCCATACAACAACGTCGTAGTCGGATTGTCATTTTCTATAAAGGGATTACTGATGAATGCCCTTGTCAAGTCTACCTGCAGAAATCGTAAAATCAAGCCGACATTTTTTCCATTCATTAGTAATACAATTTTGTATTCCAGTTCTTCAAACTTAATGTCGATGCCGAGTTTGCGCTATTTATCTTGTCCGTATAGGATAGTCTCTTCGCAGTTAGCTTCTCATTTGTACAGTTGTATCATTCATCACACATTCACATGTTTCTGTACTTTCCTTGTTCCTTATCGTCCTACCAGCCTATGTAACGCACCAGAGTTCTAGTCCCTAATCTCATTTTCAATATAAGAACTTGAAATCCATACAAAAACGCAGCATTTGATCAACGCTCTATTCTACCGGTAGTAAAGGCAACAAGTTCAGACATGCATCGTCTTTGAAGCTTGATGAAATTAAGCAAACCAGAAAGAAAATGCCAATGAGAGTTTCTCCCACAGTAAATTAAAAATTGGATTTTCTATTAAAACGCACAAAACAGTCCCCTCTTCTTGGAAATCAAATCTAACTATGTTTCAGTAATGCGATAACATGTTCCCCTTTCCGATATACGGTGTATTTATTAATAAATGTGGTGCAGTTTTAAATGGTTTATCAGATGGAATGATTGAAGATTTGATTAAAACCGTTTGTAATCTTAAAAAAAGCTATATAAGATGAGGTTCTCTACAGTAAACACGTTCTCTATATTTTACAAGGAATGACATCGACCAACTCAAGAATCCTTCCCTGTATGTTCGACGTGGATGACAAATCCTGATTACGGGCTCTTAGTCAATATGATCAGCCTTCAATCTCAGAAACATTGATAATATTGAGAATTCTATAATCTCTTAAGAGGTGAACGACGCCTGGAGGGGCGAACGACGTCTGAAGTGGTGAACGACATCTGGTTTGGTGGATGACGCCTGGAGGGTTGAACGACGTCTGGAGGTTTGAACGACGTCTGGAGTAGTGAGACATGTCTGTTGTGGTGACCCAGTCGAGTGCCAAGTCTCCTATAATCTTTGAAACGTTTGGTGTAGAGAAGCCCCTTAAATTTCTTAATCGTCTGGAGTGTTGAGTACCTTATAACCTTAAAAACGCTTGGAGTGGTGAAGACCATGCGATCTCTAAATATCTGGAGTGTTGAGTACCCTGTACTCTCTAAATTTCTGGAGTGTTGAGTTCCCAAAAACCTCCACAATGTCTAGAGTGCTGAGTACGCTATAACCTTTCAAACGCTTGAAGAGGTGAAGACACTGCAATCTCTAAATATCTGGAGTGTTGAGCACCCTATAACGTCTTAAACGTTTGGTGTGGTGAAGACACTCATATCTCTAAAACGTTTGGTGTGGTGAAGACACTCATATCTCTAAAACGTTTGGTGTGGTGAAGACACTGCAATCTCTAAAACGTTTGGTGTGGTGAAGACACTCATATCTCTAAAACGTTTGGTGTGGTGAAGACACTCATATCTCTAAAACGTTTGGTGTGGTGAAGACACTCATATCTCTAAAACGTTTGGTGTGGTGAAGACACTCATATCTCTAAAACGTTTGGTGTGGTGAAGACACTCATATCTCTAAAACGTTTGGTGTGGTGAAGACACTCATATCTCTAAAACGTTTGGTGTGGTGAAGACACTCATATCTCTAAAACGTTTGGTGTGGTGAAGACACTCATATCTCTAAAACGTTTGGTGTGGTGAAGACACTCATATCTCTAAAACGTTTGGTGTGGTGGAGACATTCATATCTCTAAAACGTTTGGTGTGGTGAAGACACTCATATCTCTAAAACGTTTGGTGTGGTGAAGACACTCATATCTCTAAAACGTTTGGTGTGGTGAAGACACTCATATCTCTAAAACGTTTGGTGTGGTGAAGACACTCATATCTCTAAAACGTTTGGTGTGGTGAAGACACTCATATCTCTAAAACGTTTGGTGTGGTGAAGACACTCATATCTCTAAAACGTTTGGTGTGGTGAAGACACTCATATCTCTAAAACGTTTGGTGTGGTGAAGACACTCATATCTCTAAAACGTTTGGTGTGGTGAAGACACTCATATCTCTAAAACGTTTGGTGTGGTGAAGACACTCATATCTCTAAAACGTTTGGTGTGGTGAAGACACTCATATCTCTAAAACGTTTGGTGTGGTGAAGACACTCATATCTCTAAAACGTTTGGTGTGGTGAAGACACTGATATCTCTAAAACGTTTGGTGTGGTGAAGACACTCATATCTCTAAAACGTTTGGTGTGGTGAAGACACTCATATCTCTAAAACGTTTGGTGTGGTGAAGACACTCATATCTCTAAAACGTTTGGTGTGGTGAAGACACTCATATCTCTAAAACGTTTGGTGTGGTGAAGACACTCATATCTCTAAAACGTTTGGTGTGGTGAAGACACTGCAATCTCTAAAACGTTTGGTGTGGTGAAGACACTGCAATCTCTAAAACGTTTGGTGTGGAGAAGACACTGCAATCTCTTAATCATTTGGTGTGGTGAAGACACTGCAATCTCTAAAACGTTTGGTGTGGTGAAGACACTCATATCTCTAAAACGTTTGGTGTGGTGAAGACACTGCAATCTCTAAAACGTTTGGTGTGGTGAAGACACTCATATCTCTAAAACGTTTGGTGTGGTGAAGACACTCATATCTCTAAAACGTTTGGTGTGGTGAAGACACTCATATCTCTAAAACGTTTGGTGTGGTGAAGACACTGCAATCTCTAAAACGTTTGGTGTGGTGAAGACACTGCAATCTCTAAAACGTTTGGTGTGGTGAAGACACTGCAATCGCTAAAACGTTTGGTGTGGTGAAGACACTGCAATCGCTAAATCATTTGGTGTAGTGAAGACACTGCAATTTCTAAAACGTTTGGTGTGGTGAAGACACTGCAATCGCTTAATCATTTGGTGTAGTGAAGACACTCATATCTCTAAAACGTTTGGTGTGGTGAAGACACTGCAATCTCTAAAACGTTTGGTGTGGTGAAGACACTGCAATCTCTAAAACGTTTGGTGTGGTGAAGACACTCATATCTCTAAAACGTTTGGTGTGGTGAAGACACTCATATCTCTAAAACGTTTGGTGTGGTGAAGACACTGCAATCTCTAAATCATTTGGTGCGGCGAACACTGCAATCTCTAAAACGTTTGGTGTGGCGAAGACACTGCAATCGCTAAATCATTTGGTGTAGTGAAGACACTCATATCTCTAAATCATTTGGTGTGGTGAAGACACTGCAATCTCTAAATCATTTGGTGCGGCGAACACTGCAATCTCTAAAACGTTTGGTGTGGTGAAGACACTCATATCTCTTAAACGTTTGGTGTGGTGAAGACACTCATATCTCTAAAACGTTTGGTGTGGTGAAGACACTGCAATCTCTAAATCATTTGGTGCGGCGAACACTGCAATCTCTAAAACGTTTGGTGTGGTGAAGACACTGCAATCGCTAAATCATTTGGTGTAGTGAAGACACTCATATCTCTAAATCATTTGGTGCGGCGAACACTGCAATCTCTAAAACGTTTGGTGTGGTGAAGACACTGCAATCTCTAAATCGTTTGGTGTGGTGAAGACACTCATATCTCTAAAACGTTTGGTGTGGTGAAGACACTCATATCTCTAAAACGTTTGGTGTGGTGAAGACACTCATATCTCTAAAACGTTTGGTGTGGTGAAGACACTCATATCTCTAAATCATTTGGTGCGGCGAACACTGCAATCTCTAAAACGTTTGGTGTGGCGAAGACACTGCAATCGCTAAATCATTTTGCGTGGTGAAGACACTGCAATCGCTAAATCATTTGGTGTAGTGAAGACACTGCAATTTCTAAAACGTTTGGTGTGGTGAAGACACTGCAATCTCTAAAACGTTTGGTGTGGCGAAGACACTGCAATCGCTAAATCATTTGGTGTGGCGAAAAAACTGCAATCGCTAAGTCATTTGGTGTGGTGAAGACACTCATATCTCTAAAACGTTCGGTGCGGTGAAGACACTGCAATCTCTAAATCATTTGCTGTGGCGAAGACACTGCAATCTCTAAAACGTTTGGTGTGGAGAAGACACTGCAATCTCCTAATCATTTGGTGTGGTGAAGACACTGCAATCTCTAAATCATTTGGTGTGGTGAAGACACTGCAATCTCTAAATGCAGTGGTGAGTGCCCTATAATGTGTGGAACGTCTGGGATGGTGAAGACAGTGCAATCTATAAAACTAAAGTGATGAATAGCGTCTAATCTCTAAAACGTTGGAGTGTTGAGAACTTCATAATTATGGAACGTATTGGGTGGTGAAGACCTTATGCTTCTAAAACCATCTGACGTTTTTAGTACCTAACAATCTCTGAAAAGTTCGAGGCGATGAGTATCCTATAATCTCTGAACGTCTGGAGTGGCGAGCACTCTGTAATCTCTTCAGCGTCTGGAATAGTGAACACTCTATCATCTCTGAACATATGGGGGAGTGGGTGCCCTGTATCTCTAAACGTCTGGAGTGGCGAGCACTCTTTAATTTCTTCAGCGTCTTGAATGATGAGCAGCCAGTGATCCCAAAACATTAAGCAACCTATAAGCAAGCCATTAAAGAACTTGAGAAATACATGTAGGTCAAGTAATTAGGCTTCTGAGCCAGTTCTAAATTCATTCTTCGAGCTGCTGAACCAATCTTTATTTTCCTTATTTAGATAAAGAGCTGCCAAGTACAATTATGGTAGTGTATTGTGTATTTTAGTCTCGATCAACCGGTCCAAAAACTATATACCAGATATATCATATCTGTGATTCACATTAGTCGCCTCTTTTCGTCTGATACAATTAGCATTGTCCCGCGTGCACATGTTGCTGAGAACCAAAAAAGTAAAACAAAAACAAATATTAGAAATATGAATCAAATGTGAAGAAAACCATTTATATGCTGCTGAATCGAAAAACAATACACAATGGTAGGAAAATAATTTATCTTCTCAACTAATCACGTGATACACGTCATCTAACCACGATCAATTTATTTTCATGATTACAAGTACACATACTCTTAAGTACACCTGATCTTAAATAAAATTGATCTGCGCTACGTTTTTTCTCCACTTTTTATGTTATCGACTCATTTTCGCAGAAAGAATTTGGGTGTGTATTTCATTGAGAACTGGCTTCAGAACGAAGCGTGTGTATTCATTTGAGTAAAATAAATTTCCTGGGGATTCAATTAATAAAAGTCCATATTCCCTGAACGCAGGGTTTGAAAAAGACATCCATTCCATTGTTTGTAATAACACTGCACTCTCAAAAGCTAGGCTACAAAACCGGAGCATCTTTGTCATACATCCTTTGTCCTGGATTCTATCTGGCTCTGTGTATAAATGGGACAAGATTGTCTTAATCAAGAGTGTCTCAATCTGTAAACTTTTTTTACAACAATCGCAAATTTAAAAGAAGTTGGTCAGCTTTAAATTAATATGTTTTGTTTTCCTGGTGGAAGCGCGCAGAAGATCATACTATGGGTGGAAAAGGGAGTTCCAATCCATGCACAATTGGAGAATCGAACCTAGGTCGGCTAGATGCCTGGCAAATTTTGATCCGTTAAAGAGAGTGTATGTAGGTCGTCATTTTTTGGTAACTGCAGTAGAATGTATGTAATCGAGACACATCTAGGTATTTCCTGATAATATCAAGTCATCGAGATGTTTTAAAACTATTTCTCATTTTTATCGTATTTATGTGTTTCATTTTCAAGAGTCCTTGCAGACAGGGCGTAAAAACTGAATAAATCTGATCTTCTTATCTCCTCAGTCTAAACGACTTGTGATACCTAACGTCTTAAATACTACTCGGGTCAGTTGACCTAAAAATGTAAATGAGCTTTCTCTGTTTTCATTGTATCAACTTCACTTCCCGATTATTTTTTTCTAAGTTGTAAATACTGTTTTGTAATTGAAATGCTGAGTTATACCAAACACAAATGTAAGGACCGACAAAAACAAAACTAATTATGATGGAAACGAAGTCAATTTATGGCAAAAACAAAGACTAACACAAATATATCAAAACGTACAAGAGAAACAATATCATGTGTTTCGGAAATATGAGTGACTATTGCTTCCATGACGACGCCCGCGATGTTAACGAAGTTCAAAGCTACGTCGTTTTTTTTCCATATCAGAACTCGCTTGTTCCAAACAACAAAAAAAGCATGTGCCAAATGCAACACGTGTCGTCATGACGTCTTCACTCAGATCAGTTTAAAAGCCAATCTCTACTAGAGTTATCGTTCCTTGCCGTACGGTACCGCCAAAAAGGATGCATATATCACAATGCGTTCGGCCGGAGTAGTCTATGTCTCTAATTATTCAGTTTTATTCGCCCCAATATATATATAGTCCTTAGGGGATATTTTTAACCTACCGAGAACAAGACTACAACGATTCCAGCCGGACACTCACAACAGATGTTTCCATTACCTCGTATTAGCAGGTGACGAATCACAAATGATGGAAATCTGCACACAGATCCAACAGGTGTCATTATTAATGTTCCCCTCAATTTTCGATAGTGTTGTGTACACCGTGTCATCATGAACGACCCTGAACTATGAGTCAAAATTAATGACGTCATTCTTTGAAGCAATGGTTACGCTATAGAAGGTGAAAGTGCGATCCCACTGTCAATTTTGGTACAAGGTCGTATGTATTTCCTTTCCCATGCAAAGCAAACATAGGGATGTACCTGTGAAATACGAGTCTTTCCAACTTTTTGGCAACACCGGGATTGTCAAAAAATAAACATTTGAAAATAAGTATCTTCTCTTCCACGCTTGTGATCAAAGCCATCATTATATACATGTGGCAAAGCCGGGTTTCTTCTCCCCTTTATTGGCCTCATTTCCACGTTTTTCCCCCTTTGGTTGGCCTCATTTGCGGTATTTCTCCTCACTTTTGTTGGTCTCATTTCCACGAGCACAACTGCAATCAGACATTTACTTATACAAGGGGTTTGAAATGTTTTAAAACTGAAACGGACGCTGTTTCTTGGTATGTCTTTTGCACCGTTCTCGGATTCGTGACATATTTTGGTTGATGCTTATTTCTTTGTAAGACTCCCAGTTCACTCGTGTGATCAGCTGATCCTGTAGCTGTTCGTCCGTAGGATACGGCGATACCTGAAAGGCAGCAGTCTATGTTAATGGGCATCAAAAATACATAAGGTTTATCATAAAGGCCCTTAGCATTATAGGCGAGTCCTAGAAGAAATCTGTATGGTGCAGTTTTCTTTATTATAAGACTTTAGTGTATTTAATTCTAAATTTGTATTGAAAGTTGCTATTTGCTTATGTGTCTTTTATACAGTCTTAATGTTGATCATGGTCTGTCGCGGGGGACGATATCGATTGTAAATTAATATTTCAAAGGCAAGATCATAGACATACGTTGATAAGGAAACAATAATGACGATTTGGCGAAGAAAAGTTCCTTTTAAAATGTCCTTGTCATGCTTTGAACAAATAAGACATTTACAGTGTATTCCTCATCAACCGGAACACAAAAGTTGTACAAAAATATTTTTAATTTGGATTACGACTTTCAAAACAGGTGGTAATTTGTTTACAGAGCTTTTTAGAAGACCGCGATACATTTATTACGTTTCTGTCACACAACGCATGCGAGTAAACCAGGCCGCCGATTAGTTCTGTATCGATCTAAAGAGAAATATATAGATAAATGTATTAGCATCCTCATCTTCACACCACGTGACATGTTATCGCTGTCCTCCAGACGCTTGTAAATGAAACGTCTAATAACTTCGTTATCAAGTTCGCAAAACTGTCTTAGTTAGTCGGAAGAACGTCTCCGGAAGTCTGTATTTAGCCAAATCTTCTTTGGTACAATTGCTGATAGAATTTTAGGTGTGACGCAGACGGAAGAACGCGAAGGTAATTGCATATATTTCGTATATCCATATTTATGTAAATATAATTCCTACAAATTTTCTGTGCTTTACCATAATTTACTTTAATTTTAGCAAATCCTACTAGTAACAAAATGGTAAGAATGTTTTACAACGTTTATGATATTCGCGAGGACCTTGCAGATTAAGATATTCGCGTGGGCGTGGGATTTGGAATTGATAATATTCGCGAGGATTTGCTCTTGAAAATATTCGCGAGGACTTTGCAGTTGAAAAAAAATTAGCGATAGATTTGCAGTTTATAATATTACCGAGAGATGTGGAGTTTGTAATATTCGCGAGGGATTTGCAGTAGATAATTTTCGCGAGTGATGTGGAGTTTTATGATACTTGCGAGGGATTTGCAGTTCATAATATTTCCGAGAGATGTGGAGTTTGTAATATTCGCGAGGGATTTGCAGTAGATAATATTCGCGAGTGATGTGGAGTTTTATGATACTTGCGAGGGATTTGCAGTTCATAATATTCGCGAGAGATGTGGAGTTTATAATATTCGCGAGGGATTTGCAGTTTTTGATAATATTCGCGATGGATTTGCAGTTGATAATATTTGCGAGGAATTTGCAGTTAATAATATTCGCGAGGGATTTGTAGTTCAAAATATTCGCGAGGAATTTGCAGTTCAAAATATTCGCGGGGGATCTGCAGTGTTCGCGATGATGTTAAACAACATTAATTTCGATAAAGTTATATAAATACTTATATATTCTTTCAAAAATTATATTACTTTGGTATATCTTTAAACTGTATCTAAAAATGATATTTAACAGTCTTTTTTTGCATGTGTACAAAAATATACATTGTGAGTAATTGATAACATCAGATTAAGGTTGTTCCGAACAGTCCTACAATTTGACGTTTCCTCAGATAAAAAGGTACCAGAACTCGCCTGGGAAATGATTGATTCTCCGTAATCGTGGTGATTTATAAGGTTTGTTCTAGATAAGAAGTTTTTATTTTTTTTAATTTTTGGACGATTACATGGAACGTGTTCTAATCTGGCAATATTTGTCATTTTGTTTTGCACTTTCTCCCTAGAAAACACGTGAACTTCCTTATATGGGTCCGTCGCATGTTCGGGCAGTATGCGTGTACCTGCAATCCACTTTGTCATTCCAATCTCGATCGGTTGTGATTGATTTTATTCGTTCTTATCAGGAAGCGTCGGCCCGACAATTGAATTCCATTACCAATCCCAAGAAATGATTAGAAATAATGCAGCGCCTAATAGACACAATCTGTTTGAACAGGCTCAATTTATGAAAAAGACATCTCATTCACTCCATCGGAATGCAAATTGCCATCAAACAGCTAAATATAACTGTGTCCTGTCATGCACGTGCAATCGTCTAGCACGTGTTGTCAATGCTACATCGAGTTGGCCTCTCTTGTCGAAACAGTGCTATCGTTAAATGCATACGTAACAAGGAAGGTCACGCTAAACTGCAATGTATGTTCTACTTATGTAAGAGAAAACGAGCTCTGTAGTAATGGCGTTTCATAGTCTAAGTCAAGATGTGTTTAGTAAAAAACACATCAAACATGCGCTTAACTTAAGCACATATAACACATTCTCCCCAGCGATGTTTCAACTTGATTTGATTTCTCCGTGGGGACTACGTGTTTTAGTCTCCACGTAATTGACTACAGAGAATATCCGTGGTGCTGTATGCTTAAAGGACTTCATGATGAAAACAAACACGAACAAACAATGTCATGCTAGATAGATATTGCGGTGTCTAAACTGCCGAATCAAGTCATTTACGTTAGTTTACTCAATAATCGATTTGTCGGTTAATTTATGAACGCAGTATTTTATACTTAAGAACAATAAATTCCTTTAACTTTTAAAGTTGGATCAGTATGTGTGCATCAGCAGTTTCGATACCCCGAGACAACTTAGCCCCGAAAAAAAACCCTAAACAGCGTATATACTAAATTAACCAGTTTGATATAGAGATCGACCAACACACGCGTTGCTATTTCGTCTAGACACGAAGTTAAATGTTCATGAAACGACTGTAATGGTTTAAGATTGGCCATTAAAAAGTAACGATAACACTTCGGTATCACAATTGTTATTCTACCTCTTGCGTAGGTACTTATTTGGATTTTGTGACTTCAATCGTTTGTTTGTAGAAACACTAACACTGTTTTATTAGTTCAAACATGCATGTCTTCGGTACTAAATTCAGCACTCCGTGTATATGATTATTTTATTTTGCAATATTAAGCTGCCCTTTTTTCAGTTGAAGTGAGACGCAGCTTCTATCAGCACACTTTTATAGATGATTGATAAATTAGACACACACGAGCACCTGAGAACTTTTCTTTTTTTTTGGGGGGGGGGGGTTTACACAAAGATATTGTACTAAGGATATTTCAAAACAAATTATATTTCAAAATTGGGCCCTTAGCATCACATACGAATCATAAAATGGCTGTATATAGGTCCTAATTTGTACTGAAATGTGCGGCTCACTTTTGTGTCTTTTGCACAACCTTCTAGATTGACGGTAATAGACACTGCAGGCTGGTTCTAAATAATGAATTAAACTGAATCATACAGATGCTTTGATTTTCTAGGATCCGTTAGAAATGTTTGGGGTCTGTGTGTTGAAAAATAGAAGGCGGTGTAGGCAAATTAACACTGACCAAATTAAATAGGATTAATGTTCGAAACGTCTGGAAATTTCTGAAATTGATGTAAAATAGATCTTGCATGGGTGAGAAGGAATACTTGTGCTATGCCTATATTTAACACATTTACAATCAGTCATATGTGATAAAGGAGCCTTCTAGCATCATTTTTCAAAATGTCTTAGTCACATAAACGCTTGAAATACATATCTGATGTATTTTAGAGACGAATGGTTGGCTGGGATATTGATTTGGTTCCTGAATATGTGTCTGCACCAAGAATTACACGCGTGACCCCTATACTAACAACGACTGTCTATATGTATATTATATTATAAATAATACAACTTTGTTTTAGACTTCATTAAAACATTAAAACATAGCCTAAATAGAAGTACATCAAATATATAGTCTCTTTGTTTTGGTTTTACACTAATGGGACGGTTGTATTAGAGCAGGTGGCATGGTCAGTGTTCTAGCTTATTATATAACCTTATACGATCTCTTTACAATGAAACCTTTAGCCCTTCAACGATCTCGCCGAAAATATCTAAGTCAAATATCACACAATGACATTACTCACTGGCAAGTTACTTCCCTTGTTCCTGATCATTCTTAACACAACCTCTTTAACGAGGAAAATTAAATACATTTCCATTTTATTGATACCTGGAGAATACATTATTTACCATTTTCAGCCATTTTAACCAGAGCAAGGACAACATTTACATGAATGTACTTACGTCATACTATCAATTGTCTTAGAAAAAATATTTTTTCTGATTGATTTTATACAAGGGAACTGTTATGACAAAACAAACATGAGCCAATTCGTTCAACCTCAGTGCAAAGGTTCTAGAATCAAAATAAATTGAAATTAATTATAGTTTATAACCCTTCAAGGGAGATAAATCATGAACACGTGACTAGAAAATATGGCATTTTTACACATATAAGATTAGACAGAAAAAATGCGATCCATTCACCTGATTGGTTAATCTGTCCACCATACGCGGGTCCTTCTGCAAATGTTGTTTAAAAAGTCGACGGCTTATTCGTACACAGTCGGCCCCATTGCTTACTACTATCAAACTAGGCTGGGGCTGATCATCAAAGACGATGTATTGTAAACCCTGGAAGGCAACATAAAGGTCAAGGTCATTAGTGGGTATCGAGGCCAAAGGTCAAGGGGAACAACACTGAGGAGTAAATCAAGAATTGAAGGTGTCGCGTAAACATCTAAAAGATGGAATAGTATCGAATTAACACCAATATCGTTTGCGTGTTATGTTCATCGCCAGTGAACAATTCATTTTGAGGTGGGGGTCTCCTTGTTGGTTGCTACCTCACTGAAAACATATGATTGGTCCGTACTTTTGTGTTCTTTGGTAATACAGTTTGCTCTAAATTCTTTGGATGACATATAATGGGCCATTACATACTTTATTTTGGTTTTTGAGTGTTTGAAAGAAATACTTACAAACACTTCGCCTTTCTTTAGAGTTTGGACAGTGACGAACAAAGGGTTCTTATCCGCCTCTGTTTCTTCATGTTCCTGTGTCGTAAAAACAAAACAAGAAGATACTGACACGTAAACGTCATCATAATCAAGACATGAATTCAATAAAATTATGACAAATTAGGAGGATAAGACCAGGAGTTCCGGAAGAGTCAACGTCTTCTGCTTCCTCGACGCCACTCGCCATGTAAACCTTAGTCAACCTAAATAAATAAAGCCACGTTCTCAAATGAGAGCAATATATACTGATCCAGAACCAACAGGCAAACAGCTGTTATTTCCTTTAATTTCACTTTGTATTCTTACCATGTCTCAACATTGAATTCTAGATTGATATTAATTGTATTTTGATAGTGTAAGCTGACTTATCCCTACAATGTTCCACATCCGGTCCATGACTTCACCAGGTCTTGACATATTTTTGGCATAACAGTGTGTTTTATTATAATTCCAAGTCTTTGTACAGTTGTCGAGAGTTTCTTTGTTTGTTGATACGTATTTAAGATGAATGAGTTGATAATGTTTAGTTTTGATTTCTTATAAAAACCTAACAAAGGTGATCTGGTTCTTTTTCTACAATTACTGAATTCTTGTCTACATCAGTATGTCTATGATACACTTAGAATATATGGCGATATATTTTTGACAGAATCACCTGATACTGCACAGGAAACTGTAAATAGGTGTTTGGACCCAACGTGGAAACAAAAAACTTTTAAAAAAAAACCCCCAAAAAACCAACAAAAAACCAGAAGCATACCTTATTGAAATCGTGTGTCTTGTGAGGGACATTCAGCGCCCCAGTTTCAGTAGCGTTTTCATTGCATTGAAAAAAACATCATTTGTAACATTGTGCTTGCTTAAACACGTTAGTCGGAACTTTCTGTACAAATTTACATACTGTATGTTTGGTATTACGCAGAAGCTGACAAGACAGAAATTTAATCAGCAATTTGTTCCTCGTGTTTAAAAATCGATGAAAGCCCATTCCAATTGGGAAAATGAAGTGAAATAATCGCCGGTGTTTGAACACAGAAAGGCAACGTCTCTCCTTGTATTAGTACATATACCGAATATCTATACGCTTTTATAGTCCGGCATATTTTTAGAATTCATTGAGCACACGTTCAGCAATTTACCGGTTCCAACGCCCCAAAATCCTACATAATTGCAGTTTAAATTGCAACATGTCTTTCGAATGGGTTTTAAGTGTTGCACAAAGTCAGACTGTCGCATTACTGTACTCTCTAATAGATCATTTAGATTGTAAAACTTCCGCAATGTCTTTTCCAAGCTTTGAAATACAATTGCTGTAACGCACAATGCGCCAAAATCATCGTGCGAACACCTTGTATACATCGCGCACACATTTTGACGCGGTTCGCTAAAAATGGTTGACTAATATCGTGGAAGGACAATTAAACGGAAAACACGTGTAGTTGTGACTAGACAGTGATCATAGTCAGTAATTATAAAAATATTTCTTATCCAACGGTTTTCAAAATATATCTGGACCCTGCGTTATATAGTCTTTCTTGTACATAGTTTCACACCTCAGGGAGTGGCGAGTGGTTTGCCTCGAACGACAAAAATGCCTGTATACGGGTACACGTGACAGGTCGGTTTATACAATACATGAGGTGGATACTTACCATCTGTCTGTAGTATGTGTCTACAATAGATTATGTAGATACCTACCGTCTGTCTGTAGTGTGTGTCTACAATAGATGACGTACTTACCGTCTGTCTGTAGTGTGTGTCTACAATAGATGACGTAGATACTTACCGTCTGTCTGTAGTGTGTGTCTACAATAGATGACGTACTTACCATCTGTCTGCAGTGTGTGTCTATAATAGATGACGTAGATACTTACCGTCTGTCTGTAGTGTGTCTACAATAGATGACGTACTTACCGTCTGTTTGTAGTGTGTGTCTACAATAGATGACGTACTTACTGACTGTCTGTAGTGTGTGTCTACAATAGATGACGTACTTACCGTCTGTCTGTAGTGTGTGTTTGATACTTACCGTCTGTCTGTAGTGTGTGTCTGTGTGTCTGTAGTGTGTGTCTACAATAGCTGACGTACTTACTGACTGTCTGTAGTGTGTGTCTACAATAGATGACGTACTTACCGTCTGTCTGTAGTGTGTGTCTACAATAGATGACATAGATAGTTATCGTCTGTCTGTAGTGTGTGTCTACAGTAGATGACGTAGATACTTACCATCTGTCTGTAGTGTGTGTCTATAATAGATGACGTACTTACCATCTGTCTGTAGTGTGTGTCTATAATAGATGACGTAGATACTTACCGTCTGTCTGTAGTGTGTGTCTACAATAGATGACGTAGTTACCGTCTGTTTGTAGTGTGTGTCTACAATAGATGACGTACTTACTGACTGTCTGTAGTGTGTGTCTATAATAGATGACGTACTTACCATCTGTCTGTAGTGTGTGTCTATAATAGATGACGTAGATACTTACCGTCTGTCTGTAGTGTGTGTCTACAATAGATGACGTACTTACCGTCTGTCTGTAGTGTGTGTCTACAATAGATGACGTACTTACCGTCTGTCTGTAGTGTGTGTCTACAATAGATGACGTACTTACCGTCTGTCTGCAGTGTGTGTCTATAATAGATGACGTACTTACCATCTGTCTGTAGTGTGTGTCTATAATAGATGACGTAGATACTTACCGTCTGTCTGTAGTGTGTGTCTACAATAGATGACGTACTTACCGTCTGTCTGTAGTGTGTGTCTACAATAGATGACGTACTTACTGACTGTCTGTAGTGTGTGTCTACAATAGATGACGTACTTACCGTCTGTCTGTAGTGTGTGTCTACAATAGATGACATAGATAGTTATCGTCTGTCTGTAGTGTGTGTCTACAGTAGATGACGTAGATATTTACCGTCTGTCTGTAGTGTGTGTCTACAATAGATGACGTAGATATCTACCGTCTGTCTGTAGTGTGTGTCTACAATAGGTGACGTAGATACTTACCGTCTGTCTGTAGTGTGTGTCTACAATAGATGACGTAGATATTTATCGTCTGTCTGTGGTGTGTGTCTATAATAGGTGACGTAGATATCTACCGTCTGTCTGTAGTGTGTGTCTACAATAGGTGACGTAGATACTTACCGTCTGTCTGTAGTGTGTGTCTACAATAGATGACGTAGATACCTACCGTCTGTCTGTACTGTGCGTCCCAGTCGTCGAAAATCGTCCTTCGTCCCTCTCGTTTTTCTGGCGCAGGATTTCCGTTTACGTCCTGGTTTTCCACGTTTTCTATGAAAATATAAAAAAAAATCAATAACAATTACAGCAGAAAATCTAAATATTTCAAACATTGTCAATGATGGCCGCTGTAACATCAATACAAACCTTTCAATTCTGAATTCAGAAAACAACGAATTTTAGACAAATTAAACTGAAAAAATGTAATTTAAAATCTTCCTCAAGATAATTAATTTGTTTACCTTTATCTTTTTCATTTATCTGTGAATCTGTCGTCGATGTCAGTGTCCGCGCATTTGTCTGCAAGTAAACAACCGGAAATCAGACTGTGATGTAAGGGAGATAACCCCGATATCTGCTATATCTCGATTATTGGTGGAGGTATCCAAAACAAGTGTAACTAAGGTAAACACATGTAAGAAATTACCCATGATTTGTATTGGTAGCAAACACCATGAAGCCTGGTATGCATAGGAGAACACTACTGAAAATTTCCTTTTATCAAAATCAAAGCTTGGACGCGATTTCGTATTGAAAACGGACATTGTAACTATTTTTTATGTGATAACGGCAATACCTTTTGACGTCGATATACGGCCGATTTTGAATATCTGTGCAGACGCTTGGAATTGGGCGTGGTCATGTGGAAGGCTGTGGAAGGTCGGAGCACTTTTTCCAACCTTTCCAGGAGAGGTGCGGATTTGATGTCGTCACTTAGATTACTCCTGGCCGACAGAGGGTCATCCTGACTCTCATCATCATCACTCTCCATGGTCAAAGCTCGAGGAATATACAACCCTAAGGACAATGTCTCTTTGCATTAGAAAAAAAATCACGATGCAAATGTCTCGCCAGTTATATATGAAAGATATGAAATGTTCACTTTTCCTAAAATATTCCTAATAATATGATCGTAATGAAGCTAAATTTCCTGACAGTTCAATGTTAAAGGAAAACGTGTCTTTTAAGATGTTACATTGCAAACAAGACTAATTAAGAAGATATACCGTTATAGCGCGCGTGTCTGCTGTAGTCGGTGTCCCGCACGAGGAAGGCCTGGTATCCGTTTGTATGAGCCTTTTCTACGTGTCGTCCTGTTCTCTGGCTGACCGATGGTATTGTCTTCACTAGCTTCTTAAGCACCTTGATTGAACCCTACAAAACAGAAATTGACCCTAGAATGCCTTGTCGGTGTTTTCTTATGATTATTATCAGAATTTCAGAACTGTTACGTAATTAATCACGTGATGTGCCTATTGTCCAGTTAAATGTCCATGTAAATGTTTGCTTATATAAATGTATCCTGGATTTGTTTTTTATTTCCAGTCAGAAATCGATTAAAATATCATAATATGCAAAATTTCGATTCGTCATGGTTTGAAAAAGGCGCAACAAAATGGCTCTCTCCGTTTGACTTCGTCCTCCAAATAATTACTTCCTTTAAAACCTCTCAAATTAACTTTTATGGTTTATGTGATTCAAATCTTCATATTTGTTTTCTATGAAATTATATAAAGCTCGTCTGAGAGTATTTTTTTTCGCCAAAGCATATATATTTAATATGCATAAATGAAATCTGAGACTCGTTTTTATAAAATTTCATATGAAATAAACACTATTTTAACTAATACCCTATTCTACTGTTAATACACGATTATATTTAGTAACTGTTGTTACGAAAATGATGGTTAACTTTTTATAAGATTCGCCCAAAGTGCCTGTGATACGTCAAACATTGTAAAATTAGTAATAAATGTGAAACTTTCCAATTCCGCTTATGATTTCTGTAACTAATTAATGCTTCTGCCTTCTAGTACTTTCGGTGAATCGTAAATTGTAAAATGCATTGTCTTCTGTAAAATAAATTGTATCGGGCAAAACCATTATTTATCTTCCCTTATACGTAACTCTCCACTCACCGATTTGACTATGTAGAGCCAGTCGGATCGTCTGCTGTCGAATTCCATGACCGTGTTACGTCTGAGGTAGATATATATCAAATATGTGAATTTATTGTTGCTGTATCAATATTCAACTCAAGAAGTTTTAAATTGCCAATTATTTTTTTATATCAACCTTCTTAAAACTGAACTAGATCTAGTCAGAGTTCGAAGAAAAGATGGTAAATGCTAAAGGGGAAAAAATCCAACCATTTTGTAAGGTTGCGATAGAGATAACAGCTATCATATCCATTGAAGTTTGGAACTATATATTCACTTTGAGCCATTATTTGAGCGCATGTGATTTGGTCTAATTCAATATAAATTGCAGCATAGATAGATTACATGATATATTGTCTTATAAGAATTGATGAATATAAGACCATTATTTTACAAGCATTTATCTAGATCAGAACGAAACACAAAAGTGGTTTTACAAAGGCTCGTCACTTTTTCTTTCTTAATCCTCCTTAATTATTTATATTTGAAGACGTTGACCATATACTATCTATAAGTGACTCACTGGACGTAGCTGGTCATGAACTGTTTCGGATGTTCTTTTAGTACAGGTAGTGGCCAGCCTTGTAGAAAACTCTGGTTGCTGAAATAAAGGAACGTGTCGCTTGGAGTTGTCTCCCTTCACCCATATTTTAACAATTCCGTTCAGATATACGAATTCTGTTTCTTGGATAAATGCAGAACCAAATCCTGTCCATTTTTTTTAACAATATGATTAAAAGCAAATCGGATGCTTCTGTTTTAATAAACTGATTTGAATGCTGAAACTTACAGTAAAAAAGGGTCAACTTCGGGATCGAGCCTATTTCCTCCCATCACTATTGTTTTGAAGTCCTTTGAAATATAATAAAAAAAAAGAAATAAAGTAATAAGCAACAACAAAATAAGAAAGAAAACTTAAAACATTCAATTCATCGTATTACCTATTAATAGTACAAGGCTGTAGTTACCTCGGCGGAGACCCGGAGTAGTTCGGTATAGGTTTCTGTAATGATAGAACCCTGTCTCGGCTTACCGTGGTATATCCCTAATTCCTGTAAGTCAAACAGTAAGTCTTCAAACAATGATCAAATTTTACTTCAGAAATGAAAACAAATAAGCTAAATAATTTTATTAGTGACATTAATTTAACTAGTCGTTTGGAGTTATGTCCCCGTTAGATTTAAAGTATTCTTCTTTTATCAATTATAAATGTGTCAGTTTGATAAAAGTGGATTTACAAAGAATAGAAAACCATCAAACCTAGTTCACAACACACCGGAACTAGTATCCCCCATCATACCACATCGGAACTAGTACCCACTGTAATAAAAACACCGAAACTAGTATCCCTCATCATACCTGACCGGAACTAGTATCCCCCATCATACCACACCGGAACTAGTATCCCCCATCATACCACACCGGAACTAGTATCCCCTATGATACCACACCAGAACTAGTACCCATTGTCATACGACATCGTAACTAGTATAAGTAGAACAAGTGTGTACCAAAGAATGAAGAGTGCGGGATTTATTAACGGATAACGAGGAAAACATACAGAAGGAAAAAGGAAGGACTGAATGGGAAAGGAGGGAAATTGAGAGAAAAAGAAAGTTAGGAGAACTAGATGGTAAATCATAACATCAAACCAAGTAATAACTTTAAACTTTCAAAATTATACCAATTCCTACTATCCTGAATACGTAACCGTCATTTCTTCAAGTCCCCAAAAAGGAAAAAATATATATGGTATATATATATATATATATTCAATAAAAAAAAAAAAAAACACGTGATATTTAAAAGACAAGCATCTCAAGCTCTGTTTTTCTTCATTTAATAAATATTTAATTTATATAAAAAAAAAGGAAATAATGAACTATCTCTTACCCCAAAATCTTCTCCTCTTTTTAACTTGACTAGCGTTTTGGCCGTCGACCTGTGTTCGTCAAGTTTCACGATAATGACTAAATAAGAACAAAAAAAATTAAATTACTAAAAAATAAAGAATTATAAGAAACATAATATACTCCATCGAAAAATAAAATCAAAATTTACATGAACAGTGTAATAGATAAATAAGCTTATCCTTCCAAAACATCTGGTCTTAGTCGACTAGAACTTTTTACCAACATCTACATTTACAGCTACATAACGCATAGTGATTAGTGAGTAAGACATGGCCGAGGTGATGGGTGATTCTAAATTTTCCTTGAATCTCTGTTTTATAGATGATTTAAAAGAACAGTGTTGACTTACTTTGGCCGTATATGATGACGTAGTAATTCTCCGGTGTACCACCTTCCTTCACAATGAATCGTTTGGCTTCATAACTGTAAAAGATAAAAAAAGATATTCAAATTGATTTAGTAATCTTATGAAATATAATTCATTGTTCATTTGTTACAAAGACCAGATATTGTGGTGGCGTGAAAATTAGCCAGAACTCAAATACTGAAACTGTTTCACATTCATTTTAGGTTTACTTTTAAAAGATATGAAAACGATCATTGGAGTTTATAAGTCTACCGTAATATACTTGATGGCAAACCAGTATATATGTTAATACTTTCCACTAGAATGCTGTATTGGTGATTTAAGATTTAGTGGGAAAGTTATTTTTTGTTTGTGTTTTTATATTAGATCACTTACCTTTCAAAAAATCCTACTTTAGCGAATGCTTGTTGTATCTTTAATGAATAATCCCCAATTATCTTTACATTCCGAAGGGCTAGAGTAGACTGAAATATCAGAATATGACAATGTTTTAATAATAAAATCCCCATTTATCTTTACATTCAGGGGGGCAAATAACAAAGCAAAGAGAACGTTTCATCAATTAAAAAATAATTCATTTTTTAATTCTCCTAATCTCTTGATGTTCCAGAGGACTAGGATTGACTGAAATTGCTAGGTAAATAAATAACTCAATAAGACTTTTTCGGAACATCTCTGATCAAGTTCTGATCATGGCGAAATATGAAAGGAAACAAGTCTATAGTCTTACTGTCATTGTTTTAAAGGGCGATTTTTATATCTGAAACAAAATAGTGACTTTCTTGTTTTCATTAATTTAATATTTTTTCGCTTTAATTTATTTGCAGTTTTAAACAAATATATAATTGTACGAAATTAGAAAAAATAGAACAATAAAAAATAGAGTTATGTATATGTAAAGAGACTGTCTACTCACATGGTGTATCTCGGCTTGAGTCCGTTCATCTGAAGGTTTCGTCAAAGTCCGGCGTCCTTCCTGCGACATTCGCATCTACAATACAGAGCAACAAAGAAACACAAATTCAATAAAACTAGGGTAAATCATGAATAAAAGAAAAATTTACACGGAGACTCTTGAAAAAGTACAAGGAGAAAAGACCAGGTGTTCTTGAAGAGTAAGCGTCCTGTGCTTCATCGATAACGCCCACTATGTAAACATTTGACAATCCAAGTAAGTAATGTCACGTTCTCAGATGAGAAAAGATATTTTCTAAAGTATAGTACGTCAAAAATATTTCCTATTTAATGTGTTGAATTTATACAAAACTGTAACAGGGATGTTTTCAACTGCATACCTTTAGAGGGCAACTGACAATCCATTTACACAAATTTTATTAGGAAATGGTTTGAAGAAATACAAATATATGTAATTGTGTATCAGGTTTAGATGCCTGGGCATCAATTAATTTTAAAACAAAATAAATAAGCATTGAAAAAGCAGAACATTTGTTTCGTATCTAAGAGAAATGTAAGTAAAACTTAAATCAGCAATCATCATATATACTAAAACATCGTTATTTCGAACTCGGTGGGACCATGAGGAAACTTCGAGATAACCATGTTCTAAGTTATATGAGTTCGAGACAATGAGGTTCGACTGTTTACATGGAAATCACAATCTAGATTTTGACATTTCCGCAGGATTAAGTATTTAGGCCCTTGGCATCACTGACGAATCCTAAAGGGACGAGTCAGCTGTATGATGCAGGACAAATAGCTGTATGATGCATCTTAATTTATCATTTGGCTGTGTTGTATCTAATTCTAAATTTACATCTTGATGACAAAGAACAGTATGATTTTTTTGTTTGAAGATCGATCAAATGTGCGAGTACAGAGTTGATTGATACATTAGATGGATAAATAACTGTTTCTTAATTTCAGTATTTTTTTTTTTTGTTTATGAACGATATCTGTATGTAAAATGAAACGTATACACACAAACACACATATACACGATTTGACTTTAATCTCTTTAATGAAAAGAAAAAATGAATGCCTGTCTCTCTGTGTTGACATGAGCTATCCACTTGGATGTTTTTGTACAATCATCATTTAAGAGATAAATTACCTTTTGAAATTAACATTTAAAGCAATTTTTTAAAATGATTAAAGTATATAGTATTCTTATACGTTTTTAACCAGGATTACTTGACAGAAAATAAAGGACCTGTTTATCCGACGGTACCAGACGGACCCTCGTTCCAGTCTAGGACTTTCTATATTGGAGTAGGATCTATTGACAATGATACCTGTTTGTCTGCTTTGAAGTAGTCGGTGTTAAGCCGTTTGTTACTAATAACACCCGTCTGTTCCGCGGCCTCCAGACTCTGATCAATCTCCTCCATCTGTTTATGGTAGGCGGTGTCTTCGTTCCTGTAACGTATATAAAATATATACATGTCTATGTTTTCTGATGATAATGCTGAATTCAGTTTTAAAAAAGGAAAATCCAGCTATTGAAATACTATAGCGTTTTGATACAGAAGAACCCTGATATATAGCGACACCATACTAGTACAGATCATGTTATATAATATATACAGAAGAACCCTGTTATAGCGACACCATACTAGTACGGTCCATGTTATATAATATATACAGAAGAACCTTCATATATAGCGACACCATACTAGTACGGTCCATGTTATATAATATATACAGAAGAACCTTCATACATAGCGACACCATACTAGTACGGTCCATGTTATATAATATATACAGAACAACCCTGATATATAGCGACACCATACTAGTACGGTCCATGTCATATAATATATACAGAAGAACCTTCATATATAGCGACACCATACTAGTACGGTCCATGTTATATAATATATACAGAAGAACCCTGTTATAGCGATACCATACTATACGGACCATGTTATATAATATATACAGAAGAACCTTCATATATAGCGACACCATACTAGTACGGTCCATGTTATATAATATATACAGAAGAACCTTCATATATAGCGACACCATACTAGTACGGTCCATGTTATATAATATATACAGTAGAACCTTCATATATAGCGACACCATACTAGTACGGTCCATGTTATATGATATATACAGAAGAACCCTGTTATAGCGACACCATACTAGTACGGTCCATGTTATATAATATATACAGAAGAACGTTCATATATAGCGACACCATACTAGTACGGTCCATGTTATATAATATATACAGAACAACCCTGATATATAGTCCATGTTATATAATATATACAGAAGAACCCTGTTATAGCGACACCATACTAGTACGGTCCATGTTATATAATATATACAGAAGAACCCTGATATAGCGACACCATACTAGTACGGTCCATGTTATATAATATATACAGAAGAACCTTCATATATAGCGACACCATACTAGTACGGTCCATGTTATATAATATATACAGAAGAACCCTGATATAGCGACACCATACTAGTACGGTCCATGTTATATAATATATACAGAAGAACCTTCATATATAGCGACACCATACTAGTACGGTCCATGCTATATAATATATACAGAAGAACCCTGATATAGCGACACCATACTAGTACGGTCCATGTTATATAATATATACAGAAGAACCCTGATATAGCGACACCATACTAGTACGGTCCATGTTATATAATATATACAGAAGAACCTTCATATATAGCGACACCATACTAGTACGGTCCATGTTATATAATATATACAGAAGAACCTTCATATATAGCAACACCATACTAGTACGGTCCATGTTATATAATATATACAGAAGAACCTTCATATATAGCGACACCATACTAGTACGGACCATGTTATATAATATATACAGAAGAACCTTCATATATAGCGACACCATACTAGTACGGTCCATGTTATATAATATATACAGAAGAACCTTCATATATAGCGACACCATACTAGTACGGTCCATGTTATATAATATATACAGAAGAACCCTGTTATAGCGACACCATACTAGTACGGACCATGTTATATAATATATACAGAAGAACCCTGATATAGCGACACCATACTAGTACGGTCCATGTTATATAATATATACAGAAGAACCTTCATATATAGCGACACCATACTAGTACGGTCCATGCTATATAATATATACAGAAGAACCCTGATATAGCGACACCATACTGGTGCGGGCGAGATATAATTGAGACATTCAACATACGAATGACCCGGGTTGCCCAGTATCTTGTGTAGGATCATGTTAAAATGATATTCCAAAGCAGTCTTTACCAAGCTGGGATGAAACTGCATTTCCACACTTAAAATATATCCATATTTGATGTATTTTACATAAAGAATCAGTGAGATATGACAGCGGATTTTACAAGAAGGTGAATGTTATGTGACTAGAATTGATTTGATTGTTCAGAATAGAAGTTCACTTTTTCATTTTAAACAAGTGATTATCTGCTAAAATATATGATTTAGAAAAACCATGGATGTATATTTACACAGATCGATAAATAAATAACACCATTAATTTGAGCACGTGTATTTAACCCGCTAATACTGCTCTAAACGGTGTCTTGTTTTCAATATATTCCAGACAAAATCGATACGCTATACGGATTATGTAACGTTGTTTGTTGACGTGAGGAAGATTTAGGCTCAGCGTGTTTGTTTAGTAGAAGTCAACAACTGACCGATTAGATATTTATCTACTGTAATAAAGTTGTTTACTATAGACAATTATTGGATTATCCTGTAGAAAACAGCATTAGCATCAGAGTATAGCATTTCGTATACATGAAAAGTTTTCAATTTAATAAACGGATTTTCATCTAGTGGGGAATATTGTCATTGTGAAAGGTAATCAGTTCACCTAATCAGGGTTTTTTTATTACTATTGCATGATGCACATCTTAATTCAATTATCCATCAAATATACAATATTTAGATTGAAAATAAATATCTAAAAGTAGATTCTGATGTTTAGTTTCCATTATTAAGAAATTAAGAATTTTCATCTTGATTCTCATTACATACATATTGAAAAACATTAATTAAACTTAATTTAATTTTTTAGAAAATATAAACTTTTATTGATTTGTTTTACAACAATTACCAAACAATTTATTTCAATATATTATATGTAAATCACTTTGGTTAGCTCGCATAGAAGCGTGATAATGGTCTTACTGTTTGGAGGGGGGAGGGAGGACAGGGGTACGTAGTAAGTGAATTCATGTGTCCCCACTGGGCCATTCTATCACCATGACGTTCATCGAATAATAAAGTCTGCCATGTATCGACATAAAGAAATATTCATAAAGTGTACTAGTATTTCCTATAAAAACTTATGATATTCAAATTGACTATAAATGCATTTTGAAATCAGTTTGTTGTCTATCTCATCACAAATGACATTTTTTCAGTAAATATCTACATAATTAGGAGTAAAGTCGTGTGGTAACTTTTACAAAACACACAAATAAATAAAAGATTTCACACATTATACCCAAACTTTCTTCAATTACAGACATGAAATATAGAGGGAAAGCAATGAAACTGCAAGCATGTCTTCCATCTTTTATGATGGTAGGAACACAACGATGGGGTCGTTATGTACATGTTTAGAAGTGCATTCAAGTTTTGAATTTTTGAAGAAAAACTTCATTGCTTCTACCTTGATGTGACATCCAGACCGCTCAAATTGATATTCGAAAAAGGCGACAAGCAAATATTCTTTGAGGAGGTATAGTTAAGAAAGATAAGCTTACCATACTTGGATCAGCCGTTTGTGTTTTCTGTGCAGGACGATACAAATGGAGGCCCACATACGGAACTTGTGGACTGTTTTCTGTTAAAAAAAGTAGAAAATGATATTTAGTTTCATAGTATAGATCATGCCTTTATCATCCAAAGACGACTTCATCATTATCAGATATTTCCAGCGTGTAAGTATGATATATCCATATTACCAAGGTCACTAAGTATAGAATTTTGAGTATAAGGTCAAGGTCAAAGTATAGAATTTTGAGTATAAGGTCAAGGTCAAAGTATAGAATTTTGAGTATTAGGTCAAGGTCAAAGTATAGAATTTTGAGTATAAGTTCAAGGTCAAAGTATAGAATTTTGAGTATAAGGTCAAGGTCAAAGTATAGAATTTTGAGTATGAAACAATTCAATCATTATCAAATATTACGATATTTCTTTGTCACTCACCGACTTCTTAGCTGACGCTTTTTTTCTTTCCAATGCAGACAAATGCATGAGAAGAAAAAGTTTGTTGTCCTGTGAGCCGGAAGTAGCATTTGCACTAGGATCACTTCTGCGCTTGCTTGGCAATCTACTTCCGTTTGTGAGGGCCATGGACGTGCCATGAACCGTCCCACGCCGAAGTCGTTCCGTCGGAATCATGACGTCATTACCTGTGTCATCACCCGTGGACCTGATAAGTCTGTGTTTTGTTCCTAGCTGAGCGAATCTTGCTATTGTGCTGAATGTTTTAGAATTTCTTCTCTGTAAATTAGCACCTGGAGTACTTCCGGTTATTGACGATCGTCTATTAATGTCCAAAACATTGCCCAAAGATCTGCCATGACGCGGGAACTGAAAGCCGCTGTTCGCTTCAACTGAAAGAAGATTCATATTTGGTTAAAATTGTCAAGCACTTGTATGTGGTTATACGTCCATTCTGTTGCTGTCTCGTACAATATACGAGGATGTTTTTTCAAATGAATTAAACTATATCCTTGTATTTTTGTTATTAATAAGGATACATGATCGGTCTGTCAAAAAAAACCTCTTTGAAATTAAGCTCCTCCGCGGTAGAAATATGGTGTCTTATATTCCAGTCCTAGCACGGTGTATCCCCGCCTAATGTCAATCAATAAATTACGTATTTCTCGGCTCAGAACTGGAAAAAAATCAAACGATGTCTGAAGCTTCAAAAAAATACGTTTTAAAAGTAATGTCTCCTCGGTAGTTGTGACATGGCGTTATCCTCTCCACTTACAACCGAACATGGGATCAATTAGCCTTCATACTGGAAGGAGAGAATTGATTGCACAGTAAAACCCACACTTGAAACCAGTGTGTACAAGGTCAAGAGATTTGACGTGGAAATACTCAAGACAGATTTACCACGCTATACTTAATGTGTTGTCACTCACTCATCAAACAGTTTTCAGCATGACACAGTAAATACACATAACATTAAACAATATCTTATCACCGAATCACAAAGTAATTATCCGTTGTGTGAATTTGCATAAAATCCGATACGTTGACAAAAATGATGGACTCCCTGAAATATCTTTCTGTTCAAATAATGATAAAATCCAAAACTAGGATACACCACTGTTGAAATATTCTGTTCAAAGTTACCAGCCTTCGTTTGAGAAATTAAGTGTTCATTATCCTTATCTGTATATATAACTGACGAAGCTTTGGATGGGACTTCTACATAAACTATCAACATATAGTTCAAAATGAGGAAACGGCGACAAGACTCGTTATTTAATGAAAATATATTTTAAATCCATAGCTGACAGTGCAGCATTTGATCGAGATTCCAGATATTATCCATTTACCAAGAAACTTCGAATACACATTGGTAACACTTCAACAATTAAGTTATAACATAAACGGCACCATTGAATATACATCAGAATTACTTCAAATCCAAATAATGCACTCAACAAAGCACATCTTGAAGCACACGCGGATAAGTCTTTGGTCCAGAATTAATTCGCACGTGATATCATAAACGTCATCATAACACTTGAATATGTCTGAAATCTTTTGACGCGGTCTTAATTAAGCACCGTATGTTCAAGTGACAACAATTTGGCGATCTTCAATCAAGAGAAATCTGTGGTCAAAGGTCATCTTATGTCAATAATGATGGAACTTTTATTGACACATTTAAAACAGTGTGAGTGGTTTGTCTTTATCTTAGATTGGAGACACGAATATGTATACAGGTAATATATAGGTACACACGACAAGATTACATCTGAAGAATGAAATAGCTCGTCTTTCGGAACAAGAATGTTTAACGCTGTATGTTTCAACAAGAAAACACGTGAGCACTTATCAACTTCGACACGGTAACCTATAGAAATATTCTAAATCTTTGTATATACAAAGATTTCAGTCTTTAATGACTGAATGTATATATCGTGTACATCTTATAGCTGGAAGCTCTTTACCGAAGCTTGAAACATTTGCTTGAGTGAATTTGTTATCGTTTCATTAAAACCCCGATGATTGAATTGATTTACAAGTATACTGGTGTAGTGGCCAGAATGTCATATCTCCTTACCATTATATACGTAGGAGATTTAAATTAAAGAAAACTAATGTGATTCCATTTTTAGTCAAATTCATAATATAAAGTTACCAGTTTGATATAAATTATTTCTGGGGACTACGTGAATCTAATTTGCCCTATATATGTATGTGTGTATATATATTGAGTTGTGAAAGAGATTGGAATTTAAATGGCGAAACATCGGTGTTTTTTTCATTAAGGTGTTCTATTCATTTTACGTAATTAACAAAATTTCATCTAGCAGTTGTCATTTGAGACATTCTAATGTCACACTCATAAAGAGTTAACGCAGTTTTAGAACAATAAAAAATCAACGACTTCCCGCTTAATGATGATAAACAAACCTCGATAATACTTGCCTCATCTCTTAAATGTATTACAAGCAAAGAGATAAGTTAATTGTTATTAGTATAAGAATATTTTGGGATTATTTTCTATTTCATTGTGAGATTTTTAAGCAGTGATGATATTCTTAGTTTTTAGATATAATAAAACGTAGGTCCCGAATCGAATACATAGAGAAAATTGTATTAAGTTTTCGTCTTCAAATACATGTCACGTTTTTGATAGCGATTTTTTGTAAAAAAAAATTCTCTAATTAGCCAGAGAAATTGTTAGCTAGCAGTAGAGATATGCCTATATATCTAAATGTCACGCACTTTCATTTTCTGTCGCTAAAGATGTGTCTATAATGGATGTCTTTATATAAATGTGGTCAAGTGATGTGTCATAAGAAGGTAGTGGAACGAATACCAATTTATTTAAACCTTTTAATGCAGTTTGTGTCTATAATAAAAATTTCCACCCTACCAAACACTAGCCTCGGGGTCCTCAATCAAACTATTTGTAAACTAGCATGCATAAGGATATATCCATTCTGACGTGTCGGATCGAGATTATAATTCTTGTTCAAACAGTTGATAAACTTTCAGTGTAAATGATCAAAACGGTATTAATACTTCATATAAATGATCTATCTTAATTAGATACCTGGTCTGGGAACGAAACGTACTTAAAGATGCAGGAGACTGCTCTTTTTTTTATTTTATTTTATTTTTTTTTTTTTGGGGGGGGGGGGGGGGGGGGTTTCAATCTTGTTGCTGCAGATGGCATAATGACAAGTATGGGTGATTATTTAAAATGAATAACAGATTTTGTTTCTTCGTATTATTATCATTATTGAAATATTTTTTACAACTTCCCTTTGAATAACACTACATAGTAATAATGTACACAGATATCATGTTTATGCTAATTGGTCAAACTGCTCTAACGATAGGTTTGATTAATTATTAACCAGAAAGTTAAAGATAGAAACGAAAAAAAAGACCTTTTAAGTGTCATAAAAGCGGCAGAATTTATTTTTAAAAAAAAAACATCAAATTACTCGTACATAGGATAATGTTATAATTATGCAAAAAATCCTATATCAAATATCTTCTCATATGACGAAATGAGAAACGACAGTTTAGTTATAAACTACCAAGTTCCATGATCGTTTAAAAAACGTTCATTTCAATCATGCGTGTCGGATTTATTTCAACAGGCCGAACAAATTTCAATAATTATACTTACAAAGACATTAGAAAAATATTTTTGTTCAACAGAAAACCACATATGAATAGCTTATGTCAATATTGTAAGGTACCATGTACCTTCCTAATAAAATATCCACTATATCTGTCATATTAATCGTTAGATTACCACCTCAAACATTCTTTGTAGACGTTTCAATAATACAACCAGTTAAATGACTTCAGTACGAGAAGATTTTGACAGGTGTCGTTTGAATAGGTCAATTAAGCTCAAATTCTTGTTAAGAGTTAATATTGAATAAAAAATGATTCATTTTTCTTTATTCAAACATATATTATTATCATAACAACTAAAAATTGTAATTTTTCTGACAAATGACTTGGAGGTCGAAAGTTCGTTTGTTTAGAAGAGTATTGTAAATTAAACCTAAAATACCTTAGTGTCACCTCTAATTAATAAAATTGAAAAGCGATCTATAAGTAACTAGAAATTATTTCAATTATTCTTCATTAGTTCTCCATAGGTTTCGTTCTTAAACGGGAAGGAGTTTGGAAGATGAAAAACATTGTAAGTTTAGTCAGGCAAATAATCAATAAGGAGTTTTAGTACAGAATATTATTTAGGTTACAATGTTTTCTAAAAGTGTACGTAGCATGTGAACGTGTGAATGTGATTTTGTCCGAGAGATATGCATATAGTAAAAAACATGCTCACTTATATGACTAATTAATTAATTAATTAATTAATTTAGGTGACATGTGTTGGACTTTATTTCCCTAATGTTTTACTATAATTTCATCAGTGTTAATATACATATGCAATATAATACCTAAGAGTAAGGTTATAGATACAATCTTTAATTACTTAAACCGTGCCTCAACATAACTATTTTTTATAAAAATAATCGTGTAGAAAATAATCAGGACAAAATATAGTAAAAAAAGTGACCGTAATTGTAATTAACTCATCTCATTAAGTTATCATAACTGCTTGGCACAACATCCATCAAACGCTCGGAATAGTCACAAGATGTCCGGTAGATAACTAATGTTGATCATCATTACTTGATTAGAACGTGTCCGGAGAATAACCCTGGTCACTGACCGGACTGTTTTGTTGTTGACCGGCATGTCATATCCGTTATGCATATAGACATATATGTAAATTTGTAGTTCATACTAAGTATGTCATGGGATTTTGTTTACTATTCATTGTACTGAGGCAAAAGATGAAAATGGGAAGTTCAAATTATTTAACGAGAATTTCATAAAGAAATATATGCACTCATGCTTGGGTTTCAGCAAAGATGAGGTGTAATGTAGGTTACACACAAGTACAATTGAATGGCACCTTTCAATACTAATTTAGAAATGAAAAAAATATAACATTGATATACTTCACATATAAAAAACAAGTAAAAATATTAACATGAAGCAGGTTGATGAATTGACACGTGGTCTTTATGAGAAAATGAAATGTTCATAACGTTGACATTGACAAACTCTGGGTCAGTTCCAGAAATGTTGTTGTTTTTACATCATTCCGTTCTCCACTATTGTGACGTCTTTGAGCAAAATTGAATGATTGGTTGATTAAAAGGATACTGCATTGTATAGGATTGATAATTAGGATGACTAGAGGTATGACGTCAGCGGGGGAGGTCTAGTTTCGTTGATGGATTGCAATTATCGATAACCATGAAATTGATACTAAAATATCAACATAATCATAATCTAAACTCAATACTTCAATAAAACAGGGGCAAAACATGAACGAAAGATATGTTTACATAGATACTGCTGAAGATGTTGAAGAAAAACAATGGTGTCTAATTTCTGACACAAACGCTCAGATTATCCGGCACTTTTCGTAATTAGACATGTTAAATTACTCGATTCTCTCATTACACCATAAATGAAAATGTGTTTAAAAATAATTAAAAACGAAAGAGAACTATTATCGAGGTTTGATTTAAAATACAAATGTGGTAGCTCACCATTCGACGAACGTTGTGAAACATGATATAGTTTCCCTGAAACACATTCATGCTCCATACTTGTACATCACGAGTGTTGTCATATCCTCAATAACTTTGATATTCTTTGGATTATGATCCTTTTTTCTGTGCTATTGTCATGATATTTGACGGCGATACACACAATTTTGACGTCATAACCGCTGTAGGATCGTTTTATCTCCCTCAAAATGAAAAAGCAGTTTTCAAATTTTCTCCCTAAATTCACATGATTATGATGTGGGAATTGTTACCGGCTCTTTGCTATGGTATGATCCCTCACGATTCTATTCCATTTAACAAAACAAACTTTTCTATTGTAGCGGTGCAGTTTGATAGATGAAGACTTTGGTTGTGTACGGCTGGGAACATATAACTTCTTCGGATTAGGACACGTCTATAAGGTTTTATGTACCGTCGTTTGTGCTGAAATTTCATACACCTTTATCAACATGTCTACATCATCTCTCCAACAACTGATGCAGTGACCATAATCCTGTTTGGAGATCACAGTGACTTACCGATCCTGTATTAACGAAAAATCAATGTCTTTATTCTAACATGCTTCATTAGGAATGAGTTACCTTTGATATCTGGTTGTGTCTCTAATCTGTTTATTTGTCCCATTCTGATTTGTGTAACTTTTCTGTGAAGTCGTTTAATTTATCGATTTATTAACCAAACCAAAGGAATTGACTCGTTCATTAGCGTTTGAGCTTCATTTCCGGTACATGACGAGGCCATTAACAGACCGGAAGTGACATAGACAAAATCTATTATGATCGTTTCTGAGAACTAATATTGATCAATATGGACTTTGTGAAGCATTTCTTTTTAACAATAGAATACAAAAACTCGAGAAACATTATGCTAAAACCTATACAGGTCTCGCGCCATGTTCTCGGATTACTTTCGGTCGACACGAGAATGACTTCTGGAGAGGTGGAGAGGACTTTCTCTTTCCCTCAATTCCTCAATCATTTTTGTGTATAATGTTGAAACCCTCAATGAAATAAGTTAAATGAATATTGGTATGGCTTCTATTTCTAATTTTCATATGTCGAAAACTTTGATCATACATATTCTGATTTGCTGATTCATTTCTAAACTTTATCTTCCTTTTTCTTAAACATGAATTTATTTTCATATTTTTCTATACTTTCTTTGGGTAGCATTTATCTACAGGCACGTCCATATTTGTCTTCAGATTTTACAAATATCTTAACACCGTTAAACAATCTGATTAAAACATCAGTGTCTGTTGTGTTCTATAAACATAAAAAGGTGGCCCTAACAGATAAAATAACGCTTGATTTGATTTAAACTGTACATTTAAGATGATATATTGTCAGTTGTACAGCTTTATCTATAGCACTCATAGTAGTTGTAATGTATCAGTATAAGCATATGTGTGCTCTATACACTCTCAGCAATCAAACATCAATATATATTTATTCAGAATAAGATGACGAGATTCCAACGACGTAAAATGTTTCTATTTATCAAAAAGGGACAAATGGAACTTTAAAAATCTTATTTACATCGAATTTGATGGCCATATTCGAATATTCTACATATTTCGAAAATGAAAATGACATCAAATAAATATATTTCACTATAATCTTACATAATATCAAAATGAATATACAAAAATTGTTAGCGGGTCATGTTTTCCTTTATGTAAAAAAGATTGGAATCTTACGTCTCAATATTGAAAGTCAATGAGAACTTCACAAGGCATTTAAAGTATAAAACTTATCCTTTATAGGAAAGTTGATAACAGGCGGTACGGGTAAATCTGCGTATTACGAATTTTGACTAAGGAATGGAATGACATGATGTTCTAGTATCATTTACTAGCTTACTTGTTTCAAATGTATACGTACAATGACTTATGAATATTGATATTCATGATGGTATCTAGTAAATTGAATATAACCTACAGCATAATATGAGGCTTTCTGATATGGCGAAGCTAAGATAGAGTAACTTACATTATGTGGCACTGATCCCTCATGCTGTATAAACTTGTAAAATATTTTGTCAAAACTAGGACATATTCCAAATGTTTTCTTATCTTATCGCATTTTAAAGAAATGAAAACCCCATCAAATAAACATTTAGAGATTTCGAATTTGTTCGAGTGATTTTAAATGACTGAATGAAATGTGTCGCTACGTTACGATGTCACAATGATGATCACTGAATATTACCAATATCTAGACATTAATAGACATTATTTAATACTGACTACGGTTCGATTTGGTTTAAAATGACATCTCCTTTCAGAGTACACTAAAACTTCCGTAATAAACCTTAAAACCTTAAGATTACAATGTTCTCCTGATTCATCTCTCTTTGCAGTGATCTTGAAGATGAACACATATGTCGACCAAGACGTGCTTCAACAATTTATCAAATCTCATCTAGGATACATTCTTATCTTTGTATGAAAGTTAGATATTAAAGGACAATGACAACAGGGATCTCTATTGGATAACACTAATTGAGAGACTAGGTTATTTTTTTAATATTGTTTTGTTTTAGAAATTAGATATTGGAGTGCTATGAAAGGAAACGATGTTTGATGGGTTTTCTACAGGAAGATACAGTACAGCAAAATTAGACTCAAGCATCATAAATGAATCTGCAGAAAGTTTGTGTTACTACAGGTTTCAGTGTATTTAATGTTTGTAAATATAACGACTATTTCTAGTGTTACTGTTTGTGCAATTAAAACTTATTTTATATTTGTAATTACACAATTGGTGCATATACACTGAAATGATATAGTTATATACAATGGTTTGGACTAGTGTTAGATATACACTGTTGGTTCATATACATTGAAATGATATAGTTATATACAATGGTTTGGACTGGTGTTAGATATACACTGTTGGTTCATATACACTGAAATTATATAGTTATATACAATGGTTTGGACTGGTGTTAGATATACACTGTTGGTTCATATACACTAAAATTATATAGTTATATACAATGGTTTTGACACTGACGTGTCAACAGAATCGTCATTCAAACACAAATTCAATAAAATAAGGCAAAACATAACATAATTAAAGCTTTAAATGGAAACCCATGAAAAGACCAGGTGTTTCGGAAGAGTAAGTGTCACGTTCTAAAATGAAAACTAGGTAACCAATAAATGACCAACCAGACATACAAAGAACATCACACGTTGTTGAAATGAAAGATTGAAAGCACTATAACGACCGTGAAATAATTTTCATTAACATCCAATTTTTGAAACCCTATGTTGTGAGTTTAGCTATCAGTTGCCGGCATTTTGTACCGAAAACGTGATATTTCAACTCCCTGAGTCGGACTTTTAGGCTTTTTCTATTCAGAAATGGGTAATTTACAATAGGAAAATCGAAATCGTTACGTTTACCACACAGTTTGGTGGAAAGCAAGCCCTGTTGGTTTCATTGTAGAAAAGTTAAGCGGCTGAACCGGTAGAAGAGGTTATTGTGCCCTTGATTTCCTATTCTAGCGGGTATTTACGATGGACTTGGTCGATAAACCGTTTGTTATTTACAGACAAGACGTCATCAATATATATGAGAGTGAAATCGTAAGTGGAGCATTCTATGATGGGTGTTGTTTGGAATACACTTTATTGTATTACATGTCTGTTTTGTAGAAGCTTTCTGTTTTCCCATTCCTTTAGACAAACATTAGATGTAAGCACGAGGTATATATAGCTATGCTTATCTTATGTTAAATCACAAACAGTTTGATACATTTGTTACGACAAATGTTATTGAAAGTATTATGTAAATGTTTTTATAAGATCGTTGTTATTAGTAATGGATATAGTCTAACATCATAAAGGCTTGTGTTCAGGCAATGTTTACAGTGGTTTTAAAAGGAATTAAATCTGTTTTAGCTAGATTGTATAATCTGACATAGTAGTCAGAGGATACACACACTCACACACACTCACACACACGCACACACACACACGCGCTCGCGTATATATCTATATATACTAACATCATAAAATGATGTTAAGAAAAATATTTTCTGCCATCAGAACAGAAAAAAAATATGAATATAACGAGTCGTTTCAAAACCAACATCAAACCACAACGGATGGTTTTTGTATTTATATTCAATTAATCAGTGGCATAAGAAAGTGGAATAATACAGCGTCTTGTGGTAGAAAATAACTTCTACTCGTTTCACGAGTCTCGTATTATATACAATTAAATGAACAAAAGAAAGATTTATTGAAAAAATAAAAGGAAAATAAGACCAAGTGTTCCGGAAGAGTCAGCGTCTTTTGCTTCATCAGCAACACCTACTAAACATATTCTAGGTATGTTCCTGATCCAGTTTCATTGAAAAAAGGTAAAGCAATATAAGTAATGAGTCAAACATGTTTACAAAGATAGGGGTGATATTAGCAAAACTTTTATCCATCAGTTTTACTCAGTGAAATGTAAATGACATAAGAAATAGTAATCAATCAATGAGTTAAGAGTGTAATTTGAGAAACTGATCGCGTGAACGCGTGTTTGTGTCGACGAATCATATTTCAAGACTTAATTTCATTAATGAATTTTAAATTTACTAAAAATGTTTCTCCCGCTAAAGTAAATTCCACACGTGTAGCATGTTAATAATCAAAACCTTTATGGTTTTTAATGTTACATATTGTTAAAAATTAGTAACAGGCGAACCGTAAATTTTCGCCCTGGACATTAGACCAGCGTACCACACACCAGATTGTAGATGTTTAAATAGACTGTTCGCCTTACATGTTCACAATGACGCCTTTGTTGGCAACTAGCACTTCAGGCGTGTGTCAGTATAAACCTGACCAGGGTCGTTTTAGCCTTATTTACCTGTTACACATTGTATGTATATATCTACGTTGTCGTTCATTTCGACCTGCTTTTATACTAATAACAGTTGATAAACTGGAGGAAATAAAATAGCTTCTGGTATTTCACTAACATAACAGTAAAATGTAGTTAGTGTTGGTTTTTTTTTCTTTTTTACATATATTTATTTTTTTATTTAAAAAAATAAGATATTGAACCCGTTACATTGAAAAGAATGAATGTGGAAAAACGATTTAAAAAAACGCTGCTTACATGCAAATCAAAAAGTTTGACAAATGATTCTGGTATATACTGACAAATCAAGCATAAGTTACTTTTCACACAGCTGGAAACAATGTGAAACATGAATTTAGGCTATAGTAGGCTATACAATATATTTGTTAATATGTCTTATACGAGATAGTGTGGAGTATGAAGTGGAGAATAATATTTATGTATTTTAACTTATGTATGGAATATTTGTAGGTAATATTTCTTTGTTTTAGAAGTGTACGAATGAGTTGTTCGAGCCCTTTTACTGTAGGACATATTTTTGGGATAAACTGAACCCATGGTCTCAACCCTGGCAGTAGTCCATCTATATAAATGGCTTGAAATAATAGATACAAAACTTGGGAGAGAAATACTATTTTTCTTCAGTATACTCTTCTGACTTTACGTAGTGATTGACTATACTTATAACTGTAAAGATGACAACAAAAGGATAGGATCCAATTAAAAAATCAATCTGAATTGGCAAAACTTGATAATAACGAAACAGTACTGTAACATTATATATTACAACAAAAACGATCCGTCAAAACACATGATAAAATCGGGACTGACATTCCTCCGAAATCCCGATTCTGTTTCATTTTTCAAACTTCAAAATTGTCTTACCTTTCTTAGTGCTGTTACTACTTCGTGTTTTTTGAAAAGCTAAACCTAACCTCAACTGAATCCTCATTATTTTAAGATGATACATCCCCGGTAAAGTTAACAAATGTGAATAATAAATTCTCTGTCTTCATCATTCAGTGTGTCAGATTATTTCTTAACGTTTAGCAGAAAACGTATTATCAGTCCTATTTTAAATAAACAGCTCTAATGAATTAATCATGTCAATTCATTGTTCTTCTGTAATAAAGCCGCAAAAATACTCAACGTTTAAAGAGAAATGTTCAGTAACGAAGCTAAATAATATTCTCGTAAGGATGAATTTTGTCTTCTATGTTTATCTTTATCTATGACTGACCTTTCCTTTACAGATCGGTGTTGTAGATATACGTCAGACAGTGCAGTGTCGATAACCTTACAAGGGAATTCTGTTTTGTAGGACACTGATTATGAAAAGAACTACGGATGACAAGGCCGAATTAGCTCAATACAAGTCTAAATTACACAGAGAGTGCCATCACAGACATTTTTAAAAGTTCATTCTAACTTCGAAAGTTTGTTAAATATTTTGATTGATGACATCGTAAGGTATTATTATATCAAGCGTATGTAATTAGCTATAATTTGTCTGTTTGTGTACAATACAATGATACATTTGATGTTAAAAAGGTATTATTTGAAAGCCTTGTTACCTTAACATTCATACTTTCTGCGGTTTGTCATTAAAGAAACGTTTTGCGCATAGCTGCTAACGATGTTATAAAATCCTTTTATGATGTTAAAAAAATTACGCTGGCAATGATGTTTTTTGTTTTCCTCGTTGTAGAATATTTACAAAGGCAATATTTAAGACTGTTGTTGAGTTTAACCTGACAAATATAGCATACAGCAATGTTAGCATTAATGAACTACGGGCTGCCAAAAACCGCCGGCAGTTATCCTTGGTATAATATTTATAACTTACCATCGAAAAAGACATCGCCAACGTCATCGAATCCATTACGAATTGACGCCTGTCTCAAGTTTTCTTTCACAGTCGAATATTCTGCAGCATCCATTTCGAATTTTTGACGATTCATAAAATTTATGTTTCTTATAAACACATTACGCAATATAATTCAGTTGAATTATCACAGATCCGCTATTGATAATCACACATTTCCTGATACCGGCAACTGTATATTACTAAATGGCCTGACCTTTCTTCCTAAACTGCTTTCAAAGACCGTAAGGCACGCACTAATTTACATGTGCAGTGCTTATAACATTATATTGTAATATATGTATAATTATAAGAAAATGAAGTTCACTTTCAACAAGGACCTTTCGGTTTTTGACACGAATGTGAAACCTCAGTAATTTCCGGACAATGGACCGTCAGTTAGTTTGACCTGGTTGATTGTCCAGGTGGGTGTTTTTTGTTTAAATATCATTATTGTTTCACCTGAGTCGTTAGCGATAGTAAGGTGTCACGTTACGATTTGGCAATCGAAATGTTTTGTTCTTTGTGTTTCCGTCTTTTAAGTACGCGATGTAATATTTACTTTCTCACCAAGTACGCTACTTATAATCTTCGTCTGCATTGATATGTGATTTATATGGAAGATTCTCAATAAAACTGAAGTTTTAAAATCCTGGCATGTTTGTTTGGTTTCTTTTGTTTTGTTTTGCTTTCAAACAATTACTGTATCAATAATGAACACGTTTATGTCAAATGTTTCAATGTAAGGACTTGTCCTTTCAATTTTAATCTGCATTGCATAAGTCTTTTTGTATCTGTACTGTTCGGAAATGCTTAAATAGACAAAACAATAAACACTCCCATCCTCTCACATCCCCCCTCCCTCCAAAAAACAGAATAAAGCATAATATACAGTGTTGCGTCATTTACAAATTTCGTATAAAATACAACGTTACGTCATAGAAAACGCTGCTGTACAAACTCAGATAATTCATTATTCCTTGCATCGTTTTAGGCTACGAAAATTCCGAGGTCATGTGAACTTGGGGGATTTGAAAAGAATGTAAAAAGAGAAAGAATATGGAACAATTTACCTGTCGTGCCGTCAGAAATGGGTATTAGTTTATGTTCATAAATACAACGCCTGTCTCTGCAGGGTATCTGATATTGGTAAGTAACGGGATACAACATACGTTTATACACTACAAGGCTCTCAGATTTACCGATTGCAAGGTAGTTTGTGTCACATATGATGTATCATGTGAATATCTAAAGAATTCATTTTATCATTATACGTAGATAAAAAAAAAACAATTACAACCAGCTAATGATAAGCTAGAGGTATTTAATCCATGGAAAATTGTTGGTATATTGATTTACTAAATTTTGACAGAACTTGGCGTCTGATTTTCATTTTTTTAAAATAAAACTTCCCTTGTAAGATATATCAAGCATTCCTAATTCCTTACTCGACATACAAGTCAAAATATAATTCTTTAGTTATCTGGTCTTTACGTCAAAGTTGTTTTAAATGTTAAAAACTTATACAGGAGGTCACAATCAGAAAGTTAAGATTAATTTCTTATCACATAACCTGGTGGAGGAAGGAAGGTGGTCGGAGAGCTAGTGAGCATTTTGCCTAGTATATATTTTGCTTTCCATCAGATCTTGTCTGGAATTCAACAACTGCAGTTTTCATTTTAAACCTCTTTCATTTTCACTCTAAAATATTTAAGGGAAAATGTAATGTTTTAAATATAATACTAAATACAGCTGTATAATATGAAGTTGGGTGTGTTTGATGTTTGTTAGTTTGCCTGGGTGTTCCGTTGCAATTTAGGCATTCATGCCTTGGCATCACCGACGAGTCCTAGAAGGACAAAACAGCTGATGATGCAGTTTAATTCATTATTTGGCTCTATTGTAACAAACTCTAAATTAATAAAAAGTATAATTCACTTGTGTGTCTTTTATACAATACTGTATACATTGTTTTCATTTAAAAACGTGACATTACTTTCTTGGATTGACCAAGGTTTACTTGGCGTGTGTCATCAATGAAGAAGAAGACGCTTCCTCTTCCGAAACACCTGGTTTTATTCTGGTTTTATTATCCTTAAAACTTTTCATGAACCTCCTTGTAAATCTTTCTTTTGTTCATATTTAACCCTAGTGTTATGGAATATCAGTTTGGATTATGACCATGTTGACATGTAGGAATTTTCTTGATTATTTTAAAGGTATCTTCTTGCAGAAATAAGTTTTTCATCACTGAATGACCCCATTATGTTTCAAATTGACACCTTTCCTTTCTCCATATATTTTAAAGATTATAAACAAAAATAATCAATATAAATGTTTCTTTAAAAACTATATTATACTACGTTTGGGTAATAGTACATACAAAAGAATCCTATCGACTTTCAGAATCTAGAGGTCAATTATGAATAACATAATATTTAATTTTTATTTATTTGACATATATAAAGTTAAGATACACATTACCTGATTTCTGTAGAACTTTCAAATGTATAGGTTCCGCATACAAGGTTAATCTTTACACTCCATTTTACATCTCATATTAGTCGTCAAGGTCACATTGCAATAAATTCACATTTCAAATTTACTTCAATATATTTCTTTTACATCCAGTATCGGTATTTGTTGATCTCGTTGTCTGTTTTGCTAACTCGGAGAGTGTAACATCCAAAATCAAATCACAGTGGGGTTTTTTTTATAAGAATGGAAGAATATTCACGCGTGTGGCAATCATCCACACACAGACTGGGGGAATAGAACATAAAAACGTGATGTTATAAATTAAAGGTACAGAAGTGGTCATTTAAGTTTGACTACTGAATATATGTATTTAACCTGTTGTTTGAGGTAAGATAGATTTAGTGTTGACCATTACGGGGTCGTTTTCGGTCAATTCACAGACAAACCTCCACAAATAATTGTGTTTACAATCCCATTATGTTTACAAACTACTAAAATGGTGGTGTTGATTTCACATGAAACATGCTTAAGAGGGGAAAACTTCGACCAAACTTGTACATCTCGGTAAATATCGAAAATGAATTACCCGTCCAATAGCCAACAATACTGCCATGTTTCTCTACTAATTGAGCCGATCCAGCGCTGAGTTTACTTTGTCAATAAGCTCCCTTTATGTTATTGCTATCCTGAATCTTAACTTATTGACAGAATAAAGTCTGGATTTCAATATTATATTTGTATTATACAGAACAGGTTCGACACTCTCAATTGAACGTTTTAATGAGCTTAAATGATATTCAGAGCCACGTCCTCAAGTGGCTCGTTTCAGACATTATATATACGTGTTATCAAACTGGGTATACACACAAGTTTTCATTTGTAAGTGACATGCTCAGTAAGATTGCTATATTATTCGAATTCATAACTGAATTAGAAATGAACAATTTATTTTATTTTAGAATATGAATGATAGATAATAAAGAGGAACAACATTTGTATAAATGTATTTTAAAATATTTTTACATATTGAATGCGAGTGACTTTTATCAATGAATGTCAAGATTTTACTTGACGAAACCAAACTTTTACATACAAATATGAAAAATATATGAAATATCATTCATATTTTTTTCATATTCTTTACTCATAAAATTTCACAATTGGAAATAATACACACAAAATTATTGAAAGTAATATTGTGTCAATCTGCCTATCGAACTCAAGCCGAACAGACGGATCAGCTTGGTGAATAGACTTCCAGGGACAAGAAAATATGGGGTCACACTGTAAATATTTTGATCGATAAACATAATGATATTTCTTATCTAAATTTCTAAATCCTGTGGTGTTCCGTGCTGTGTATTTAAACTGATGGCTTCACTAATTCTGAAGTAAACAAGAACGACAGCTACGCTTTATAGAATATGATCAACGTTATCCTTTAAAACTTGATAACAAATAGTTGTATCGGAATGTTTTATTTACACTTATTGACACCTAAGTCTAGATTTACAGTCAAATCCACGCATGTCCACATGATTATCCGCGATAGGGTCGACATATAGTGTCGTCAGCTAAAACATCACTAATATTCAGGATACAAATGTAATATCTTCCACAGTCTAGATAAACCTGGTATAGTGATAAGCATCTCTTGACGTCATTCGCCTCTATAAATTGCATTTATTTGCTTTGTCATATTTTGCCATTAGTTTTTGTATTGATTCGAGTTTTGAAAAAATATCCTAGTTGTTTGGTATGCAATATCTATGGCGTCTCGGACGCATTTATGGTGATCTTATATTACAATAAGCGGAGGGGGTAGGGAAGGTGGGATTCTCAACAACTAGATTTCAGAGTGGTTTTTTACACACATTATATATACACTTTTCATGTGCAATTTATTTTCTTTTTCGGGTTTTAATATTCAAATAAGAATGTTCATTACGATTCACGATAGATATATCCGGAAACTCTGATGTTTTTTGTGACTACATGTTTCAACAAATTTTGTTTTTTTGTTTTTTCTTTATGATTTAAATATTATCCATCTATATAATCACTTCAACACTACGAATATTATGAATGTTCATTTTCCAGCATGTTTTCATTGGAATGATTAGAATTTTTTGTTTTTTTTTGTTTTGTATTTTCATAACAATATCATTGAGAAATACTCCTTTTTCATTATGCGATATGAAGCTGGACGTGTTTGACGCTCGTTAGATTGGCTTTTGGTTCCGTTGTTGTATACCTTGTTCTCATTTGAGAACATGACATTACTTACTAGGACTGACCAAGGTTTATATGGCGGGTGTTGTCGATGAAGCAGAAGACGCTTACTCTTCCGGAACACCTGGTCTTATTCTCCTTGCACGTTTTTCAGGAGTCTCGGTGTAAATCTTTCTGTTGTTCATATTTTGCCCTAGTATTATTGAAGTAGAGTTTGGATTATGATTACGTTGACCTATTGGTATATGTTTACGATATTTCAAGCTGTCTTTAGAATCGACTCCCCTTTGTTTAATACAAAAGACAAAGACACATATCAATAGGACGACAACTTAGCAATAACGTTTAAAATTATTAACATCTTACGATTCGACATCCTTTGATGATTGACTAAAATGTATCTTACAATTTGACAAGCGTTGACAATCAATCAGAATTGAACTCAGGATTCGAACTGTGTTCGTTATCCTGGGCGATAGTGACCAATATTTTAGAAGTTATATGATGTCTTGCTGAGTGATTACAAAAAAAGTTATCAATAAAAGATTTCTCCTGTTCTTGTATTGATGTGTATTTACATTCAGTTTACTACATATGACTTGGCACGTGTAAGGTATGTATTTATCAATATTTACGTGCTATGATAAGGCGCGTACAAGGATATATGCTAGCTACTGTGTCCGCACAGTGTTTGCTTTTATCCCTAAGATTATATTGTAGAGATGGTCTCTGTGCTACAGTATCTTGTAGAGACAACCTCTGTGCTACAGTATCTTGTAGATACTGTCTCTGTGCTACAGTATCTTGTAGAGACAACCTCTGTGCTACAGTATCTTGTAGAGACAGTCTCTACACTCTCTGTGTTGCAGTATCTTGTACAGTCACTGTGCTACAGTATCTTGTACAGTCACTGTGCTACAGTATCTTGTACAGTCTCTGTGCTACAGTATCTTGTACAGTCACTGTGCTACAGTATCTTGTACAGTCACTGTGCTACAGTATCTTGTACAGTCACTGTGCTACAGTATCTTGTACAGTCACTGTGCTACAGTATCTTGTACAGTCACTGTGCTACAGTACTGAAAATTCTCAACTCTTTATTTGTACCTTCAATGGTATGGACATGATTTACGTAAAAAGGCTGAAAACAGGGAAATAACACTATTGTACAATAAAGGTCAGTACAAGCATCCGTAAGTAGTATTATGTCATTGCTAGTTCCAGTACATATGTTTAAAAAAACCATTTCAATAAAATTGAAAGGCACAAATTAACGTTAGGAACAAGTTCATATGATATTGAGTTTACACGGAGATGTAGGAGTTTTCTCCCTTGGTTCTTCCACACTTACTGTATCTGATACACAAAAACATGTAGAGAAAAAGTCGAGCTAGTGACAGAAAACTTATTTTCACTAACACAGCACAGGCAGTCTATATATAGATAAATGAAGTTTATAAAATAATACAAATAATTACAGAATTTAATTATTTACAAATTATATAGCAACATAATAACTACAGTAAAATATCAGACATAGTAACACGGGAGTAACAAATAATCAGAAGGTAATTAGATTTAGTAACAATTTGGTAACATATGATTATAAGGGGGGAGGGGTGGGCCGTTGTTTTAACAAGCTCGTGACAAATAAAACTACCAGGACGGTAACAATGTAGACTGAGCAACGATTTTACAAAAGACCCACAAATGAATGGCATCTTTCGGTATAAATAAAAGTACCAGTTTACAATAGAGTCAAATCATAAACGACACTGTGTAATACAGTGTTTCGTCCTTCCAAGACTCGTCAGTGATGCTAGGAACCTAAATTTTGATACCTTGGAGGCGAATAAAGATATTCAAAACTGAAACGAGGAGGAGCGCTAGCCGTGTAATTCATATTTTCGATTATTTAAAAAAAAAACGTTATGTACCAGTGTATATTCTGAGCCATGCTAAAATTCGAATTTATTTAGACGTGACATGCAGGAAACAACATTGTATCCTGAAACTTTGTTCAATAGTATCAAGACTGATTGACTATTGTAGTTGTATAGTAACATAATAGATTAAGTAACAAAGTTTACTTAGTAACATGATAGATTTAGTAACGAAGTTTACTTAGTAACATGATAGATTTAGTAACGAAGTATACTTAGTAACGAAGTATACTTAGTAACATGACATACAAACAAACAAAACCAAAAACCAAGGCGTGCAGCAGCAAATGATCTACCATGGTCATACATAAACATTTTTTTAGATAATTTGCATTCCCTTTGTCCACTTTCTTTGTTCTCCAATGATATTGTCCGAGGTCTGATTTGCAATGACTAAGACCACAGCGAGAGAGGGGTAATACATTTAGACATACAGCGCGTTGATCGTAAGTGGCGAAGTCTGTTAATGAACACTAATTTAGCACTATATATTCTTACAATAAATTAGCAAAATATTGTATATAAAAAATCGTATTTGTTCTGCAATGACGGATCAGAATAGAAATTGCCTAAATATAGAACTTTCCAATATATAGCACTGTTTTACATACTACGTAATTCACGTGATGTTTAAATGTTTACAATCACACATGTCAGGATACATGCGTATCATCAATCCAAAAAATCTGTAATGAGTTATCTGCTCTTTGCTCGAATACCTAACGCCCGCCATGCAGGTTGGTGTTAGAACTTGTAAAGAATTACAGTTATTTTGATTACAATTAGCCTTAAGTCATCTGACACTTCCAAGGACGACCAAACGGACATACCAAGTGTTTTCAGACTAGATAACAGACATCTGGTAAGATTCTGTCGGCTATTTTTGGCAAACGTATCTCAAATAGTTTCCACTTTCTCCCTCATGCGGAGCGCGAAGCATCGGGTGATATGTTATAGCATTCAACAGCTCTGCTTCTTATGGAGTAGGATGTTTTGTTTTGGCTCAATAAAAGTGCATCAGATTCGTTCTTAAATTTAGCCCAGACGGGTTCTTAAGATCTAAAGAAAATTTTAAGAAATGTCTTCAACTTTCAAAACGTGTTAAAAATTTATCTCCGATATTCAAATAGGTCAACATCATCGTATTTAAAGGCACATTTTATCAATCTTGCAAAAATAAGTCTGGCATAACATGATAAATTATATATAAAATGTTTATTGTATTTTACGATACAGGTTTTCAGGAATTGTCTCAGCCTTTTTCTTAAGATTTCACAAGCGAACACTCCTAGTAACGAGAGGTTGTGCAAGTAGCAGTGCTATTCCATGTCCAAGGTGAGGCTGTGAGTGGGAAACCACAAACACTATTTAACACCTCTCTCCACCACCCATGTTCCTAAATAAAGGGAGAGAAATTTTCTAAGTGGTATAGAGACCCGTGAATGAAAGCAGTAGCTAAAAATCTAATCAAACTGTAATTATTGTAAACAATATTTCCTAAATCGATTTTTGTGTTTTTTTTTTTTTTTTTTCAATTATCATTAAAACTGTCAAAATTAGGATTTAACTTTTCAAAATTTCGTGATCTAGATATGATTTGACATCCAATTTTCACAAGCATTGCTTGGAGGAAATCAAGATCGTGGCAATAGGAGGAGGATTAATAGGTGATCGAGCGTGTTTTTTCCTGACAGAAGGAATCAATTCATAGTATACAAATTTATTTCGCTTTCCACATTGTGAAAAAAATGCATTTTATAGAACCACGTAAGAGGTTTGAGAGAGTAAATTTTGAGAACGATAAATGTTGATACTGATACAACTGTTAGTTTGTATTGCTCACATCATCAGAAATGGTTTCAGAGATAAAAGGGAAAAGGGTCTCTTGTATATATTAACTAAGGATTGTCTTACAATCCCATAGAATGGCTACATGGTGTGTCATAGCACCAGGGATCTCTTGCACATGTAGATAGAACATGATAGCGTCCCAAAATAACCTGATAAGGTAGTTATTATCAACAGTTATCATAATTATCTTTATTTTGTAACAGTATGCTGATAGCGTGGGCCGGGCTGCTATATTGGGTTATGAGTGTGAAAATGATGGATTGGTATACCCATTCATAGTAATTCTATCTGAATAACATAGAAGTAACCAAGGTAGAGAATAATATGGTTACCAGTTGACGAATATGACAGGCTAAATATGAGTAAACACAGAGAGAGAGACATGTGTGATGGATTATTTGGTCCCACTGTAGTATGATGCTGAGTCTCAGTCTGGAAGGAGAGTTTTATATCCATTATTACAAGTTGATATATCGATTCTCATTCAGCAATCAGTATATGTTTAAATTTATGTTCAACAGATAAAAAAATTAACACGTAAGTATCAACATATTACCAAACTCTTATTCAAACTCATCATTCCCTAAATATTTTACATACGTTTAAATTGTCTTCAGCAGACAAATATCGACATATTACCAAAATTCGTAAAGTCAATAAAACGACAGAAACATACGTCGAAAAAATGATTTATATAAAGAGCCTTGAAATTTACATATAAAATTAGTGTTAGAGAGATACCATTATAGTCGAATTATGATCATGGGTCGTTTGGGAGTTAAGGGTGTATGCTACTATTCTCATCTTAACATATTTGAGGTCAATAATATTTTTATCATGTTAGAGTTAAAACTGTTTTTTGCTATTTCCATAGTAACATAGTGGTCAGTAATATTTTGATAATTTTAGAGTTAAGGATGTTTGTTACTATATATAGTAGCATTGAGTTAATAATATTTTGATCATTTATGTATGTTACCACTAATTGTAAGACATTAATCCTTTATACCAATTTCTTTGTATTTCTTCTGGTCCATGTTTGTGTTCTTCCATTTTCAGACTTTCAACGGAAAGTGACTTTTACACCTTAATATATCTCACATTACGTCACAAGTATCAAAATTCGGTAGTTTGTTATCTTACTTCTTCACAACAGAAATCATTTATGTATAAATCATGTAAAGTTGTCGTTCCTTACTGTTAACATTTATCAATAACATTATCTGTGGGTAGATTTTAAGGTGTTAAGAACACTACCACGATGAAGGAGTTTTAACCCCGCTATCGAAATTGATTAACCTCAAATCTAAAAGTCAATGCAATCATTTTTATTGTGATGATGCTATAAAAACGTAGATTAAAACAAATTTGCAAACATGGAAATTATTAAAACTTTCAAATATTTTTCAGTTTCCAGGAAATTTATTAGAAATAGTGCGTCTTACATAAATTTCGCCAGAACGATTATGTAATGAAAACAGGAAACAGACTTGGCTGTCTCGAAACATTTCAAAGGTATTTCTGATATTGAATGTACAATTATATATCTTATAATAAAATATTTGTACATTTAATACCAATCCATTTTAACACATTGTACAACAGTTCACTAACACATTTAATACCAATCCATTTTAACACATTGTACAACAGTTCACTAACACATTTAATACCAATTCATTTTAACACATTGTACAACAGTTCACTAACACATTTAATACCAATTCATTTTAACACATTGTACAACAGTTCACTAACACATTTAATACCAATCCATTTTAACACATTGTACAACAGTTCACTAACACATTTAATACCAATCCATTTTAACACATTGTACAACAGTTCACTAACACATTTAATACCAATCCATTTTAACACATTGTACAACAGTTCACTAACACATTTAATACCAATTCATTTTAACACATTGTACAACAGTTCACTAACACATTTAATACCAATCCATTTTAACACACTGTACAACAGTTCACTAACACATTTAATACCAATCCAATTTCAATACATTGTACAACAGTTCACTTAAATATTTGATACCAATCAATTTTAATACATCGTACAACAATTTAAATAACAAATTTGATACCAATTCATTTTAATACTTTGTACAACAACTCACTAACAAATTTGATACCAATCCATTTTTATCACTTTTACAAGACGTCTTCAAATTTTGAAATCACTTTGCTTTAGCATATTATAATGTCTTTTAACTGGTACAACAATGAATGGGATTACTAACTGTCACGGTAACTTTACGTTTGGAGATGTCATATCAAAAAGGCGTGAGAATGAAACAGAAAGTAAACAACATACACCTTCTATTTCGTCAGCAATTACTTATTATTATTATATATATATATATTTCTTTATTTTTGTATTGCCTTAATTATTTAGTTCACTCGAAGGGTCATTAGTCATTGAAACTATTATAAGTTATGAAAAGTAATACTGATTGAAAATTCTGTATTTTTTTATATAGAGACAGTTATCAACTTCACACTAAAACGGCAGTCACATACTCAAGATAACCCAATGTTCATAAATTACACAATATCTTAGATTCTGTACTTGGCCCGTAATACGATGAATACCGCCACATAAAGACATTGTGAATGCTTGATGTGTGTAATTGTTGTAGATTTCATTTTCTTATTTCTATACCATCAGGCATACGTAATAGTATGGTCCACATTTAGGTATAAACAGAAAGTATATTTTTGCCATTTAAAGTAAGGAATGCCCATTTGAACGAAACATTGATTTATTTGTAATTTTAATTAGAAACTGTTGTTATATTTTAATATCAGTAACCATGACGAGTTCAAATGTAATGATAACTGACCGATGTAGCTTTGACGGTTACACTTGAATTGCATCAGACTTGCTATGGACCGGAAATGGCAGTACTTTATCACACAATCACATGCAAGTTTCCAGCCTTGAAATTCCATTGGCCTGACTACATGCATGTGCTTGTTTTTAAAAGATCTGGATGTCATCCATGTCGGTCGGAAATATCTGACTAATTTTCCAAATTATCGGTCATTTGTCAACATCTTCTTAACTCCGCCTCTCCCATGCAACTATTGGTAGATCTGTGTGAATGTACCTACCTCCTTACGACTTACATACAAATGTGATCTGTTTTTTTCTTCAAAGTATTCTACCCAATTTAAACAAAACAACTCTATATCTTCGCATCCTATAAAAATATTACATACTTCTTTTAGATTTATTCCGATCCATAAGCTGTCTGTAATATAATTTTCTTTCGATATTTTTTTCTTTAAGAAAACTTTATTGAACAAAATTGAATTCATGCCTCCCCTTCATAAGAAAATCATCCATCATTGAAATCCTTACGTTTGTGTTTCTATTATGTTTTTTACACCAACCAGCTTTTTTGTCCAATTTAATGTGTCGTTTTGTCAACAAAAGGATTGCGTTTTGAAATTCTAGTCAAAGTGATAACAAGGATCACGTGGTCACTGTCTAAACCAAAAAGTGATGTGAAGAATAATGTCTTATATGAGTAAAATGTAAAGACTATGTGACCGTCTTCACAAATGTATATAATAGATTATATTGCATATGGTGTTTTTATTTCTAAAACAAAATAAGCAAACGCTTAATACAGCTGGTTAGATAGGGAAGACAACCGTGTGCATGCTTTTGTTTAATATATTTCGTGGAGCTTGCGAAGCATGTAAGTTATGTATGTGTAATTTATATATTTTTTGATGCCCCTGGAACGAAAGGTCGGAGTCATATTGTTTTTTTCAGTCTGTTTGTCTGTTGTTAACGTTACCTTTAACCTTCCTCTTAACTATTGCACCGTAATGGGTCGGATTTTCATATTTGGCATGTGTGTTCCTTGTGACAAGACCTTTTCGGTGGCGTCAATTTGTTTTACTTTGATCGTGAACTTTGACCTACATTTGAAAGTAAAAAAGGCATGACCACAATGAAGACATAAGTGTTTCACAAAATGTTCATGCAATTAGCACATACCTTATACAGTACGGTTTTAATGTCCCACTTTAGAATTCTGTTGCAACTGGGGTGTATTGTTTCATAAACACATCTTGTTTATTCATTTATCGTTGAATTGATGTTGGTATAAATTATTTCAACACAGGAAACTACCACTCATCTCGAGGAACTGTCTTATTGATTTATGTCGGTGTAGACAAGTTATATAAAGTTTTCCTGTCTGTGTTTATATCGTGTTATGTTTGTATATACAGCATATATTGTTGATGTCATGTGTGTTAATTGTTGTAAATAGATATATATAAACATTGTATATTTGTAAACTGATAGATATTAAATATTATAGCTATTACAAATAGGAATATAAATACATGTATTAAATAGTTATTCTACGCCCTGACAATAACATCATAGGACATTTATGTGGGAAGTTGAAAACACTTCCGTCCTAATGTACATTTTCCTCGTTTTTATTTACATAACATTTTTTTTATACCCTGATACTTCAAAATCAAAATATTCATAAGATATGAGCATATTTATTTATTTTTTGATATTTTAATAACGTGTAAAGTGTGACATATGTTAACGTAGCAGTGATATTATAGGATATTTATGGGGAGAATTGAAAACGAGTTGTACGATGAACAACTTCCGTCCTCTGGATGTCAGGTGTCTAAATATAGAATGTTATAAACACTGATTGAAATATTCTTTAAAGATTTCATATCGAATGTCCGAGAATGAGAAATGTAAGGAACAATGCAACGAGAAGTAACGATAATGATACATTCAAAATGAGACAGGTAGGCATCTTATGCGAAGTATGGTGTAAGGGAATTGGTTCCAACGCTACCAACCCTGATATTGTTTTCAAAAAGATAATGGTAAAATAAAATATATTTGAGGCTTAAAAGAAATACTGGTCTTCAAAAATATATATGCTTTTATGTATATACATATTGACCGACAATAACATCCCCGCTTCTCAAACCTATGGGTTTTACATGTCAAATCTGATTCCGTATTCATGAGCTTGTTACCAGTACCAAAGTTAGCAAGATGAAGGCCTGTGAAAACGTTTGGTAGTCAGGTTAAGGGTTTTGTTTTGTTTTTTGTTTTGTTTTGTTTTGTTTTTTTTTTTTTTTTCTTTTCTTTTTTCTTAACATTGTCTATAGGTTGGTAATGTCAAAAGAATAAAACTTCTTATAACACGACCAGTAGAAAATTTGAGTGTGACGTTTCAATGACTACACTTTCATCTTCATCAGACAAATGAAAAGTGTGAAGCGTACGTTGAAATTATTTTATTACTGTCTGCGACACGAGATATGATGTGATCCACATTTAGATGGTTTCGTTGTTTAAAAACATTATTCTCACTTGAGAATGTGACATAACTTAATGGGATTGACAAAAATCTACATGGCGGATGATATCGATAAGATCTAGGATGAATACCACGTCTTAATCTGAGGTTTGCTATATATATATTATTCATGTCTTGTCCTTTTTTAATTATTATTTTTTTCAGAATGTGAGTTAATGAAGTTAACAAGTCGGTATTTTATGGATTTTTCTGTCTATCTTAACAACTGAGAATGAAAAACAATTATATACAATGTATAACAATACTGTACCGATCATCCTTTCATTGAAAATTCTACTCTAGGTTCCAGTTCTTGTGAAGTCGATTGTGCTTTTATATGTTGGTAAACTTTTTCCATCGGATACTTATTAATGATTTTTTTATTATGAATGTACCTTGCGAATTGTTACTTTCTGTTATACTGTGATGCGAATTGAGTCGAAGCGAAGTGAGTCGAAGCGATTTGTGCAATTTTATTTTTTTTTATCTTAGTTTTTCATCCTATGTCTCAATGATTATGCAAAAGACACACAAATACTATCCTCAAAATTCAGTAAATTTCGTAATTTTCAGATATCAGGAAGTTTTAGAGTTACGTCACATGTGTATTGTCTTAACTATGCTGATACCATTCCATTTAAGCTTATACTCCTCTGTAGGCGAAATGAGGTTATGTTAAGATATATTATAGTATAGATGGCACACTCGGTAAACTGCTACCGATTTTTTTCATTTATATTACACTGGATGACATAATAAAAGCTGTTGCCGTAGATCTCTGTTGTAAACAATAAATATCTTACTGTTTAGTCCCAATATCAATCAGTTTTGAAAATACATCTGAAAGATAAAATGACAGCACTTAGCTTTGTCAGATGCAGGTATGACATCTTTCCTTCAGTTCTATGAAGTTAGATAAATTCCATGCTGCTTTTTATGATGTGCGTTAAAGTTATATTGTTATAAACATGGTGAATTTTGCGAAATACCTATTCTTTTTAATCATCTGTGTATTTGTTACGGTTGTCATTGAGAAATATTTGGTTGCTTTGTGCGATATGAAGCTGGATGTATTTTATTTTCGTGAGTTTGCCTGATGGTTCAGTTGGTGTTTAATTTGGGAACGTGACATAACATACTTGGATTGACCAAAGTTTACATGGCGGTTGTCGTCGATGAAGAAAAAGACGCTTACTTTTGCAAAACACCTGGTCATATTTTCCTCGTGCATATCAGGAATCTCTGCGTAAATCTTGATATTGTTCATATTTTACCCTGGTTTTAGTTAATGTGTGCATTGGTTATGATTATGTTTACATGTTGGTATTTTCTTGTTTTTGTGTTCTTTTTGTTTGTTTGTTTGTTTATTTTTTTGTTGTTTTGCCGGCCTTTGACCGATAACGGTTTTGAATAAAGATTTGCTTTATTTGTCGGTGTCTCTATGTTGAACGTCGTCCGAAACAAGGATCATGACCATGACAGACAATAACAAGGTCAAATTTCTGCACAATATCCCAGATTATGAACATTGAAAATCCCTGTTACATCTACCAACACATTGCATACAAATATAAAGATAAAATTATTGATAGCTCGGTCCTGGTTTCATGTTAATAGTTTTAATTACGTCTGTCTATTTTTAGCCTAGGTTTAGTACGCTTGACCACACACTTCATAAACTGCATATTACGACCCAACCTTATGATATTCAAAGTACATCAATAATCCATTCCATGTATTCACGCTCACTAATATCATTATAATTTTAGCAATTCTTCTCTACGTATTTTTTAAAATTAAATTATTTTGCGTCAGTGCTAAATTCTATTATACCTGTTGATGGTGAAATGTATCAATACTTGTAAGGAAAACAGAGAATGCTAGTCCTGTAAGCTTTCTGTGTAATGAACGTCAGCCGTGTGTTCAATACTGCTCGCGGCGGCGGTAATATTGGCGCTAAGCGCTTTCAACACCATCAGCACTCGCTATCTGGTAAACTTGAACGACTGCTAGTTATCACCCAATACCAACGACTATAAGTAGTGGTCACCGACACCAGACGGACTTAAACTGACCAGTGACTGTGTGTGGTCAGAACTGGCAACATCTCTGACTCGGTAGGTACAAATTTTCTAATTCTGCTAAGTATAGACTATTTTATTTTTAGTCATTGTATTTCAGATATCAGATTTATTTATAAATATTTTGCTTCGCTTGTTTGTTCATAAAAATAACAACAAAAATAATTCGATTTTTATTTAATTCTGAATGTTGTTTTTTTTTATCTGTGTTTCTCGACACAAAAATGTAGAAGGTTCGTAATCTATTGATTTTCGCCACAGGAAGGAAAATAATTACAACTCAATACATTTGCATTAGTTATATAAAGTTAAAGAAACAGTTTCGATACATGAAGTGTCAATAAAGATAAAGATATTCCGATAAAATATATGTTATTAGAAATAAACTATTGCGATAAATGTATTTGCTACTAGAGATAAACTGTTCCGATAAATTTATTTGCCATTAGAGATGAATTATTCCGATAGATGTATTTGCTATCAAAAATTAACTATTCCGATAAATGTATTTGCCATTAAAGATAAACTATTCCAATAAATGTATTTGTCATAAGAGATAAACTATTCCGATAAATGTATTTGTCATTAGAGATATACTATTCCGATAAATGTATTTGTCATTAGAGATAAACTATTCCGATAAATGTATTTGTCATTAAAGATAAACTATTCTGATAAATGTATTTGTCAAAAATTAACTATTCCGATAAATGTATTTGTCATTAAAGATAAACTATTCCGATAAAAGTATTTGTCATAAGAGATAAACTATTCCAATAAATGTATTTGTCATAAGAGATAAACTATTCCGATAAATGTATTTGTCATTAGAGATATACTATTCCGATAAATGTATTTGTCATTAGAGATAAACTATTCCGATAAATGTTTTTGTCATTAGAGATAAACTATTCCGATAAATGTATTTGTCATAAGAGATAAACTATTCCGATAAATGTATTTGACATTAGAGATAAACGATTCCGATAAACGTATTTGACATTAGAGATAAACGATTCCGATAAATGTATTTGTCATTAGAGACAAACGATTCCGATAAATGTATTTGTCATAAGAGATGAACTATTCCGATAAATGTATTTGTCATTAGAGATATACTATTCCAATAAATGTATTTGTCATAAGAGATGAACTATTCCGATAAATATATTTGTCATTAGAGATTGTCATAAATGTATTTGCCATTAAAGATAAACTATTCCGATAAATGTAATGATAAACTATTCCGATAAATGTATTTGACAGAGATAAATGATTCCGATAAATGTATTGCTATTACACATAGACTATTACGATGGGTTTTATACAATCAACAAAAAATATTCTGGTAAACGAATTTTAATAGTGGCAAACTATGCAATAAATTTGTTCTTAGTATTGATCAATTATGTCATATTTATCTTAATATATTGTCAATAAAGACAGATAAAGTGATAAAATATTATTTGGATTACAACATTCCGATAAAAGCATTGTCAGTGAAGATGATGGTTTAGATAAACGTTATTGTAAAAAATCATACGAACGTATTTTCTGTAAAAGTATAGTTCGCTTAAAACTATTTCTCGACTTGTTTCGAAAAGCTCGAAACCTGTAGGATGTAAAAAGATATATAAGATATTTATGGTAATGTATTTGAAACAAGTTATTTATATTATGAAGATATTTCCAGTATAATTTATATCGGTTTGTTAAACTGACAACCATTACAATGTCCGCTATAGTATAAACAGAAATACATTCTGTGTCGATCACATGTTTGATTTCATAGCATCGTTAACTTAAAAAAAACATTTTGATGATTGAGAATAAAGGTCGATAACACGATACATTTCTAATCATCTGATAAGTGTAATGTTATTACATATCAGATAGACTCTGAATTAAAGCAATAAAAAACACAATCATCCGACTCTCGAGAGCTCTTATCTTATCGTGGAGTGAGGTTAACCAACATCATCGCATGAACCAGCAGTATCATATTTTATCTGAAAACTTAATTTGGCTATACAATTGGTTGGTCAAGGCGCTGCGATTTTCGTTAATTTTAATTCTCGATGTTAATCGTTTTAAGTGTGAATAATTATTTGTAGCTTATCCATTAAGAATAAATCTATGCTTTATTTTTTAATTTTTTTTTCCTGCTACTGATAATTAGTTCAGATATTTCGGCTGTTTCCATTTTTGTAAAAACACTAGGTGTTATTGATATGCAAATATTAAGGATTTCAAGGTTACGTCATTTTTATGATAAATGCATACATCTTTCTTAATATTTCGGAGCATATTCACTTTTTCTTTTCGTCGGAAACAAGAAATAAATGTCATTTTAGACTTTTTTTCCGTGCTGCTAAAATGAGAAGCGATATACCTTCAGTAGCGCGCGGAGCACTCGTTCAATCCATTTCCCTTATTTTTGAGCTTGGTAGGATTTCAGAAGGTGTTAACACTCTGTGGATATCAATTTTCCTCAAACGAGCTTGATAAGAATACTTTTACTACAATTCAATTCATTCATGTTTATGTTTAGCAAAGCCTGTTAATAAATCTGACAGGAAGCAGTACATGTTGTTGCTATTTTACAGATTCCGATATCAGGAATTTCGGATTCCACAAATTTAATGACCATATTTGGATCAACTTCCGCTGACGCTATCCACTAGTCACGCATACCCAAGCGAGGATAGTTTAATCAGTACGTCACAAATATTAAAAAAACACATCGACTATAAAACAGATTAGAGTGTGAAAAATTCTCCACTTTTCTCACGTCTTCGCCACTCTCGACATCGCTACAGAAGATACACTGCCTTTTTATATCTACAAACTATAACCATCACAGCAATTATTGTACAAGGTTCTCAGCATGTCTTCGATATCTTTGTTGGTCCTGCTCTGGTTGCCCTGTATAGCAGGTAAGTCAAATTTCATTCGTTAAGATACATAATTCATAACCAAAAATAAATATTTAAAGATTTAATGGAAGTAGTTACTAAATCATGCCTCGTATTACCATTGTTTTTAAGTACTAATTTTTCTTCTATAATTCTTGTTGAATAAGAATTTTCTGAGATAATCTTTGAACCAACTTGTTTATTGATTTCAAAATATTTTTTAGCCAAATTCGGTATCTTAGCATCAGTAATGCATTTTTTTAGAAAAAAAAACATACATCTCAACTAACGTAATTGATTTGTCAACACAATAATGAGAAATGCCCTATGGGTTTTTTGGACATCAATTCGTCCATTCATTATATTTTTTAATTTGTCAAATCCATTTCGCTCCTGAACTGATGCCTTGCTTTGGTCTGTGTTGAAGTAATTGATGTTTTGTACGAAACGGTAACCGGATGAAGAAATAATCAGATTAATTTCTTGACTGTGATCGATATCGATTATGTGATATCAGTGACGTCAGTTCCGCTATGATTAGTTTAATAAAAGTCCAAATCGATTTTTCCTTTGGTTACGGAGACCAAGACAGACTTTAATGGCAATTTTTCATATTCTGAAAAGCCTCATCTTTTTTTTTTCTTGAAATAAAACACTCTGGATCTGTTACATGTTTTATCTTCAACGAATTAAATTGCTTTCAGGTTAAAGTTACGCATAGAAAGTGTTCTATCTCTAACTTCAGCTATCATTCGGTGCGAGATTCTGCAATACAAAATTTTGGTTTTAATTCTGTGACGAGCGAGAAAAACAGAATTTGAAATTTTAAGAATTTATGAGTGTAAATATAAATAATAACTGACTTCGAAAATTGTAATAAAATCGGCAACTACACACATGAGATTTGAAACAAGATTAAAGCATTGACAGAGATTGTAATAAAAAAGTAATGAGAATAGTGATATGTGTGAATCCTGGAGCCCAATTCCAGATATTTGCTGAAATTATGTAACATAAACACCAATATTAAAACATGAATGTTTCTTATAGTCTCTTTGATTAAAAATACCAATTTCCTAAGAATCAGTACGAGAATTGAAAAAAATAAGTTTAATTTCGTAAGAAATAGGCTTGAACATAAAGTGCATACGACTTTAATTTAGACAAGAAAGAAAACCTGAAGGGAGATATAAGGATCAACGATATTCTACAGTTCTGTATTAGGACTTGCCAATATGACATGTAAATCTTATAATTGTTTATATATTTTGTCTTCATTTCATCGATATAACGGTTTCGTTAGTAATACTATTGGATAATTTTTAAATGTATATTGCAACAGAGTTAATGTCTGAAGATCGCTGTGCTGAAGGACTGAAAGGTCATAATTGTGGGCGTAAAACCCCTTAAATCAATACACATAGAATAAAGAATATTTTTAATGTAGAATGTCACTCCATCAAAGTTATCATAAGTCTAACAATTTAAAAGACTCAGTGCAATAACATTTTAAATAAAAAAAGTCACTAAATTGATACTAAAGTCACGATAAATATGATGTTTAAAGGATACACGACGCTCACCCTTCCGGGACTTCTTATTTTATTTCCATTGAACCTTTTTGTGAGTCTACATGTGAATCTTATCATTGTTCATATTTTATCTTCGTTTCATCGATATTAATTTTGAATTACGGTTTCTTTAATAAATCTATTAACATGCTGTTTTTGTTGCTTTGTTTTATTACTATTGTTTGCAATTTTTTTTATTTGGATGCTTTTCAATGTCAGTTCCTGCTTTTTGTAGTCATACAAACAGGGTATTTGCCTCTTTATTTCAAAATTTTTAAATTTTTGATTAATTCTTAGAAAGAATTATTTTTAAATATTTAACAAACCCTCATAATCAGGGTTAGTCTTACTCCACAATGAATTTCTTTCATTTCATATACAAACATTTAATGTGCTATTGAATATCAAGAAAATCGATAGGTTGCTTGTAAACATTATATTTCGTAACAAATCGTGGCCATGGCACACGAATGTACAATTATGGAAAAAGAATCAACGTATATAACAGTAAATATAGATATATCGTCACTCCTCCATCCACGTAACTGAATTAAACATTCATATATACAAGTATTAACAGACCAGAATAATCATTGCCCACATTCACACGAGGAATATATATATATTTGTTTTCCTATGCCACTGGCTAGAAATTGTGTGACGTCTTTCTCAGCACATTCAAACCTCTGGTCACTTATCTGATATTATGATATAGAAGATTAATAAAGATAAGTGTCAGGTTTATGATGACATCAATGTAACGATTGGTATTAGTATTATCAATGTCCACTTACACTTGCCAACATCTTCTGTCTTCAGTTAATCTATCATACGAATGGAAAATTCATTTAAATCATACTGTGGTCGATTGTTTTACTCGTTGTTAAAACCGTGGTAATTTTTCAAGAATATGGTTGACCGATAATACATTGCGCTATACAGATGTTACACCATACAGAGTGACTGATTGTTGAACTGATACAAAAAATCAATTATGGTTTAATCTATACAAGACCTATTCCGTGGTGAATACAGAATTCTAAGACTGACCATACTTTCAAATGATCACATAAGCAGCTGTGAGATTCCATAGGGAATGATCGTCAGCCTTTAATGGGTTCACGTAATTGCTCTGATGGCGTGCAATATGTGACGTACACCAGGTCACCAAGGACCGATGTGTCCTTGACCAACGGTGGACATGTAATACAACGTTTAATAACAGTACCACATTCGTCATCGAGAAATGATTGTCTGTGCTCTTTCGAGTCGTCTGTCGAGACAGGTTTAATAATGAATATGATATTACCCTTTCAACGCCAGCCATTTATTGGCTTCTTTTTATCCTTCGTTTGGTTTCCTGTAACACGGGTGACAAAAATCTTATTTCAGTCTGATGCAGGGAAATGGCATATACTGTTTCAGGGCCTTTCTAAAGCTGCTTTCTGATCAATTTTAGGTTGTAAATGGTGTACTGTTTCAAGGCCTTTCTAAAACTGCTTTATGATAAATTTTATATTGTATATAGTGTATTTTTAAATGACTTCTGACTTGATATATATATTACATTCCTATGTACCGTATATTTCGTGTCTTTTATATTCTAGTATGTTTGAATACTAATTTTTACAGTCCAAATGATGGAACTTATTTGAAATGTCTTGATATGAAACTTTGGCAATGTCGTTATCTAATTAAATTTTCCCTGAATCAATCTTCACATAGAGTAATTTGAGGCAGGTCAACAATGTGTCATATACAACGTATGCATGATAGCTCCACATAAAATTGATTAGCTTTCTTCTTTCTCTGTACACACACAAATCGTAATGTTGTTCTACAGAAATTGAAGGCAACAGAACGGTTACGCCTACACAGTAACAATTATCACTGACAAAATAACTTATTGTAAAATTTTATGAAAACGCGAATTAGATTATTTAGAAAGGTAAAAAAGGTGTAGAATTCACTATGACTATTTCCAGTCAACAAGTCAAGGTATCGGAGACAAACATCAGTATTCAAAAAATAATTTTCTGTCTCGTATTGCATAAAGATATCTTGTGACAAATATCAAAAGATTTTCAGAAACAATATTAAAATGAGGGATCTAAAATATTCTTTATCTAAGAATGATTCAAATATAAATGGAAGAGTGAATTGAATGGAAAATTGCGTATAATACAGAAGTTCATTACATATTCATAAAATTTTCGTACCAACTGCCAACTTGTCCTTCCGCCTTTACGAATATATGTTGCTTGCACCGACTCTGTACTTGGGATCGCCGTAATCAGAGTTTGAAACAACGTCACCATCAGTTGTCAGTTGCTGGTAAAAGAAAATCGTGATAAAGAGTTAGCGAAATATGTACAGATATTCATTCATATTTGTGATTATACCATCGTGTTGTTGAATCTAGTTTCTTAAAATAGTGGTGAGGCTAACTTCCTGTTATGACACCGGCCATGATGGATGGGTATTTTCCAATTACTGAGGTAAACCAATACGTCCATCCTCAGTCGTGCCTAAAAATAACAATGATATGAACAGTTCAATCTATTTCTGGTAGTTAAATAGAAAAGCGTGCATTCATAAGTATGTAAATTACGTTGGAAAAGATTTTCCATCTTAAAATCCAGGTATCCCAGATCGGACGAAAACGTAGCCGTGATAGTGGAATTTTTTCAGAGAAAAATATTAAAACACACATGCATGCATCAAAATTAGGTACATAGGCAATCTTAACGGTTTAAGATTACAGTATAAAATAAAAACTAATTTGTTTTAATGACTTTGTTTGGTGTCTTATTTATTTCAGTCCTTTGTCTTATTTAATTAGATATATCAATCTCTTGAACATTTGTAACCTTAATCGAATCAACCTGTTACGACATGTACAATATTAATACATTAATACCGTTTACGACATGTAAAATACATTAATACCGTTTACGACATGTAAAATACATTAATACCGTTTACGACATGTAAAATACATTAATACCGTTTACGACATGTAAAATACATTAATACCGTTAACGACATGTAAAATACATTAATATCGTTTACGACATGTAAAATACATTAATATCGTTAACGAAATGATAAATCTAAAAATAAGTGATATGCTTTCGTCATTGTCTAAGTGAACAAATTCAGTTTGATTCAACAAAAATGCTGACTATAACACTTTGATAAATTGACCTTGAAACATCTGAAAAGTTCACGGTGGATAGAAAATTCCGATACCTGTTGGAAAAGTCATTGATCTAAGGGTTGGCTAACTCGGCCTCTCACGGATTTTTATGAATGGAATTCCTCAACCATAGTTCATTAAGTAGTAATTTGTAGGCGGTATGTTGTTGATAAGTTTAGAAAACAGATAGGTACCATTCCGCGATACCATAACTTGCATGCTTATCTTTACAATTTAATAAAATCAGATTCCGGAAGTTATGTTACCATTCAAATAACACCAAACGAACCATCAGAACTGCTGTTAATGAACATTTTTTACGAAGTTTACTGAAAATAATAAAAGTCTTTTTTTGTCTTTATTCTTCGATATCAAATAGACATTAGATTAATAAGGTGACCATGCTCGGTGGATTTAGTTCTGGCAGGATTTCGTTTCCCAGCATGTGGTGAACACTACGGAAGCATACTAGAAAAACAAGTGGTAGACCTGATACAGGCAGATAACAGTCAGGAGGGGGCCACCGTAAATAGCTAAAACATTTATTTTTAGTAGACCGCATCGAATCATTGATCGTTAAATGAGTATTTCCATCCGACCTGAATCAAATTTATCAGAAATATTACGAATATTTACAAATGCGAAACATTACTTGATATGTCATACGATTTAATGGGATTTCTGTATCCACGTATTATGTTGCTATGTTTCTTAGTTTTATCGTGTCTGGATAACAAATTTGGTTGGAATGTCGAAAGGTCACTGCAATTATGTACTGTTATCACCTCAAATTATTTATGTATGTATAATAGATGTTTGATCATCTCTGAAGACGGAAAGGAACAAATCATTTAACAAAACGGTGCGTCTTCATGTGAGTTAAGCAAGGTTATTCTGTAACCTCCGTTTGTAATTCAGGAATATATCTCACAGCTAACATAATTTTCATTCAGATACGAATCAAGACGGCAGGAATCTTACTTATGTAGACGGTATCACCAGCGCTGGTGATTTAACAGGCGAAGCATTCATTCTGAAACAAATTTATCAGGCGACAATCAAAACCATGTAAATTCTTTCTTAATTCCTCAGAGTGGATCCAATCAATTTGATTAAGTCTGCGAGAAATGCAGGCTCTTAACTGGTTCACGCGCATACACATTCCCCGTCGACATGAACTGTTAATTACTAATTAACGGTAATTGGGCAACGCTAAATTCCAACAGATTTTAGAATTGGATATTTTTTTATAAAGTTTACGTATACAGCATGGCGCCAGAATTTCTATTTTAAACATAAATGGTAGGTTTAACATAAGACGCTTTGCCTTCGAAGTAAAACTATTCTTTGGTTACACTTCTGAACTTTTCGCACTTTTAAGATAAAGAAAGGTTATATTACCTCTCAGAACTTTAGATACAATATTTTCGTAGTAAGGTTAACAGGTGCGAATTATATTTGAAAGGTTATTATCAAAATACTACACGAATGCAAAATCTTAAGTCTAGTTTTATTTTTGGCACGGTAATTGTCTTAAGATAATTGTACAGGCTTTTGATAAGTATCTATACAGAAAAAAAAATCAGAAAAAAATCGGGGTAACTTGAGGGAATGCTGATGCAGAAGGATTAGAATATCAATAAAAATATCTAGCTTTTTATATCACTCTTATCTTCACAATTTGAAAAAAAATCAAGAATGCATTTTCTTCAGTAATTGCTGGTTGTGAATTTGTCTTCAGTGTTTACATCAACAAACATTCATTGATAGTTCAGAGCGTACATTTTCTCTCCTATCCATTGTCCGTTTCGGATTGATGTTTTATGACTATCGAATTCTGAATTTGTATCAAAATGTGCCATTCTTTCTGGGGGGGGGTTTCTCTTACAATGTTTGAGATTTTAAGTGTTAAACACTGCTGGTTGAATTTATGCTCACGAGGTTTGTAATAATCTACGTTTTTATTACTTTGGATAGTGACGCCCGTCACACTTGGCAGCCTGTCTTTGAAGTTTGAAGTGTTTGAAATCATCAGATATACGAAAAGTACAAAAATTGAATTATGGGGATATCGAACGTCCCCCATTTGGATTTTCGAAGTTTTATTTTTTTCTGGCCTCACCTAAGTGTAAAAAAATGGTCCTTACCATCACGAATTTAGGAGGATCAATTTAATTCATTATATAGTGTTACTGTAATTAATTCTAAATTTGTATTAAAATGTGCCATTCACTTGTTGGTGTTTTAGTAAAATCTTAATTCTCTTTATTCGTGTGAGTTTGTTGAATGTTTACATATCAACATTATTAACATAAAACATAACAATTTTTGACGCATATCGATCATAAAGATTCATGAAGAGCGAAGAAATATAACAGTCGTAAAATATTTTCTTGTGTTGTATGATATGACGATTGACATTTCAACCTTGTTTTCTCACTGTTGGAATTATATTTGCTAATAGATAATTTGTTATGTGTTCGTACAGTTATACTCCAAGAATGAAAATTTTATCCAGACTTAAAGTGTAAAACACTTGTTTAGAATAACTCTTTATATATAAACAATGGCTGCATTCCTAATAGCTTTGTTTACTGGACAAGCATATTGGAAAATATTTGTTATTGTTGTTGGTCGTCGTCGTCGTTGTGGATGTTGTTAATTCTAAAAAAACATATTTTTATCTACTTAGCTAATGCCGTAGACTTCCCGTTGGAGCTTTGCCCCTACCTGCCTGGTGAATGTCGGGAGGAATGTGCCTTTAAGTTTGTCCACAAATGGGGTATTCCTCTCTGTGCCGCTGAAGGCTACCATTGCTGTGCCCCGGACTATTTAGGTAAGTTCCTTAAGATCAGCTCAACGTTAAAAGAAAAAATCTCACTGAATGAAATAAAAAAAATCACTAACAATACCTAACCTTGTTCTCTTTTGAGAACGTGACATTACTTGCTTGGATTGACCAAAGTTTACATAGCGGGTGTCTTCGATGAAGAAGAAAACGCTTACTCTTTCAGAAAGCCTGGTCTTATTTACCTTGTACTTGTTCATGGGTCTCAATGTTAACCTTTCTTTTGTTCATATTTTGCTCTTGTTTTATGGAATTTGAGCTTGGATTATGATTATGTTGACATGTTGGTATTTTCTTGATGTTTACTAATACCGAACAAAAAGGTAGCACGTTGGTCGCTTGGCTACATCTTACGGAAACAATGCAAACCACTAAAATATTCAGAGGCCAGGGGTTAATGATTTGTTCCTCGAGAAGCGATAGCCAAGGTTCAAAAGTGTCTGTATTATTGGGAAATGAGTACAATTCCGGATTATTTCATTGCATTTAAAAGGATTTATGCTTTCTTTGAACTGAGAATTAATTCAACAAATATGCAAAAAGACGTTGATTTTTCCATTAGATTTAAATAAACCCGATTCCAATAGGCATTCGTCATAAACATTTTTTTTTTTGTTACAATGTTCTACCGAAAGATGGACAGATGAGAAGGGAACACTGTTGTCACTAACATATCACCATGAAATGTGTTGCTTTTTATGGTTTCATATAGAAACCTCGTGACAAATTCCGTTAAAACGAAGACCCCCTCTGACACGAGGCTGTCTAATTTCCTTACCGGAAATCTATATCAGTATTTGAGGATATACATTAATACGTCTAGTGATTCATAACAAAACAAATTATCGTCCAGAAACTAGGACACCTTCCATCTTAATTAAAACTCTCAAATAAGAAAAAACCAATGTATGATCGATCGATTTTATTGATTTTTATTTGGGGAAACATCTTATTCTCCGTGTAAATGAGATATAATTATCGTTGATTTAAACGTGAATGTTTCTGTATGTTTTCTTCCACTTTGATGATCAGTATTAACGATATTCTTATATGACAAATGACTGATTTTAAAAACGCCTATCACAGCATTTTGACAAAGTGATATTTGCGATAATGAAAATGTGTTTATCTTTCCTATCCTAGATGTTTCAGATCAATTAATGTTTATTGACTTATTACACGCGTTCTTACAACCTAGAAGCCTTGATGTGGTAAATCAGTCATGATGATCTAACGCCTTGCTGATACAAACCAGGGTTCTTCCTAACAAGACACTTAATTTTGGATGTTGTAAATGGTGAAACTTTACACCTAGAAAATCATGACATTTGTCAGATTCCATCGTTCAACATCAGTTTACTGTGTTCTGTTCTCGTCAGGATAACCGCTACAGTTTCTCTGTAATAGATTGTCGATGTTAGCGTCAATTCTTTCTAGATTTTTACTACTCAAAACATGTTTCCCTATATACCACGTTATAACTCGTTCGACGTGGTACGAAAATTATCAAATATATGAAAATTATGAAATTTGTTGAATTACGGGGCTAATACACATTTGAACATTCATTCGATCATCTAGGCTTTAAACTTTAGGACCTTGGCATCACTGATGAGTCGTAGAAGGACCAAAGAGGGCATTCATAGTGATCGTTCGGACTTTCCAAATTTGTAATGATGGGACGGTGAATGGCCGGCTTGCTGCATATTATAGTCCAATCTCATGACGCAAATTGAATTGTAAGATCTTAAGATCTTTCTATTAGTACTTCACTGGCTAATAACTTCCTTAAGGTGACTTTCCCAAGGTTCTATTTTTGTCTGTGTAATGTTACCCAGGTCTCGTTATATGGGTCGGGATTTCAACGAGATACATCTTGTGTGTGACGTCAGAGTGACAGATTAACAATATAGGTGTGTCGGTAACAAAACCAATCATGTGATTTTTTTTATATATTTACAGTAAAACAAATGGAAGAATTGAAGAAAACCACTACGGAAGCATTACCGTCTACAACACCTTCTACCACAACTACTACCACAACTACCACAACACCAGCTCCAACCACCACACCCACAACCACCTTAAGACCAAGCACGACCACCATCACAATGGCGGACGTTGTGATCACTTCAACAGCAACTCCAGAACAGGCATTACCGGACCTTCCACAAGGCAATCAACCATTCATCCCGCAGCTTCCCCTAGAGGAAGAACGTCCGGACCAAGAGATGCCCTTTCAGAATCAAGAACTTCCCTTGGGTGATCAGCCACAAGAGCCGGCTTATGACCTCCCAAATACTATCAACACAGGTTAGCATGTTTTATATATCGCTTTGCATGCATATACTCTGTGTATATCTGAGTACTAAAGTATCATTTTTTTCTTGTGTTGATATTTTATATGAATACAGTTTTTAAAAAATTAAATAGACTAAACCAATGTTTTGTTTGACAGGGTCAGATTGTGGACAACCATTTTTCAATCAACGAGTGAAGAGGATTATAGGTGGTAGTGTAACAAAGCGAGGAGCTTGGCCTTGGCAAGTTGCCTTCCGGTATATGAGTGGTGCTTATCTCTGTGGTGGAGCCCTTATCAACGACCGCTGGGTAGTAACTGCGGCTCATTGTTTTAAACGGTAAGGCTACAAATCTAAACATTTCTCGGATTTACATATATCACAAATGTTTATTTTATATGTCATATGAACAGAATAACTTTCGTTCACATAAATTGTTTACAGTCGTTTTTATTTTATTTTGAACTTATTTTCAATAAGATAACACGATGAATTATCTATAAACAGGCAGTTTAACACAGCAGCCCATTGGAGAGTCAGTGTTGGGATCCATGATATTGCCGGAAAAGATCTTCACAGAAAGGATATAGCAATCAAACGAATTATCAAGGTAAATAGTCATTCTTTGTGTGTGTTTCTCTTACTTGCTTTACACATTCGGATTGTCTCCTTGTTGAACATAATCCGATAGTACCCTACCGGTAAAGACCTGCTCTCCGCCCGCCATGATAACTAGTCAGAGAACTCCACAGACCAAGACTATACAACAGCCCCTTTATATTGAATAAGAACTATTCCTGGACTCTCTCTCTCTCTCTCTCTCTCTCTCAGTATATCTACAGACTTCATTTATCATAAATTACCCCATTATTCTATAAAAAAAAGTTTCATACTTCCGACATTCACACTGTATTTATGGTATGAGCATGATAACAATACCGATGCAAAAAGTCAGTAATTGCAAGTAGCAAGATCATACTTACCACCTCATTTGCGACGTGCTTCAGTCGCTTTTGCTCCGTTTTATACTTTACATTCTATCGCCTCAGGGGAAAAAATCTTCCCTTTTCGGAACATAGGGTTCTATTTCTAGAATTTTAAAATTCCTTTTCGCTGCATTTGTTCACAGTGTTATTTATGTACTTCCAGCATCCATTCTACCGAAAGGATTCTGAAGGTATGGCGTTAAACAAAACACTTCCTTCCCATCACCACTATCGACATGATATCGCCTTGGTTGAGCTGGCAGAAGCAGTTGATATGAACTCGCCTTATACTCGGCCGATATGTCTTCCGACTCACGGGAATCCTCGTTTTCCTCCTACTAATGAAATCAACAAACGGCTGGAGGAGGAGTTAGTAAGGGAAACAGAAGACGAGTTGTTGAGGGAAGAAGCTGTAAGGGAGGCTTTACCGGAGTTCACCCAATATATGTGGAGGAACCGAAGGGACGCTGATTTGGAAAATGTTGATGCAGATAATCATATAAGTCTTTATGACGTAGAGCGCTTTGGAGAGTGCTACATCACAGGATGGGGAGACACGAAGGGTACGTAATGACATTATGTTTTTAAAAGTTTAAAAATGGAAAATGTTAATTTTTCACTTCTGCACTTTACTGTATTATTACAAACATAGGAAAAGGCAATACATTTATTTAATTGTAAACGGTTTAGCAATTGCAAACTATTTAGTAATATTCCTTACCGTATCCCGAATATTAAGTGATTGATAAAAGTTAGAAAAATGAATAAAATGATTGACTCTTTTTATGATCTATACAATAGGTTGAAGAAGTTTCTTGTATATAAACACCTACATTACAGGTACTGGGGAGGTGACAAAGTTGCAACAGGTCCGCGGTCACGTCAGCAGTGCTGATGAGTGCAGTAAATATTGGAAACGAGAGATTGATGATGATATGATCTGCTTCGGAGATGGAACAAAAGGACCATGTTTGGTAAGAATTTCACAGAAAGTGACTTCAGATAGCATCCTATCAGTTGACTTTTTTAAGGAGTTCATGACACGTTAATTATTCTTTCTGTCTACGGTCTTCTGGTTCCATTGTTAAAGTTGTAAGGTCACTACATTAATTTTGTTGATGTTACATCTTTGTATAAGGATAGCATACCATATTTTGATCAGACTCAGGCCTTCGTGTGTTAAACTTCAGTTTTGTTGTCGTCATTAAAGAAGCTTTACTTAGGTTCTGATAATCGGGTTGTTTTGTGCTGTAATGTTGTCCCAGTTTAATTGACGCAAAGAGTTTTCATCTGTTATGAACAACGTCATTTTCCTTTGTTACTGAAATTTTCTGTAAAAAAAAAAAAAAAAAAAAAGTTTAGCTTACTCTCCCTGTACTTTTTCAGGAGTTTCTGTGTAAATATTGCTTTTGTTCATATTTTGTCCTAGTTTTATTGCATTTGAGTTTGGATTTTGCTTATGTTGACATATCGGTATTTTAGCCATGTGACATGCACTGTTTGGAAACCTTAGAATTACCATTGAGGGTTCGTTAATATGAGAAGTTGTAGATAAGAATTTGTTCATACATGTAGATTACTCCATACTTCCGAGATTCCATTGTAATTAGTCTCTTTTGTCTTTATTTTCAGGGCGATTCTGGTAGTCCAATGTCGTGCAAATACAAGGGTCGCTTCTACGTGGTTGGCGTGGTGTCCTGGGGGTCAGATGACTGTAACCGGAAGGGATATCCTAGTGTTCTCACTCGAATGACATCTTACCACGATTGGATAAGGGAGATTATCTCGGAAGGTTGAGACGAAATGAAAACTTTATCAGACCACAAACATCTGGGGCCAGCTGTTCTCCAGGAAATTTTGACCTTTCACTTAAGACAAAAGTAAACAATATTACTTGCAACACATTATTGAATTTATTATCAGTATAGTAGAAAAATTGAGACAGTTCGTGTCAATACATTCCATTGTATACCAAGTTCACAGCTCACAGTTATATCAATTTTGCTTTAAACAGGGTAAAGTTGAATATCGATATGATACATTTCTTTCTTCTAATTGCAAAATCTGTACTTTTCAAGTGGAATTTGAAAAAAAAATCTATTTCGATTAAATTCAGTATTTAATTTGGAGCCATACATGCAGGAAAACCTACGTAAACATTCTATTTGATTGTTTTGTTGTTGAAATTGAATTAAAAAATGAAGTTTTACTTTTGTTTGTGTGTTATATAAATCTGAAAAAGTATGTTTGATAACATGAATCTCGTCTATGACAAATAAATCCATGGTTTTTTTTTTCACATTGCGATAAACTGTTATGTTGATCATCGCAAATAACATGTCATGCAAAGTTAGATGTCAGAACGGTCAAAGGATGTAAAGCTGATTGTTTAATATCTAAAAAGAGGGGATGATGACAAAATTAAATAGCAGAAGAAGGCTTACAAAAACAATAAATATCGGCATGCTTTAAACTTCATTCGACCACAAAATGGAGAATTTATGAACAACGAAGTAAACAAATCTGAGACAAGAACTGCCAAAGTTACAAAGTTAAATATATGAAACAAACACAAAAACATGTAAAATTGATACAACAGAAACGACATATAGAAAGTTGAATAACAGACACATCAGTGAATGTAAAGTTAAATTGCAGAAACAATAGAGTAAGCAAAGAATGATTATCCGACTCAAGAAGGAGCATTTGAATACCAAAGCCACAAAGAAAACAAGAGGTCAAATATTTGCACAATCAAAGTATATAAAAATCTATATCCAAACCTTTAAAGGATATGGCGTTGAATATCAGGACACAAGAGACCAAGAAAAACACAGCCACCACAAATAAAAACTGAAAATGATAAAAAGTTGAATGTCAGATACAGAGTCTATATACAGCGTCATCGATATCAATACCAATGATAAACGGTTGGCCATGACGTAAAAAGTAAGAAATGTGATTTAAAAGAAATCAAGTAGAAAGTAAAAGAACAACTTCCCAAGCTACAATATTGAACAAATCAAACAACATAAAAGTATTCAATAGTAAAACTGAATACCAGCAGGAAATACCTTTGCCGTATATTTTAGAAAATAGTCTATCAAACCGTAAAATAACTAATCAAATACCATGTCTAATATCAAAATATATATGCAAAGAAACACCCCCATCCCTATGCACCCAAGGGACACATCCATCGTTCATACATAATTAGGTAGTGCTTCCCTAAGGATGCTTCAGACCAAATTTGCACTTAATAACTGAATATCAGTAAATGCTTAGAATTATCGAATCAGATATAAGAAAATACCTACAATGTTCTAATTCAATATCATTAAAAGCACGATAAAGTCTAAATTAATAATGATAAATGCCTCCAAATGAAAAAAAAATCCCATTTTTATGAAAAACTGATATATCATAGTTCATCCAACATGGAATTATGTGTTGGTGTCGTGATATTTTCATTTGACACTACAACGTTCATCTTTAAAGCTTTCGTCAGTCAACAGAATTTGACACCAGGAGAATAATCCGATTTTTCGTCGATAAGACTTATGCAGTGTGTTTTTCCTACAGCATATATAATCTTAATCCATTGGGAGGTATTTGTCTACATGTGAATTTGTTTAGATACATATATGATACAACATAGAGTTCAGCACACATCAACAGACCTTTTACTTACCTTAAGACATATCTTTAAAGAAAAATGTTATCTTCAATGGACATAAATACCCTCCTAAACCTAAAATCATTAATTAGTTTGCAAATATGAATCGAATACCAGTTATTGTCCACCAACGTTGAATCCATTATAAACAAATCATATGACAGTGGAAGACAACCAGATATGAACAAGTAAATAAATAAATAAAAATCACCAAACTCGACAAAGATGTTGTCAATCAGAAACTCGACTATTTCTTATGATTTCTTCCTCCGTATATTTCTTCTTTGATGTGAACGTTTTTTGTCACGAAAAACTCTTCAGTATGGTTTACTGACAGATACATTTTTACTGTACCGCCGTTCACCTTTCTTTGAAAAGAAAGTTCTCATAACAAGAGAACGAAGGCGTTCTTTCAGTCTAGAATGGGGTTTGGTGGTTTACTGAGTGAAAATAAAAAATTGGCATAAAAGAAATTTTTCAGAGAGGGCGTTGAAGAGTGGTCAAAACAGCTCTTTGGAAGTCCGCACAATATTCACTGCACTTCTTCAGTAAACAGTCTCACAATAAGACTGTAGCCCAGATTAAATTAAATACGAATCCTAGATAGTAATTTTGACATAAATTTTGATGAACAGCTAGACAAGCCAACAATAAAACATTGTGTATATGGTTCCTTGTGAAGTTTATGAATCCAATATAAACGGGGTGAGGTTTGCATCCTTATCATTAACAGGCAATCTAAATGATTCTAGTGCTGAAACATGATTAGGTAGAAAAAAAACTTACCTGCCACTTTGCTAACAACGGACGGGGTTTCAAGATATTAAGGACCCTTCATGAAGATTTCTTGCAAGGTAACATTTTGAATAATGCTTAAATCACCAGTTACTATGTGCCCAGTTGGACAATAGTTATATGTAGATGTAGAACAAGGACAAGCTCACAGGGGACTACTCCGAAGGTCGTCTACATTCAGTTGTTGCAGCGTTTTGTGTGTGTGTGTGTGTGTGTTTCTTGAAGCAAAGATTAAATACAATATGCTTGGAGTCACTGTAGAAATTACAGAAATATATCTGCTTTGAAAGTGTAGTGGAATGGTAAAGAAATATGAAAATAGATTTCAATATAGAAAAAACAGTTCTGTCGGGTACCAGTAACTGCCTATAAGATATGAGCTGATAACAAGTAACATGATTAATTTGAAGGATGGAACATCTTCAGCGTATAAACTAAGTGTTCATCCATGTAGTGTTTTGTAAAGCAAGCAGCTGATTGTGTTCTGATGCCAATGTATGTTTACGTAAACTTCAGATGACCTTGAGACATTACATAATTCACACCTTATAACATTAGTACATGGAATCAGGGAATTACGAGTTGTGCCGTAATAATGTCATTTGATACTAATAATAAAATTACATATTATGATATTATGAAATTTGTATTCAAAGCAAGGGGTCGTTGAATGGAAGATTGCATCAGGTGAATAGTTCAATTCGTCTCTGATTATGGTTTAGCTTTGTCCAATACCAAACTCCCCATAGCCTGCATTTACATAATTTTTAAATTAAGTAAATGCTTAAAACAGCAGGCACAAAGGAACAGAGACTTGTTGCACTCCATTTTCATTTTAGACATATTCTGTGATGTAGAAGAATCTGTTCTGTCCTTGTTTCTCACATTTTGGTGGGTATATTACAATGGACGACATGCCTGTTACTCACACGGAGTTAACACACTGCCATGCTATTCTCAAAAAGTGACAGAACAAGGATCTAGGCGCCAGGCGTTAATTGATACTTATTAGCATCTTTACATGTTAAATGTTCTCCCGTCTTTCCTCTCCTTCACTGTTTTTGCTCTTAATCATAAGAAAGTTTAAAATTCCAATTAAGAAATAGAGATAGTGATCTTTCTAGATCCAAGATGGTCGCCTGTCACCAATTTTGCTTTTCTCATCCATCCAACAATAAAACAGGGCACAACAAATTAACAATCCCCTCCCCCCCACCCCCACCCCCCACCCCCAAAAAAAAAAGAAAGAAAAAAGGATTTTAAATAAATATTAGTACATTAGCAAGACGTTCTAATAAACTAAAAAATGTTTTATTTCAATTTTAAAATATTCTTTGTATTTGCTTATTTCAGGTTATAAAACTATATTTCAATACTTAAGCATAGGATAATTGAAATCGTGAATTGTTGGAGTTCTAGATTCTATAGTCAATCCGCTTATAATATATAGATTTCATTTAATGGCATGTTAGAAGTATTTCACTCTTGCCAATGATCAATATTAAAACAATCCTATAAATATTGCTATAATTTGAATTGTATTCTTTATTAAAAACGAATAAATACAAAGTAATAGAATTATTACAACGCAAACTATAGCACCATGATATCTTTGTCATATAAACTGCCTGTGTTTTTAACGCTTAGATAGGATCGTCCTTCAAACAGACCAATGCGAGTTTCAAGAACGGTAATTATAAAAAATATCAGTTAGTCTCAGTTCTACAAATGATAACGAGACTTCGATAAACTTAAATCTGGTAAACTGTATATTTTATCTAATTTATCAGATAAACTTAATACATTAAGGGAATGTAGTAAAATACATTTAGTAAAACACTGGTGTTGACTGCCTTTTGATCAGCTCAGCTACAGGTAACTTGTCGCCTTTCCAGGGTCTGAAACACAGCAGTAACAGTATGATTAAATTATCACAAGTAATAATTGTAATGTTTCAAAGGCTGCTGTTCTTACAGTGAAAAGTTCAAATTCTTATTATTTTATCCTGATCAAACTTTCAAACAATGCACATATAAGTGAAAATCATCCTTCTATTCAAATTCAAATTCAATAACAGTTATATAATATAATTTATATGTCTCCACTTTACAGCTGTCTCGATGTTCTATTACTCTGAATTTATCTTGATTCGTGACATAATACTGGTATGCAGAAAAGTTAGAACATGTGAACGAAAACAAGGACACCCTGTATTTAATTCAGGAAATGCACTAGCTTATCTATAATATCACATATTTTTTATAATACTGACAAAAATCAGTGTAAATAAAAATGAAAATTTGTTTAAGCTCTTAAAAGTTATCTGCCCTTTATCTGCAAATAGCTTTCCTGTGTGAAAACACCATCGTACTATTTGAGTTTATTTTTAGACTTAAAAACAACTATCATTGGTGAATTATTGTTTATCACTTAGGTTATAATTAAGTGCCAGATTATGATATATTGTTCATATAGTATCGTGATACTTACTTATAATACATTCTAGGAGCTTCGTTGATATTTGTAGCTTGAAACACCTGTTCAAAATCAAATAGTTAAAGTGTTAACTGATTCGAAAAAAAAACAGTTTGTTTCAGTTTTCTGCATTTATTCATTATCCGCAGTGTGTAAAGTGCTAACAGAGTATACTATGAAGGGTACGTCAATGAAAACATATAAACGTGCATCTAGCGAGACACAAAAAAGGTGCATCTAGCGAAACACAAAACACGTGCATCTAGCGAGACACAAAAAAGTGCGCCTAGCGAGACACAAAAAACGCGCGTCTATCGTGACACAAAAAGTGCGTCTAGCAAGACACAAAAAAGTGCGTCTAGCGAGACACAAAAAACGTCCGTCTAGCAAGAGACAAAAAACGTCTGTCTAGCAACACTCAGAAATGTCTCTGTAGCATCACAAAGAAACATGCGTCTAGCAAGTCGCATTAACGTGCGTCTAGCAATAAACATATATGTGCGTTTAGCAACACAGATAAATGTGCGTCTAGCATGACACATAAACGTGCGTCTAGCATGCCACATAAACGTGCGTCTAGCATGACACATTAACGTTCGTCTAGCATGACACATAAACGTGTGTCTAGCATGACTCATAAAACGTGCGTCTAGCAAGACACATAAAAGTGCGTCTAGCATGACACATTAACGTGTGTCTAGCATGACACATAAACGTGTGTCTAGCATGACACATTAACGTGCGTCCAGCATGACACATAAACGTGCGTCTAGCAAGACACATAAATGTGCGTCTAGCAAGACACAAAAAAGTGCGTCTAGCGAGACACAAAAAACGTCCGTCTAGCGAGAGACAAAATACGTCCGTCTAGCAACACACAGAAACGTCTCTGTAGCATCACAAAGACACATGCGTCTAGCAAGACACATTAACGTGCGTCTAGCAATAAACATATATGTGCGTTTAGCAACACAGATAAATGTGCGTCTAGCATGCCACATAAACGTGCGTCTAGCATGACACATAAACGTTCGTCTAGCATGACACACGTGCGTCTAGCATGACTCGTAAAACGTGCGTCTAGCATGACACATAAACGTGTGTCTAGCATGACACATTAACGTGCGTCTCGCATGACACATAAACGTGCGTCCAGCAAGACACATAAACGTGCGTCTAGCAAGACACATAAACGTGCGTCTAGCATGACACATAAACGTGCTTCTAGCATGACATAAGGTAGATATGTTATCTTTTTGTATGTTTTATCATCCTTCTGTTTCGATCCTACCTACACTTATTTCATAATCACCGAACCACAAAATGTCGACTTTATTAACAGATATTAACAATAGATTTATCGACAAGTTCACTACTCGTTAACTGAATTACAATACGAAAGCGTTTATATAGATAAAGAATTGGGAAAAGTAAACACTTCCGTACATACATATACTTACAGGTATCGTATATGAAGTTGGCATATTCATTATAAATGCGTTCTTTTTCTTGTCACTTTCGACTTTTTCTTCCGCTTTTTTGTTTGTTTCTGTTTTCAACTGTGCTTCAAAGTTCGTTGTTTTTGTTGCTTTCGGCGTTCTCGCTGGTTGTGAGGTTTTCGTTGGAGTCTGCATACGTGCCATTGCATCAGCAGATGCTGCTCTCCGCTTATTGTCGTCTTGAATAGCTTTAAGTCGTCTTTCTTTCTTGAAATTTTCTAATAAGATAATTAAAGAATCATTTATGAAAATATACCTAGTACATGAATCGAGTAATCTAGGATAATGCAATATTCTTGTATTTCTGAGAAAAAGTTGTTGACATTTCAGATCAGGCTGTGATGATGACATGTGTCTAATTGAATTATCTCCCTTTGTTAATATAATGTAATTATTGTGTTTTCAAGTATTTGTTTTAAGGCATATACAGGAAAAAAATATGTGAGATTAGTATATAACAATAAACAGGTTTACCAAAAAAATCTGCAGATGTTTTAGGTCGTGAAAGGTGTTTTTGAAGGGCGGCGCCATAGTCCTTCCGACGTCTGAGTGAGCTCATGTTCTGTTCTGACGTCACTGGGGTCCCGCAACGGAATGGTTCAACATGGGAATGACTGGAGGAAGGGCGAGAATCCTGGGAACGATTCAGAGCCTCGTTTTCTAAAAACAATCATGAAAACAAAATATGCTATTTTGAATATACAAGGAAAATTGAAAAAATTCAAGAAATTTTTAACCTGTTAACGAAAGGAGTAAAGATATCAGTCGTACAACAAATTTAAACCGATTTGTATTTCCTTTACACTTTAAACATTATTCTAGAGTGTAAAAAAGGTTAAAGACAATTTTTAAAAGGGTATTTTAATGCTTAAATGTTTGATTCGATCAGCAACAGTCAAGGTCATTTGAAGATGTCTATGGATGGTGGTGTATTGAAGGTACAATGACCCGTTCATATCATACTGACGGTATAATGACCCGTTCACAATATACTGACGGTATAACGACCCGTTCACAATATACTGACGGTATAATGACCCGTTCACATTATACTGACGGTATAATGAACCGTTCACAATATACTGACGGTATAACGAACCGTTAACATTATACTGACGGTATATAACGACCCGTTCACATTATACTGATGGTATAATGACCCGGTCACATTATACTGACGGTATAATGACCCGTTCACAATATACTGACGGTATAATGACCCGTTCACAATATACTGACGGTATAACGACCCGTTAACATTATACTGACGGTATATAACGACCCGTTCACATTATACTGACGGTATAATGACCAGTTCACATTATACTGTCGGTATAATGACCCGGTCACATTATACTGACGGTATAATGACCCGTTCACAATATACTGACGGTATAATGACCCGTTCACAATATACTGACGGTATAACGACCCGGTCACATTATACTGACGGTATAATGACGCGTTCACAATATACTGACGGTATAATGACCCGGTCACAATATACTGACGGTATAATGACCAGTTCACATTATACTGACGGTATAACGACCCGTTCACATTATACTGACGGTATAATGACCCGGTCACAATATACTGACCCGTTCACAATATACTGACGGTATAACGACCCGTTCACAATATACTGACGGTATAATGACCAGTTCACTTTATACTGACGGTATAACGACCCGTTCACATTATACTGACGGTATAATGACCCGTTCACAATATGCTGACGGTATAATGACCTGTTCACAATATACTGACGGTATAATGACCCGTTCACAATATACTGACGGTATAATGACCAGTTCACTTTAAACTGACGGTATAATGACCCGGTCATATTATACTGACGGGATAATGACCCGTTCACAATATACTGACGGTATAATGACCCGGTCACATTATACTGACGGTATAACGACCCGTTCACATTATACTGACGGTATAACGACCCGTTCACAATATACTGACGGTATAATGACCAGTTCACATTATACTGACGGTATAACGACCCGTTCACATTATACTGACGGTATAATGACCCGGTCACAATATACTGACGGTATAATGACCCGTTCACAATATACTGACGGTATAACGGTCACATTATACTGACGGTATAATGACCCGTTCACAATATACTGACGGTATAACGACCCGTTCACATTATACTGACGGTATAATGACCCGGTCACAATATAATGACCAGTTCACATTATACTGACAGTGAAGTACCCAGTTCTTGTGCATCCCATATACATGTGATGTAAAAGACAACCAGGCAATGTGGAATATCAGTTTTCTGACTTTGGTTTGGAACGGACAAGGCACAGAACACACACAGTCTGTCTCATTTGGAAGCTAATGTGGAAATTCAACTCAAAAAGGAACATCAAGAAGACAGAATGTCTTTTAGAAAAGGAAGAAACTTCTTGAGATCCTGCAGTGGTGACACCAGGTACATTGTACAATTCTTAATCCCCACCGACGAGAGAGTAGAGCAACACTGACTTATACAATCACATACCCATTGACTTCTTGCTCGGTTTATCTGGTGTCAGGTCTACGTGTGTGATCGTGTGAGGTACACTAAGGCCAAACAACATCCTTAAAATACAAAATAAAATTAGTCTTATCACTGGCATAAACCATAACATCGATAATTTTACACCTGATAACCGTACACTAAAACCTTAGGTTTGACTATTGAGAGCAAAATTGACTATTGCGATAGTATTGATATTGCAAAAAGTACTATTGCGATAGTATTTGAAACCTACACATTGAAACATACTGTGTCCTGCATCTATCTAAATCTACAGCATGTTTTGAGACAAGCATTTAATATGTTACACTTGATACACCGTCGGAAATATAAAATTATATTTTGCCCTAGTTTTATGGAATTTGAGTTTGAATTATGTTCCCGTGTTACTATTTTCTTGATATGTTTTGTGTGCCAGGTGAATTTACTAAAAACCGAAATACATTTCTCTGTTTAGTTCACACGTGAAATGTAACCAAATTCATATTTTTTCATCAACCTTGCCGTAAAACAGAAACAAAAAACCGTTCGCTCCTGTTAATCATATTAACCGATAATCACTCGTTTAACTTGCTATGAACACTATCTTGAAATCCGAATGGAGTGTATTTTTAATCTAAAACTGGTTTAGTTACAACGTCACCATGAAATCAACAGTGCAATATGCCATGAAGTTGTGACGTCACAAATGAAAAAAAAAACGAGAACCGTGAACCAATCGCTAATAAGTGAGGCAATATAAAAACCACGTGTTGTCTTTTTCTGATCTTTTAGATATTGAATTATCCTTCCTAACCATCTCAAAACGCGTTTCAATACGTGATGCTTTTCAGGGATTTTAGATCCTTACAAAGTCACTATACATAACATTACAATATATACATGTTTTCTTATCTATTGTGTACTTACTTGTCGAAGAATTCAGTCATACATGGATGGTTGAAACTGTTTACGTTCATATACGAGTTGGGATCCGCTCCCTGCCTTAGTATCTAAAACCAAATATTTAAGAATTAACGCCTGTTATTATAAGTTGGTTGTATACGAATCAATTAATTACTATTTATGAAGACTGGAATGTTTTATATATAACAAGGTTTTGAAGAGTGTGTCTTTCAAATATATTTATAGAATGGAACCTGATTATTGTCAGAATCATTTTAAATGATTTGAAAATGTCACATTAAATCCTTCTTTGTTCCAGCGTATCATAAATTCTTAGGTAAACAATTGTACATTATGCTGATATTATGTTACCCAGTGATGATTGTACAAGGTAACCAACAACAACAAAGAAAAAGCCAACAGGACCTTCTTCAAACTCGAATTCGATGAAACTATGGCAAAATATGCACAAAGGAAAGATTTACTCAGATACTGCTGCAAAAATACAAGGAAGTAAGACCAGGTGTTCCGCAAGCGTCTGCGCCTTCTTGACACGCGCCATGTAAATTTTGATCAATCTAAGTAAGTAATGTCACGTTCCCAAATGAGAAAAGGTTAATTACACCCGGCATAATTATGGTCATCAGTCACTTCCAATATATGGTAATTGTGAGAGGGGAGAGCAAATTATTACATCTGTGTGAAGTGGAGAGTTATATCGACTCTGTACGAAAAAGGTTAGCAAAAGGTTGTACATTTTAATTACCCGTCGGTTGAGATATCTATGACCACAGGACACTAGGTAAATGATTATAGTTTTCAATTACGTAATGGTGTTGAATGATTACGACATCATCCTAGTTATGTCATTTTACCGATATATAATCCGTTACGTCATTAGCACGCGAGATCAACGTTTTCAGTCATAAGGTTATTAAAAGCATACATGTTAACAACACCAAAATGCCAGTCTCAAATAGACATTAAAGTTAGTAAACCAAAATAAAATGTGAAAATTAAAAATACCCAAGATTCTTTTTATTTCATTTATCATTAATATTATCATTATTTTATCAAATATCGTTTCACTACCAATCAAAACTATTTTTTTTCATAATGGTAATACATTTCCATCAATAACAGTTTAATTAGGTGTATCCAATTAATTTTAAAATTCAATTCTTCAAAATAACCTTTTCCTGTAAATATATATTCTGTTTAACATTTAACATTCGTGTAAACCATTTTAAACGTGACCCATGGAGTTAACCTCCGTTCACTTGCCATTCCGTTAAGTAAAAGCGATGAAACACATTGAGGTGCCCACACAGACCTTAATTCATACTTTGTGTACAGTGATAAGAAACAAGTGCGTGGATTTATCTAGTACTATGAATATTAAATCACGCTTAACATTAATTTGGCCACTGTGGGGTTTACCTCCTGGAGATGTTGGAACGGGGAAATCTAAATTAATATGAAATGAAGTTAATCGTACAGGTATATTTAAGGGTTCATTAAAATCGAAATGGAAACAAAAAGGCACAGGAACAGATATGACAGGATGGTATCATATTTCTCATAGAAAGTAAAGCATTGCTGTAGGGACCAGTATATATATGATTTTAGACTTATTTTGAACATAGTTTATCTAGCAATGAGAAAAAAGAATTTTCACCTATTAAAACACTGACAGATTAAATTTAGGCTGAAAGTAATCTTGTTCTATTATTTCGAGAAAATTATACAACAGCACTTGATAACTCTCGATCAGTTTTTTGATTGGACAAATTATGGTGAGACTTACCTCCGACTGATTCAGGGCATTCAATAGCATGAGAGTACAGCTGTGTGTAGGGCTAAAACGTAAGGCGAGCTCCAGATCTCTTTTCGCCTGTAAATAACAAACAATATATAAGGCGAGATCCAGATCTCTTTTCGCCTGTAAGTAACTAACAATATATAGATATCCGTACATTGTTAAATGTAAACAGGCTTACTAATGGTTGAGATAACCTTCGTTAGAATCTATCTGTAATGTATCCGTGTGTGACATTTCCTCTTGTGTCTGTCTCTAACATTTCTTCAGATCATGGAAAAAGTAATAATCATCGCCTGTGTTTCTATTTCTATAAAATCACAGCTTGGTTAGTATAACTTTATATGAGCTATCAAAATCAACATTTTGTTAAAAAATAAAACATTTTACTTGTTTTTCGTTGTTTCTGGCGCTGTGCACGAGAGCTCGGATGCAGTACACGTCCTGAAAGAGAAAAGATGAAAATAAGTAAGTACCAATAATCAACTAATTACTATGGACAGCTGATCGTTTAGGTATGTAAACGTAAGATAGAATATTATGCCAAAAATGAATTTTAATAAAATGGTATTATCCCGATAGCATTCTCATTGTACATGAGTGGTGATATCACGACATCTGTATATATCTGGGTGATATGTTCTCTAGACTGATGTGACAGTATGAGGTAGATGATGTACTGTACAGGTTTGGTAATATCACAAAATCTGTATATATCTAGGTGACATGTTCTGTATAATTGCCAATACATATACTCACGGGATTTCTACTGTCTAGTACGACGGTCTTCTCGGCATCCCGCATAGCCAAAACCATATTACCTTCAGGGTGGAAATCAAGCAGATAAATGTAAAGTGGAAGTGATATCACGCGAGTGAAACTGTTTAAAGGGAGGTAACTCTAACAGGACAAAAAACATGTTGAAATATTACACACTCTTAAAGTATATACAAGTTTTTAGGTGTAAAGAAATGTCTTTTAAGCTGATACCTGACTTTGTGTGGGCGAATGCTCGACGAGCGTGAATCGGTGTCATCAGACAGGAGTTTGTGATACAACCGGCCAAACATCCGTTCTGTAACAATATAAATGTGTGCTTAATTTAGCTATACGTTATAGATATCATTTACAGTGATAATGGTATGGAGACTATATCTATGTTTACATTGGTATCGAGACTATATCTATGTTTACATTGGTATCGAGACTATATCTATGTTTACTTTGGCATCGAGACTATATTTATGTTTACTTTGGTATCGAGACTATATCGATGTATACTTTGTTATCGAGACTATATCTATGTTTACTTTGGTATCGAGACTATATCTACGTTAACTTTGGTATCGAGACTATATTTATGTTTACTTTGGTATCGAGACTATATCGATGTATACTTTGTTATCGAGACTATATCTATGTTTACTTTGGTATCGAGACTATATCTATGTTTACTTTGGTATCGATACTATATCTATGTTTACTTTGGTATCGAGACTATATCGATGTATATTTTGTTATCGAGACTATATCTATGTTTACTTTGGTATCGAGACTATATCTATATGAATACTTCGGTATCGAGACATTATATATGAATACTTCGGTATCGAGACTATATCTATCTTTACTTTGGTATCGAGACTATATCTATGATTACTTTGGTATCGAGACTATATCTATCTTTACTTTGTTATCGAGGCTATATCTGTAATTTCCCTATGGTATCGAGACTATATAACTGTGATTACCTTTGGTTTCGAGACTATATCTGTAATTACCTTTGGTATCGAGATTATATCTGTAATTACCTTTGGTATCGAAACTATATACAAGTAATTACCTTTGGTATCGAGACTATATACATGTAATTACCTTTGGTATAGAGACTATATCTGTAATTACCTTTGATATCGAGACTACATCTGTAATTACCTTGGGTATCGAGACTATATATCTGTAATTTCCCTATGGTATCGAGACTATATATATGTGATTACCTTTGGTATCGAGACTATATCTGTAATTACCTTTGGTATAGAGACTATATATCTGTGATTACCTTTGGTATCGAGACTATATCTGTAATTACCTTTGGTATCGAGACTATATACATGTAATTACCTTTGGTATAGAGACTATATCTGTAATTACCTTGGGTATCGAGACTACATATCTGTAATTTCCCTATGGTATCGAGACTATACATCTGTGATTACCTTTGGTATCGAGACTATATCTGTAATTACCTTTGGTATAGAGACTATATATCTGTGATTACCTTTGGTATCGAGACTATATCTGTAATTACCTTTGTTATCGAGACTATATATGTAATTAACTTTGGTATCGAGACTATATTTCTGTGATTACCTATGGTATCGAAACTATATCTGTGATTACCTTTTTTTATCGAGACTATATATTTGTGATTACCTTTGGTATCGAGACTATATCTATGGCGTTGGTGAGCTCACTGATCGCCTGTGTGTGTTTGCCTACATGTTGATATGCCACGGCTAAGTGGTAATATATCTCATACATCTGTAAACAATAATACAGTATAAACAAACGTAAAGGATCAGTATTCTAGACAGTATTAGGACTGTAGATAACATCACGCTGTGTTATGATGATAAGTTTCTAAAATTAAAGTAAATCCGCAACAAACAAGCTTACATGACAAATGTCGGAAACCCGGGTAAGCAAATGAAGTTGTTTACATTTTGTATAATGAGTTGACAGAGAATATGTAAATAGATATTGTCGATTTTATTATTATTCAACCAGTTTTGATATAGAATAATTCCATGTTATATAGACATTGCTTAAACTGAAATGTCATTACTGTACATAGTTGAAATGAAAATATATTATGATGCAAATTACTCAAATATGAACGCACAAACATTTGGAAGCTGGCTGGGGGTTCATAGTCCTCTGGAAAATGTTTTTTGTCAATCATCCACAACAGATGTCGATATCCATCAATCACCTGAAATAATTGATATTTATCAGTACAACGTACAATGACGGCATTGTTTGGACTTTTATTTTCTTGCTTGCTTGTTTGTTTGTTTTAAATATATTTACATATCACATTTTCGCACTATCCCGGGTCATTGAGGACGGGTTTAAATCGTAAATGTCTTGTCACCTTCTTGGTTTGTCTAGATATGACAATATATGGTGTATTCCCTAGTGTTACCTTCCATCATGCTCTCTCTCTCTCTCTCTCTCTCTCTCTCTCTCTCTCTCTCTCTCTCTCTCTCTCTCTCTCGTTCGTTACATTTTTTCCTTCCACAAATCGTCTTCTTCCCTCTCCATCATTCATATGTTCGTTATCTCTTGAACCCCTTTCTCGTCATTCAAAACTTTTTTTCAATTTGATTTTGACTAAACTGTATATAGAACTAGAGTCGCCATTTGGTGTAGTAGTAAGAGGTACTTTATATAAGATGAAATGTGGTCCCGGAGATTTAAAACGGCTATGTAACAACTAAATACCAAAAAGTTCAACATCTTTCAAAAATATCCTCACAATTATTCTATTAATCATATAATTGAAATAAACGTTCAATGCTGAAATATTACAATGTATTTTAACTTTGACAGATAGATCGCGGTACTAAGAAAGTTGAGTTAGTGGAAACCAAGTGATGAAAACACGCCCTTGTTTACATGTTTATCAGTTCTACCGTATGTTAACTGTAATAGATTTTAACTGTGTCGTGTTTCCTATGATATAACACTATAATTATATAGGACCTAAATATGAAAGGGTCGCGAGACGCTGTTAAATCTATAATTAGATATATAGTTCGTAGTTCAGACATTGCCCCCCTGCTGCTCTTTGTTAAAAAAAAACACTTTATACAAGTCTCAGGAGTTTTGATAGAAATCGTAGTTCGGTATATATAAATTATATTTATAAATACGATTGTTGGTCATGTGTTATTATCGAAATACGTTATTGGTATTTCGTGTTAAAACGTTATCAATTATTCGTTTTACCGAAATGTTCGAGATTTCGCATTGGGTCATGTCACACACTTAGATGTAAGTATGCTTCACAGTTGACTGCTTAAAAAACGAGCAATTTGAAACACGAGAAATCGACGCTAATCCATGTTCAAAGAAAAATTCGTATTTCCTACTTAAAACATGACTCTGCGACCGTGCTTCTGTCAGAAAGACTTTTAGTGTATTCACTATATTTAATAATATCGAATAAATTTGACGATTTCGTGTGTCCAGGCTGTGTGTAATTGAATTTTTATATCGATCTTTTATATTCTATGAACGACACCGTTTATACAACGAAGGACGTGACAAGTGACTACAATAAAGGATGGTATACTTCTGCGGAGTTAATGTGCCATGAAATTAAACTTAGATGTTTGAAAAATGGACAAAGGGAATAAATCTGACATTTTGACAATAAAGTAATACATAAATTTTTGACTTTTCATTTCCATTAGCAGTCATTGTCACGTGATTCACCGACGGGTATACTAACTTCAGCGACACGTGACTTAAAGAACACATAACTGGTCCACACGTAACTTCAGCAACACATGACTTAAAGAGCATAACTCTTTCACACTTAACTTCAGCGACACGTGACTTAAAGAACACATAACTCGTCCACACTTAACTTTAGCGACACGTGACTTAAAGAACACATAACTCGTCCACACTTAACTTCAGCGACACGTGACTTAAAAAGCATAACTCGTCAACACATAACTTCAGCGACACGTGACTTAAAGAGCATAACTCGTCCACACGTAACTTCAGCGACACGTGACTTAAAGAACACATAACTTGTCCACACGTAACTTCAGCGACACGTGATTTAAAGAACACATAACTCGTCCACACTTAACTTCAGCGACACGTGACTTAAAAAGCATAACTCGTCAACACATAACTTCAGCGACACGTGACTTAAAGAACACATAACTCGTCCACACGTAACTTCAGCGACACATGACTTAAAGAGCACATAACTCGTCCACACGTAACTTCAGCGACACATGACTTAAAGAGCATAACTCGTCCACACGTAACTTCAGCGACACATGACTTAAAGAACACATAACTCGTCCACACGTAACTTCAGCGACACGTGACTTAAAGAACACATAACTTGTCCACACGTAACTTCAGCGACACGTGAATTAAAGAACACATAACTCGTCCACACATAACTTCAGCGACACGTGACTTAAAGAACACATAACTCGTCCACACGTAACTTCAGCGACACATGACTTAAAGAGCACATAACTCGTCCACACGTAACTTCAGCGACACATGACTTAAAGAGCATAACTCGTCCACACGTAACTTCAGCGACACATGACTTAAAGAACACATAACTCGTCCACATGTAACTTCAGCGACACGTGACTTTAAGAACACATAACTCGTCCACACGTAACTTCAGCGACACATGACTTAAAGAACGCATAACTCGTCCGCACGTAACTTCAGCGACACATGACTTAAAGAGCATAACTCGTCCACACGTAACTTCAGCGACACATGACTTAAAGAACACATAACTCGTCCACATGTAACTTCAGCGACACGTGACTTTAAGAACACATAACTCGTCCACACGTAACTTCAGCGACACATGACTTAAAGAACTAATGTCTATATCTGGGTGAAAATTGTGCATTATCTTCATACCCCCAGGGACCGTTAGGGTTGTTCTGACGCGGTAACCTCAAATGGCAAAGCACTTTAACCTTCAAGTAATTGGTCTGGATGGCATGCAATGGGCCTCCCGTATACGGTTCAGTAAGACAACCGCCAGATACTAAAAGGCGTCCCACCTCAAAATGACACTGGCTGTTCATAGGGAGATTAATTAATGTATCTGTGATTTTCTTATTACACCATATTAAATTAGTTACAACACAAAATATGAAGCAAATCTAAAAAGTGTCACATGATGATATACAAACCTTTCCCCATCGTCGACATCGCTCGTTAAACATCGTCGTCCTGAGCGCCATATTTACCGCTGTGTTTAACTCGTCCATAGACTTAAATTTCCACGCCTTTTTCACCATGGTTATTTTTTATCCTATAACTTCGACACAATATTACCATACACCTTATCCTGGTAGAATAACTGAAATCTATAATCTTAATCTTTTTCGATGACTAGAGTACATCACTTTCTGCACTACTCCGACATGAATGTTTGACATTAAAAGCTCCCGACACCAAACGTGATCCCTTTTAAAATCATCAGCTTCCGTCGAGTCTTATGAAAGGCACTTGGTGATTACATTAAAATCTCCACTTCTCGGAGTCGTTAGAGTTAAGTGGGAGATCTAGATTTTAAAAATGTTCCATTCTCCAGATTTCCAATGTTGACAACTTAAAGGTAATTATGACGCTCTTTTTCCGTTAAATAAACATAATATCAAGTCTGATTTAAGCTTATATCTAAATTGTTTACAGGCAAAACAATATCTATAAAAGTCAACGCAAAACGAAAGCTGAAAGTTTTAGAGTGAAATTATTCTATTATCTGCCTCTGTCAGTCTTTGATGAGAGAATCATATCGATCACCAAAATTATCCAAAATTCATATTTACCGGTGATTGATCAACTCGAGTCCATGTCTTCTAAAATAAACAATATACAAGTAGATCGATTTTAAAGAGACATGATCTAACTTCTCGTTTCAAACGTTGAAAACATTTCTCCAAGGGCGATATGACAACTGAAACAGCTGGCACGTAGTAATGTCTCTTTAAACTTCTGACGTATATCACAAGAATCTCCACCACTGTGTACACTGTGTTAACTTTAGTAAGTGGTTATTTGCTTGTTCGTAAACCTGTACAAATAAAATCCTTTTGCTGGCTTTCAGTCAAATCAATTGGACCAATGCTCTCCCTTTCCATATCACGATGCAACCAGTTGCGAAAGTTTTTTAAAATGTAGAAATATATATCGTTGTCACACACAAACACTTTAAACATTTCAATAGCTCCAACGGTATATATTAATTTTATTTCACACACATATAAAGCTTAATGTTTACTCTTATCAAAGCTGTATTGTTGCAGGTTCGACAGAAGGCAAACGTTATCGGAACTTTTCCAGCTTTCTAAACACCGGTACAGATCTTTCCCACTCCAGTCTTGTTCAGCAAACTACCTTTTAGATAAGATAGCCAGAAAACTAATTTGATTTCTAAATTCCATTCATAATTTTCACTCCGAGTAAAAGCTCATGTATTTGCATATAGTTAAAAACATGAAAGCTATTTCTTCTATACTATCAACTTTACTTATCACGTTCAAAATTAGATTTGATATATTTCAACTTTCAACTTTATACTTCAAACTGTTGACAATCCCCACGAAGACATACATTTTCAAATAAAGTATTCATTTTACGATGCTATAAACATATTTTATTCAAATTCGTGTTTCATTATGAAACTTTTTAATGAAACGAAGTGGACAACGTTTTATTTTTTTACAAGATAACAAATCTCTGAAAATTTAGTACGTGGTTTACAACCGTTTAGATGCTAAATCGGATCTGTAAGTAACGGGGGCATTAATCGGCTTTAAGTCGCGACAACTATTACGAAAAGCCAACAAACCGTATAAGTTAAGGTATTTGTAACGGATACATAACGTTTATTGACGAATTACAACCGGTGTTAAGGACGCAATGTATTCTGTGTGGTTCGCCCAAGAAATGCATACAAAGAGCGATTTACCTTGTGAATAAAGGGATTTAAAGAAAGTCATTTGTTTGTCCATACTTACGCAATTTTAGGGTACAAATCCGCTAATCGCCAATAAACCGACGGTACGGTGACTCAATATGGTATTATGCCTGATAACATACGATTTCTTGAGACTTGAGTACAGATCATTTATTAGAATTAGAAATGGTTATAGGGACTGGTCACCAATGATGGGTCCCGAGGCACGGACATTCAAGTGAATAAAAAAATGTGTAAATATCATGATAGGTATATATGTGTTGCCTAGCGATGGTCGAGCCGAGAGTCTTACACACATGTTGTCGCCGTCGTGTATTTGGTGTGTGGTTTAGATGTTTTGGGGTAATCGAACTGTTGGTATTGATACGAAAACAAAATGGCATAGGTAGGTGATAAGACAAATTGTATAACGACTAGTCTAGGTATCGCTGTGTCCAGCAAATGAATAGTGCATATCAACTTGTTTAAGGATCGCTAATGAAAATTTACGACAAAAGACCTATTTCAGTTTATCAACATTATGGCTACAGGACATCGAAATTAAACTCTGGATAGAGAAATTATTGCTGTTGTCGTTCTTGCTGCTGTTGTTGTTAAGGTTTGGTTTCAATATGGAGAAGACAGAAGAATGAAAGGAAACATAACCAGGATATTGTGTTATTCGCCTTTCACGATATCCCTTATCACATGGTCTGAAAAATCTGCGGCACGTTATATATTTTATTGAACTTATATGACCAACATGTCTGAAGAAAATTAAACCTTTCATTGACTCCACCATACCTTCACAAGAATGATTACAAAAACATGCTAGAATCTTTGTTTACAATAAACCAGGCGTATATAATGAATCGTTATACTGTGAAAATACCTCTATTGGTATTTGGCGTAAAGATTTATTTGTGACGGTTAGTCAACCCAGCTGTATAAAAGGACATTAGAATGCCGAAGAACACTTTGTATACTTATGAGATATTTACGCTCCTGGTCCATGATAAGCTATTACTCTATAACCAGATTGGTTATTTAAGCAATACCTATTTTATCTGTGTTATCGCCCCTTTGTTAACATCGTAAGTCAACAGGTGATATCACATACAATTACGTTGCCCCCGACGGATATGGCTGCCAATACACGAACTGGTTACCAATATAGTGAGCCTGCCTGAACCTAACGTATAAATATGACGGCGAGGGCGGAACAAGCTTTCTCAACAGAGTTCACCAACACCCTACGGAGGCCCGGGGGTGGAAGACGCCTGGACCTATCACCCCAGAGGTGTATGACATGTGTACGTATTTATAGATATTATATACACCTGTTTGTATACTAGTGTACGCTTGGATGGTTCTAAGTATTACTCATCAGGAGTTTACAACTCCATATTCCAACCCGGAACATGTCCAATACATGTTGAAAAAAGCCATGTCATGATATAATATAAAAACCATACTATGTGTTACCAAAAGAATCAGCCTGTGTTTTAGACTAATATCAAATATCTCTCTATACACTACCTTCTGGATAAACAAGTGTGAGTGATTTATGTTGACAGATATAATTGTCCATGAACTTATCTGCAATACACCAAACAACCGCAACATACATCGTTTTATTATATATATTGTTTTGTTTTGTTGTTAAAATTTGCTTGTTTGGTTTAATTTTATTATTTTTGTTTTGTTTATTAGTTTCTTTCATTTCCTTTTTGATTGGGCACTAGCATATGCTTAGTAAGTAAATATTTGAGAACAATATCTATATGTCGCTTGTATACAAAAACTCAACTGGGACCATTTACATTGATAACAATGTCTATATTTTCAAATTTATTTTTTCAGAATCGTGTGCTTAATGTGTTCGTGGCTGTTTTTACGATCATAATAGTTATAGTAAGTACAGAAACTATTTCATATGCGTGTAAAAAGATATAGAATTAAGGTGTTTGTGTTATATTGGGGATGTTGACAGAGTGGTCTACCCTTGATTTTCTAAATTTTTTTCACCTCCGACTGTTGAAATACATTCTAATTCATTTCACTATCTTACCTTCCCAGTTTAATATAAATTGAAGATAAAGCATTTTCAATACACGACAGTAGGATTCAAGTACCCCAAGTTGTATTTCTGTCTGTACACGACTTTTTTGTATTTCTAATGACCTATGCGACAAATGCCGACATGGTCTTTCTAATTTTTTTCTATATATATTCCATGATGATATATGTATAAAAGTTTCACATTTCCGTTGACTTTAGGAAACACTCGTCAGTGCTCTCATATTTCCAAGGTGGCCTCCTGTGGGAAACAACGTATTTTTCGCCGTTACAATAGTTCTGATATGTATTTCACATTTACTTCAGGTAAGTTCACAAAATAGGTCGATCGACCACGACCGTTTAGATTAAGCTATAAGATGGCAGCAGTATTTCCTGGTAATTAATGTTAAAAAACGTTCAGTTCAGTATATTGTGGTGACCTGATCATTTTATCGCCAACTTTTTAATCTTCTTCCTGAAGAGTTCCACAAATAGAACACTAGAGTTAACTCCCCTGTACTATAATCGTCACATTAGTGTGGTACATAATTATATATGTATCACATATATAAAACAATATACATATTATATCATACTTCATTACTCACACTTTCAAATCCATGTGTCGCACGAAAATTGGCACAAGAACAATTTTGATTGTATTTTGGTAACATACTCCATCAGCATCGTGTATTTTTTCAAATCAATATGGTACAGGCAGGTCCTGTAACAGTTCAAGCATCGAGATGTGGTCTATTTATTTTTTTTTTGAATTGTTTCGTTTGCCAGAGCTCTCATCATTTTTTCAGGGTATTGAATTTTCAAAATGGTATAAATCAAAGCCAACCTTACACCGAATTTTCGAATGAACTTAATTCAAATTGTGGAATGGAATTTTCAAATCAATAGAATTTTTTTTTTTTTTTAGTTGCTAAACTTGGAATCCTTTAAGGGACTAAATGGATAGATATTCCTTTCACAACTGATAAAAACAAAATAACATTTAAATATCTGTTAGAAATTGTGTACTTTCGGTTAATGATGATATTTCAAAGTTTTCATAACCATTTATCAACAACGTCAAAAAATTACAATGAAATGGGAGCGACCCAACACTTATTCAAATCCTTATCGTTCCGAGAGTGTAAACAAAGTCTTTCGCTCTGTCACGCGTATAGCAAGAGATCATTTTACAATGTAAGAATTGAAACATGGCTGGCAAATTAAGGTTACATAACAAGACATAGTGAAAAATATCAAAATGGTTGGGTTAAAACGAGGCTCCGACAAGTCACGCGATAAATTCGGCTATCTTCGATCAAAACAGCGATGGGTGGTAGACGAAACAGCGAGTATCGACTAGCGTTAGTTTGAAGCTGATAATGTTTATCAATTTTACTCAGAGAGTATTATAATTTTGTGAAGAGTCTTATTTCAAGTATTTCAAATAATGCCCGAAATCAAGAACGCATGGGAAAAATAACGAAATCTAACCAATTAGTCCCTTTAAGGCCCATCATTGTCAGTATACATCTGGATTACGTCACAACTAACGTGATAACCATGTGTTGTAGATATGCTGGTACAGACAAGGAGAAGTGGATCCCAAGTTTAGACGAATTATCATCTATAACGCCATGACCATTTGTTTACTTTGTGTGTGTGGAAACCTCTATATGCATGGCTTTGGTGTAGGCGACACGTGCACGAAACGATGACAGGAGTTATCGTCCTTTAAATATTGTCGTAAGGTTCAAGAATGAACCTCGCGCAATGCGTCTGGGGATGGTTTCGCTTCGTTAGCTTACAAGAGTAAAGTCTCGAGACACATGACATCTCTGGAGATATCGTCACCAGTCCATCTTTGTACAACACTGAGATCTCTGGAGATATCGTCACCAGTCCATCTTTGTACAACACTGAGATCTCTGGAGATATCCCCACCAGTCCATCTTTGTACAACACTGAGATCTCTGGAGATATCCCCACCAGTCCATCTTTGTACAACACTGAGATCTCTGGAGATATCCCCACCAGTCCATCTTTGTACAACACTGAGATCTCTGGAGATATCCCCACCAGTCCATCTTTGTACAACACTGAGATCTCTGGAGATATCGTCACCAGTCCATCTTTGTACAACACTGGGATCTCTGGAGATATCCCCACCAGTCCATCTTTGTACAACACTGAAATCTCTGGAGATATCGTCACCAGTCCATCTTTGTACAACACTGAGATCTCTGGAGATATCGTCACCAGTCCATCTTTGTACAACACTGAGATCTCTGGAGATATTCCCACCAGCCCATCTTTGTACAACACTGGGATCTCTGGAGATATCGTCACCAGTCCATCTTTGTACAGCACTGCGATCTCTGGAGATATCGTCACCAGTCCATCTTGGTACAACACTGGGATCTCTGGAGATATCGTCACCAGCCCATCTTTGTACAACACTGAGATCTCTGGAGATATCGTCACCAGCCCATCTTGGTACAACACTGAAATCTCTGGAGATATCGGCACCAGTCCATCTTTGTACAACACTGAGATCTCTGGAGATATAGCCACCAGTCCATCTTTTTTATCCCCATCTTATCCTAAAGTGAGTGAATGATTATTTTTCTCATGTCCTGTTTTCGTCCATGAACAGTGACGAGACTCGCGCCTCATTGTGGTTTAATCTTACACCAAATATAATTCTAGTGTACATGCCAATAGAACGTCAAATAAAATGATACTTCATTTTTTATATATATATATTTTTGAAAAATAAATTGTGGATTAAGATGAGTTTCAATCTCGATGATAACACAGGATTTTCAGTTCTGAGGATAATAGACGAACTAGTGTATGTGTGTGACCTCACCTCACCCCACCTTCCAGGTCACATTGGTGATGTCACTTGAATTGTTTTCAGAACATGCAAAGAACACGTGTAGCTTTGTAAACCCTAGGATTAGACAAGGAAATCTCACCCCGGAAAAGAAAACATGGGTTTACCTGTCCAGGGTGGGAGAAAAATCTGTCTTTCAAATAGTGAAAAGAGAGGGTAGCACGCGCTATGACGTCACTCAAAATTGGTAAGAGTAAGCATGTCGCAAATTGGTAACGTCATCAACTCTGTGCACATTTCACGGAACATTGGTGATGGTGCGATAGAAAGATTCCACAACAACTTTTGATTTGTTTTTTCGGTGAGTGTGTGAATAAAATTATCAAACATGGGTCTGTTCCGTTGATAGGTGTATCGTTTGACTGGCCAGAACGAGGCTATTACGTTTGCATAAAGACAATGTCCCTGTCCACGGAACAGAACCATGTAAGATTCTATTAATCTTATTTCGAGTATTGAGTTTGTCTGATCAGCACAAAATTTATTTTCAATATTTCATATGGAAATAAAGATTACTAAAATTTTGAAATCCCGTGATTCAAATAAATGAAACAAACACATTCATTGATGGCTTGAAATGCATGTAGCTGAAAACTTGTTGAAAGAAAGAAGGAAAGAAAAAAAGTTTGAACAGTCAGGATTAAGAGCGCATCTTTTTCCCGTTTCCCTGATTTTAAGCTCGGGAAATTTCGTCACTTTCCGTAAATTTAAAGCTCGGACAACTTCGTCACCTTTTCGTTACACAGATGATGCCGACACTTTCAGGTTTGGCATGAGACTGGAAATATTTTTATTGTCTCTCTCTCAACTGCGTTACGAATGAATTATTTGGATGTACTTGCGATATATGTCTGAATTGATATTGAAGTGTATATTTATGAATTCGATCCTCAATAAGTCAGAGATCATTGGTTCGATCCTTAATAAGTCAGAGATCCTTGGTTCGATCCTTAATAAGTCAGAGATCCTTGGTTCGATCTCTAGTTGATGTCCTTGGTAAGATCTTTAATTCGCCATAAATCCTGTATGTGATCCCTAGCGTTTCAGATGTCACATGTGCTTTGTCCTGTAAACAATAGGTCTCAGATTTGATCCCGAGTGAGCAAGTGATCATGGATGCGAAATCTAGTAAGCCAGGGGTCCCAGGTTCGATTCCTAGTAAGCCAAAGGTCTAGGGTGCAATATCTTGTAAGCAAGAGGTCCTAGGTTCGATCCTTAGTATTTAAACCAGAGGTCTTTGGTGCGTTTTTTAGTAAGGTCTCGATATATCGCTTAATTCGAAGACAAGACCTGTATTAATGTCCACGGTTTCCTTTTTATGTCATATTAATTTGAATCAATTTTTGTACAAAGCAAAACAAGATAAATAAATAAAGAAACTAACAACTGAACACAGAATATGGCTTTCAAAACCTTTCAGAAAACGATTTTCTTGTGAAGGAGTGTTACTTCAAGGAAATCCCTCCCCAAAACAATACTGACTGTTCATAGGGAAACAAACTATGGATAATGTTATGGTATTTGTATGTGTTATTTTAATTAATATAGGGTACGTGAAAGGCTCCCGAATATTCCTTGACATGTGTTCCTTGCCCCAGGGATCTTCTTCTGTTCTTGTTCAAGTTTTCCTGTTGGAAAATTCTGTTGCCTTTTTTTTTTTTTAAATGTGCTTGGGAGAAACATCTCATAGTTATTAATATGTTTTACTTGGTATATGACGCAGTTTATGAAATCTACATCATTAAAAAAAATATATCATTCTCTGGTGGTTAGAAAAGACGAAAGAAAGGTATACCCGACCATACTGTCTTTCTATTGGAAACGTGTGTCACTGGGAGACATCGTAATCTACTTTATTTTATATTTTCCTGATTATATGACATAGATTGTGGAATCTGCAACAGTGAAAATATTTTTCTACTCTGGTGGTGAGATTGTACGGTGTTTACAAAAGAAACAATCAGTTAATATTGAAATATTGAAAAGTCTATCATTTTAACTAAAAACAGATTAAACCAGCGCAAATCACAGCCAAAAGAAAAGTATACACAAGGATACTTTGAAATAAGACAAAATTGGGTCCGGAATCTTTTGCTCCATTATAGGCACCCGCCATGTAAATCTACGAAATGTCTAAGAAATAATACGTTCTCAAAGAGAAAACCGGGGAAGCAACACCATTAATGTTATATGAACCAATGTGATTTCAGACAACTTTGGAGACAAACGAATACAACATGCATATTTCCATCAAAACCATTCATGGCATTTAATTCATTACATCTTTCACACATAAAATCATATTTTCTTTCTTTCTCATTTTATTTCTTTTCCTTTCTCTTCATTTTCTTCCTTTGTTACAAACGATCATTGTTATTTTCGTGCACAGAGTCTAGATTGCTTAGTCTAACTTTCCAGCCGATATGATTATAAAGTCTCGCCTGTAATTATGAAAGTTGTGAAAATATAAGATGAACATCACATGCATGTCCATTCGTATTTACAGTGGATAAGAATTTAATATCTAAATATGTCCATATGGTTGTGATTAGGAAATAAGTTCGGAGATAGATTTGTCCTATTTTTACATTCCATGTTGCTTCACTGACACATATTTGTTAAACGAAAGCTGAAAACTTATATAATTAATGATCAAAATAAAAAAATACCTTGTATTTTCGAGGGAACTAGAAATTTGTGCAAAATGAATTAAATAATTATGCTTCGCTATACATGACGAAGTGGAACGAAGGGCAATAACTCTCGGTGGTGAATGTTAAAAGAAAATCCCCGTTCGGGTATTTCCGTCCTTTCCCGTCTCTTGTTCCGGACATACAGTTGTCGCTAACTCTTTTCCGTCTATTCAATCTCATGAATACAAAAACATGTCATTTTATTTATGTGACTAATTATGGCTATTAATTTATGATTGATTATATACAATAAACACTTTCGAGGTACATGTATTGCAACATACGACCATACAACGACCAATTTACGGCAACGTGTAAAACGGAAACACATTTCATGATTGTTCTCTCATCGTCTAATCGTCACCATGAATATTAGATGTGCTCAGGTAAATACAGTAGACGCATGTCTGATCACTTTATCTGAAATGATTAGCAAGAAGTAAAACAGCTAAAGACTTCCACCACCTTTAGCAGTATAATTTTGTCGCAGAAGCACTCCCCCCACCCTCCCATATTGTTTCTGTAACAGTCGGCACATGAGAAATCGGTCGACCAGTAGCCTGTTGTTGTTGAAGTCTGGTAATATTGAGCCATGAAAGTCTGTCGTTCTGTTCTGTTATTCAGAACATAAAATAATTGCTGTGAAAATATCCCGTAAACTATAATTACAATTGAATTGTTACTAGTAGTGCAATGGATCTCTGACCAAAACTTGAAGCCGTAATACAGTGTAAAATCCATTACGCGCAGAGGCTTCTGTGTGGAATGAATTAAGGAACACATGGATTTTTTACCATTCCCCTGTTTCATCCTTAAAACTTACACAATAGCTGCCTCCATATTTGGACTAAACACGTGCAATCACTAGGTTGTTAAGAGCAGTGGACATCTGACAATCAGTCGACCAACCAGATCTTTGAGTCTGCGATTGTGATAATTTTTATCGGATAGTGGACAGTTATTATTTTGAGATGTATGGTCCTACATTACAGGTACAAGAAACAAGAGGTTTAAAATGCCATTAGCAAGAAGTTTTGCTTATATATACATTTACATATGGATATGCATGTTTTGTATACCATCACAGTTTTGTATGAGAGATGATACTAGACCAATGTATAATATTTGTTTCTAGCCTTAATGACCAAGATAATGACATTTATGGAACCATGGAAATTCAATTGTATACAAATATCACAGTGTGTAATCAACTAAAAAGAAATACAAAATCTTATTATCTTCAATTGCAAGCTATATGTGATAGAAAAACACAACATATGAATTGAAATCCATTTGAGTTTGTTGCCAAGGTATGTATTAAACATTTTATGATTTGATGATAATAGCCAGAAGACTTGATGAACATGCAGCACTGTAACCTGCTGTGTTTACCAGAAAACTACCAGATGAAGTATTATTTCTATCACGGACTCTCATGGCCACAGGTAATGATGCAAAACCAATTGTAAACTTTTAAATATGTAATAAGTGTATCTCAATTTGATTTGTCATATTCATTAATTTGTCACAGCAGTGTTACTGCAAATTCTTCTGAACTGCGTTAGATAGAAAGAACATGAGGAAGAGATTCAATGGTATCATTATGAAATTATAATTATCTGGAAGATTTTGGGATATGATCATCAGAAATCAGTTTTAACGAGTACATGTGTACTAGAAAAGGGTTTTAGGTGTTTTGTGACTGAACATTTCTCCACAGCTTGTACATCCAAATTCTTTATTTCAGCTATCATATGTAGCTGAAGATGAAGGAGGTAAAATTGTTGGCTATGTTCTGGCAAAAATGTAAGTATCAAAACTGAGAAAAATTATTTATTTGTGACAAAGCTTTTTTTAGAGAAATTGAAAGAAGAACATGAATTGATACCATTAGAGTAGCTGTAAAATGATAATAGATAATTTTTTTCTATGTTATATGTTAATTTTGATAATGATGTTAAGGTGAAAGGGGTTTGATGAAATCAGGTGGCCTTCATTTTCTTATTCTCTGGTCCATATAACTACCCATTCATTAAAAGTTAAAGTCATTAACTTCATATCTGTTATATGGACATGAAACTGCTGTTTTGCACTCAGGAAATATCGGAAAACATTATGATTTCTGTTTGATTTTCTGTAATACAGAACCCACTTTTTCTTAAAAAAAGAATGAATATATTGAAAATTTATCATGTATTAAATATATAATTATATAGTCAACTGTCAATGTTGTGCAATTGATGAATTTACATTTGCAAATTTCATGATGAAAGTAAAATCACAGCATATTTGATTAAAAGTATAGGACTATACTTACAGAGCAGGATGTCAGTTTTGAGAAGTCTGTGTTCAGTGACTGGGTCACTTGTATACAAAGCTGTGCAAGCTTTTAAATAGCAGTGATCATACTTCACATTGCCATCTAAACAAGCACATAAAACCTGATTGATATAAGGCATGGTCTGCTTGCTTTTAATGAATTATTAAAAGTTATTCTGATCTATGAACAAGAGTGTCCTTCACACACAAGCTTACTTGTTTGACACCTGCAAATTTTTTCATGATGAATGAATGACATTTAGACTGTTGTGTTGTTTAAAGTTTTGTTGTGCTCTTTGGTGCTGTAATATTCCCTGTGCGTCTGTTGTGACAGGGAGGAGGATCCAGAAGACTCAGTGCCACATGGACACATCACATCCTTGGTAAGGCAATCCACATCTACTGATGTACTGGTTAAGTATAAGGCTATCACTGTTTAACAGAAGTCAGCAGACTACTATTAAATACAGGTCCAGTAATGTATTGTTCTCTTTCTACACCCTGGAAATCTTCAGGGATCAGACTCAATGGTAGGACCATGAGCATATTGTCTCTATTTGAAACCAATTGGGATGTTTATCATCACCATAGCTTTCATTTTTATGCTGATAACAAATAAATGTACATAGTTATCAGACCACATGGCCACTGAAACTCAAAATCAAAATGTTTCAAACTTGTTTAATAGATATTAGTGGTTGATGAACTCCAATATGATCAGTCTTAATAGGAAAAGAGAGAATTTCTCACCTGAAGTGCCAGAAAAAATAGGATGTACAAGGTAGATAAATTGTATGAGCTATTAGTAGAATTGCAAAAAAAAAACCCAAAACTTTGTTTTTCTTATAAGGAATCTATTTCAAAGTTCTGTGTTAAAATCCTGTGGTTTACATCAATGTCAATAGTATATATCCAACTTTTTATTTTACCTTCACCTATATGTATGGACTAGATATTATTTCTGTGACATTAGTTGCTGCCATCATTATACCCTGCATCAGAGGTGTATATATTATTATTGCTTTGTGCTGTCTCCTTGATAGAGCTACAACAGTATACTTTTTCATATTGTGTTGCAATAATTTCTTGTGTATCATATTAATTTGTTTTGTTTTCCTGTATTGTGGTACTCAATAAGAATCTCAATGCTCAGTTAATTTTTATCAAACTTGAAAAAATGGACAGATTTTTTTTTATGATTCTGCAAAGATGTGGCCAAGTGTGCAGTTATACCCAGAGAGTATTAGAATAAAGAAAAGATATTTTGACAGTATTTAATATTGGAAAATATGGATCCACTAAATAACATTCAAATTAGTATAAAGTTGAACTTTTAAGAATAGACCTGTGCCAAGGTATGTATCAAATTGTAAGCATCATACGGTATATAGCGATATGTATCGTATCATGAGTTATGTGTATCACTGCAGCTCTGGTTCATGATAACCTTGTATGCATGATATCTCATGAACCTATGATTTAAATCATATTTACATCATAGCATCAGCACATCATGGTCTACACATTTTTGATTTTGATGACCTTCAGTCAAGGATGAATGTCAAAGGTACTGACCATTCTCAGAAAAATGAGAAAAAATTGTGTACCAGATATTTCATGAACCACTCGACAGATGCAGATCGGTGGATATAGATAGATGTTAGGAGTATGTCTAAGTGAGCTAATTTTGGTTTTATTTTTCATCATTTTTGTATGTTTTACACTACAGGCAGTAAAGAGATCACACAGAAGACTAGGGCTGGCTAAAAAATTGATGGACCAGGCTTCTCGAGCAATGGTGGAGTGTTTTGATGCTCAGTATGTCTCGCTGCATGTAAGGAAAAGCAACAGAGCCGCCCTTCATCTATATACCAACACATTAGGTTTCTCGTGAGTAAAGTGATTCGTTTTTCTTTATAAACTTTAAAAAGGAAAAATTGATTTTTTTTCATATGGAGTTTTGTCAAATTATTGAAATACTGATCAAAGTCATTGTATGCATACGTTCTTAAATTTGATACTGAAGCAAAAAAAATGGCATTTTCAGGAAATTGTATTATTATAGCACTACTGTTTGCAATACATTAAACCAGCAATGCTTTCCTTGACTATCAGATCATCTGTTGCTGATTGTAATACCTTGATTTTAATTTGTTGTTTTAGAATTAGTGAAATAGAGCCCAAGTATTACGCAGACGGTGAAGATGCTTATGCTATGAGGAAAGACTTGTCTGAGATTAAGGAACAGGTGATTATAAATTTGTCGTGTTCCTGGCTGATTTGATCCATCCCGTTCTTTCTGGGGGAGTTTTGATAGTCACAGTGATAATATTAATACACAGCTTCTTTATATTCTCTACCTTAATGGGAAAAATTATAGACTTAAATGATTAATTATCAACAGGGAAAAAAACTGAAGACAGCATGATTGTAAATACTCTTCAATAAATGTGTGGTGACTTATAGTAACTGTTCATTCAGTCCCCTAAGACAGGGTACTATTTGTATAAATAGTTTGTATATATGGTTTCTATTCTGAAGGGAAAATACACTGATAAAGGGGAAATATTTCACTGGAATATCAATAAATACACATTAGGGGGGCATGATAGTAATTACTGCACAAAATTGAATACATGTATATTGATTAGGTCTCCCTTGTAGATTTTGCTCACTCACGATACAATAGGCATACAGGTTGTCTGTCAGATATTGTGACATCCTGGATGTTTAGACTTCAATGCTTTAACATCATGTCTTACAGACATCTCAATATCTCTTAAACATACATCTGAATTTTGCAAGTAGTTTTTGGGATGGCAGAATTGGTTTTAAAAAATCATGCTCTTATACTCCTTTACACATTTATACAAAAGTATTGTCCTTTGTAAACGTAACTTTGTCCTGAACATATTTTTAGTGTTTTATCACCCCTAAATGCCCTTCCTTGTTTCATTTGCACATACTTCAGTGTCATAGGTCCAAGATGCCTGTATGCAAATAGAAATTGAGTTATGTCCCTTAGTCCACTTTGGGTCACTAAATTACATTGCTAATGTCCTTTATTAAGTTCTGAAACCAATATACATATATATTGTTTATGGTAATCTTGTCTTGTTTCACATGATTGAGAGAAGAGTTAATCAACATTTCATTAGACTATGCAATAGTTAATGCAAAATAGGACATGTTTTGCTTTCTTGGTCCACCTTTATCAGATGGTCGGCTATACAAATTGGCATATATCTCTGGTCCATTGGTTATCCGTCTGTTGGAAGACAATTCTTACTATCAAAAATTCTTGAGAAGAACTAGATGGATCTTTCTGTTATGCCTTTTTGAATTTAGGACCAATCACATTTCTATTTCTTGAGAAGTACCATATGGCTGTTCTCTTTCTTAATGTAAGCCATCCTTTGAATGATAACAAAAACAAAACGCCAGACAAGCAGCCATTTTGGATTTGACCATGAATGAAGTGGATGAATCTCTTCAATTTCACATGCAGGATCCCCTTGTGCTTTGGTTGTGCCTTTAGATCATTTGACTAATCAGAAAAACAAAATGGCGTGACAGGCAGCTGTATTAGATTTTCATGATTAAAGTTTGTTATTGCTATTTCTTGAGAACTATTTATAACATTATAACATCAACAATGGTGGATGCTAAGATTCTGTGAGAGCTCTTGTGTTGTAGGTTCTCTGGTTTGATCAAAGTGTTATTAGTTAAATACCTTGCCAATTCATACTGAATGTGTAGGTAGAATTCCTGACATTTATTTTATTTTTTCTTTCTAGCATGGACTGCGACAGTTACAGCCAGAATGCATAACAGCGTCCTGAGGATTTAGTTTTGTGTTTTAAAAATATTGGTGATATGTTATTGTCAAGATCAACAGAGGATAATGCTACAAAACTAGTTAAAATTGTGTTTAAATCCCAGAAGTGAGGAAAGCGTAGGAAGGTGTGGTCAGAAAGTTAAGGGTGTAAACATGATAGCACGAAATATATGGCAATAACAAAAACAAGAGAGTGAGAGAGAGAGAGAGAAATGAGTTACAAAGCAAGAAAGGTAAATTACATGACAGATTAAAAGTTACACTATGCATATGATGTATTGAACAAATAACAGTGGTTACACATCATTTTGAAAGTGGTTATATTATAAACAGAACATGAAGAGAACGAAAATATGTTTTGTAGTGTAACATGATGTATTGTTGAAGTTATAATTAAAATATGAAAACAGAGTGCTTTCTCTTGAATGAATGAACTTCTCTCCAACATTTTTTGAAAAATTCCTGTCATTGACAATTTTTTCCTTGTTTTCTCAAACCACGATTTCAACTTTTATTGGAAAAACAATGTGTTGCATCTCATTTCAAAATTGGTTTTCTTACACTTGTATTTTGAAATGGATAAAGATTGAATAGATAATACATATATAGGCAACCTTGTGGGCCTACTGAGGTAGCATAACTAATTGTAAAGTGTCTGAAGATTTGATATGAAAGTACTTGTGATTCTACTAATGCGAAGTATTTCATGTTTTGTCATTTTTCTATATTTGTAACAAACACTGCAAATTTTAACTTATATATGTTTATAAACTTGAATTATATTAAATTCTCATTGTCCAGTAACTAGAATAAAGGTAGATAAAAAAACAGGAGCTGTGAAATACAAACACTTTCATTTTACTTTCATTTTCGTCTTCAGATGTCTTATATACAGACAATTATGACATCATCAATAATGTTACACCAAGTCTCTTACTGATGTCATGATGATACGGGAGATAATTACTACTGTGCTATATTCTAAGTAAGACTGAAGTAAGGATAAAATGTTTTTATGAAATATTTTTTCTTCTCCTTCCTTTCAGTGTGATTGTTAAGACTTTATAAAATAGAAATATGTAAATGTAAAAGTTCTTCTTTCCACTCAAGTCTGATTAGATGATGCCGAAGCACATCATATGCTGTTTGTGTACCTGAACTCGAGTTTGTAGTGTGTATGCTGTTTGTGTCCCCTGTTGCCAGGAATTTACATAGGCAAAACCAGTAACATGCTCCAAGCTTGAGTCCAGGTACTCAAATTCAGCATGATTTTTTAGCTGATAAATTTTTATAAATTATGTTGAATGAGTTGAGGAAATTTGAAGAATACTCGCCAGTGCAGTGAAATCAGACATGGTTTTTGTTCTTATTTATAATTTATAAGTAAAATCTACAGATAACAAAAATGTAGATAAAATCTGACATTGTATAATGTGCTTATGATCTTTATGAATTAAAGGAGAATATACCTTGTTTTCTGTTGTGTGTTTCTGTGACTAGGATATTGAATTAATGGTTTTGTATTGAGAGACCTACAGTACTGGTGTCAGAAGGCTGTGTAAGTGAAGGACCAGCCTAGTCCCAACCAGAGACCAAGAGGTACTGGTGTCCGAAGGGTGTGTAAGTGACAAACCAGCCTACTCCCAACCAGAGGACTAGAGGTACTGGTGTCAGAAGGCTGTGTAAGTAAAGGACCAACCTACTACCATCCAGAGGACTAGAGGTACTGGTGTCAGAAGGCTGAGTAAGTGACAAACCAGCCTAGGCCCATCCAGAGGACTAGAGGTACTGGTGTTAGGATGCTGTGTAAGTGAAGGACCAGCCTAGTCCCAACCAGAGGAAAGACTAGAGGTACTGGTGTCAGAAGGCTGTGTAAGTGACAGACCAGCCTAGTCCCATCCAGAGGACAGACTAGAGGTACTGGTGTCAGAGGGCTGTGTGAGTGACGGACCAGTCTACTCCCAACCAATGGACTAGAGGTACTGGTGTCAGAAGGCTGTTTAAGTGACGGACCAGTCTACTCCCAACCGGAGGACTAGAGGTACTGGTGTCAGAAGGCTGTTTAAGTGACAAACCAGCCTAGGCCCATCCAGAGGACTAGAGGTACTGGTGTTAGGATGCTGTGTAAGTGAAGGACCAGTCTACTCCCAACCTGAGGACTAGAGGTACTGGTGTTAGGATGCTGTGTAAGTGAAAGACCAGTCTACTCCCAACCGGAGGACTAGAGGTACTGGTGTCAGAAGGCTGTGTAAGTAAAGGACCAACCTACTACCATCCAGAGGACTAGAGGTACTGGTGTCAGAAGGCTGTTTAAGTGACAAACCAGCCTACTCCCAACCAGAGGACTAGAGGTACTGGTGTCAGAAGGCCGTGTGAGTGACGGACCAGTCTTCTCCCAACCAGAGGACTAGAGGTACTGGTGTCAGAAGGCTATGTAAGTGAAGGACCAGCCTAGTCCCAACCAGAGGAAAAACTAGAGGTACTGGTGTCAGAAGGCTGTTTAAGTGACAAACCAGCCTAGGCCCATCCAGAGGACTAGAGGTACTGGTGTTAGGATGCTGTGTAAGTGAAGGACCAGTCTACTCCCAACCTGAGGACTAGAGGTACTGGTGTTAGGATGCTGTGTAAGTGAAAGACCAGTCTACTCCCAACCGGAGGACTAGAGGTACTGGTGTCAGAAGGCTGTGTAAGTAAAGGACCAACCTACTACCATCCAGAGGACTAGAGGTACTGGTATTAGGATGCTGTGTAAGTGACAGACCAGCATACTCCCATCCAGAGGACAGACTAGAGGTACTTGTGTCAGAAGGCTGGGTAAGTGACATACCAGCCCAATCCCAACCAGAGGACAGACTAGAGGTACTGGTGTTTAAAGGCTATGTAAGTGAATGACCAGTCTAGTCCCATCCAGAGGACAGACTAGAGGTACTGGTGTTTAAAGGCTATGTAAGTGAAGGACCAGTCTAGTCCCATCCAGAGGACAGACTAGAGGTACTGGTGTCAGAAGGCTGTGTAAGTGAAGGACCAGCCTAGTCCCATCCAGAGGACAGACTAGAGGTACTGGTGTCAGAAGGCTGTATAAGTGACATACCAGCCCAATCCCAACCTGAGGACCAGAGGTACTGGTGTTAGGATGCTGTGTAAGTAAAGGACCAACCTACTACCATCCAGAGGACTAGAGGTACTGGTGGCAGAAGGCTGTGTAAGTGACAAACCAGCCTAGTCCCAACCAGAGGACAGACTAGAGGTACTGGTGTCAGAAGGGTGTGTAAGTGACAGACCAGCCTAGTCCCAACCAGAGGAAAGACTAGAGGTACTGGTGTCAGAAGGGTGTGTTAGTGAAGGACCAGCCTAGTCCCAACCAGAGGTCAAGAGGTACTGGTGTCAGAAGGGTGTGTTAGTGAAGGACCAGCCTAGTCCCAACCAGAGGTCAAGAGGTACTGGTGTCAGAAGGGTGTGTTAGTGAAGGACCAGCCTAGTCCCAACCAGAGGTCAAGAGGTACTGGTGTCAGAAGGGTGTGTTAGTGAAGGACCAGCCTAGTCCCAACCAGAGGTCAAGAGGTACTGGTGTCAGAAGGCTGTGTTAGTGAAGGACCAGTCTACTCCCAACCAGAGGACTAGAGGTACTGGTGTTAGAAGGCTGTGTAAGTGAAGGACCAGGCCACTCCCACCCAAAGGACCAGAGGTACTTGTGTCAGTCTATGACTCAAGACTGATATAATAAAGTTGATAGATTGTGAGAATAATTCGGACTAACCCAATGTGTGTAGCCAGGTATGGGTCTTTAGCACAACATAATGATTCTTACTACTACCGGGAATTGTGATGAAATTTGATTTTGTGTCATTTTGTACAAAGTCAACAATTTAGGTTTCTTCGAGTGTATGTGGAATGTATTGACTGCTATGTTGATGTAAGCTTTGAAGCCGTTCTAAATGTCTTCATTCTGCTTTTAACTTGTGGATCTCCCAAACTATTAAGATTCTTATCGATATTTTTCATCTACAAAGTATGAAAAGTTAAAAAGCATAGCACATATTTTTAAGAATGAAAAGAGAACCAGTCACAATCTACTGCAGTGTTACATACTTTTATTGCAGATTTTAAACAAAATGATCCAGCACATTTAAAAGGTGATTAACAAATTGTCTTAAATGATAATTTCATTATCTGTTTGGAAAGATGATAATAATGCTATTGGTTATCAACTGAATGATAATATCAAAGCTGTGGATGACCACATGTATGTATATGGTGGTACAAACAAGTCCAGGGATGTGATGATGGCTTAGCACCAAAGACAAGGATTACCTCCCCTGTCAGGATGGTCTCCCTTGTTACATTGAGATGCTAGATATTAAATCAATAAGTGAGCTATGCAAAACAAATAGCATCAAATTGTCTTTAAAATGTGTTACAGCTGTTATCAAAAAAATCATAAAACATGGATACTTGAACAATTTAATCATCCACAGGGAAAACATGATTGTTCTTCCACTTAAATAATAAATAAAATGGACTAGCATACTATACTGAATCCTAGCATGGTTATTAGAATACGTTAGAATAAAGTTATATACAAAGAGTGAGGTATTACTAGCAAATATTTTGATGTGAACAGATTCTGTGAACACAATTATATTGATGTATATTAATATTCTTCACTGGCATAAAAAATTGAAAGAAAATTGGTAGAATGGCAGATCCCCATCAGTTTTTAGATAAATACTGAAATATCTTGTCTTAGACATTAGATATGAACTGGAGTGAAATATCACAGCACTTACAAAACATCTTTAACATAATCAGTTACAAAAGGAAAAGCATTTTGTTTCATTAATTTCCCAATACTAATTTGTTTTTCTCAAATCTTAATTTATTTTACTTTGTTTAATATATAATAGTGCTTTCAAATCATAAATCTGAATAAAAAATATCTTTTAGTTCAATTCAGTAGTGCAAGTGAATGGTTTTAAAACCTGTCAATTTTTATTCAGTAAAAATAAAAATGATTTTCAAATGCTGTTGTTGTCTTTAAAAGTGAAATAAAAATAAATAATTTTAAAAGTATAAAAGCATTAGAATAAGACTGGAATCCTTCATTGAAAGGTCACGACTTATTGAAAGATGACCGATTTTGTAATTCAGCACAAACAGAATGGCCGACCAATGTACATGTCACAAACATTCACATCCATATACTAAGTGTCTTTACACAAACTTCTTAGATTTATACAACCCTTCAAACAATAATTCAAGCATTCGAGATTTTCCATCCTTATATGGGTTAGTTAATAGATATACAAATATATATATATTTATAATTGTTTACCAATAATATCAGTAATACAATAACACATTTTGTATTTCCATACAATTTGGAATGAAGTTCCATTCAATTCAATGTCTTAGAATCTTATTTCCTGTAACAAATACTCTTTAATTAAATGGCATTACACTCTACCATTTTCAAAAAAAAAAATTTCATTAACAAATTATACAAATATAATGTATCTTATTTTTCAGGACGTGATGAAAAGTTTGAGACAACAAGATAGGTTTTAATTAATGTACTTTGGTCCTAAAGACCGAAATACAGCCTCTGAAGCCGCTACAGACCAGCTTGGGCTTCTCTGGTTCTATGTCCATTTGTCAAAATCAAGTGACTGAATTTTTTCCAGTGTTCCTTCACCAATATTCTGTTCACATAGTGAGAAAATTGTCAAGAGTTCCAACATCCAATGTGGAAGGTGCTTCCTTTATTACAAAATTCCTCATCATGGAGTTTATCCTCCAAATGCCCCTACTGGGTCTGTCTTGGCTGACCTTGACCTTGGCAATGAGGAAGGAAGTTCGTTCTTTGGTATGGTAGATACAGGAGGCTGTTGCTATGGCGTTCCTGTCAGCACTGAAATGGCAAGAGAATATGGGTGAAATGAAGTCAGGAGATGTTAGTACATATATCACTAAGGCACGGTTTTTCTACCTTACTAGCACTGTGTTAAACATGGAGCATTCTCTCGACAAGCCTCCTCTGTATATCCTATTACCTTGTCCTGAATCTTAAAAACTTGGAAAGAATAAGCTATTACTAACATAGTTCAATAAATATTATGTAGAATTTGTCTGTTTCTAACTTAAAAAACAGTTGAAAGAGCAGTAGAAAAATGATTTCTTGTTGGGTGAATAATCCATGTTTTACTACAAGCCATGTAACAACAGCTGTTTTACAAAAGACTAGCACTGCCATGAATGCCAGAACACTGAAGCATCATGTTAAGGGTATGTGATTCAATGTCAGTCTCTATCATCACAGGTATAATGTCAAAACATGCCTTACACTGAAGAACAGAAAGGATAGTGCTGTATCTACACCAGCTATGATCTGCCTCACACAGTACAACAAAGTGGACGATTGCATATATATAATGTTTAATCATGTAAGCAGGTACATTGCATGTATTTTATTTATATCTAATATTCTACCAACACTTTCAAACTTGTTCCCATTCAAATGTAAGTCACAAATACACAGCCTGTTTCAAACTAAAATGAGAGCATGATTGAATTTTATCCACTAATTGTGATAACAGATTATTCATATATTTGTGAAGATACAGATAAAGAGTAAATTTCAGGAAAAATAATATTTAAAGTACTATAAATGTGTGTACTGTAAAGTCCTAGATTTTCCTGATTTTTGTTGATTTCGTGGGTACTCATAATCACCAAATTTAAAAGTCCATCATCTGTTAAAATTGGTAGATCAACTGAGCTACGAAATCAAGTGTCGACAGTAATACCACGTAATATATGATTTTACAATACACTGGACTGGTATTCCTAACTAGGCCTTGGTTAGTAAGTGTACATGTATCAAATACACAGAAAAGTCCCTATTTAACAAAAATGATAAAAAAAAAAAACATTCTCTATTTAAAATGATAATCTGGATATATAATTTGATTTTATAGTAGAAACCATGCCTATACATGCTTTAGTAAACACTTTGATGCAAGAGATATTAGTGTATTGACTAGTCAGTATACATATTGTACAAGGAAACACATTAATGTTTATCAACAACGAACTTGACAACAATTCATTATCAAATCCATAGCTATGACAGATTTAAATCCAACGATTCCCAATATAAACAGCTATTTCTGTAACTGTATTATAATTGCAGTAAATTGACCATGATATATAGCTGTTCTACTCTTTGAAAGAATTGTATAATAAAATATACAATCATCAATGTTTAACATAACCATGCAACATGCTACATGAACTGATGATATTTGCAGAAACTGGTTATGCATGCTGATATCAAATTAGTACAGCCATATCAAATGATGCTAATAAAAACACAATGAACAAAAATACTATCTACGGAGATATAGGCAAGCTTTCATGAAAGGGAACTAACATAGGTTGCCTGGATCCTGATCTGTCAAATTTCATTGACGTAACCCCTGACCTGTTTGTCATGTCTTGGTTCAGAGGTAGAAACCCTTAACTGTTTGTCCTGTGTTTGTTCAGGACAACTATTCCTACTATGGTTTAGAGGCAGAAACCCATACCCTATATGTCAAGTCTAAATTCAGAGACAGAATTAAGTCACTCTGTAGGTCCTTCCCTGGTTTTGAGACAAAGCCATAAATCCTGTGTGTCATATCTCAGTCCAGAGACAGACCAAACCCTGCCCTGTGTGTCATGTCTTGGTTCAGTGACAAACCTCTACCCTGTGTGCCATGTCTTGGTTAAGAGATAAACCCTTTTCCTCGTGTCATGTCTTGGTTCAGAAAAAGAAACCTCTTCCATGTATGTCATAGCTTTGTTAAGAGAGAAACCCCTTTTCTTTATGCCATAGCTTTATTAAGAGAGAAACCCCTTTTCTGTATGTCATAGGTTTGCTAAGAGACAGATCATCTTACTATGTTGGTCCAGAGTTTATGAATAAGAAACTAGATATGTCCTGTCTGGGTTTTCAGAGCTTGACCTGATTCTGTAACATCAGCCAGGCCGTCACTTGTATATAATGGATCTACAACTGCTCATTCATTATGCATCGCATTGATTTCCAATCTGAATATGGAAGGAGTTGCTGTTCAACCAAAGCATTGATTTCTTGCTAGGAATGATTCAGAATGTGTAAATCAGTTTGAATGACATCAGTGTGCATCTAAATTTTCAATTCAGAATCTTACATTCAGCATGCTATAGCATGCTTGATCAAATTATATCCAAAGGCATTTTCTCATGCATAAACAGACCAAAATACTTCTACGATAAAACAGTGTTGTGATCAGTGGATCAAGGATTGATAGTGATTCAGTTGACAGTGACCTAGGTGACACATGACTGACAATTACCAAGATGCTGAAATGACTGAGGACCTATGATTGACATTGACCCAGCAGACCTATGATTGGCATTGACTCAGCTGACCTATGATTGACATTGACCCAGTAGACCTATGATTGACATTGACTCAGCAGACATATGATTGACATTGAGCCAGCAGACCTATGATTGACATTGACTCAGCAGACCTATGATTGACATTGAGCCAGTAGACCTATGATTGACATTGACTCAGCAAACCTATGATTGACATTGACCCAGCAGACCTATGATTGACATTGACTCAGCAGACCTATGATTGACATTGACCCAGCAGACCTATGATTGACATTGACTCAGCTGACCTATGATTGACATTGACTCAGCAGACCTATGATTGACATTGAGCCAGCAGACCTATGATTGACATTGACCCAGTAGACCTATGATTGACATTGACCCAGCAGACCTATGATTGACATTGACTCAGCTGACCTATGATTGACCTATGATTGACATTGACTCAGCAGACCTATGATTGACATTGACCCAGCAGACCTATGATTGACATTGACTCAGCAGACCTATGATTGACATTGACCCAGCAGACCTATGATTGACATTGACTCAGCAGACCTATGATTGACATTGACCCAGCAGACCTATGATTGACATTGACTCAGCTGACCTATGATTGACATTGACTCAGCAGACCTCTGATTGACATTGAGCCAGCAGACCTATGATTGACCTATGATTGACATTGAGCCAGCAGACCTATGATTGACATTGACTCAGCAGACCTATGATTGACATTGACCCAGCAGACCTATGATTGACATTGACTCAGCAGACCTATGATTGACATTGACCCAGCAGACCTATGATTGACATTGACCCAGCAGACCTATGATTGACATTGACCCAGTAGACCTATGATTGACATTGAATCAGCAGACCTATGATTGACATTGACCCAGCAGACCTATGATTGACATTGACTCAGCTGACCTATGATTGACATTGACCCAGCAGACCTTTGATTGACATTGACCCAGCAGACCTATGATTGACATTGACCCAGTAGACCTATGATTGACATTGACTCAGCTGACCTATGATTGACATTGACCCAGCAGACCTATGATTGACATTGAGCCAGCAGACCTATGATTGACATTGACCCAGTAGACCTATGATTGACAATGACACAGCAGACCTATGATTAACATTATGACTCAAGATGACTCAAGGTCCAATTATTGACATTGACTCACAGTGCCTATAATGACAGTCAATGACTCAGGAGATTAACATTTGACAATGAGTCGGGGACAAATGATTGACAATTACTAAGAGGAGGATGAATGATTGACATGCATGAGGGTTTTTATGAACAACAAACATGACTTTGGCACCTTCAGCATCAGACTCACCTTACAGGTGGTATACATGTTACAACAAAACTGTTACATAGCAACTAAGAAAATGTTGTGTTGGACCCGAGCATGTACCACTATCAATACTCTGGATTAAATTTTCTTTAGTTGAAATTCTTCTTGTGGAATGTACTATTTACTGTCAGGTTGTCAGTAAGAGCAGTATTCTTATTATCACTGAGTCATCTATATATATATATACAGTGGTAGTTGGCCCAGCTAATGTATTATACTGAGTTAGTCACCCAAGCCCCTAGCATATGATTCAGAATTTACGCTACAGTGTCTGTGATCATTTCAGAAATACTACATTTTTCATGATAAGACACATATGTGCAGGCTTAATAAAGCCCTAAAATGCCACACTTTCAGTAGACAGGATGACTTCTCTCTTTCTTTGTAACATACATGGCAAACAGACTTTGAAATTGCTGTTGAACCACATATCGTACAATATGACTTGTACCGACAGTGAAGGTGACCTTATAAATTTACAGGATCTCTCAAGGCTGAAACACTATCTCTTAACTTTGTAACCTTGGTAACTGATATACTCCCCTGATGCTAGCTCAAGTGGTCATACTGTTTTACCATAGTGATCAGAAACACAGCTGTCCCAAGTAAAAAAATTACAAAAACAAAACATCAGAAATGAAAGGCACGCCAGGAGACTGTCATGATAAAATGTACATCAGGTTTTCTGGGTTCCCCCCAGCCCCCTTCAGTGGCCATCAAAGTTAGCCAACAGGAGCTGCCTGGCATTAACTCTCTCCTGATCAATAGTTGTGATAAGCAGCAAGCCAAGTAGTTCTGAGTGCTGTTCAGCTTGCTGTTGAGGCTGGTCTCAAACTTAGGGGTCATCTCAAAAGGCTATATGGACCTGTGGAGATGCACATATGTACATAATCCATTCTTGTCCTATGAGCTTCTTTGTTGAAACTTATTCATCGCAGAATAATACAAGTGTCTATTTACCCATTATTAGATGATGCTCTTTAATTTGTAGAATATTATTTACCCCATAAGTAAGCTTCCATGTAAATGACACCATGATACTATTTATAGAATATTGTTTGCCCCATAAGTAAGCTACCATGCATATGACACCATGATACTATTTATAGAATATTGTTTACCCATAAGTAAGCTTCCGTATATATGACACCATGATACTATTTATAGAATATTGTTTGCCCACAAGTAAGCTACCCTGTATATGATACCATGATACTATTTAAAGAATATTGGTTGCCCATAAGTAAGCTACCCTGTATATGATACCATGATACTATTTAAAGAATATTGTTTACCCGATAAGTAAGCTACCCTGTATATGATACCATGATACTATTTATAGAATATTGTTTACCCCATTAGTAAGCCTCCGTGTATATGACACCATGATACTATCTATAGAATATTATTTACCCCATAGGTAAGCCACCCTGTATATGACACCTTGATACTATTTATAGAATATTGTTTACCCAATAAGTAAGCCTCCGTGTATATGACACCATGATACTATTTATAGAATATTGTTTACCCCATAAGTAAGCTACCCTGTATATGACACCTTGATACTATTTATAGAATATTGTTTATCCCATAAGTAAGCCTCCGTGTATATGACACCATGATACTATTTATAGAATATTGTTTACCCCATAAGTAAGCTACCCTGTATATGACACCTTGATACTATTTATAGAATATTGTTTATCCCATAAGTAAGCCTCCGTGTATATGACACCATGATACTATTTATAGAATATTGTTTACCCCATAGGTAAGCTACCCTGTATATGACACCTTGATACTATTTATAGAATATTGTTTACCCCATAAGTAAGCCTCCTTGTATATAACACCATGATACTATTTATAGAATATTGTTTACCCCATAGGTAAGCTACCCTGTATATGACACCATGATACTATTTATAGAATATTGTTTACCCCATAGGTAAGTTACCCTGTATATGACACCTTGATACTATTTATAGAATATTGTTTACCCCATATCAAGATTAATAAGATTCAGATTGACAGTACCCACCAAAGAATTCTTCACAGAAATCAATATTTAATCTAATCATTTCTCCTCTTAATTGTCACATAATACATATTGCCATATCTTTTTCTTGCTTTGTTTTTTCTTTCAGTTTTTTCTGTGACTGACATATTCATAATATTTATCATTACAAACACCACAGAAAAGGCTTAGCACAGAGTCAGTCTTGATGTCATCATCACTTAGTTTGAAGCTGTCATCAGTCACACTACATAGTACAAGTAAGCTAGGAGTCATCAGTACACAGACTGTAGCTGTCATCAGTCACACTACAGAGAAGGAGTAAGCTAGGAGTCATCAGTCACACTACAGAGTAGGAGTAAGCTAGGAGTCATCAGTCACACTACAGAGTAGGAGTAAGCTAGGAGTCATCAGTACACAGACTGTAGCTGTCATCAGTGACAGTACAGAGTAGGAGTAAGCTAGGAGTCATCAGTACACAGACTGAAGCTGTCATCAGTACACAGGCTGAAGCTGTCATCAGTCACACTACAGAGTATGAGTAAGCTAGGAGTCATCAGTACACAGGCTGAAGCTGTCATCAGTCACAGTACAGAGTACGAGTAAGCTAGGAGTCATCAGTACACAGGCTGAAGCTGTCATCAGTCACACTACAGAGAAGGAGTAAGCTAGGAGTCATCAGTCACACTAAAGAGTACGAGTAAGCTAGGAGTCACAGTACACAGGCTGAAGCTGTCATCAGTCACACAACAGAGAAGGAGTAAGCTAGGAGTCATCAGTACACAGACTGAAGCTGTCATCAGTCACACAACAGAGTAGGAGTAAGCTAGGAGTCATCAGTCACACTAAAGAGTACGAGTAAGCTAGGAGTCATCAGTACACAGACTGAAGCTGTCATCAGTCACACAACAGAGTAGGAGTAAGCTAGGAGTCATCAGTCACACTAAAGAGTACGAGTAAGCTAGGAGTCATCAGTACACAGGCTGAAGCTGTCATCAGTCACACTACAGTGAAGGAGTAAGCTAGGAGTCATCAGTACACAGGCTGAAGCTGTCATCAGTCACACTACATAGTACAAGTAAGCTAGGAGTCATCAGTACACAGGCTGAAGCTGTCATCAGTCACAGTACAGAGTATGAGTAAGCTATGAGTCATCAGTACACAGACTGAAGCTGTCATCAGTCAAACTACAGAGTACAAGTAAGCTAGGAGTCATCAGTACACAGGCTGAAGCTGTCATCAGTCACACTACAGAGTACAAGTAAGCTAGGAGTCATCAGTACACAGGCTGAAGCTGTCATCAGTCACACTACAGAGTACAAGTAAGCTAGGAGTCATCAGTACACAGGCTGAAGCTGTCATCAGTCACACCACAGAGTACGAGTAAGCTTGGAGTCATCAGTACACAGGCTGAAGCTGTCATCAGTCACACTACAGAGTAGGAGTAAGCTAGGAGTCATCAGTCACACTACAGAGAAGGAGTAAGCTAGGAGTCATCAGTATACAGACTGAAGCTGTCATCAGTCACACTACAGAGCACGAGTAAGCTAGGAGTCATCAGTCACACTACAGAGAAGGAGTAAGCTAGGAGTCATCAGTACACAGACTGAAGCTGTCATCAGTCACACTACAGAGTATGAGTAAGCTAGGAGTCATCAGTCACACTACAGAGTACGAGTAAGCTAGGAGTCATCAGTCACACTACAGAGTAGGAGTAAGGTAGGAGTCATCAGTACACAGACTGTAGCTGTCATCAGTCACACTACAGAGTAGGAGTAAGCTAGGAGTCATCAGTACACAGGCTGAAGCTGTCATCAGTCACACTACAGAGTACGAGTAAGCTAGGAGTCATCAGTACACAGGCTGAAGCTGTCATCAGTCACACTACAGAGCACGAGTAAGCTAGGAGTCATCAGTCACACTACAGAGAAGGAGTAAGCTAGGAGTCATCAGTACACAGGCTGAAGCTGTCATCAGTCACACAACAGAGTAGGAGTAAGCTAGGAGTCATCAGTCACACTACAGAGTACGAGTAAGCTAGGAGTCATCAGTACACAGGCTGAAGCTGTCATCAGTCACACAACAGAGTAGGAGTAAGCTAGGAGTCATCAGTCACACTACAGAGTACGAGTAAGCTAGGAGTCATCAGTACACAGACTGAAGCTGTCATCAGTCACACTACAGAGTACGAGTAAGCTAGGAGTCATCAGTACACAGACTGTAGCTGTCATCAGTCACACTACAGAGAAGGAGTAAGCTAGGAGTCATCAGTACACAGGCTGAAGCTGTCATCAGTCACACTACAGAGTACGAGTAAGCTAGGAGTCATCAGTACACAGACTGTAGCTGTCATCAGTCACACTACAGAGAAGGAGTAAGCTAGGAGTCATCAGTACACAGACTGAAGCTGTCATCAGTCACACTACAGAGAAGGAGTAAGCTAGGAGTCATCAGTACACAGACTGAAGCTGTCATCAGTCACACTACAGAGTACGAGTAAGCTAGGAGTCATCAGTCACACTACAGAGAAGGAGTAAGCTAGGAGTCATCAGTACACAGACTGAAGCTGTCATCATACACAGACTGAAGCTGTCATCAGTCACACTACAGAGTACGAGTAAGCTAGGAGTCATCAGTACACAGACTGAAGCTGTCATCAGTCACACTACAGAGTACGAGTAAGCTAGGAGTCATCAGTACACAGACTGTAGCTGTCATCAGTCACACTACAGAGAAGGAGTAAGCTAGGAGTCATCAGTACACAGGCTGAAGCTGTCATCAGTCACACTACAGAGTACGAGTAAGCTAGGAGTCATCAGTACACAGACTGAAGCTGTCATCAGTCACACTACAGAGAAGGAGTAAGCTAGGAGTCATCAGTACACAGACTGAAGCTGTCATCAGTCACACTACAGAGAAGGAGTAAGCTAGGAGTCATCAGTACACAGGCTGAAGCTGTCATCAGTCACACAACAGAGAAGGAGTAAGCTAGGAGTCATCAGTACACAGACTGAAGCTGTCATCAGTCACACTACAGAGAAGGAGTAAGCTAGGAGTCATCAGTACACAGGCTGAAGCTGTCATCAGTCACACTACAGAGTAGGAGTAAGCTAGGAGTCATCAGTACACAGACTGAAGCTGTCATCAGTCACACTACAGAGTAGGAGTAAGCTAGGAGAGTACGAGTAAGCTAGGAGTCATCAGTACACAGACTGAAGCTGTCATCAGTCACACTACAGAGTACGAGTAAGCTAGGAGTCATCAGTACACAGACTGAAGCTGTCATCAGTCACACTACAGAGTACGAGTAAGCTAGGAGTCATCAGTACACAGACTGAAGCTGTCATCAGTCACACTACAGAGAAGGAGTAAGCTAGGAGTCATCAGTCACACTACAGAGTACGAGTAAGCTAGGAGTCATCAGTACACAGACTGAAGCTGTCATCAGTCACACTACAGGGTAGGAGTAAGCTAGGAGTCATCAGTCACACTACAGAGTACGAGTAAGCTAGGAGTCATCAGTACACAGACTGTAGCTGTCATCAGTCACACTACAGAGTATGAGTAAGCTAGGAGTCATCAGTACACAGGCTGAAGCTGTCATCAGTCACACTACAGAGTACGAGTAAGCTAGGAGTCATCAGTACACAGACTGAAGCTGTCATCAGTCACACTACAGGGTAGGAGTAAGCTAGGAGTCATCAGTCACACTACAGAGTATGAGTAAGCTAGGAGTCATCAGTACACAGACTAAAGCTGTCATCAGTCACACAACAGAGTATGAGTAAGCTAGGAGTCATCAGTACACAGGCTGAAGCTGTCATCAGTCACACTACAGAGTATGAGTAAGCTAGGAGTCATCAGTACACAGGCTGAAGCTGTCACACTACAGAGTATGAGTAAGCTAGGAGTCATCAGTACACAGACTAAAGCTGTCATCAGTCACACTACAGAGAAGGAGTAAGCTAGGAGTCATCAGTACACAGACTGAAGCTGTCATCAGTCACACTACAGGGTAGGAGTAAGCTAGGAGTCATCAGTCACACTACAGAGAAGGAGTAAGCTAGGAGTCATCAGTACACAGACTGAAGCTGTCATCAGTCACACTACAGAGTACGAGTAAGCTAGGAGTCATCAGTACACAGACTGAAGCTGTCATCAGTCACAGTACAGAGTACAAGTAAGCTAGGAGTCATCAGTCACACTACAGAGTATGAGTAAGCTAGGAGTCATCAGTACACAGACTGAAGCTGTCATCAGTCACACTACAGAGTCACACTACAGAGTATGAGTAAGCTAGGAGTCATCAGTACACAGGCTGAAGCTGTCATCAGTACACAGACTGAAGCTGTCATCAGTACACAGACTGAAGCTGTCATCAGTCACACTACAGAGTATGAGTAAGCTAGGAGTCATCAGTACACAGGCTGAGCTGTCATCAGTCACACTACAGAGTATGAGTAAGCTAGGAGTCATCAGTACACAGGCTGAAGCTGTCATCAGTCACACTACAGAGTACGAGTAAGCTAGGAGTCATCAGTACACAGACTGAAGCTGTCATCAGTACACAGACTGAAGCTGTCATCAGTCACACTACAGAGTACGAGTAAGCTAGGAGTCACAGTACACAGGCTGAAGCTGTCATCAGTCACACCACAGAGTACGAGTAAGCTTGGAGTCATCAGTACACAGGCTGAAGCTGTCATCAGTCACACTACAGAGAAGGAGTAAGCTAGGAGTCATCAGTACACAGGCTGAAGCTGTCATCAGTCACACCACAGAGTACGAGTAAGCTTGGAGTCATCAGTACACAGGCTGAAGCTGTCATCAGTCATACTACAGAGTACGAGTAAGCTAGGAGTCACAGTACACAGGCTGAAGCTGTCATCAGTCACACTACAGAGTACGAGTAAGCTAGGAGTCACAGTACACAGACTGAAGCTGTCATCAGTCACACTACAGGGTAGGAGTAAGCTAGGAGTCATCAGTCACACTACAGAGAAGGAGTAAGCTAGGAGTCATCAGTACACAGGCTGAAGCTGTCATCAGTCACACTACAGGGTAGGAGTAAGCTAGGAGTCATCAGTCACACTACAGAGAAGGAGTAAGCTAGGAGTCATCAGTACACAGACTGAAGCTGTCATCAGTGACAGTACAAGCCCCTTCACATGCCAAACATCTTACTCACAAACTTCGATTATTGTTTGTATTACATGTATGTGTATGTGACAGAAAACATTAAGACATGGGTGATTACCCCTCCTTATATCAAACAGAAACTGAATGTTATCCAAACAGACAGACACGAGCCTTAAACCCTAATGTAGAGATTCACTTTTCTATTCTACCTCAGTTATGAATTGATCAATACAACCTTTTTTCTTTAACAAATACATTTAGATTAATTCCTCATTATTGAGTTTAGACAAGGGTGCTGGGCACTGCCTTTCACACATCATTAAAGCATGAATCATTTTCAATATCTAACTAAATAACATATATGTACTCCTGCTCGATTACATTTCTTGGCCACATTTCAGCATGTGTTCCAGATGGCCAATTCAGGACAGTAAACAGTGTTCCAGATGAACGATTCAGTATGGTAAACAATTTGTTACGGCTATATTTACACACAACTTTTCTGACATGTAGATGATATGTGGTCTATTTCTAAAACACATTCCTCTTTCTACAAAGTCTGAAGTGGCGTGTGTTGATAAGTGAGTATACAATACGACAACAACAGCCGAGATGATCCTGATACGGATATTTGTATAAAAAGATGAGCCATTACGTAACAGTTATAAAGTCAGAACTGCTTACTGTCAAAGATACATTATTATACAATATTGCATGTTCCAAATACCGTTCTGTTTGCCTCAGTCCTTTATCATGTAATCTGTAGAGCAGAATCATATCTAATATCAAAACATTTACTGAAACTTTCAAATTTACACTTTTGAAACGGTCCCCAATTATAACAAATTATGTTTTGCCAGCAGTCATCATCTCATTGCTTCATTTTGATCTGATCTACACCATACCAGAATTCCATCAGTCATGCTCAACCTTTGAAAAACATCTAAACCGGACAGAAAAAGCTGATAAAATAAACAGTTAACAGGGATTCACCATCAAGTATTGTCTGACTTACGTACAGATAGAAACTGGTGATAGATTGGTAATGCCTGAAACTTATACAACAAAACCTATTTGAAAATGACATTGAACACAATACATAGCACAATACATAGCAATACATACACCTAATCATGCATACACAATATGTAAAAATTCATGTTACCACATACAGTATAACTAACTTTATGCTGTATACACCAACATGAGAGGCCGTAGGTCATTGATCCTTAATTTTGAAACTCAAAATTAAAATTGAAGACAAATGACCTAGGGCAGTTAATTATCAGTTCCATTATACAAGTATGAGTCATATTCTGCAGGTCACAAAATCACAAGACTTTTAAAGTTCAATTTTTTACTAATCAGAATCTGTGCAGATGACAACATACACTATATACCTACAGTACAACATCAATCACAATGCATTAGAGTAGAACAGTGAAATCACATATTTATAAAAAAAGAAATCAAATCAGTGTTGAAATCATAACCAGAAGCTGCAATAAAAGAACTACACAATAAATAATAGCACAGTTGTATCACATTGTAACCACTTCAAAATCACCAAATGTTTAATACAAGACAGCAAATCAAAGAGCAGTACACTGAAGAGATGGTGAAATGAGGGCTGATTAAAGTACATACTAGTCTCTTCTCCCCTGATACAATCCCGGCCAGGGATAGACAGACACACCTACAATATAGACCACACAATGTCACCATGGCAACCCCTCATCCATGCAGAGCATTTCCCCTCCTAATCCTGGTCCTCACTACCCCTATCATATCGTTAGCCCCGACAACCCCCAGGTCCTCATATCATTGCCCCTGACAACCCCCTGGTCCTCATATCATTGCTCCTGACAACCCCCTGGTCCTCATACCATTATCCCTGACAACCCCCTGGTCCTCATATCGTTATCCCTGACAACCAACTAGTCCTCATATCATTACCCCTGACAACCCCCTGGTCCTCACATCATTACCCCTGACAACCCCCTCTTCCTCACATCATTTACCATGATGACCCCTGTTCCTCATATCATCACCCCTGACAATCCCTGGTCCTGACATCATAACCCCTGACAACCCTGGACAACCCCTGGTCCTGACATCATAACCCCTGATAACCCCTGGTTGTCTACCATTACCTCTTTTTTACCCCTGCTCCTCACTCCTTACCGATAACCCATGATCCTTTCAACCATAACCCCTTGTACCCGTGGCCCTTGCATAGCAATGCCCCTTGATACTCCCAGTCATCCTATATAATTTTATTCCCCCTAAAAATGTACTTGCATACCATTGCCCCTTGTAATCGCTGGTTGTCTATCATTGACACTCATAACCACTGTTCCTTAAAATTGTGTATCGTTACCTGTAAGACCTGCTCTTCACATATCATCAAAGCCCCTTGACTTGTATTTAGAAAATAATTTATCTTTTGAATAACATGTTTGTTTTCTCATTTACAAGCAACTCACTAATTAAGTATAATTACAATTAAAATCTGAGCAGTTACATATTTGAAATATTGCAGATGAAACTTTAGTGACAGATACAAAAAAAATCACTATAACTTGCTGATAACATGAATCCATATCATGTTTTGGTTTTGTACCTATTTCTATTACCGCAACATTTTAGCATTGTTTAGATCAAATGTTGTGTACTTCTGGCTGATGTGTAATTAACTGTTCCAAATGAAACTCCCCTTGCACATCAGGTCGGAGAAAACATTACTCTGAGAATCAACACTGTTTATTTGGAACAGCTTGTCAACTCTTGGATACTGAACAGAAAATCAATCTCCAAGCCTTACAAGTCTGGAACACCAACTAATAAAAGCTAATTCTCTTAAATTGATTAGTAAATGAACATCTCTGGTTTTAGGCCCATGACTTCACAAATAAACTTGATTAAAACAAGTGAATGCTATCAGATGATAATATTGTATTTTGACCTTTGACCTAAATGTTGACCTTGAAATATGACCTTTTTAAAATCCCAAACTTGATTAAGACAAGAGAAGGCCTTTCAAATGTTAATATTGTATTTTGACCTTTGACCTTAATGCTGATGAAGGATCTGGGAAATGACCTTTTAATAACCTTGACTTTGCTTCCAATGATCTGATGTGAAGGACATTATCATTAGACTTACACTACACCTGCTACATGTGTAATATTGATAACAAATTAAGACTTAATAAGGACTTTCAATTATTGCTTGATTTTATCAAAATTTCCTTCATATTTAAAAAGAAACTAAGACATTTCACTTTTATAAAATTTCAGAAAGTGTGTATATATACATACCAACCTTTAATTTATATCTTAGCCATAAAGACACAGAGAGAATTGTCTGAGCACTTCAGTCAATTACACTAAATAAACTCATGTGGACTTCAGGCAACTTTGATGATACTGATACAGTATTATATCTTGGCACTATACGATATATATCACATTCTAGAAAAGAATATTTATAAATTCAGTAATCAAAAGTCTGCATTAGGGCAGAGTGGAAGCAGTTTAAAAAAAAATCAATTTCAAACATCATAAATTCACATGTGAAATATTTACTGGACTAGATCTGTGTCGGTGCAATAAGAATGCCTCTGCAGGACAACCATAAAGAGGGAGTATAAACATGTCTTTATTTTAGTTAGCAATATTTTACCTGTAAACTCCTTTATCCCTGGTGTTCTAAGTTTTCCTTACATTTGAAATATTCCATCGTACTCAGGAGTTCTGGTTAATAAAAATTAAAGATTACGGTATGATCACACCTGGCCACACCTCCATGGGGATCCACAAACCGTAAAGATAGCATGAATAGAGGTGCATGAGTGATATAATGTGATGAGGTGGAACACTCTCATGGTATACATTGATGTGGTGATCATGGATGGAAAGAAAAAGCAAGAAATGAAACTGTATATGTACTGTATATGTCCGAGCAGCCGTATAACGTGTCACTTCCTTACGCAATATCTAGCTCTACTGCTGGAATAAACATGCACGCACTTACCGACCCCAGGGAAGGAATGGAGAGAAGGTCAGAGGTCAAGACAAAAGATGACAAATCTTTTACTTTATCCAGAAACAATATCACACCCTTTCAAGTCTCACTGTGCCAATTTATTTACTCTGGTATATCCATCAAAACCAGTGTCTTCAAAAGGTTTCATAGCAATTTCTTTAAGGATCAAAAGATGTCTTGAAATCATTGAAATTTTAACTAAAATCATAAACGTTAAAGACTTACAGGGTGAATATTGCTTATCGCAAAAGAACATTTTCAGAACACAGAAATGGTAAAGAATCCGACCTTTGTTCATACTTCTGGCACAACTAGACTTAATCTTTATAGGTTTGGACCAGTGCGACATGGCTACAAAAGGTCAAAGGTTAGACCAGTGCGACATGGCTACAAAAGGTCAAAGGTTAGAAACTGGTTATAAATTCTAACCTTGTTAGAGAGACAAGCGCCAGCGGACCATGCGTCCGTCAGTAGCCACCACCCACTCACACAATGGTTAGGTAGCTAGGGCGTACCTAATTATATCAACTTACCGTGCATGTGAGCCTGGTGGAAAAGTTTCTAATAGTCTCTCTTGTTATGACGGTGTGAACGACCCGAACCACCGTAACGGTCATACGACTCTTCATGATATGGATTGTAGTTGCGACTTACTTTGGAAGCCCCCATTTTACTTCGGCCCCCACCGCCACCACCACCACCCCCGCCTTGGCGGCGCATGTTGCGACGTTCTCTGTCACACTCTAGATCCTCCATTCTCTGTGTCAAGGTCAGTTTCTGCTGAATTGCCATCCTCAACAAGGAATTTACGGTTTTCCTTTCTTCCTCTGCACTTGCCAGTTGCCGTTGCATTTCATCCAGTTGAGTGACATATTCATCACACCTCTGGGCAAACATGGCTCGCAGTGATGCAAAAGTAGCAGCGTCTTCCTTAAGTGCTTTGAGTTCATTTCTCAATTTCACCATGGTTTCTGTGACAATCACCTTTTCAGTGAGGTATTTCTGTTTAAGATTAGCCAGAGCAACCTCTGCAGCAGATTTGTTGGCTTTCAATACACTGCGGAGAGTGGCAATCTGTTCACGTTTGGTGGACAACATGGCCTTCAGTTTGACCACCTGTTCCTGGAGCTCCTGGACATCTTGATTTTCCGTGTCAACTGACCGTTGTTGTGACACCTCCATTAGATGCTCCACACCACGCTTTAGGTATTTCACTTGGTCAATGATAGTCTCAGTCAGTTTGTAGCAGGAAATGGGGTCACCCTTAATGTCACCATTGACAACGTCCTTTTTGGTTTTGGATTTCAGTTTTGCAGATTTCTCAGAGTTTTCTTTATCCTCCTTTTCTTCACTGCTCTCTCGATCCTGCCGCGACATCATGGCTGCCGATTTCACATGATCAAGCATGACACGGCTTGGAGTTTCTCCGCTTACTTCACAAACCAAGTGATAAAGCTGTGCAAGCTCCTCTGTGACTCGGACAAGTTCATCCTGTGTCGTGGTCAGACTACCCTGTGCCTCACCTGCAGCCAGAGACATAGCTTTAAGATCCTTGCCAAGGTCTATGATAGTGTCGTGATAACCGTTACACTTGTTCTTCATGGCCTCAATAGCCTCTTCAATGCTCTTATCAGCTTTCACACCTCCAAGCTGACTTCGCTCTTGGAGACGGTTCAATTCCTCGTGTAAGCTATTAATTTCCTGCAAAGCATTTGAGTATTTGTTTTCTCCAGGACTCCCATTTTTGGCAAATGTTCCCTGAGATTCCCCTTTAATTAAAGTACTAATCTGTGCTTTGAGCTGATCAGCCCGCTGCTTCTGTTCCACTAAGTCTGTCTGGGTGTCCTGTATTAATTTCTGGGCTTCATCAAGAGCCGTTTGAAGTTCTAATTTTTCATTTTCACTTTGACTCAACATTTGTTCTAACTTTTTCACTTCATTCTCCTGAATTTCACTGAGAATGTCGTTCACCTTGCCTGGGCCAGGTTTCACGGGCGATTTGGTTTCCTCCTGTTTAAAGTCAGCCTCAATCCGTTTGAGAGCAGGATTGTGTTGTTCCCCTTCCTCATTATCATCCTCAACCTCGTTATGGTTGGGAACAAGATCCTTCAGGCCCTCACTGAGTCCTCCAAAATGAGCAAGGTTGCTAAGATTAAACATAGATTCCTGACTTAAACGCTGGTCCAGTTCTTTCTTGTAAGCATGTTTCTGTTCTCGTTCATGCTGAAGTGAGTTGAGCGCCTCATCAAGATTTTTTTCTACTATCCTTTTGAGACCCATTGCATCTTCTAATTGAATGTGAAGGTCATCGGCCTCTTCTTGAAGACGTTTTATTTCATGTTTCATACCTTCATATTCAACCTGTCCCTGTTTCAACTGGGATACTTGTTTCTGTAACGAGATATTTTCATCCTCCAACTCCGCATAATCAACCAAGTTCCGATTCTCTCGAATCTTATACTCCCGTAGTTCATTTTTATACTGGCGTCTTTGTTCCTCGAGAGTGTCGGAACTTTGTTGGAGTTCTAGTACTGCAGAATTCAATCGTTCGTTCTCACCTTCAAATCGTTCGAGTGCCTGTTTACATGTCTTTAGTTCTGTTTCTAGGTCTAAAATCACAGATTTATAACTTTCTTCCCGTGTGACTGTCTCCAGCAGAAAACTATCCTCCTGGTGTATGCCACTCTTCTGCTGCTTGCGAAAGGTGTCCTGATGTTTATTCAAGGCCTGTAAGAAAAGAAAAAATTCGTTAAAATTTAGTGAAAAAACAAATTCTCTAGAAACTGCAAATTGACTAAAAAGTATAATTCACAAGCTTTGGTAAGATTATGAATTTAAAAAGGAAATCTTAGTTGTCACATTCAAATCATACTTTGTACTTATATCCAGACATCAATATACAATGTACTCGATTATTAATACAAGTTAGAATATCTTAAAATTTTCAAATTCATGTATACTTTTAAATGTATTACTGTTATAAATTAACACCTATACAGTTATATTAATTATTTTACAAGTTGATTTTAATTTTCATCCTACAATGGGTTGGGGAGGGGCAGGATTCACACATTACTTAGGGGCAGGGGGAGGGGCAGGGGCAGGGACAGGATTCACACATTACTTAGGGGCAGGGGGAGGGGCAGGATTCACACATTACTTAGTGGCAGGGGGAGGGGCAGGGGGAGTGGCAGGATTCACACATTACTTAGGGGCAGGGGGAGGGGCAGGGGGAGGGGGAGGGGCAGGATTCACACATTACTTTTTAATTGGTTGGTGTAACAACTAAATAGCATTGACATATGATCTTACAAAAACATCATGAGTGGTATCAAATTAATACCAGGCATGAGCTTATAACGAAATATGTAAAATAATTCTTATTGGATAGCAAGTTGGGTGATAAAATATTCACTTGGAAAGGAAGTAGATACTTAAATCCTTTGTGTACTTGTGAGGCAACTACTAATGTGCTCAGTTCTTAAGATTCTGGTAACGTTTCAACTAGCAGTGACAAATTATGAAGTGGTTGTTTGAATGTAAGTTCTTGATAACATCATCAGAGTGAAGTGTGTGGTGACTGCAGTCAAGGACATCAACAATAGAATGTCATTATATTGTATATCACATAGAGAACTTCACAGATTGTAAGAGCAAATTTTTTTCTACATAAAATTCCAACACAAAACTTGGTCAATTATCATTTCAGTTTCGCAAAATGATAAAATAAAAACAAACATAATACATGAACTTATTAACTCCCACAAGCTAATACAGATATATCATATATTAGTCCAAATCATTTGTTTGGCCTTACACATGTCTCCTGTTGGATAAATTGATAAGAAATGGACCACTCGTTTGCTTGGCCTTACACAGGTCTCAAGTTGGATAAATTGATAAATTAATCAGAAATGGACCACTCATTTGCTTGGCCTTATACAGGTCTCCTGTTGGATAAATTGATAAATTAATAAGAAATAGACCACTCATTTGCTTGGCCTTATACAGGTCTCCTGTTGGATAAATTGATGAGAAATGGACTACTCCTATGCTTGGCCTTATACAGGTCTCCTGTTGGATAAATTGATAAGAAATGGACCAGACATTTGCTTGGCCTTATACAGGTCTCCTGTTGGATAAATTGATAAGAAATGGACCACTCATTTGCTTGGCCTTACACAGGTCTCCTGTTGGATAAATTGATAAATTGATAAGAAATGGACCACTCATTTGCTTGGCCTTATACAGGTCTCCTGTTTGATAAATTGATAAATTGATAAGAAATGGACCACTCATTTGCTTGGCCTTACACAGGTCTCCTGTTTGATAAATTGATAAATTGATAAGAAATGGACCACTCATTTGCTTGGCCTTATACAGGTCTCCTGTTGGATAAATTGATAAATTAATAAGAAATGGACCACTCATTTGCTTGGCCTTATACAGGTCTCCTGTTGGATAAATTGATAAGAAATGGACCACTCATTTGCTTGGCCTTATACAGGTCTACTGTTGGATAAATTGATAAGAAATGGACCACTCATTTGCTTGGCCTTAAACAGGTCTCCTGTTGGATAAATTGATAAATTAATAAGAAATAGACCACTCATTTGCTTGGCCTTATACAGGTCTCCTGTTGGATAAATTGATAAATTAATAAGAAATAGACCACTCATTTGCTTGGCCTGACATTTATTTCAGGGTGGTTTTCTAGCAGGTTATTTTAGATAGCTGTCTATTATCCATATACAACTATCAAACACATCATCTTACCCACACACTGCAGCAGCAACTGTTCCAAGTTTTAAATAAAAGATTTATAAATAGATGCTTCAGCCTTGGGTTAAAAGTAAGAGTAGAGGCAAAGATATGAACATACATTTGGCGAACCACCAACCACTATATCTTGTAATATATTAAAATATGTTTGAAGCCAAGTTCTATACCAGAAATATCTGGTCCATGAATACACACGCTAACAGTAGTTTAAGATTATATAGGGCTCATTCTACTGTGGCAATATGTTGTGTCAACACCATCCCACTTTTCTTTAGCATCGGCATGTGTACTACAACATTAACAATACTAGCACTTCATAACAGTAAGTTCTGTGCACTTTAAGACATATGTCTACTGCGGAATCTTGATGGAGAAAACGACTGATAGGAAGCTAATGTAGCATACACAGGTGGGTGTATTACGCTTTAGCTTTGTACCCTTCTAACTTGGGACATGTTTAGGAATTTTGACACTTATTAAAAATAATTCTGATTTCGACTGATTTCTGTCACCTGTCCTACAGTAATTCAACCAAGATACCCGTAAATTGTCACAACTGGTCAACAGGATTTTAACTCCAACCTGAAAATTCTGAAACCTGTTTAACAGGTCTATTGACCTCTTCTAGCCAATTCTGATACCTGTATAATAGGAATATAGACCCCTACTAGTGAATTCTGACACCTGTTTAATAGGATTTTAACCCTTACTAGTGAATTCTGACATCTGGTTTACAGGATTTTGACCCTTAATAGTGAATTCTGACATCTGGTTTACAGGATTTTGACCCTTACTAGTGAATTCTGACATCTGGTTTACAGGATTTTGACCCTTTCTAGTGAATTCTGATGTCTGGTTTACAGGATTTCAACCCTTACTAGTGAATTCTGACATCTGACAGCATTTTGACCCTTACTAGTGAATTCTGACATCTGACAGCATTTTGACCCTTACTAGTGAATTCTGACATTTGTTTATTTAAGATTTTCTTCTTACCTGTGAATCATAAAATCATTTTCATTGTGTTTTCAGCCTGATGAATGTTTAGACAATTCTACAGATGTTGATCATTACCTTCTCAATCTATCTTGTTACCTGTGTTTCAATGACTGTGTAAAGACCATAAGAAAACTCTAGATTGAAACCCAAAGCACTCTTAGAGTCCATTAAAAAATACATTTACAAACCTTTTAAATATTGACTCTAGGTGTGAACTGACCCTGAATGAGCCGAGATATTTCTGCCAGTATGTACCAGTCTATCCCCAAATGAATGTAATCTGAAGACTAAAATATCACAACCCAGTTTGGAATATAGAACCTATCGTAAAAGCTACTGAACCGTGAAATATTGTTCCATTCATATCTAGAGTGTTCAACAATCCAATATGATGTAACCGCATGATGACATCAGCACAGAGATTATATATAGCCCATTGGTATCGTTGTAATTACAAAGACTTGAATTTTTTTTCTTTGGTTCAGTATAGAAGTTCTCCCTGAAGTATTTCTTATTTTTTCTAATACAGAGGACTATTGGCACCTTAACTGTTGCAGACCATGCACATTTTCTTGTTAATGAAAATGTTGTCCATGAAGAGCCACTTAAATAATAATTAAATCTACCTCCCACTGCCATATTGAAGACCTTAACTCCAGTTAAATTTGCTGGGCTTCACAATCAATAATATCCTATTTTGAGTTGTTTTTTTTCTCTAAATTTTTCAGGTTGTTTTTATGTCAAAACTTGATATGTTTGGTAAGTGTCCACATGCAGCCTCCATGTTTAAATATAGCAGTCAAGTTTAATTCTTGGATAAATTACATTGTGTTCATATCACAATGTCACACATATATGAAGTGAGTTATATTGAGAGTACAAGGTCAGTGTCTTAAATATCAGCTATATTTTGTCTTTTTATCCCAAGCTAAATGCAGTTTATATTTGAAGACAATGGCCATGAATTTTGCCAGATGACGTACTTCAAAATAATTGAAATATAGCTCCAAACTTCAACAGCAATTTTATGAATTTTTATAAATAAACCTGTTCATTACAACATGTAAAATCATGTAGTTCAAGTTATTTATATTGTTAAACATAATTTTGATAATAATTCAGAAATTAATTCTGTGAAATTCAAGTACAGCTGTTTTCTGTCACTGCTGATTACAGCAAAAATATATGTGGCAGGCATATTCTGACAATGGTAGTGCCAGTTGCAGTATAAACATTAATATGAGAAGAAAGAAAATTTGACCGGAATGGCTCACTGCTAAGCTCTATGAATCATCTGCTTGACCAGCTACATACCAACACTAAGTACACCCACATAGTTAACACCATATCTTTAACATTAGGTAGATGAGACACCTAGTCCTACCTAAGTTTATCAATGGGTGATAATATGACACAGTAATTTACCTCTCACGCCTAACCCAAACATCCACCCAGAAAATATCTCACAAAGATTCCTGATTTGCAACTCCATTCAAATCTAACAAAACAAGTTCTCAACCAACAAGTGTATGGTACTTTAATATCAACATATCCCTTATTTATATTTAAATCAGAGCACCTACAGAGTGAATATATACATAATCAGGTTTTATTTAACACAAAGTCCTTCCTGTGAAATAAAAAATTTATAGCCAATCAACACCAATAATTAATTTCGTCAATGATGTGTATGAATAAGTCACAATTAAACAGGTAACACAAACACTGTGTTATATCTGGTATAAATCTACAGGTAGTTAATAAGACATGGTTCACTTATCTGTCACTCAGGTGTAGTAAGTATATCGTACAGGTATACACGTTTGTCAATCTATTTTACCTGTACAAATACAGAGGTGACATAGTTTGACACCATGACGAAACAACAACCTGTCGGTCTGGTACAGGCATTTCACTTCACTATAAACACCTCAACATTCTGTCACAGCTTGTTCTAGCCCTTGTACTCTACCATCAACCCATGAAATAGCATTTAGAGCTTAAAATAACGATTACCAAACAATCAAAGCCAAATATCTATAAAACAAGGATTGATTTTAGTGCTATGAAACAAAATATCTTTCTTATAGAAATGGATGAAAACAAATCTGAGACAGCTCTATATTTGGTACCGAATGTTTATTTGTTTTAACTCTTGTTTCAGAAATGCTCAAATACTGAATGACATAACTGCCCCTGCTCTTGTACATGCAAAATATGTCAAATAATGTGATGTTTGACCCTTTAACCTTGACCAATGCAACAGAGGGACAATTAATGCCTTTCCTCCTCCTACCATAGATTGCAAGTTGACTGGGGCAAAAATATACATGACTGAGGCAGTGTCTAAACCCGAGTTGTACATACAGAGGGCACAAATATGCACGACTGAGGCAGTGTCTAAACCCGAGTGTACATACAGGGGGCACAAATATACATGATTGAGGCTGTGTCTAAACCCGAGTTGTACATACAAAGGGCAGAAATATACATGACTAGGGCAGTGTCTTAAACCTGAGTTGTACACACAGGGGGGCAGGGGCAGAAATATACATGACTAAGCGGTGTCTAAACCCAAGTGTACAAACAAATGGCAGAAATATACATGTCTGAGGCAGTACATATCTACTGGCCTATATACCAGGAGAATGGCTAGCTATAAACTAAACCTAATTGTTTCTTCAGTATTATAGTGCCAGACGACTTAGGCCTGCAGAGCTGACTACAACATGATGTCCTCCTCTCTATAGGTACACATATTTCTCACCTGTTCATCCTCTGGCTAAAGTGGACATGAGGGTTACATAATTTACAGTAGATAACTGTCCAAGATAACTATGGAATGTCAGTCTTTATCTTCCTAAGGTCATGACCTAGACCCCTGGCTATTTGAGGTCATGACCTTTGGCTTTGTGTGGTCATCAAGAAGTTTAGTATTTTGCTAGAGGTGCAACAATATTTATCTCACATATTTCATATCTCAGACAAAACTGTCCATCTAACACTTTACACCTGAAGAATGATTTCAAAGACACAACTTTTAAACAGACACTTGGTCTTCTCTGCATGAACTCTTCTAGAACTCATAATAGGTCTAACATTTAATAAATGACTCAGACTAATATCTTAATATTTATACATTCACACAAATGTATGAACTTGTTTCTTACCTGTTTCTGGATTATTTGTAACCAAACTCTGTGTGCAATTAACCACTTTTAATATCAGAATCATATCCTTTTCTTTGTCATTAAAGATGTATTTTTGGTCACATGAAATTTGCCTGCATACCCCCATTACTTCAAACCGAATTTAACAAAATGAAAAAAAAAACCATTTTTCTAAAATTTAAACTTAAATATCCAATTTTCTTCTACAGCTAGTCTGGCAACCATAGCTGTAAAAGAAAGTAGAATATACTATTCACTATTAGCCTATCTGGCTTCAGAAATTGGTGTGCTTTGTTTATATCATGGATATGTCACTTGTTTTCATTTCACCTTAATCTTTTCCAATATCTCAATAAAACAAATTATTAAGAAAAGTCATGAATTTCACTCTTAATGAAATTTCTTTCCTTTTCCAGCTATAAACATCAAATCAATAAAATTGGGTGTAGCCAATCACACAAGGTAAACAACGACCAATATTGCCCTCCTTCAACAGCAGGTATCAATATACTATGAAAACATGTTATCTTCAGACAGCCCTCACTGCCAGATACAACACACATCTGTCTACTGCCTTTCTCTGGTCTGTATCAGCTAATGTAACTGCATCCCTGTAAACATGACTCTACACACCAGTCTCAAATTCTCCCATCATCTACTGTTGAATATTCCTAATACCCATCTGATACTGCAATAGGGTACCCACTGGTCTCAAATTCTCTTGTCATCTACTGTTGAATATTCCTAGTACCCATCAGACACAGCAGTAGAGTACCCAATGGTCTCAAACTCTCCTATCATCTACTGTTGAATATTCCTATTACCCATCAGACACAGCAGTAGAGTACCCACTGGGTTCAAACTCTCCCATCATTCACTGTTGAATATTCCTAATACCTGTCAGTTTCTACTACCTATACAACACAAGTGTCAATGATTAACCCCTCTTTGTCAGCATCTTTTTTTAAAACTACAGTTATGAAATCAACATCACAACAATCTGAAGGACATTACAAGTTATACAAACACAGATTATTAAAGAAGTCTTCTTTCAACTGTACATTAATTCTGTTGCATTGATAGTGGGAAAACGACATTATTTATTTATATTGACCAAGATTGACATGATGAGTGATGTAGCACTTTTTTCGAAATTCTCTACATCATTAAATTGTTCACATTTTGCCTTACTTTCAATGGATCCGAGTTTAAATAACCTGCTGGGTCAGATTCTGTCAACATGTTAGGGTTTTATCTTTTGTTGTTTATCATTGTGTCTGAACCGAAGCTTGAAAAGTGTGGTGTTTACATATTCACGCATTTGTATTTCAATGTACTGGGAGGGGCAGATTTGGAGGTACAAACAAGCTCACTGGCATGCACCTTCATAAAGGTACAAATGCATGTTTGAGATTTCAAATAAACAACACAATCCCATCCTTGAGTTTTAATGCCCACCGAACAGGTTTTTATTTCCCACCCAATTACTCAACAGTTTGTAGACAAGAAGATGGATACTTAATCTAATCGTTCATCCTGACAAAAACATCACAGGAGCCAAGATTGATGACGCGTTAAGAAGAACAGGTTTGGTATCATCTGAAGCATCTCTGGTGGGGAAAAATCCCAAAAGGCTACATGCACCTGAATCGGGCACTTGTAATACACCAATTACACCTAGTATCTGAGATAAAGAACCCTTAAAAAGTAGTGACATCCTATTCTTCCTACCATGTGCTGATATCTGATCATAGGCCCACCAACACCTATTATAGCTTGTAAAGAAATGCTACATCATTGCTCTGAAATAACCCCACCCCCCAGGTTTCAGTCATGAACTCGGAACAAATTGCACTAGAACCAAGATGTAAACACTGGCCAATTCCAGCATTAATTAAATAAATCCTTACTTCTTTTTACTATTCTATCATATAGGGTGGTCCAGTGGTGTGATTCCTGGAACAGACGTGAAAAGTTATGGATCACTTGCCTGACCATGTGGGATTTTCCCAATACTCCCGTTTCCTCCCAAAGTAAGACCCCACCTTGGAAGCTTCTATTCGCACCAACAAAAGTGATTAATGCAAGCTGATAATTTGTTTCACAGTTGTAAAATAAATAAAGATTATATTTAGTCAATCATTGACCAGCTTGATATTCTAACAGTAAATTATGGTCTAATATCAACATTTTCAACGCAATACTACTCCATAAACCTTAACAGAAAGATCCTTAAAAGGGAGGGAGCCAATGTCAGATGCAAATAAGTGGATATATGGTGGGTACGTCGCTGTGTGAGTATGGATACCATGGTTACCAGAAAGATGTGTCATTTAAGTATCATAAATGCACCCACTGACCATTATAATCATCTCTATAATCATGAAGAAAAACACAAACCATACAACATGTAAAAATGGGCATTTAGAACTGATAACACTGCCAAGCATGAATATCTTATAACAGTTTAAGAGTAAGAATCTGCATGATAAGACATCAATTTGAGATACAGAGAATGTAAATGCAAGCATTAACTTACTTAAGACCATCACAAGTTACTTTAACATACCATAATTCAGCATATATTACCAATGTCACTTATAACTACAATAAATGCCAGAACAAGCCATATCCAGGCTCTATGTACAATTTAGAGTCATATTACCAGCAGCCTGTCCTCAATGAACTGCTGAAGAAAATCCAGATGGCCAGACTACATCTGGGAACTTAGAGTACAATTTGATCCCTCCCCCTGATGGTCATATAAAGACACTTCATCTACCAGACAGTAATAAAAGGGGCCCTTCAATCTGGAGCATCTCCAGACAGTGTTACTCTTGACATGATGCATATAATAATCTGCATCAATTTTAATATAGATAACTGGGAGACTGGATGAATAAAGTGTGTGGTATAACTTTACAAGGTCTTCAAAATTAAAATATAATGCAGTATGGTTGTTCTGAACAATACCATCAGGCTGATAACTTTCAAAAATATTTTCAGTACCAGTCACATTTTCACGATAATCTTATAATCTATACCATACACATACAGGTTATTTCATTTCAATTCTTTTTTGTAGATAAAAAAGTATATATTTAAATTGTATAGCAGTCCAAAGTCAATTGGGGATGGGGGCCGGTTTAAGTATCTACCAAAACACAACCAAATGACCTGCCTGTAGTCACAGCTTCATGAAAAATTGCCCTGAGGAGGGAGGGGTGGAGAGGCTGTAATTCAATCTGATGGACCACTGATGAGGTCCCTTGCCCGTATGGCAGAAAGAAGTGCGATATTGTGGAAGGGCAGGGATGGGGTCTGATGATCAATTGAACTGAAACACATTCCTGACAAAAAGTCTTAAATAAAACGTGCTTCGATGTAAATGTTAATCAAAATTGTTCAATAGGCCTTCATTAAAAACCCTTTTTTTCTGGTTCTACATATGTGTTTACAGTGAATGCACCAACTTCGACTGCTTTGACATATAAGGCTAATGTTCGTCATACACGTATGCTATTTCATATTCTCAACATTAAATTACAGTAAATTAAATTATAAAGACGTCGTTTAAATCACAATTAATTTAATTAACGAATTTTGAGTTAAGTGAGTAACAAAACGGGAACTAAGGTTTCAATTATACCATATTCAATGCGAAATATCTTACAGATGTTGAGCACGTGTATGCGATACACACGGGCACCTGTCAATTTATTCGTTTTTGAGACAGTCCCTTGAAATAATTAGTTGAACGAAGCCGGGTACATACCCAACCCGCCCCACAGTAAAATTTTGGATTGTCTTAATTATTATACCTCTTTGGCACATTCGAGTTCATGTTTGATGGTCTCGCAGTGAGCCTCGACCTCCTCAACCTGCTGCTGAAGTCGTTGTTTCTCCTCCAGTACAGCCAAACCATATTCTGCGGCCTGAAGTTTTTCCGTCGTGGTTTCAGATAATTCCGTTTGAAGTCGTTCGATCTCTCGTTTAAGATCCTCCATGGACGGTTCTTGACCGCTTTGGTCCGACATTTCGGTTGCTGGGCTCACCGAGACTCTACATAAGGACGAAAATTGGAAGAAAGTCTAAGGGAACCTTTCCCTTCTCGTGCTGGTCGCCATATTAATTTATGCAGCTATGTCGGGGATCACGTGATTAAGCGTACCGTCGCATCATACGGAGCAGCAGATAGGCAAGGTCTTAAATAATGTAGCCTTTGGCAAAAGGCGGAATGATCTTTCATATGTTTGAAAATGTTGAAGAAAATCGTAAAATCATTGTTTACTAAGGTAAAAACACGAACACTACAGGAATTTACTCATACATATATCATTGACCTAAAACTTACATTTACTAATTAAATGCCAGTTTAATTGTAAAGAATATACCGAAATACCTGATGCTGAAACCAGAGACGTATATATCACATGTTATTTATGTCTCTGTTGAAACTAACTTTGGTCAAAACGGATGTTTATGTCACTTAAAAGAAAAGTAAATCGGCAGGATATATCAAAACATATGAAATTTAGAAATGCTTTTATTTTTCAGAATGAAAACAGTACTGTGGATATAAAATGTCAGGTCATTTTCATTTGTTTAATTACAGCACATGTAGAGTGTCTTAGCACCACAGACTTAAATTATTCTATGTCTATACTAGCACCAAATATTAATTGTGAAGATTTTGAGAAGATATTTGAATATCAATGTTTCTCTGTCTATTTCCTATTTCAAAAAGTTATCTGAACTCCTTGTGAAATTTCAGCATTTTTTTAAAGGTTTCATATTGATTTTAAATCTCCTTAAATTCCAAATTCAAATAACAATTTAAATAAGATTATCACCACATTTTTTTTAAGTTAGTCTTGGACTTCAGATTTAGACAAAACAAGGTGTATTATCATGTATTTAAATTTAGAGATAAGTTTTTCAAGAACATTTTCAGTATTTCAATCCTGTCAGAATTCTGAGTCAAAAATAGTCAGAGTTCTGTCAAAAACTCCTTGTTTTTAGGATTACTGGATGATATAACATCATGCAATTCGAAAAGGGTTTAAAAATCAGATTATTTCATTATTTCCAATACTTAAAATGAAAAAAAAGGAAAAAAAAAAGAAAAAACATTTTTCCCATATAGAAAAATCTGTATCTGGTAATTAACACAGAAATATCCTTATCACCTTGGTAATGGTATGAGGTCAGTTATAAATATTTCATAAATTGTCATATATTTCAGCATCAGCTCCTAGAATTAAGACTGAATAGATCAAAATCTTTTTTAAACAAAATTTAAACATGAAAACTTTTGCCTATGTTACTATGTTTCATCAGCAGTATAAATTGACATTAAAAGAACTGCATTAAGCTGATGTCATATGTTTGGAGTATAACCCAAAAAAAAGTTATATAGAAAATTGAATTATGTTAGAGAGATTTTAAATGTATAAGGAAGTCAATATTTGTCCATGTTTTTAAAACTAAAATCCATTGAAGTTTATTAGTGTTATTATATATTCCCATAATTTCACAAGATTGATGTTCATACAAATATTTACTTAACATTTTAAAGTTGAAAATGATTGTACAGTGATCAAACTAATGATTCTTTCTTTGTCAAAACAAGGGGTAAATATTACTGTATAGTTTCCAGTTAATGTATCAGCTTTTACATGGGTCAAGTTTGAACATAAAGCCAATATTTGGTTAAGTATGCAGGAGTTATGTCCCTTGACAAATTGCTCGAGTAGCATCATTCACAATGCCATGCACAGAACTATTTGTATCCTCAAACACTTTTTTAATATGGAAGATTAACATTTGTGATATATTTGAATCACCTTTAATATGAATACATGTACCTGTCGGTGAATTACAGACAAATACAATTTCTCAGTATCATTTAGCTTCTTTTCCGTTTTTCTATTGAGAGAGATTTCATTTGGAAAACATACTGCAACTGAATGCTCCCTGATCAAGTACTGATAACTCCTTGTACTGTTAAACAGTAGACCACCAGCAGGGCTATCTACAAGACATTCCAATCAAACTTTCACTTTATTTAGAGCAACAGGAGGATCTAGCTTCCTCCTAGACATCAACATTTAAGGGATTAAACAGAGATATTATACTGCATCCAATTCCTTGACCTTTCAGTCTTTCATTTTACTTTTCAGATACATTGATGATATCATCTTGTCTTCAAATAATAAGGAATTTATTGACCACGTCCTTTGTATATATCCACCAGGATTTAACTTCAAAATCAGCCACTTGATCTTTTCCTACAACAAAACCAACATGGACAGCTATCCACTAAGCTGCATGGTAAGTGTGAAAATTTCCCTATAAGAAATTCTCATTTTCTGGATAGCAACACTACTGCATCCCCAATCTTTTGCCTTGATATGGCTCAGTTGGTTCAACATTCTAGGGCCTGTTCCCAATACCTGTTCTTGCAAAATGTTGGCAACTGACACAAGTTTATGGAAAGTTTTTGGTTGTCATAATGGCCGTGTGGAGAAATATTCTTTGTGCGATATAAATCATATAATTATAGCTTGACTTGCTTGATGCTCGTTAGTTGTTAGTCTGTTGATTCTGTTGTTGATTACCTTGTTCCCATTTTGGAACATGACATTACTTACTACTTGCTTGAACAAACCAAGATTTACTTAGTGTGTCATTGATGAAATAGAAGACACTTAACCTTCTGGAACACCTTGTCTTATTCTACTTGTGATTTTTCATGAATCTCTTTTTGAATCTATCTTTTGTTCTTATTTTTCCACAGTTTTGTCTAATATTTTTCTATTAAGATTCTATTAAAATGTTCTTTGTATTGAAAAGCAAAGCTCTTTTCAAACAGATCTCCTAGCCTTTAATGTGATACATATTGGAATAAAAAAAAACCCATTTTGATACGATATCTCAAACAAGTGCAGTGTATTCATGTACCTAAATCTAGGATGGTTATGATGATTTATGAATTAAAATAATATCCTGTGCTCTTTTAATTTTTTATTATAGCCATTTTTGGCCAGGTTGCACATATTGCAAATCCAGGTTATAGTATGGTGAATGTCGGGCGGGCGGCTGGGCGGGCGGGAAAAAGGGGTACCAGTTTTGTAGAACCAACTCCTCCTAAATTTTTTGACAGAAGCTTTAAACTTTGTAGAATGTTGAAATATATGTTGAAGATGTGCACCTCTTATTATGGATTCATTCGAGACATACCAGGTATATTTGGATTTTCCGGGCTTTGGAACTTAGTTATTTTCCGCAGTTTGGCGGGGAAAAGGGGTACCAGTTTTGTAGGATCAACTCCTAGAGTTTTTAATGTAGAAGCTTGAAACTTTGTAGGATGTTGAAGATGTGCACCTCATATTATGGATTCATTCTGGACATTTTTCTAGATTTTCCAGGCTTTGGAACTTAGTCATTTTCTGAAACTCTTCTTGTTATCACGGTTTCTCAGAAACTACTGCACGAATCTTTCCGAAATTCCACATATAAATCACCTTGGAGCCCTAGGTGTCCATTGTCTATTTTTTGAACATCTCAGTATCAAAAATGGATGCAACGTCTTTCTTCAAATGCCCTTCTTCTACACCAATTCATAAAATACAACCAAATTTTCTTATAACAAATATTCTACATACTCAACAAATGAAACACCCTTAACTGTCTTATAAATGCCATATAACATTGCACTCATCCCGCAACCCGGCCAATTGTGGCTTTGCCCCATTTTTGTTTAATCAATTTGTGCAGTGCATGCCTGGTGTTTAATATTCTTTTATGACAAATAATAAAATATTTATTGGGATGACAAATTCTCTCGCAGTCCCTTCAGTTAAACTGTGTACTGTAATACAATTTTGTGCCATTTTTTTCCACAATTTCAGAGTTTTCAACCTAGAATTTGTATCATTTTTATCTTAGGATTTTGTTATATTGATAGTCATCAATACATGTGCACCTGTTGATTGGGAACATGCTGCAGTTCTTTAGATGAAGAAGAAACATGAAATCACATATGTTACATGCCCTGCTGACATAGATTTACAGCTAGGACCTTTCAATATTGAATCACATGGCATATCTCACTATACCTGATGAATTTTCTATGTAAATATCTTTGGGAAGGCATATTGTAGTGTTGTCATGTCAGGTACCCAACTATGACCAGAGTTATGGCCCTTTGATTACTGCTAGTGTGTAAGTAGATCTACAGCAACAAATCAGACCTCTGCTAAACATGCTGTAAAGCTAGAGAACATTGAACATGCCGAAACCTTCACATAAAATGTGATACATAAAGAACCTTTAGATTGATTGTGTTGTAACCTGCTTACATGGACTTTGCTGGAACCTTACTATTAACTGCTAGAACCCACTATTATAAACTGTGCTAAAACCTGTAAACATGGACTTTGCTGGAACCTTACTATTAACTGCTAGAACCCACTATTATAAACTGTGCTAAAACCTGTAAACATGGACTGTAAACATGGACTTTGCTGGAACCTTACTATTAACTGCTAGAACCCACTATTATAAACTGTGCTAAAACCTGTAAACATAGACTTTGCTGGAACCTTACTATCAGCATTAACTGCTAGAACCCACTATTATAAACTGTGCTAAAACCTGTAAACATAGACTTTGCTGGAACCTTACTATCAGCATCAACTGCTAGAACCCACTATTATAAACTGTGCTAAAACCTGTAAACATAGACTTTGCTGGAACCTTACTATCAGCATTAACTGCTAGAACCCACTATTATAAACTGTGCTAAAACCTGTAAACATGGACTTTGCTGGAACCTTACTATTAGCATTGACTGTCAGAACCCAGTAATACAGACTTGTGCTAGAAGCTGCTAACTTAGACTGTGTTAACCTATACTTACAATGCCAGTGCTAGTACCCACTATATCATGGGATGTCCAAGAATCTGACCTTACATTAGAACCTGTCTAAGGAACCATAAGACAACCACTTTCTTTGTTATACTAAAACCAGTTTTCTAAAGCAAATTTACATAATAAAGTAAATAAAAGTTTGTACTTCTTTGTCCCTACTTTATCTCAATGAATTGTGTTTTACATATCAAATATCTCAATCACTGTAAATATGAAGTAGATTTCAGTAAGGTTTTTTGCTTCCTTGTTCCGAAGAAAATATCATCACAAAGTTAAGATCTGTAAGTGATCTAATTTCTTCGTGCAACAAAATTGATCTCGTTAGAAATCAGTATGATTGCTTTGTACTGGAATTTGACTGTTGTACATTCATTTAGATATGTTCAAAAAATGTTCTCTTTAAACTAAAACTAGATAAATTAAATTTTCTAGGTATGAAAAAAAGTTAAATAGCTTGATACTTTTCTATCAGTTTGAGCGCAGATCTCTTTCTCTCCACATTTGCTAATGATTTTGCATAAAGTAAACATTCATTATGTCATATAATACATATTGTATTTATTTAGTAATAAGAAAGGGGACCGAAGTGGATATAGATAATATTAAGATTGTGGAGTCCACTTTCACATCAGGTAGGCTTATTATGAGCTCCAGGCACAGGGATTGGCCACAAATTCCCGACCCATGGTCCATATGTGAGTAATTATAGTGACTACAATACATAAATATGGACTGTGGGTCGGCAATTTATGCCAAATCCCTGTGACTGCAGGCACCTCCAAATCCAGACATGGCGGATACAATTATCATCACGACAAACACAGTTTATTACACAAATAGAACAGTATGGTTTCCACATATTCATGTAATGACACTATATATATATATAAAGAAATATTGACAAGTAGGGGTTGGCTGTATAAGATTTGTAAGTGCTGGTTGGCAGGACTCGCATATCATGCCTTAACATGTTCTTTATCCTTACTCTATTTGCCTGGTATTTTGTCTCCCTTCTTAATCATTAGTCATATAAAAGGTATGTTGTATCTGCTGATATGTAACTCTGGTCAGAGTGGTGTGAAATGCTGTTTGTGTAGGCTTTTCTTGGAGGCTCTGCGAGACCAAATATGGGCCCCTATTACTAATTAATTATTTCACAGTATGGCCACATTTGAAAAACGTACAGTTTACTTCTTGTAAATTCCTTCTCAATGAATAATTTTCTTCCCCAAATGTGCTAAAAAGACACTATCCAAACAGAGTGGAAAACAGCCATGTTTGTTTTAATATTCATTTACATATTTGATTTTTTCTTTTCAACACATACTGTATTACTGGTTGTGTTTATCTACGTGAGAACTTGAAATTTGACCGGGCGTAGAATGCACGTCAGATATCACTCTACAGAGAAATAATAACATTGAAGATGAGTAAAATTGCAATAAAAATAATTTATTTTATACATATATTCAGGTGGTAAAATGAAAGTGAAATTCATCATTACAGACATCAACAACGGAGATAATGTTTCAGACTCCAACACAACTATATGATGTACCTTTGATACATTTTCCTTCTGTAAAGTGTCAGTACTATAAACAACTCTAAATATACAACTTGTATACAATACTATGGTTATACCCATAGCACCATATAATCAGTTTTGGTCACGACTTGTGAAGTCGTCCGACATATTGTAATCACTTACTTGTCGAATGGACGGAATCGGTGATGTATAAAGGTGTGCGTTTTTCATCTTAAATTTACAATGATATTCACAATATATTTGAATATTATCGCTCCTAATTGTATTAAATCTACTTTTTATCTTTCTAAGACAGGGTAAAAAATATGTTTTGCAGTCATTATCAAACTAGATCAAAATCAGATATCTCTTAATTATCTTTATCAAACTTTGTAACAATCTTTTAATTATCTTTATATATTAAACTTGATAACAATAACACCTCTCTAAATTGTTGTAAACTTTGTAACAATCACACATCTCTAAATCATCGCTATTAAACTTCATAAAGATAACACATCTCTAAATTATCATTATTCAATTTAATGACAATCACATATCTCATTATTATTGTTGTTATTAAACAAAATAGCATAGTTCTAAGTCATACACCTTAAATTATAAGAAATAACATTTTTGATTTCTTGTTTATATTTTCATCCCTTGATTTAAAATTGTATGTATTGTCCAAATTCATCACATGATTTATGGGATTTAATTCAAAGTTGCTGTAGTTTATTAACGTTTACATATTTAGGCCCTTCTAGCAGTAAAATAAATACAAACTGAGCATATCATATACATATGTACAAAATGTGACAATCAGATATTCAACAACTACAGAACCGATCGACAGAGTTTTCTAAAACTTTCCAGTTTTTTAAACTAAGATTTAAATTCAAATACACTATACTGTATATTTTAAAAACCATATCCTTGATGTCAAAAATTTGAATAACTTAATTCCATCAATGGATCATCCATTGTACTAGTAAGATAGTTAATGGTTTCCTATATCAGGACAGAATACATCATACAGTGTGATTCTGTTTGTGTATAATGGAATACCACTTGTATGTTGATCAGGATGGCAGCTGGTAAAACAAAAATCACTTTTAATTTCAGAAACTTGACATGGTGTTATTGTCAACTGCTTTTAGAATGAGAAGAAACTTTTATGGAATTAATTCAATTTCTATCCATTTTGAAATATTGAAAAGAAAATCTATGGAGTGGAAATCAATTATGATAAGCAGCAGAGTTTTAATTCAAACATATTTTTATCACAGATCTGCTATAAAATCACAAATAGATACATATAATAAATTATGTATAAATATGGTAATTGCAATAACATCTAGTATCACTATGCATGAAACCACAGAGAATATCACACAAAAATATTTCCAAATTAGAGACCAATTTTCACTATAATTATATAAAACACTTGGGATGCTGTGCTGATTCATACAATTTGAACTAACGGTTTCTACACTGATAAGCTCGCATGTTCATGTATACTAAAAGACAAAGCACATTCCTAAAAAGGCATTAAATTTTGTATAAAGTTTTATGTTGCTTTTGATAAAATTGCAACCAAATATGTTTCATAAAAGACAACCAATACATATATATTACCACCAAATACATAGAAAACTTATGACAGAAGTCTTTGGTTTTGGTATATGAATAATTAAATACATCCTACACAAATTGTGTTGTTCGGTATAAGAGGAAAGTTGCAATAGGAAAAATAGAGCACTTTAAAAATCACACACAGCAACAATCAATGATGCGAGTACCTCTAAATATGTATCGACAGGTACCAAATTTGACAAGTTAAAAACATATTTTTGCTTGACTTAAAAATATATCTGTATACATTTTTTCATAAGGAAGATTTACTCACAACACAGTGCAAAAAGATGTCAAAATACATATATAATGGAGATTTAAACATTGTATGTGTAAACATATTGATGATGCTTCAAAAAATGATGATATAATGAGTTTAAGACAATAATTAAAGATTACAGACCATGATTTTTATTGTCATAAATCATAATGGACAAATCATTGTCATCTTTAGACAAGCTCAACTAAGAGTTATGTCCCTTGTATTAAATTGGAAAGCCTAGAAACTGCTAAAGCCGTAAAAAATACGAAGTACATACTGGTTATCTGTTTTCTTTGAAAATCATGTTTTGTCTCTATCAAACCATCATGCATTGTAATCTTCCATTTTGTTGATTTTTGAAAAAAGTTCACCAAAAAGTAATGCTGTTTTTTCATAAAACTCAAAGCTACCACTTTGATAACATATGGCATCACATAAATTTCCAAGTATAATAAAGAAATTTATATAAATGACCTTCACGTTTTAACATTATCATCTAGATCAAATTTTTGGCAGTCAATTATGTAATTTTCAGAAACTGAAAATTTGACATTCATCAGGAGACCTTCACCTCCGTCTTCCACATTTTAGTACGCCCCATGTTGAATTCCCCTTCCCCTTCAGTGTCCAGTCTTGTTTTGTATTCCATCAAAGCATTCATGCTGAGAGGTTCCCACGGTGTGGTGAAGGTTTCATAGTTATTCAAAAACTTCTGTGGTAGAGGGGCAGATTCTGAAAGGAAGATTTTTTTTAATACAACACATCTACTTGTAAAAGATATGCGTAAAGGCACTATCATCTCAATTCATGGTTATAAATTCCAAATATTTAAAATTTGTCTTAAATTGTATAATATCTCCTCAAATATTATAGTTCAGAAAAACCTCTTGTATTTCGTATTATATCAATGTTAATCAGTTATAATAAAGATTTAGCATTATTACTGTAATGTACCATGTAAATGTTGATAATCGAATTAATTAATTGAATTGTGAATCTGTGACCTATATTTCTCAATGACAATAACAACAACCAATTAACTAATGTAATCTGTGACCTACATTTAACAATGACAATAACAACTACCAATTAACTAATGTAATCTGTGACCTACATTTCACAATGACAATAACAACTACCAATTAACTAATGTAATCTGTGACCTACATTTCACAATGACAATAACAACAACCAATTAACTAATGTAATCTGTGACCTACATTTCACAATGACAATAACAACTACCAATTAACTAATGTAATCTGTGACCTACATTTCACAATGACAATAACAACTACCAATTAACTGCTGTAATCTGTGACCTACATTTTTACATATGCACACTGATGCTTACCTGCTCGCTTGCTTGATGTAAAAGAGTTCTCTGACACACCCATTACTGATTTGGACTTCATGTCTGGATGCCCACCAGCATAGGGACGTGGAATATCCTTGTACTCTCGATCTTCCTTAAACTTGTCAGAGAATTGACCTTTGACCTTAGATTCTTTTTCTGTCATAAAGACATACTTTGGCTTGGGACTTGGTTTGCGTTTGGCTGACATGAGAAGAATGAGTTCGTCATCCAGTTCCTCTCTAGACCAGGGATCCTTTTTCTTACTGCTATTAATCCGTGGGGTAGCACTCTGTTGTCTGGACCGTAGCCATTTAGTATATTCTGGGATAGACTCATCATCCTGAAGGGAAACCATAATGTAAATCTACTTGGGATTCTAATAGCTAACATAATTTCTGCATTAAAAGCTGCACCCTTTTTCCATGTGAGACAGGCATGCTGCTTATATACTGGTGAGGCTTATATGTGGAGAAAAAGAAAAATCGGCAGGCAAAAGAAGCAGGAAGCGTATTAGTACGAGACCGCACTGTGTTTTTTCTAAGTGTACCTGCCTGTTACATGTTTGTGACTTAGACAGATCGTCTAGAACCGTCATCTCTAATTGTATACATAATCCTATATCCTCTTAGTGTAAACAAAACTTAGTTACGAGAAATTTTTACTGAAAAAAATTCAAATTTACACTCTCTGTACAGATTTATTCAAATAATAGAAAAGAATTATAAGTTTTCATAACTGTAAACTGTCTTTTGTGCTTCTATCTTGAATAATAAAATCCTGTTTCATTTCAATACTTAAAAATTGAATGTTAACAATAAATTTATATCCTACAATACTTAATAAATGATAGCTTGCATTGAATATGAACAAACACTTATTGTAATTCATAAAGACCACTCACAAAATCATCCATCCAAGATGGAAGGTATCGGCCAACGCAGTTCTCCTCCCCTTCTGAGAGGTCAGGGAGTGGGTTATTGTGGTTCAGGATGCGTGTCCGATCCATGTTGCTAAGTGATGCTCGATACATCAGGTCCATTTTGTGTTTGTTGTGGCGGACACTGGTCAGCATTGATTCATCCTGGAGTCGCGCTAACTCTGGAACCTGGTGGTTTGAAATGTAACAAAGAATATTGTAAAGGAAAAATGCGGATGATAAATTATCAAGTAAACACAGTTTTTTAACAAGTCCTCCTGCTTAATAAATATTAATATAATGTATGATGGTGTTATTTACACACCTCTGTATGTATTGCTTTACACATAACCTGTAACCAGGTATGCTATGTTTATACACATACCCTGTAACCAGGTGTGCTATGGTTATACACACAACCTGTAACCAGGTATGCTTTGTTTATACACACAACCTGTAACCAGGTATGCTATGTTTATACACATACCCTGTAACCAGGTGTGCTATGGTTATACACACGACCTGTAACCAGGTATGCTTTGTTTATACACACAACCTGTAACCAGGCATGCTATGGTTATACACACAACCTGTAACCAGGTATGCCTTGTTTATACACACAATCTGTAACCAGGCATGCTATGGTTATACACACAACCTGTAACCAGGTATGCTATGGTTATACACACAACCTGTAACCAGGTACGCTGTCACAATGTCAATTATATACCTACCCTGTAACCAGGAGCAACTGTCACTATACACACACCTTGTAACCAGGTAAGCTGTCACAATGGTATTTATATACACACCCTGTAAACAGTGTGTTGTCACTATACTCACACCATTAACCAGGTGTGTTGTCACTATTTACACACCCTGTATCAATGTGTGTTGTCACTATACTCACACCATTAACCAGGTGTGTTGTCACTATACACACACCTTGTACCTAGGTGTGTTGTCACTATACTCACACCATTAACCAGGTGTGTTGTCACTATGCTCACACCACTAACCAGGTGTGTTGTCACTATACTCACACCATCAACCAGGTGTGTTGTCACTATACTCACACCATTACCCAGGTGTGTTGTCAATATATACACACCATTAACCAGGTGTGTTGTCAATATACACACACCTTGTACCTAGGTATGTTGTCACTATACTCACACCATTAACCATGTGTGTTGTCACTATATACACACCATTAACCAGGTGTGTTGTCACTATACTCACACCATTAACCAGGTGTGTTGTCACTATACACACACCTTGTACCTAGGTGTGTTGTCACTATACTCACACCATTAACCATGTGTGTTGTCACTATACTCACACCATTAACCAGGTGTGTCGTCACTATACTCACACCATTAACCAAATGTGTTGTCACTGTACTCACACCATCAACCAGGTGTGTTGTCACTATACTCACACCCTGTAACCAGATGCATTGGTATAATACACACATCTTTTCAGTAGGAAAATATTGATCATTTCACGACATCATGACAGCTGGGGGTCGGTGTGTGGATGCAAAAACGTTTACTATTTATCTTCTAAACTTTATAAAACATCCCTATAGTAAAAGTCTGACAGTAAAAAGAAAAACGCAGCAAACATTTCTGTCATATTTTGACCAAAAAATGGAAAAAAGAAAGAAAATCATACAAGAGGAAATCACATGGGAGATAATGAAAACAACAATGATCTGTTATCTTCATAAAAATGAACAACATCCAATCAACACATCTAATACTTATAACAAGAGAAAACATCTGAAACACAACAACTATCACTAAGAAAACACCTCACAAGTCAACTTAAACAAATCATTCCCTAAAATTTTTGAATGTAAGAGATGTCAATGAAAACTTTCTGATTTCAAATGGGACTATAACATTAGAGTATTTAAAGAAAAAAAAAGGGTGGGGGAAGAGGATTATATCAGTAATTAAGCCCAACATATCAGTTGTAGATATCAGGAATGTATTATTTACCTGTCACATATTTTACAGCATTTGTTTTAGAAGTTTCGTCATTCAATTTTTACACATGCACTCATGCATACTTATGCATGCAAAAATTGGAGAAAAAAAAATATTTCTGATTAATTTTGATCATGTTGACTATTTGTTATGAAGCATCATAAATTATGTTAATTCTAATCTATAAAAACAAATGTCTTTCATTTAGTTATTCTCTACTAAAAAGTAATTAGTGTCAAAATATTGAAACAATGACAACCAGAATACTTACTTTCACCCTTCGTTTCCTTCGCTAGGAAATTAAAACGGTTTTGTAATTTACAATGTTTTATAATCGATCCGTATTTTGTGGTGGTCATGGTATGATGAAGGATCACTCAAGTGACAAAGTCATGCAGTTGTTTATCATATGGAAAACACCAGACTGTTTTCCTTCTCACATTTAAACTACTTTTTCTGACCAAATCATTTTTTTGGCTTTTAATACAGATAATTACAGATAGATGTTTTTAGACCAAGAGATAAATGTTATTTTCAAAATGTTTTGGTGATTTAAGGATGTGTTTGACGACAAGTAACAAAAGATTTGGTTCAAAGATGATCAACATACGACTGATGAAATGAAAGTTAAATTTCTCATTTGTGCGTTAATGACTTTTAAAAGAATGAAAAAGTAGACTCACATCATCTTCAGCATAGAAGTTTCTGCGTACAATTCTGCGTTGACTGCCAAGGCTCTGTCGCACAAAAGCACTGTATGTCTCCTGTAAACAGAAAATCTGGATCTTTAAACTAAAGACATTAGACTAAAACATTAGACAGTCAAAACCTGTAAACCATGGAACCTCATTAAATTAGACCCTGATAACACTGACAAAGACAGATGATGAGAGCCTTTATATATTATGTTTTAACAAATTTAAAATTGAAATGTAGATTCATTACCTATCTAAGTTCAGGCATTGATGTAATGTAATGTAATACTTAGTTAGCTCCTGGATCAACCGTTTATCAAGATTAATAAATTCATCAATGAAATTTTTACAAATATATATCATAAACTATTAATGGTTTGACTACTTTTTATATCAAGAATTATATTTCATCACAAGACCCTTTTTTTTCACAGAAGGGAGATAACTCATCACAACCTTTAGTTCATTTGGGATGTTGGCATCTTCCCTCAGTAATCGCATGATTGATTCTTTACGTAGTGTTTCCCACAGCTTAGCCGCTCCGATTCTTCCTAAAAAGTAAGATAACACCAGTTAATTGTTTATCATCACAAAGATATCTTACATGACCTATAACCTCTAGTGTTGGGTTGGAAGCTCCAGTTAAAATAATGAAGCAGAAATTTTGCAGAAAGCATATATATATATGTATGATAGCTAAGCAAATAGTCAACTGATCAAATATATATAGACAGCGAGATTGAGTCTTTCAAATGTTAATTGTAATAGCTGGCCACTTTAAGTGATAGAGATACTGTTATTGCATAAGCACAAACGATGTAGAAATTTAACCTTTAACACAGGTCTCACTATTTTATAGAATAAAACTGTAACATCTTAATGGAAAATATTAAAATAACTAATGATAAATAATTCCTATTTTCAAATTTCATAAAATTTCTGACAGATCATCCACAAAAATTTTACACCTTTAAAAAGATAAGTATTTGTGACAGAAAACAACATTTATGTGAAACAGTTTACAACAAATACTGATTACCAACAATTGTTAGAATTTTTAAAAATTACCATGATTTTATAATTTTCATTTTTTTGTTGCAATTATTTAAATATAAAGAAACTTAGCTTTCTGATATACTTGTTGAATCTGCTCTATCATAAGTTGCAAGCATTTGATTTTCTCATCTTGTCTTGAGCTAGTGCAGTGCCATAACATAATCTTTTTCAGCTAGAAGACTTACCTATGCCTAATAGTGACAATGATTTTGAAAATATACCGCTTCTTGTACCCATAAGTAAAAAGTCTTATATAGGGAGAACAAAGATTAATATTTTTTACTTTTTTCTTTCCTTTTTTTCATTCTTAACAAAAACATCAACTTTTACACCATTTTAGTTTTTGTTTAGGTGAGTTCATGCTCAAAGTCCATAAATAAGAACCAGAGAGACATTTGTCTACATAAATCTGCTTAACCTGTAAATATATATATAGTTAATGAAAGACAGTTTGACGGACATGTTCAACCACACCACACAGTTGATATGAGATGCACATCGCAAACAGTAGTAGATGTATACATATACGTGAAGCATAGAACACATACACACAGTAATTTTTAAAATGACATTGACAGAGTAATGAATGGGTATTGATAAATATAATGAGTCATTCACACATTGAAAGATAACCAAATGCATTTCATTCAATAATTTTATTTATTTATTTCATTTTTTTTTTGTCAAAAATTCAATAAAACATTAATCATTAAAAATAATGAAGAAAATAAGCAGGTAAAAATTCAATTTCAAAATAATGGTAAAGATTATAAAAAAATGAAGAAAAAAAAAATGAAAATGAAAAAAAAAATGGTTATCTCCCCTTAGATTCTATACATAAACAATTTATCTGACGGTGATAGTATACAGCTGCAAGTTCAGCGTTACAAAATCACAGAAGTGGTTATGGTACATGGGTAGGTAAAGGCACATAAACACTCAGCAATATTAGTAGGTCAAGGACACAATGTCAAGGTTATTTAATGTGTGGAGCCCAAGGTCATGCTGGCTGTGATGATCTGACCATCACAGGTGACAATGGTTACCTAAGCCCTCAAAAGACAAATCCTCCATAATCTGGTCCATTTTCTGAGTTGATCCTGGATATCAAGTGAAATTCACACAGTGCTTAAATTGATTTACTTCATAAAAGTATTTCATACATCGCTAATTAAGATTTTCTTTCTTAATAAAAATTAAACTCTAATTCAAACTTAATTCCAATTTATGTTTTAATATAAAAAAGATTGTGTATTAAGGAAAAGTAACTATAAAATTCAGAAAATAAATTTTACGGTGTGGCAAAATGTAACAATTTTATGAATGCCTTTACACATTGATTTCTTTTTCTTCATTACCTTAACTACAAGTTACATTTTAATAACAACAATAACAGTCAATGTCTTAATGTATATAAACTTTGATGTATCCCCTTTAGGTCAAAATCGGTAAACAACAGCTATAGCTACACCGAACGACTAACTCAAACATTGTGAAGATTAGAACATACTATTTCTCTGTTTTAATTTTTTTTTTTTACTCATTCAACTATTCAAAACTTAGGTTTAAACAAGCATTAATATAATTTGTCTTCAACTGGACAAACAGTGCAAGATTTATGACTGTTAATTCTTTTTATTGTTAAAATTTGTACCCGACTTTCGTGGACAGCAACTACATATAACAATACCTAAAATAAGTAGATGTATATTTGGTAAATGAAGGTTTGCTTTGTTTTTTTCACCGAGTATATTGCCCTGTGAACAGTCAGAGATATTTTGAGTCTTCTTGAAGTCGCTTCCAACTGAACAACATATGGGAGGCCCATCAGATAATGTTCAAAGCAATCAGGGTAAAAGTCTTGCCTAAGGATACAACCACCACTGTACAGACTGGTCAGTTTCTCAGGAAAGTCACAAACTACCCACAAATAATGCACATCAAACTACGCAGATCATTGCCTGTGGTTGCGTAGGCTCACGGCCTCCGTAGAAGAAGGCAAGACATAATGGAAGTCATATAACAGTTGGTGTTAAAACTGAAGTCTATTTAACGTATTGTAATTCTAGTATTAAAATATCATCACTGTCTGTTGCATTAAATACATCGTTTATCATAATTTTAGTATCAAACTATTGAATTATTGTATGAAGTATATTGTAATAAAACTGATAAAAGTTGCAAGAAGCATTACATTCAACACTATATTGCAGCATATGATATTGACACAATATGATAGAGTAATAGAAATATATCACTTTTACACACATATAAAATATTAAGATAGAAAAGTGAAATATTATTTTATATATATACTAGTGTAAAATATTAACATATTACAAAAGCTAAATCATATAAAATATTACATCATTTAGGAAAGTATTTTACCATTTGTATACTAGTATAAAATATTACATCATTTAGGAAAGTTTTTTATCATTTGTATACTAGTATAAAATATTACATCATTTAGAGGAAAGTATTTTATCATTTGTATACTAGTATAAAATATTACATCATTTAGGAAAGTATTTTATCATTTGTATACTAGTATAAAATATTACATCATTTAGGAAAGTATTTTATCATTTGTATACTAGTATAAAATATTACATCATTTAGGAAAGTATTTTATCATTTGTATACTAGTATAAAATATTACATCATTTAGGAAAGTATTTTATCATTTGTATACTAGTATAAAATATTACATCATTTAGGAAAGTATTTTATCATTTGTATACTAGTATAAAATATTACATCATTTAGGAAAGTATTTTATCATTTGTATACTAGTATAAAATATTACATCATTTAGGAAAGTATTTTATCATTTGTATACTAGTATAAAATATTACATCATTTAGGAAAGTATTTTATCATTTGTATACTAGTATAAAATATTACATCATTTAGGAAAGTATTTTATCATTTGTATACTAGTATAAAATATTACATCATTTAGGAAAGTATTTTATCATTTGTATACTAGTATAAAATATTACATCATTTAGGAAAGTATTTTATCATTTGTATACTAGTATAAAATATTACATCATTTAGGAAAGTATTTTATCATTTGTATACTAGTATAAAATATTACATCATTTAGGAAAGTATTTTATCATTTGTATACTAGTATAAAATATTACATCATTTAGGAAAGTATTTTATCATTTGTATACTAGTATAAAATATTACATCATTTAGGAAAGTATTTTATCATTTGTATACTAGTATAAAATATTACATCATTTAGGAAAGTATTTTATCATTTGTATACTAGTATAAAATATTACATCATTTAGAGGAAAGTATTTTATCATTTGTATACTAGTATAAAATATTACATCATTTAGGAAAGTATTTTATCATTTGTATACTAGTATAAAATATTACATCATTTAGGAAAGTATTTTACCATTTGTATACTAGTATAAAATATTACATCATTTAGGAAAGTATTTTATCATTTGTATACTGCTTTGAAATATTACTGTAGTATAGAAGTCTTATAATTGTATCTCTTGAAGTGTGTTATATATTGATTACTGTAGTTAACCAAATTGTTTACAGTAACTTGAACCGCCTTAAACAAATTATTTTATTGATTTATTTTGACAAAAGTTTTCTTTCTGCCTGGGTGAGTTGTTTTCATTAAGAGACGTACAAATCTACCTGCCAGTGAAGCTATCTATAAGTCAATATGTCCAGGCCATTGTTTGTACAGAGATGATGTATCGTTGTTCAATGAAGCTCGCCTTTGGTCTTGGTCGACAGAACAGATGGTTGTATACTACACAGGTTTCGATTGGTCAATATTGGACCACAATAGCCTACGATCAATAACACTACTTCCGTCACCACTTTATTATTGATCCTCTTCCGACCTCATGGAATTTAATTTGAAAACAACCATTGTTCCTGTCAGAGGCACCCCATATATCACCCATTTACGAAGGACGTTGATATAGAAAAAAAATTGAGAGGAAATGTGCAGTAGTATTTTCTAGTATCATTGATTGTTATCAAAAACCCGATCGTAAGTGATTATTTCTATTGAACGGGTCGGGCAGGCAGGATTAGGCACAGGTAACATGCTAAGGTGCAATCGTGTGAATAGAGCGCAGTTCATCTCCTAGAGAGGTCTTCAATAGCCTCCTGGGAGTCATTCAACGTCAGAAACGATCCTTGCTCAAGCAGCAAATAAGCCACATTGGCACGCGCCACCAAGCAAGCATTGCATGCTGGGAGAAATACAATGTAGGCATTCGGTAAAGAGATGAAATTTTCATCAGCTGAAGCCGATTAAAGTAGGCTGTGATGCTGGAAAGATTGCGCTCGATCAGGCATGGGCAGGCCCTGTCAGTTTGGGTTATCTGACTAGTGTAATATACGGTCAGTACGATGTCAGGAGCTGTAACCATAGGAATGTATCAACAACCCCCTCCTCCCCCCTACAGCTGACTGGCAACACCATGTCACTGCACGTCCTGCAACAATCTATCCACCCCCATATTACTTTCATGGAATGGGTTTCTCATTCATCTGGAACTATCCATTTTGGTATTATGGGTGGCATGACCACTATGTAGAACGTTAATGGTTTACCCATTTTCATGAACAATTTATTGTTGTGCTGTATTATTTGACAATGATATAATGTTTATCAAAACCATATTATATACTAATGCATAAACTGCACCACTTAGGCAACAGAACATAACAACAGTAAGTAGAAATATGGTACAAACTCATTTGCATAATATAATGAATACCAAATATGGTATCAACTCATTAGCATAACGAATGGAATACTGATTAAGGTACAACCGCCTATTTGCAAGATACTTGTATTTATCCTATTAGAGATGAAACCTTGCTCATTGAAGGTGATCAATTGGCACTTAATTATGCTATGCAATCAAGGGGTTCAATATATTGTATGGATGGTTATTCATGACCTAAAACCAGAAAGTGGTTTGTTTGTATAGGTTGTGTGAAAATTGATGAGATAAAACAGAAAAATACGATAAATAATGAAGAAATGAATTAATGAGGAAATTTGACAGTAATGGAATAAAAAACTAAAGAATTTCCATTTGTGAAGTAATTTCTAATGTTTACTTAATAAATCATTAAATAAAAACCACAAAAAGTGATAACTGTCGAGGGATTATTGATCTGACGAACATCAGTAACAAAACCTATAGCTTTTGTGAGGATCATCATAGGAAACAAACGTCCTGACAATAATTATTCCTCAGTTCTAGAATTTGGTCCTAATCAAATCATGATACTTCCATTTGTAAATTTATCAGAAATCCTAGTACCTTGATTGGAATTTCAAACTCATCCCAGAAATGAATTAAAAAAAAACCGAAAATGCCTAAAATCATCATTAAGATATCGTCATGGAAATTGTCCCTTGTGGATAATTTTTAGTCTTTCAGTTAGATTAATGTCATTTAAATGCATTTTCTTTTTCTGTTCTTTAATTGAATTTATCAAAAATAACTGCAAGGTCGAGATCAAAGTTTATAACCAGTCTTGGTGAGCTACGGGGTCAAGATCACATAATCACACCTGTTGAGCTACAGGATCAAGATCACAGCATATAACCAGTCCTTGTGAGCTGCAAGATTGAGAATGCTGTATATGACCAGCCCTGTTGAGCTGTGGGGTCAAGATCATAGTGTATAACTAGCTCTGGTGAGCTGCAAGGTTGAGAATGTTGTATATGACCGGCCCTTGTGAGCTATGAGGTTGAGATCACTCTGTATGACCAGTCCTTGTGAGCTGTGAGGTTGAGATCACTGTATGACCAGTCCTTGTGAGCTGTAAGGTTGAGATAACTCTGTATGACCAGTCCTTGTGAGCTGTGAGGTTGAGATCACTGTATGACCAGTCCTTGTGAGCTATGAGGTTAAGATCACTGTGTATGACCGGCCCTTGTGAGCTATGAGGTTAAGATCACTGTGAATGACCGGCCCTTGTGAGCTATGGGGTTGAGATCACTGTGAATGACCGGCCCTTGTGAGCTATGAGGTTGAGATCACTGTATGACCAGCCCTTGTGAGCTGTGAGGTAGAGATCACTCTGTATGACCAGCCCTTTTGAGCGATGAGGTTGAGATCACTGTGTATGACCAGTCCTTTTGAGCTGTGAGGTAGAGAACACTGTGTATGACCAGCCCTTGTGAGCTGTGAGGTAGAGAACACTGTGTATGACCGGCCCTTTTGAGCTGTGAGGTAGAGAACGCTGTGTATGACCAGCCCTTGTGAGCTGTGAGGTAGAGAACACTGTGTATGACCAGTCCTTGTGAGCTATGAGGTAGAGATCACTGTGTATGACCAGCCCTTGTGAGCTGTGAGGTAGAGATCACTCTGTATGACCAGCCCTTGTGAGCTGTGAGGTAGAGAACACTGTGTATGACCAGTCCTTGTGAGCTATGAGGTAGAGATCACTGTGTATGACCAGCCCTTGTGAGCTGTGAGGTAGAGAACACTGTGTATGACCAGCCCTTGTGAGTTATGAGATTGAGATCACTGTGTATGACTGGCCCTTGTGAGCTATGAGGTAGAGAGTTTAGCCTTGGTGACCTGTGAGGTCGTGAGCTCACTATATTAACTCTATTTTATATAAATCTTTAACAAGCTTGTTTTCAAAATTGAAATGAAATAGGTGGATACTGGACCATATGGCGCATTCAGCAGAATACTTGTATTAATTACCAACCTGTATTAATTACCGTACCTGTATTAATTACCATATATGCATTCATTACCACCCTTGTATAAATTACATGCATAGTTTCAATGAATGTATTGATGAACAGCTATTTCTATTCATCAAATCCCGAGTATTAAATTCAAATGGCCAACAGATGTTACTCGGGGTAAATTTTCAATCCATGGTGTAGTTTTTGGATTTATTAAGGAGAGGTACACAGATGCTGTATAAACAGTCAACTCTACTTCTCCCACTGTCTACAACACCAGAACAGTCTACTCCACCTCATATCGAAGTTTCATTACATTCAGCATTGTCACTTATTTAAGAACCTCTGCTTCCCAAACATATTTATTATCTAATAAATGATATTTAAAGAAAAGGACAAAAAACTGATAGAAAATATTAAATACAATTTCTTCCTGTTAACAGAAATTGAAGGAAACTGACCCTAGTTTTATCTAACCATTATGACTTCAATCAAATAGACCTGCTATATCTCTATTTACAAGAAGTTAGAAATATTTTGGTGTAATAAGGCTGACATGTCAGTGTGTAGACTTGCTTCTGTTCAAATCAATGATTAAGTAGAAACTTTGTAATCTTTAGTTTCTCATATAACAAATTTGAAGGAATCATGAAAGTTGAGGATATACACTGGCTTTGAAAACCATCAGAAGACAATGCTGTGATGATAAGTACTAACCCTTGAAATCATACAAACTAACAGCTTTGCTGTGAGTAGGCAGCTAATTAGCCGACTCCAGATAGTGGTATAGATTTTATGAAATTCAACATGTCTTTGAAATGAAAGCTTCATCTATCTTTTTAACCTTTCCACTTTAAAGTATCTTTTTTGTACATATTTGAATTCAGAAATTTCTATTCTACAGTCACCATGGTTATACACCCACCTCCTTGTTTGCCAAGAGCTGGATTGACCTTGACTTGTTGTTCCATCTTTGGATGCAGGAATGTGTCCGCATCCTCCCCAAACATGTCGTACAGCTTACTTTGGTACCATTGTAATTCTTCCTGGGTAGGTTTCTGCCAAGTCTTTTTTGCTTCCTTCAGATTGAAGTTGGAGGGTGTCCTAGACATTGGTGGATGGGATGCCTGAAAGTCCACGGACTTTCCCCCTGCACCCATTGTCTTGCCACCATCATTTCCATTAGAAGATTGGTCAGTGGCTGCTGACGACTTTGCATTCTTTTTCTTTTCCAACCGATTAGCTTTTCTGTCTTCCTCTGTAAGTAAAAAAATCCTAAATTTATAAATTCACTTCACTACCATTAACACTGTTATCTCATAGTTCCTAGTTCATCCACTTAATTTTTACACAGGACATTCTATTGTACAAAGAGTGACGACCCTTCATCAAAAGACAAGTTCAAATTTACACAGAGTATGTCACTTCTACCTAAACATCTATTTAAAAGTTTATTAATTGTCTTTGGGTTTCATTACACATCATCAGAGATGTTTCAATGAGAAGAAAATTTCACAAATGTTATCAGGAACTTCCTGTTTTTCAATTTTAAGAAACTTGCTTCAAAAATTTTAATTTAATTTGAAACTTCTGAGATTTGTGTCATGAAATCTCATATATAAAATAAAAATTTATTAAATATCCTACAGTTTACCAAACACCAGCATAACAAACATGTATTACAAAATCATACAATGTTTTATATTTCATACAAGATTTTAATGAAACCACGTCTAATAACTTTTTATATGTGAGGCTGCCTCTGACAAGCTAAAATGAAATATTTGAAACGAGTTTCATCAACTGTACATAAAAAGGAAACAAATTGAAGGTCCTTATATCATAAATCAATTATTTTTGCAAAATAAAAAGAAGAAATTGTCCATTTGTCAGTCTTGAAGTCATCTCTGCATTTAACATGTATGTCATAATCTGCAAAATCATGACTGATATCATTCTGCACGATTTCCCTTCTTCACAATAGGTCATAGGTCACAGAAGTACATATGAACTCGACAATAACATGGTTATTGTGTTATAATTAAATGGTGTCTAAAAAATTTTGTTTTCAAAATTCCTATCTAAAACCATCAAGCTGAGTGTTATAAATCTACCTTGAGTATGAAATAAATCAGAACATCTAAACAGATATTTTTAATGTGATCACGCAACTCAACAACAACCTGATGCAAGCTAATAGCTAATCTCGTAAATTCAAATACCACAAAACCTTCAACAAGGAATACAATCAAAACATAGGAAAAACACCTTACAGTGCTCAAAAACTCTTTCCTGGTTGTGTATCAAGCTTGAGAACAGCAGAGATATATCAAATCAAATACAGTGTGACACATATCACATTTTTATCTTGAAGCCACAAACAGAAGAGAATAGTTTGAAGTGATAAACATTCATCCTATAGTTAGACACAGTATAGGAAATGTTCCCATTGGTCCAACAACTCCCTCAGGCAACCATCTTACCGAATGTGTAATTTTCAGAAAACCAGGAAATTGCAGACGTGGAAATTAATTGTGCTTTACCTACCGTCGATGGCTTCTAAATGAGTCCTTGAGGAGGACTTTGACTTCAAACCAAACATGACGAAATAGTCAAAATTTCTATGACGCCTCTGTTCACCATTAGCTTCCTGTAGATCTTCTTTAACACAGGACAGATCCCAACAACATGCTCGCTATGGGATTAATTTAGTGAGAACGTCAGATTAGAAATTGCCTCTATTCACATTCAATATTGCTTATTATAATCCAACTACTGAATTAAGTTCTATCCCAAGAGAATTTTCTGTATGGCATAAAAAATTAAACACACTTTTTTCTTCCTTTTAAGACCATGAACAATGATACACCAAATCTGAGCTGAGATTAGCATGGCTATGATCCACTGAGGACAATAAGATTAGCTTTGTGCTGTACACTAGTATTACACCCTGTAGAGTATGTTTATATCCTTGACATGTAAAGTCCAGTTCTCTCCAGGTTGTGTTAAGCATCAAACCCTAATTTACATTTCTATTCTGGTGTCAGAAGACTCCCTGTAATAAGGAAATAAGGTTCACTGGTTTCTATAATTATTCTAGCTACTGGAGACAATAGCTGTGCCAGAGAGAGTCCATTTTCAACAAAAATCATCTAGAATTTAATTGACAGAGTTAATATTTCTGCATCAAATCTTTCAGATTCTAAAGAAACTTCAGTTCACATTTCGGAGATAAAAAGAAAAAGGTTACCAGTACCTGTAAACATGACTTTAATTTCCTTGGTTTGTTGACAATTTATTCTCAAAATTTGATAAACTTTCGTTTTTGAATAAATCTTTTCACTTTTTATGAGAATTTAAGTCATAGATAAAACAAAGCAACTTTTGGTATTGAGTGTGTTGTGTGAATCTTCTTATAAATACTGAAACTAGAACTTATCTAAAAGACGTTTAGTTTATGCCTCTTCAAATGTGTGCCAAGTACCCATATATGACATTGTTCTATACATAGTAACCATGACCACTAACCTTCAAACCCAAACATGTTGATTTCTGTATGAAGTTTTATCAATACCACTCCCCCTGCCCCACACTTCCTTAAAGTGACGGCATTGATAGGGGATACTGATGGACATGGAAGACTGCATACCCGTGCCCCACCCCTCACTCCAATTCTCAAATTAAAACTTCTATAAAGACAGATCTTATAAAATAATGATTAGAAGCACAATCCTGTCCTGCTCGTGTGTTACAGAAGACTAGACCATACAACAGAAAGTTTGAACAATGGCTGTGTCTCCATGGAGACTGTTGTACGTTTGTCAGTGTCCAAACTTATCATAAACACCATACTCACATGACACAAACATTGCACAAAAACGCCCCATTCAATACATATAACTGATAGGAACACAAGCATTGCATTGTGGGTAATCATCAGAGACTTGTTTCTAAAACGAATCAATCACCAAATTAATATGCTGAGATCACAAAACGCTTTTACATTCCTAGCCTGTTGTCCAAGACCAAACAAAACTATTAGATAAAACTTCATCACAAACAACCTCATAAAACCCATCAATCACTGGACAGTACATCTCAAAGATTGTATGTCAATCATATTGACCATAAATGACACAACCAGTTTGATGTTTACATTGTATTTACTTAATTTTTTATGAGATATTTGTTACTGACTAAAAATTCTTTGGATTAAACACCAATTTTCACTGCTCTACCTTTGCTGTTTCTATGGTTCCAATTATGACATCATTATGGTTACAAAAGGAATGGAATTTACCACTATAAAAATTATGCTTCAGTCAGACTTTTTAGTGAGAATGTCATCCCTACAGACAGGTCTGTAAGGTATTGTCTAACCCAATACTAGACTTAGTAAGACCAAGGGACTAACAATCTCACAATGTGGGACAGAATGCGACATTCTAAACATATTTCTGCAAAACAACACAATCTCAGTGGGCTTATTATGAGAGGAAGAGACTTACTGTCAAATAAATATGATCTATCAAGTTTTATTTTTGACTTTCTGTAAACATTGACGGTTTATTAAACAATCTCTATAAATAGATTATCTGACTTGATCAACACAATTTTTATCTAACCTTCTCCTCCAAGGTGGCTTATTCACTAAGAGAAGAAGTGAAAATGACATTGTCTTCCTGATAAAAGATTTGATTACCATCTCTTTGCTGAACTCAGGCATTTATTACACTACGTTTGTGTTGTCTGTACTGACTGAAAACCATATAAGACTTTCGACTTATTTTGTTCATTGATATGTACCAGATTTACACTGCAATAAGCCCATTCATATCTACATAATCAATACCAATAAATGATATACCATTGTCTTGTGATAAGCCCACCCTCGACATCGATGTTATATATTGTCACCCTTGGTTAAATGCAGGATAAAATTGGCGGTATCCCCGTATCATCATTCCCTCTGAGCTTGTTCTTCTTTACGATAGATCTTGGCAACTGACATTACAATAAGTGAAAATAAATGGTTGACTCACAAAATTATTCTTTTCTGACTTAAAAAAGGGTATTAGTGCTCCGTTTCAAATAAGGGATCTCTTTGTTTCGATCGGCTTATTCAACAGTGTTTGCAATCGAAAGGCAAGATATATTTTCTGTTCTTGGCTCCAAGCCTGACATCAAAGCTTGTAGTTTGGAAAAAATCAATAGGTGCGTAGATATCTATCTACTTGTGAGAGGTATCTGGGCACGTAAGCAACAGGCAGTGCCATCTCGCAACAGAAACGCATCGTATGTACACAACATCTTCGCCCGGACGACCAGCGGTTGTTAATGCGCAGTTACAATTCCACATGGATTTCAAATATACATCTATTGTTACATTAGCAGAATATTTTTATCGTGATATTTCGCATTTTGGTAAGGTAAAGTTCGTCATTAGTGTGTAAGGCACAGAGTTGTATAATTGTGTCAATAAAAAATAAAAATTTTGGGAATGGTCTTATGGTCTTGTAAGCAAACTTACCCAACGAATCCTTACACTTCTGCTCAAGAGCTGCTTCCCGTGCATTCTTCTTGGCTTTTTCACTTTCTTTTTTCTGGAAAAACCAAAAATAATTTCTAATGATTCAAATTGTTATGTCACTTCAACGAAAACCTTAAATCAGAGAAATACAGGTAGGAAAGTAAAAAAAAACATGAAGATCTGTACACCTCAATTAATTATCAAACTTCAGTGTATTTACAGTGTGTTTACACCATAATTAATTATCAAACTTCAGTGTATTTACAGTGTGTGTACACCTTAATTAATTATCAACCTGCAGTGTATTTACAGTGTGTTTACACGTCAATTAATTATCAAACTTCAGTGTATTTACAGTGTGTTTACACCTCAATTAATTATCAAACTTCAGTGTATTTACAGTGTGTTTACACCTCAATTAATTATCAAACTTCAGTGTATTTACAGTGTGTGTACACCTTAATTAATTATTCAGTGTATATACAGTGTGTTTACACCTTAATTAATTATCAAACTTCAGTGTATTTACAGTGTGTTTACACCTCAATTATCAAACTGCAGTGTATATACAGTGTGTTTACACCTCAATTAATTATCAAACTTCAGTGTATTTACAGTGTGTGTACACCTTAATTAATTATCAAACTTCAGTGTATTTACAGTGTGTTTACACCTCAATTATCAAACTGCAGTGTATATACAGTGTGTTTACACCTCAATTAATTATCAAACTTCAGTGTATTTACAGTGTGTTTACACCTCAATTAATTATCAAACTTCAGTGTATTTACAGTGTGTGTACACCTTAATAAATTATCAAACTTCAGTGTATTTACAGTGTGTGTACACCTCAATTAATTATCAAACTTCAGTGTATTTACATTGTGTGTACACCTCAATTAATTATCAAACTTCAGTGTATTTACAGTGTGTTTACACGTCAATTAATTATCAAACTTCAGTGTATTTACAGTGTGTTTACACCTCAATTAATTATCAAACTGCAGTGTATTTACAGTGTGTTTACACCATAATTAATTATCAAACTTCAGTGTATTTACAGTGTGTGTACACCTTAATTATCAACCTGCAGTGTATATACAGTGTGTTTACACCTCAATTAATTATCAAACTTCAGTGTATTTACAGTGTGTTTACACCTCAATTATCAAACTGCAGTGTATATACAGTGTGTTTACACCTCAATTAATTATCAAACTTCAGTGTATTTACATTGTGTGTACACCTTAATTAATTATCAAACTTCAGTGTATTTACAGTGTATTTACAGTGTATTTACAGTGTATTCACAGTGTATTTACAGTGTATTCACAGTGTATTTACAGTGTATTTACAGTGTGTGTACGTCTCTAAATAAATGAACATATATAACAAGAAGTTTATACCATAAAAGTCACTTAAATTTTATACCTGAGAAACGATCTACACTTACTGGGTATAAAAGAATGTGAGGTATATCAGAGGAAATGTCTTCTATTGAGGAAGTTAACACGAGTTATTCATGCTCTGGTACCCTTTATGATATTTATAAGGATATGTGATAGTCTCTCAGGTTCTCTGTGTAAAACATTTCCTTATCTCAAATAATTTTTATTGTTGAACTTGAAGGGAATGTGACCTTTAACCCATGACCCTTGATCTGTAATGGTGGAGTTTAATGATAACTCCCTGTAATACACCATCCACATGATTAACAAGAATGGAATAGCTCAAAACTTACAGAACTTATGATAAAATATTTTATTCAATAAATCTGTTTAACAATGAAAAATACAGACACATGGAATTGATCTGTTCACCAACCATAAGGATATTTTTGTCATGCTCTCAAACAATGAGGCACTACAGTGAAAAACATCTATAATGATTTAATACAGTTAAAATAAACACATGAAAAAAGATAATTTGATGTACATCATATTTAAATTATTATAGATCTGATCTATGGATATCTGGGCTCAATGATCTTTGCTTTTTTAAAACGATTTTTTGTACCTGACCCGTCAGTTAGAAATCCTCACAACTTATTATTATAAAATAAAGAATTGATGAGAAATTGAAAGCTTCTCTACGCAGATTTCATATTAAATTTCACCATTTTCACCAATTTATGGTAAAAACAATATAGTTGTCCGCCAGAAGAATGACAAATGTACAATTTATTGTAAAAGAGAACCACAAACACTACACACACTGACCCAATGGTTCTCAAATTACCTCAGAGATAAATGTAGCAGAAGAGGCTGTCTGAAAACTTCCCTACCGTGTCATATATCATGTAATCACAAACTGAAGCTGTATATATCATGTCAGCAATCATATACACCATGAAACCAGTAAAACTTACCAGAATTCAGTTAATGCAAATCAATCCATATCTTATTTCTTACAGAAAAAATGTAAACCAGTACTAAGTATTACAAGCAAAAACAAATGTCTATCTGATATAATTATTATGCAAGTATTATAGTGGTTAACTAATGACATTAAGAATTCTGAAAAACAATTTATTAAATTTTTTCTTTCATTTTTTTTTTTTTTTTTTTAGGGTGGGGGGGTGGGGGGAGAGGAGATCAAGAGTTATTTCCCTTGTCAAGGAAAATGACCTTTTTTCTTTATACTAACATCTCTATTTTTCCTGAATTGCAATCTTTTTCTGCTTACATTAAACTCAATACAAAGCCAAAAGGTAGATACCTACCTACATACATATATATATATATATATATATTTTGCTACACTAACTTTTTTTCAAAACTAACAACAATGTGTACATTATTTGAATCAAATTTTGAAATACATTTGTTAACTAATGATATTGACAAGGGTAAAATGAATGGCACTGAAGAGTTGTCTAAACCAATCATTAATTATAATCTTAGACAAAATCCACACCGAAACTCAGATGGAATTATTGTCATGCCTTAAATCTCTCTACTAAGGTAAAGAAAATGAATTAAGCTGTTGCAAAAGCTAGCATTACTACCTGTGGTGGGTAAAGCTGAGGATTAACAGGTTTGAAGCTGGAAGATATTGCATAAGGTATTTGTTCACAAGGCACATATAGAATGATTATATTTCAACATCAACAGAACAAATTAAGTGTTATGTCGAAATGTCCGTCCTCCCCCTCCTCTTCTCTATCCCATCGCCGGTAGCTCGGCTACTTTGATCGATGCCTTGCACCATTTTCTTTCCACGAAGTATTTCATTGATTTACATTTTCATGGAGCAGTAATAACACATCATTATGTACAAGCGATTTAATGGGTTTTTTCCATCCTTGATAACAACCAAGTTTCAGTATCTGCATCCGACATGGCTGCCAATGACTCAAGATAAATTACCTTCCCGATATATCTGGTCTACTGTTCCAGATTTTTCATATTTTATTTACTTAACTGCTGTTTTGGACATCTGAGTAAAAATGAAGAACTCGTCATTTCTGTGTCTAGACAAGATAATTTCCAATTTGTCAATACAATATTAAAGTGTTAATTATTTTCGCATAAAAATGTACTATGAAAATATATTACCATATAGAAAGTGCCAAATGAATTCCATTACGACATAATTAAAAAGGTACTGAAACCTTCTATCTTCACAGCTGTTTTACTAATTTAATCAACAGCTTGCATTAAGTTTCACGATCTGTGCGATATTTCACAGAATCTCAATTAATCATAGCTGCCTTCCACTTATACTGAGTTATCACATATGATTTTGATATATTGTGTTCATGATATCTTTGGAAGAGCAGTCATACAAACGGCTAAACAAACACACTTTTGCCCAAATGCATATAATTATCTCCATGAAGAAGTTCATGAACACTCAATGTTTTGTGTTTTTATGTGGAAATGAGAGTCTTGTAACGTTTTTGTAGAGAAGTATTGACTGAATTTGCTGACAAGGATGATGCAACTGTCAACATTTGTTCATACAACAAACTGTGGTACTGTTTTAACTCCAAATAAATTTTGGAACATTACAGCTAATTCAAATAATCTAAAAATACTGCCCAGTGAACCTGTCTGGTTGTGATAGATTTTTACAGTCTGATTATCCTATTCTATTTTTAGAAACAATGACCTTGACCATATCTATTAAAACAAATAAATAATGTATATATACTCTAATTTCACAATTCAACATAATTTCAGACTTAACCTATCTGAGATATTGTCCACAGAAATGAAAGCATGGTGCCCTCACAATTATAACATGTAAAACACATAGGTATACCACTGTAGTTCAAAACTTTATAAAAAAGATGATTTTACAAATCAACCTATGATCTGGGTAATACTTGTACTTCCGTAAAATCTGATTCATTAAATAGGTAAATGCATGTGCTTGTTTACTGAACTTGTGAAGCAGTTAAACTGAGATATTGTCCACAGAAATGAAAGCATGGTGCCCTCACAATTATAACATGTAAAACACATAGGTATACCACTGTAGTTCAAAACTTTATAAAAAAGATGATTTTACAAATCAACCTATGATCTGGGTAATACTTGTACTTCCGTAAAATCTGATTCATTAAATAGGTAAATGCTTGTGCTTGTTTACTGAACTTGTGAAGCAGATAAACTGAACATGGAAATATCTTCACTTCAAAATGATATCTGAATTGGGAGATATTTGAATTCATTTTTCAATACTGTAACTTGAATATATGTCTGAACTTGCCAATAACATGACTAAGTGGCTTGTAGGTGCTATTACATACCTGTAAACCTGTATAATTTCCAACAACAACACACTGGAACTACTAATTATACTGGGCAGCTATGAAGAATGGAAATTTACTCGGGATTTAGATACCCGATGGCCTAAACTAATCTACAGAAAACACTTATCCCTTCCATCAATATGCTGTCACTACAACCCTGTATTTTTCTCCTTCACAAAAGACAGATTTTATTTGGATGTTCAAATTAAACCTATACTTTATTTTAGTTTGTTTCACAAGGAGATTACTGTTGGAACTACCACGAGAAGACATGAACAGTAGAATTACTGAGGATTAGCCAGAAACTTTGTATGTAATAGAATTCTAGGTAATACCTAACCATATATCTACACATACCTTACACAGATGTCTTTCTTATGCTATTTCTTATTTGGAATGTTTCAGTTTAAGTCTTCTATTGTAAAAGTCATAACAGAACATAACTTTATTCTTCTACATATTCTCATACTGTTACTTTGAGAACTATAGTTTATATGTATAGCATTGTTATGTGTAAAAGTTTTTAAACTCCATCACGTAAGTCGACATAATGAATTTATTAACACATTTTGTGAAGAAATAAAATGGGACCTGGAACAGTAATTCTCCTTCTGTCCAAATTAACTGTAGTAACAGTTTTCAGTTTCAAATTTTTATTCATAAGAATCCTGAACTATCTCACATTGTCTAAATACAACACTGTCTATATAGAAATAACTGGCACCAGAAACCATTGTATTTCACCGAATGAAAATGGAAATTTCAGTAGAAATAACCTTCCTATTAAAATGAAGTAAAATTTCCTTTCAATGCCCTGGGTATCGATATTACCTTTATGTACAATACTTAAGACTGAGAGTCTTACTATTTAGTAGTGTTTTGGTCTTCAGTGAGTTTCATTACATAAACCAGTGACATGGAATCGTCACAACTCGGAGATACAATGGGTATTGATTTCTGTAAGGAATCTACATGTGGTAAGCAGCCTCTTGACAAGATCTTGCAGGTGGCATATACATGTATATAGTGAAACAAAAACATTCAAAATACTTCATTACAAAGATTAATCTACCACACAACTTGACAATCCAGGATACGGTAGCCAACAGAGAAAAAAAAATTCTTTCCCAACTTCATGAAATCAATCTGCTTTCTACAGTATGTGAGTAAATTTTGAACTATAAGATCAATACTTCTTGACACATTTCAATTTTGAACTTTAATTAACATTGGTATTTTTTTTACAGATTTTGAATTTCAATCAACCATAGATGTCTAATTCTACCTTAAAGGTCTCGAACCTTCAGAGTTACCTGACGGAGTTATTCTAAGGCAGCATATCTCATTTCCTATTTTCTTGGTAGTAAACTTTGTAAAATTGATATCTTTCTCCTTTTCGCAAGTCATTAATATTTGTTAAGACTTTTTACAGGACTGGATGAGACTTTAGAAGATTTTCAATAAGGTTGGAAATGTCTCCTTGAAAATGTGAGAGCATTACAGTGCAAGCAATTCTGATGAAGCAGTTTACAGGTATTGCAAGTGTTTTAAATCCTGCAATAAGCTCTAAAAAATAAACCAAATAATAACTTTTTTGGGCTCAAATTCAGTGGGCAGATTTATCACAGGACAATATAGAGGTGGGCTTAATACCAGACATGGGCTTATTACTGAATAACTACAGTCACAGATATATTATGTAATTCAAATATTTTGATCTCTGAATACATCTAGCTAATAACAGTAAAAGCAACAGAGGGAATCGTGTGGCTTCTAAAAGTTTTTCAGTGGTAATAATACAGATTCAGTCCTGATATCACTAAAAAACAGAGAAATAAATTTTAAAATACAACCAACAAAAAAATAATAATATTTTGCAGTGTATTGTACCCTTGTGTAGAATGGCTATAGGTTTCATATGATAAATTAGAACCGATATGGTAAATCTATTGTTTTGAAGGATTTTTAAAATAAATATTTTTATTTTCTATCAATACTGACAAACCTGACGTAGAAATGATTAAATTTACCTGTAAGCCAAACTGAGATAAATATGAATGAAGCTTCTAAACTGTAACTACATGAATTCTTAAGATGTTATTTATCTGTAAAGAAGATTTTGTGGGAGCAAATTTTTGGTATTTTGTTTAATCTTAAGTCATCTCTACTAGAGACAGCTAAAGAATTTATCTACAGTTGAAATTTCAGGGCCATTAACCCTGATCTGTGTATGGATGAACTGATATCTTTTTGCTCTTTAAATAACAAAGGATTTCAAACATCAACCACAAACTCAAAAAATCCACCTTTATGATAGTAATGTAGTAAAACAGGAATTTTTTCACAGCGCCTATTCAGGTGGAATCCTTTTATTGACTGAAGTTCTATTATGTAAATGCAAAACAAGCGATACGTATGAAGCTTTGTTCCTGTCCGGCACGACCCATCTAGGATTACTTAAAGACAAAAGGAATGTTGTACACTTCTGTGACATCACAAAGGACAACACGATAATTAAATTCAAAATGTACTGTCCAAATTTCAGGGTCATTGTGATCCTTCTTGGGACTATTCAATGTAATTTCTTGATCAAAATAACCAAAAAATCTTTAATCACCAGAAGCTATGTACGTACCAACATCATGGAGATAATTGAGTCCACTTTTCTCTCTCATTTATCACTACCAACTCCAGTTCAATATATCTGTAGCTTTAGAATGACAACATTCGGATGGTAGAGGTGTTTTTCGCAGTCTGAGCAGCCATTTTCTGTCATGGCAATGCAGGCACTGTTCTTATCTAACAACTACCTACTCAGACTTTACACTGTCATTGTATGTATCTAACTGCAATCTTGCTTTAATTAAGTCATATTCTCAACGTTCCTTTGTTAACTGCCAAGACAAGAATTCATTTTTTCAGTCCATATATAGGTTTATTTAAATTTATACCCATACCATAATAGGATTCATACACCTTTGATCAAAAATTTAAACAAGCTTTAACATGTGCTTTATTCATCAATATGCAAAATTCCTTTTAATTTAACCAGTCAACCGCTTACCAACATTATTTCTATACTTAAACACCATTTTTTTTAAAGATTCTTTTCAAAATTCCTCAAACGTAACACCAGAATCAAAGCAAATATCAGTACTGCTCATGATAATGTCTTCATGTATTGGAACAAATGAATGAGAAATAGTGAAAATGTACACCCAAGTTTCTGGTGCCATAAGATATCTAATATGTGATCCTGTACCAAAGAAAACAATTGCGAAAACAAATCTTGTTAATAAAACAAACTATGGTACTGTTTTCATTTCAAATAAATTTTGGAACATTACAGCTAATTCAAATAATCTAAAAATACTGCCCAGTGAACCTGTCTGGTTGTGCTAGAGCTTTACAGTCTGATTATCCTATTCTATTTTTAGAAACAATGACCATGACCATATCTATTAAAACAAATAAATGATGTACACTCAAATTTCACAATTCAAAATAATTTCAGACTTAACCTATCTTAGATATTGTCCACAGATATGAAAGCATGGTTCCCTCACAATTATAACATAAAAAACACATAGGTATACCACTGTAGTTCCAAACTTTATAAAAAAGATGATTTTACAAATCAACCTATGATCTGGGTAATTCTTGTACTTCCGTAAAATCTGATTAATTAAATAGGTTAATGCATGTGCTTGTTTACTGAACTTGTGAAGCAGTTAAACTGAGATATTGTCCACAGAAATGAAAGCATGGTGCCCTCACAATTAAATAACATGTAAAACACATAGGAATACAGCTATAGTTCAAATGAAATATTTATGCTGTCCTTGGAAATTCACACAACATATCGATTCTAATAGAACTTCTTCATTCAACCGTGAGAGACAAATAACACTACAAAACATACCTTAACCAAAATTAAATATAAATATTCTGTAACTACCTTCCATGAATAACTATCAGGGATGTTGATTACAACTAGAAGGAATAAATTCTATTCTACACAGGTTAGTTTTGGGGAGTATAAATCTTTGCTTTGTAATAGGCATACAGCATGACACTTAACCTTTAATGCTATGTTAAGTTTTCCCCTATGCATTGTTCAGCTCAATGGAGTGTATTATTTTGCACTTTTTAACTACATGAATTATTCTAATTATAATAATTTTCTAATTTTTTGTATTTTAACATATTTTGTCCTCATATTAAAACCAGTGTTGTAATACAATCATGACTGTTTCAGAAGCTCTGGAATTTCGTAAACATCTATTTATTGTCTAAACATCTACAGATGCTATTGTTTATACTCTGTGGTTTAAACATCTATAATTTCTATTGTTTAGGTCTATTATTTCTATGTTTTAAACCTATAACAAGGCTTTTGTGTAAACATTATGTATTTGATGTTTAAACTTATAGTTTCTATTGTTTAATTATCTATAGATCCTATTGTTTAATCATCTATAGTTTTTATTGTTTAAACATCTATAGTTCCTATTGTTTAAAGTTTTAGAGTTTCCATTGTTTTAACATATACTTTCATATGCATCTAAAAATTATGTGTTATGCATCTACTCCTCTGAGAATTAAAAAAAACTTTTATTCTAGTGATGAGCATTTCAAAGGTTAGATTTTAGAATGTAATTTTAAAGCAAAAAATCAATAAATTGCTGAACTACTTTATCAAATACAGGCATCAGAGTATGCAGAACAGGAAATCATTCATTTTCACATAATATTCTTAATTTATTCCTCGAGTAAAAACATTCTTTGTTATAATAACATTTTTGAAGACTTCATGCATGGAAAGAGAGATTTTTGAGGATATTCTTCATAATGAAGAGAGAGGCAGTTATTATGCTTTAATTTTTGCAATTTTCGCCAGTTTTTCCGTGATTAAAAAAGCAAGTTGAAATATTGATTTTCTGGTTTTAAAATATCAGGGAATGGGATTCACCATGTCAGAATTCACAAATTTGAATGTTTTTTGTTTGTGGTGATAATTAACACAAAATTCAATGGAAATCTACCCATGATATGAGAGTTATACCTTACCAATGAGAAAAAGTTCAAAATTGTTCACGCTATCAACCAAATCATGGGGGTGGTCGGGTGGTGCAGTGGTAGCTCATTCACCTTTCACCTAGCTGTCTGGGGTTCGAATCTCAGAAAGTGAAAAGGTACGGGGTCACCTGTCTGACCACGTGGGTTTCTGCAGGGTACTCAAGTTTCCTCCAACAATAAGACCCCTCACACACTTACTACCGGGCAAACAAGAGTGTCTAACATAAGTTGCTAAAACTTGTTTCGCAAGTGTTGTAAAATAAATAAAATTTATATTGTTTAACCAAATCACACTGTCATCTACACTGTCATAGATAAATGGTCCTTTTTCAGCTTAGATAACAAAGTATACAGAAACATGAAAGTCCAAGATATCAAGTTGGAATTTATCGTATATCAAATGATGTCCTACTTTCAGTCAAACATCCGAGCAGTACATCTTTAACATCTAGATATTGTATTATGTAAACATTTGGTGTTTCTATTTTGTAAACATTTCTAATCGTGCCCCGTGTATTTTATGTAAACCTTAACAGTTGTAGTATCAAATGAATATATGAAAAATTATAATATTGTAAAATGTGCATAAAATATGAAAATCTTAGGTCAATAAAAATGAATCAATTTTAAGAACAAAGAAATGGTCCCTAATTGTTTTGTGTCAAAATTAATTTTTCGAAGGCCATTCATATTTAATCTAATATCCATTTTTTTCTTTCAATAAATATATTCTCATTATGATCCAATGTGACTTGATGCCATTACATATTGACAAATCAGAGTTCCAGCAAAATGCTGGGATTTCATTACCTCATATTCATAGTCACTCCATTTTTGTACAGAGTGGATGTGAGGAAATTTAATTCTCCTGCCAGCGTACACAGGCATAATACTAGATCTGTCATTGAGTTTCTAACTCCACAAGCCAGTAGTTGATACTATAGCCTAATTCCATCCCAGTAGAATTCCCAGTAATAAAGCATCCCAGAGTATTGTGTACCAGCCTTTGGATGCAGTAGGACAGTTGGGAATACGCAGGGCTGACTTATCAATATGGTTATGAATGTTCCCACACGCCCTCTCCAATGTCAGTTTAAATGGAGGCTTGATTTAAGGAAGGCAGATTCACGGTGGCGTGTATCCAGTGAACGGTACGCCGAACCAAACGGCCCGGACATTATTCATGAATAAATGATACAAACCACTTGGTCAAACGTGACTGTCGGTGCGATCACAAACAACTGTTGGATGGACAGCAATTTAAGTGTACAGGCAAATTATTTGTGTTGTCAGTTCCATTGTGAAAAAAAGTACCACACAAATCCATATAAAAAAAGCATCACAGTTCGATATAGAATTTTTAACTGAAAGAGGCTGAATAATTCATTAAAATATACATCAGAATAATTTAGATATCTCAAGATCTTAATTCAAACATTTGGCTGAGCAGAAAAGGCACGAGCTGTTGCCAGGCCTTCAGTGTTTCACCATAATATCATTCCATCAGTACATTATATCCATTCACAACTCCTTGTAGAAATTTCTGCAGCTCAAAGCTTATGTATCCAAAGCCCCGCCTGTTGCTTATTCCACCACCATGACACCAGTACATTACATATTCACCAACAATTCCATCTACAAATTTTCTTGACTCAAAGCAATGCCCGAAGTATCCTGAACCAATTCTGATTGGAAACCATTAAATCATTAACACTGGGACGATATCTTCACTTTGAGAATGATAATTTTGAGGAATTCCTCCCTATTCTACCCAATCACATGATATCTGACTAGGAATCATTGTCTAGGTTCAAGCAAACCTCTTCAGATGATCTATATTCAACCTTCTGAGAAAAATATATCCCGATGTTCTTGTATGATCCTCTCAGTTGTAAAGCATAACTGGAAAACTGATTTCAAATGGTGCTAGAGTATAAACGTAGAAATCTAAGCACCATAGAAAACCAGGACTCCAGGTGAGCAGACATTCAGGATTTCTGCAACCTTACTGAAAGCCAATCTCAAACAAAACCCTTCATCACTTTCATGAAAAATAAACTCTTGCCCCAAATATTCAAGTAGTCGTTTGTAAATATATCAATAAATTCTATTTTTGTTTTGTATATCATAAACAATTTTCAAAAGAATAAATCCACTTAAACAGCTAAATTTCATATGTATGTTTTATACAAATATCTCACACACAAATACACACAAATATCTCACACACAAATACACACAAAAATATCTCACACACAAATATCTCACACACAAATATCTCACACACAAACATCTCACACCAAAATATTTTACACGCAAACGTCTCACACACAAACATTCACACCAAAATATCTCACACCAAAATATCTTACACACAAACATCTCGCACACAAACATTCACACCAAAATATCTCGCACACAAACATCTCAAACACAAATACCTCACACAAATCAACTCACACACAAACATCTCACACCAAAATATCTCACACACAAATATCTCACACAAAAATACATGTATCTTTCACACAAATATCCACCGAGTTGATCAATTTCACAATCAAATTTTCCATAAGTGTGAAATCCAAGCCAATTTCTAAATCAATTCCGAAAAACTGCACCAATCTATATGTTATTTCCTTCCCATCACATATCAAATGACCCAATCACAACATATTTATACCTGATACTTATCAAAATCGATAAGTTATTGTAAATCAACATAGGCAAAACAATTATAAAACGAATATTTTATAACGCAAAAAGGAAAAATCCAGCCTTTTCAGTGGGGATTGTAATAACGTAAAGGAGCAATTTGAAATCACAGGGGACTGTTTTCATGGTAATAAAACTCCTGGTCTATAGACACAGGGGACTGTTGTCATGGTAACATAACTCCTGGTCTATAGACACAGGGAACTGTTGTCATGGTAACATAACTCCTGGTCTATAGACACAGGGGACTGTTGTCATGGTAGTATAACACCTGGTCTATAGACACAGGGGACTGTTGTCATGGTAACATAACTCCTGGTCTATAGACACAGGGGACTGTTGTCAAGTTAATATAACTCCTGGTCTATAGACACAGGGGACTGTTGTCAAGGTAATAAAACACCTGGTTTATAGACTCAGGGGACTGTTGTCATGGTAACATAACTCCTGGTCTATAGACACAGGGACTGTTGTCATGGTAATGTAACTCCTGGTCTATAGACACAAGGGACTGTTGTCATGGTAATTAACTCCTGGTCTATAGACACAGGGGACTGTTGTCATGGTAACATAACTCCTGGTCTATAGACACATTGACTGTTGTCATGGTAATGTAACTCCTGGTCTATAGACACAGGGGACTGTTGTCTTGATGATATAAATCCTGGTCTGTATACACAGGGATTGTTGTCATGGTAATGTAACTCCTTGTCTATAGACACTGGGGACTATTTTCTTGATGATATAAATCCTGGTATATAGACACAAGGACTGTTGTCATGGTAATGTAATTCCTGGTCTATAGACACAGGGGACTGTTGTCATGGTAATGAACTCCTTGTCTATATACACAGGGGACATGGTACATTTTATACATGATGTGACTGGAATTCTTCTAACTTAACTTATCTGAAATCACAAAAAGGATTTAAAGTCAAACCTGTCTTTTAAGACCAACTAAGGAAGCAAGGAAAAGTGACCATTATAGGAAGGTGACCTTGAAGTTCAATCACTAGAAGGCCTAATTACACATTTAATTCATTTGTTTGTTGATCAGCGTTTAAGGTATATAGTCGATGTCCAAAATATGAAGTCTGTTTAATATTCTAAATACAGAATTTATAAAACAACAGATGTTGACAATACTGGGATCATAATGTCATGTAAGCTTGGAATTTATAGATAAAACAAAACAGTTATAAATAGCATGAAATTGCAAGACTTTTGAATGAAAAATACACTAAATGTTTAAATAGATATTAAGATAAAGGAATAGAATAAGGTGTTATTGACACAGGGAATGTGTCGTACACACAAGAGGTATGTATGTTCTAACCTTACTCCTCAATATGTATATGTTTTTGTTTGTAACATAAATATTCTTGAAATGATTGTATGCGAGTTTGTATGTGTACCATATAAGGGCATGCACATGTGTGTACTTATATGACACAAAGGAAATTCATGTGCGCATTTATTATTGTAAAATACACAAAGGATAGCAGATGTGTGTTTTACGTGTACATATAAAGGTTTGTGTGTGTTTATGTGTGTATATCATACAGGTACATGATAATGTGTATGTGTTCCAAGGATGTCACACATGTGTACATGTCCTCAATATATGGACACTACACCACCAACATCGCATGCACATGCTCAACCATATATTTGCACATTATACATAATTTATTCCAAAAACATGTTACACTTTTAAGATCTATCTTTTTTCATAAAAACAGCAGACCTAAGAAAATAAACACATGCTATACAATATCAGGACCACATACATAGATTAATCACTGGCCTATATTACAAAGATACCTGTTGCTGGCCTAGAGACGTTAAAATCATCCTGACCAATTCTTACGGCTCCGTGCTGCTAGTATTGTAGGTTATAAGGAGTAGTCACATAAACTGCCTCTATGATTCCTCAGCCAACACTGTCCAGAGAAGTCCTTTTCAACAGTCTTTTCCTCGTTGGTTACAGTTGTCTCTAGTGTAAAGCTTGAGGAGCCTTCTCCAAGGACTCTGGTAGCGACAATGGCTGACTAAGATACATTAACTAAGAGTCAGTGATGCAGAGAGTTGTGTTGCTGCTGATGCTGGAAGCAGGGATGAGCTTCCGTCGTTGTCGACACAAACGCCTCACCAATATTGGAAACAAAACTACGATTCTGGGTCACTCCTAGACAGCGGACTACATGGAGTTTACCCATTAGAGACTGCCATTATTCCAAAAAGTCAACAACAACAACAACATTTAGGTGTCAGATTTGCATATATTTGTGCGAATGAACTCCTAAATGCACACATATGATGTTTATAACAGGTTTTTTGTGTAAGAAGTCATACATATGTAGCGGTGATCTTATGGCTTCTCGGATATAAATTGGCACAGAGGAGAAAGGCTTGACAAGATACATAGATCCATAGTGCGGAAGAATAGTACAATCAATGAAAGCCTGCTTCACACATGCTATTTGTGCTGGAGTGTTTCTCAGGATGAGCCAGATGATACCGAACTACGGCCACTGTACTGATGTTCAATTCATCTGAAGGCGGCTCTCACGGTCTCCCTCATACAATCAACACGATATTAACCTTCAATTAATGCCACATTACTTGCCTCCATGGCCAATCAAGGAATACAAACACTCATTCAGCAAGCTCCAGGAAATTTTAAATAAATAAATTATGATAGCAATGAATTCCTGTTTTGAAGAATCATCTGCACTTCTTATGGTTTTAAAGTATATATGTATACAAAAAGCACATAAAGTATGTCTGCATATGGAGTGCAAGCGATCACGTCACTTCACCAGAATTTCTACTGATAGCTTGTGTGTGCAGTATAACCTGTGTAATTCCGACCTGTGGTCAGCCTAGCCTCCATGTCCTCAGAGATGGACTTATCTGGTCACACTCAGTCTCAATACTGACAACTTTTATATCTCTGTTCCTGCCCCAGAGACCTCATAAAAACGTTGACGACCATAAAAGGTGACATGTTCGGTGAGCCTCGCGAGTCTAATTTGATCACAATGGTGACCCTGGCCTTACTGTTTAGGTTTAATCAATATAATAAGTTATCAGATGGTATTTTATGTACCTCTAAAACTGCAATGTAAACTAGGTGGGATTGTTTCCTTAAAACAAAGACTTGGTCAACCGATATCCACATACTAGCTATACTACAAACAATAGGCTTTACAGCACTGCGTGGTCACAGACCAATGCTTTAAGTTATTAGTTGTATATCTGTTGTTTTTATCTTTTCAATGAGAGACAATAGCAACAAGGGCAGACAACCCTGTTAAGTACAGTCAATACAATTGTTTGAAAATAATATCTGGAGACAAATACTACTCACAAGGAGTAGATAGCATTACTAAGCAAAATGTTTCAGTTCTATTTTTTTATTCTTTTGGAGGGGTTGGTGGTGGGGGAGGGGGGCATTTTTTGTCTTTTTCTTTGTTTCAAAAAAAGGTTAAAAAAAAGCGAGTGTATCATAACAATTAAAAAAAGCCTCAGTTTGAAAAATCACATCTCCATTTCTCTGAATCCATTTCTGTTTATTTTTTCTGTTTTTAGCTGCTATATTGTACACTTTATGTGCACATGCACATGAAAAGTTAAAAAATAATTTCGAACTAAGGGAAAAAACACTGCTGAGATGACCTACTTTGACAATCCCAAGCTAAAACCAGGACTGTTCTGGCCATGATTAACTAGACTAACAAAGTACAGTGAGCCTTTATACAAAGATTGAACAGTTAAAATATTCATTGCCAGTCAAAGCTTGCAGGCATGTGACAAGTGCAACAGTCAAATATGACTTTAGCATAAACAGGTTGGAAATTAACGCTTTTTCAACAGAATGTGTCAGCTATTGTCAGAAATTTTTTTCTCAAAAAAAACAATACAAAACAAAATCAGGAAAAGTGAATGAAATAATTATTTCATCTAGTTATAGCTATAAAACACAAAAATTGTTTTAAGGAATGTAACAAGCTTAAGTCATTTATCAGAGGAGATCTCCAAGGCAATGGGCATAATATTGTAATTGTCATTTTTCAACAAATTCAAGTCTTTGTGAATATGTTGCAAAAAAAAGAAACCACACACACACGCACGCACGCACGCACGCACACACACATCACCACACACACACCACACACACACATACACATAGAAAAATGGAGTGATATGCTTATGTGGTTCGAGTTTAATCCTCAAGAGAGAAACATCCACAAGGAGGACAGTAAACAATCAATATCGTTATATCTGACGATGAAGATCATGTCCCAGGTCACTATCAAACACTCTACATACACTATAGACACGGCACATCCCTTAACAAACTGCCCAAGCTATTGTTCTTTATAATGAAATCATGCTTGGCTGTTGAAAGAAGCACACCAGCTATACCAAAACCATTATATATGTTACCGTCATCTACAAAAAAAGCCAATAAAAGCATTTACAAAATCAGATTATGGAAAACCGTCCGACTGTGTGACTACTAAGGCTGAATAAGTTTGGAATAACAAAAAACACACATAGCTATTCCATAGGGGGCTTCCATTGGCATTTCAGCTTTATCATGTCTCCATCAATGGGTTTTACACCTCTGTTCATATATAGAATGCAGAACTATATATGTTTAAAATATTGTTGAGTTTTTGGAATACAGTTTTATTATCAAACTGGTATGTGTTTTGTGATTATATAAACAATGTATTAATTCTCGAGTATACACGATGTATCAAATTTGACATCAGCACCTCTTCACATCTTGATTCCAAGTTAAATTCCCCTTCCTTAACAAGACCTTTCATTTCCCTTATTCCTAGGATAGATCAAGCTGACATTATAAAATATTTCTTACCGATTATAATCATACCTCATTGTGGGCGGTCCTTATTCAAGATAGATCGAGCCGACATTCCAAAATATTTCTTACCGATTATAATCATATTTCATTGTGGGCGGTCCTTATTCCTATGATAGATCGAGATGACATTCTAAAAAATTTCTTACAGATCATAATTTTGTTTCATTTTGGGCACTCCACAGCGTTAAAAGTGCAAGTACACATTGAAATGCTTCAACCTAAGTGGTTCTAATTTGCACTTCATTAGGAAATATATAAATATCTCATGTCTTTAGCTGTTAAATTGTTTCCCTCTACATCAGACTGGGGACAACGTATTCCAATCGTAAATTACCAATATTTACACCATCTAGTCAACCGGTATCGGACAAAATAGAAAGATGATAGAAATGTGCAATAATGCGATCAATTTTATCATATTTCAGGTATTCTCAGATTAATGAATTTCTATTGGTTGGGCGAGTAGAGGAGGAGTGACTGACCGCTTGTTGTGGCCAGGTGGCTGTGTGGGAGAGCCTCTAACAAGCCATCTAGACCAATTAAGGTAAATTTGTTTGTCTTGCATATCTAAGGTCACATTTGGACAAAAGTACATGACGGTAAACAATCTCAGCTACAACACTACTGACAGAGCTATAGCTGTGCAATTATTTAATACAAATATCTATATACAATGTCATTAATTCTTTCATGTAGGACTTATTGTCTAAAATCTTTGTTGGGTGGGACAATGGTAACGCAGTCGGCTATCATCAGGTTGACTGAGGTTCGATTTCTTGATCAGATGTGAAGAGGTATCAGGGTCAAATGCCCAATCAAGTAGGTTTCCCCAGATATCTTAAAATTCCTTCAACAACAATCTGAGCCAACCATTCCTTCCCCTAATATTACCAGAGACATTATCACCATGGATACGTATACAATTCCCAGGAAAACTGAAATCACAGGAAATATGTCTATATCATACTTCAATATAACTGCTTTTAAAGTGACATAATTCTTGTGCAAAGCAATTTGGTAACAGCAGCTTAATTTGCCAATATAATTTTGTTTTGACGACATTGTTAAATGTCTTTCGGCATCAGAAAATTAAGTAGAAATGGAATTACCTAATGATGCATACTGTTGGACAATTGATCGACACAGGGTTTTACCGTAACAAAACACCAGTATGCATCCATACCAACTGCTAACAGTATCTCGGTGTTGGGACTAAAACATTCTCGTCTTTTCTATCTATATATCACCTTGTCACCGGAGTTGTCACTGACAGCTTGGGTAATGAATATTGAGAAGATTTAAGGTCAACGAATATAACACATCAACCTTCATAAGTAGGATCAGCTTCTGCCTGTATTGGTATCATGTAATCGTCACAAATTTTATTAAGATGTTGAAATTACCAAATTACCAGCTTCTTAGGACAGCAAAGACATTGATTTTCAAAATTAAGGCCAAGAGCTATCTTTGTTCTGGAAGAATGACATCCTCAATGACAGCATGCTTAGTTTAAGGTGATCTTAACAACAAGCCTAATGCATTATACTTTTTTCCCTATTCTCAGGATACATTAAACTCTACCATAAGGAGTGACAATTTAGGTTAAGCTTCTTGGCATTTTTAAAGCAAGCACACAAGTGACTGTACTTAAAGTACATATAAACTTATCTGTTGACAGATGATGACCCATATCTAGAAAGCTTCCTTGGTGACGTAATTATTAGATTTTTCAAGACCGAATAAATACAAGAAGAATTTTTTGTTCGTAGAAGCTCAAACAGGCTTTTTGCTCTTTTACCATGAAAATGAAAGATTTCTAAATGTATGTGAAAAAAAAATCAGTTTGCTTCCAATGAATTGTACATTGAAGCCCGGTTTGATAATAGGATGCAAATTGAACCAATATGTCTCATGTCATTAAGACCTTGTGTGTGCTGTTAAAAGCTTTGAGATGAAATCCAACCATCACTCATGTCATTATGTAACTGATATAGCTGTGACCCCTTTTGACCTTTGACCACAAATGACCTTGACCCGGATTTATTTTATTTTCCAGGCAACAGAAAGAAAATGAGTAATTATTTGAACTGTGAAACAAGAAATTGAACGACAAAAATCAAAACCACAAAATTTCCTCTTGAGCGAAGAACCACAAAGATGACTCATAAGAGTTCTGCAATCACCCCTACGATAAAAGCTGCCTGTATCCCTGATTTAATCTTTAGAGATCACACATGTTAGCAGAATCTGGACAAATTAAAATGGTTTAAGGTCAGTGATTAAAACTTTAGAATCCATTATTATATTGGAAATCAAACCAAGATTCATAACCCTACTATAAATATAATATTGTAAGGCATAAAGTATACCTCCACAAACACATATAAAAAATTTCAAAACTTTCATAGAAATACATCCTATTGTGTTCTTTTTTCTGTTGGTTTTAAGCAAACTTTTGTGCTGTCCACTGAAGACATAATCAGTAATGGTCTTTAGTCTTCATCCCTTTCCATGGGATTCAGTTCCAGGTTGTTTTAATCTCGATCTGGTTTCCAGAGATTCAGTCTCTACCTGTTGCCACTTTGTTCAAAAAGTTTTCATCCGGTTTCCAAAGAGTCAGTCTATATCTAGTGCCTGGTTGTTCTAGTGTCCATTCCATTCCTTGTGATTCAGTCTAAATCTGGTGCCTGGTTGTTCTAGTGTCCATTCCATTCCCTGTGATTCAGTCTATATCTGGTGCCTGGTTGTTCTAGTCTCCATTCAATTCCCTGTGATTCAGTCTATATCTGGTGCCTGGTTGTTCTAGTCTCCATTCCATTCCCTGTGATTCAGTCTATATCTGGTGCCTTGTTGTTCTAGTCTCCATTCCATTCCCTGTGATTCAGTCTATATCTGGTGCCTTGTTGTTCTAGTCTCCATTCCATTCCCTGTGATTCAGTCTATATCTGGTGCCTTGTTGTTCTAGTCTCCATTCCATTCCCTGTGATTCAGTCTATATCTGGTGCCTTGTTGTTCTAGTCTCCATTCCATTCCCTGTGATTCAGTCTATATCTGGTGCCTTGTTGTTCTAGTCTCCATTCCATTCCCTGTGATTCAGTCTATATCTGGTGCCTTGTTGTTCTAGTCTCCATTCCATTCCCTGTGATTCAGTCTATATCTGGTGCCTGGTTGTTCTAGTGTCCATTCCATTCCCTGTGATTCAGTCTATATCTGGTGCCTTGTTGTTCTAGTCTCCATTCCATTCCCTGTGATTCAGTCTATATCTGGTGCCTGGTTGTTCTAGTGTCCATTCCATTCCCTGTGATTCAGTCTATATCTGGTGCCTTGTTGTTCTAGTCTCCATTCCATTCCCTGTGATTCAGTCTATATCTGGTGCCTTGTTGTTCTAGTCTCCATTCCATTCCCTGTGATTCAGTCTATATCTGGTGCCTTGTTGTTCTAGCCTCTGTCTGGTGTCTGGTGATCCATTCTCCACCAGAGCACTGATTTCAAATGGTGCTAGACTCCTTAATATACTAAATCTACCCACCACTTGAGACCAGACCCTTGAGAAGACAGCAATGGTCCCATTTCTCTTGTAACGATCCACCAACTCATAGGTAACAAGAAATCCATACAGCTCATCTGACTTCTAACTTTAAACAAATATCATGACAAACTTGTACCTTTCCATGGTAACACTTTTTCCAAGGCAATCGTTTAATTTTCCATTGTGACAAAATTTCCATGGCAACTATGATCCCCTATTCCTCCTTACATCATAGAGATGTTTACCCATCACATACAACATTAAATTGAATATTCTCCCAAATTACTTAAGCATCATTCTTTATCATTGAAAATGTTCTTTTTCATAGCTACAGCATCAACTGACCATCTAATGACAATACTTGGCAACTGAAAAAAACATAACTTGTCTTTTAAGAAATTCAGTTCACACAGAAGCAATTTAATTTTTCCAACCCAATCGATTAAATTTCAATATATGTAAACTCTTTCAAAGCAAGAAAATAACCATGGAAACAATGAACCTCTATGAGATAACATAATTTCTTTTGTGACTTTCAATTTTTGTACAAATACAAATTTTCATGGCAAAGTTCCATGGTTATGCTTTTCTCGTAACCATTTAACTTTTTGTTGAGCACAACTTTTTTGGCAACTTAAACTTTGTGTTATTAAACAAATTCCTTGACTACATACACTATCTGAGGTAACACAATTCCCATAGCAACCATTCAACTTTTTGTGGTAACACAATTTCCATGGCAACCATTAAGCTTTTTGTGGTGACATAATTTCCATGGCAACAATTCAACTTTCCGAGGTAACATAATTTCAATGCTATAGCAACTCTAAAAACTCCTCACTAACACAAATCAATGGAAACCAAATTGCCTTTAAAAGGCAAAGTGTTTGCTAACACAATTCTGTCTTTGTAGCTACAGACACAACAAGTATATAACCTACACACTTCAAAAATACACAAAAATGAAACTGGTTTCTTTTCTTTGGTCACCTTGACAAAGTTCTAGAATATTTCCCTTCACTCCCAACACCATCAGATTCAGCGAGTTTTAGATAAATGTGGTTTAGTTCATGTATCCTGGATATGTAGTAAGTTAATCTAACCAAAGATCATATTCTTAAATTCTGTTTTTTTGTTTCTGAATTACACAATAATTGGTTGGAGTTCAGGCAAACTCTTGATACAACAAAACCTAGAAGTGACAGACAGTGAATAACACAAACTAATACGTTCATGAAATATGCATACATTGGGCAAGTTTCTCGCATGTTGACAGTACAGATTATTATTTTTATTTTAGTTTTTTCTTCTTCAATTCAACTGTTAATTTTGCAAGCTAGGCATGTTTCATGTGAATATGCTTCTATAACCCAAACTAGTCAATGCCATATTAAACATTCATGAGTTGTGCAAATATTTTTCTACAGACAAAGCATCCAAGAGATTCCTGATCAGGATGTAGTCTCATATTAACAAATAAGTTAAAAAAAGGCAGATTGCAGAAAAAGAAAAGCAAACTTTTCTACTGGAGATCACAATTCAGTAGTTCAATTGTGTATTTCCTCAAATATATTTCAAATTTAAACCAATTTTATGAGGGATAAAACGAACTATTCAAGGCCAAGGGCTCAGAATTTTAAAATTATGCTTTCCTTCTGTGATTTTAAACTAACTTTAAATGAATTTCAAAAATTAGTACTTTCTTTTTCTTTTCAGGACTGTGAAGCCCCTATATAAATTATTCGATTCATTTTGGTTTAAAAATCAAATACCTCTCTTCAAAGTACGTGTATATTGACGTTTGCAAGATATATAACACTTAGTAAGTTGACCCAGCTTTCAGATTTAGGATGGCCATAACCATAAGCATTCAATAGCAATTTTTTTATTTTCTTTTTTAGCGGAAAATGATAATTAAATTCACAGCAATTTTGACAACAGGATACGGAATCAAAATATTCCTGCAACAGGAAACTGGTTACTGCAGTCAATTAAAACAACTGCTTACATCAAGGATGAACAGGGAAGCACTATTTTTAGTGGGGAGTGAGAATTTCTAACCTAAATCAGTGAGAGAACCATATTCTCAGAAATAAGAGTCAAACCATTCTTCATGGAATGATTTCCTATTTTGTACAATATTTTGTGGAGAATCAGATGTATGGATGTTACCTGTAGTTGAAGTCTGTCAGCTTCTTCTCGTCTCTTTTTGGCGTAGAGATCTTGCTTCTGTATAAGTTCTTTCTGCAGAGCAATCTTCTCAAGGAGCTGTTCGTATTGGTCATGGCGAACCTCACTCTTGGCCAGATCCCACTTTTCCGACAGATGTTCATGGCGCTGCAACAGAAACAAAAAATGATCAATACTTATTTGTCTATTACAGCGCTATTCAAATTTTAATGCTGTATTTGGTGGGGTTTTTTTCTCCCTTTATCCGACTTTTTTTTTATTTGACTTTCAATTCAGACTTTTAACTTTTCTGTAAAAAATCTAACAAAAAACTGAAAGCTAGTTCAAGAATGAACCTGGTCATCCGTTTTTGTGTCAATGAAAAATTAACTGAAATCAACATGAACCTTTAAGTAAGTATGATACTTATCAAAAACCAGAAAATGTCTGAAATTTGAATGCCTAAAGCTTCCAATTGCAAATTATTATCATCGTCAAATTTCTATAGATAGGAACAATGACCTTAACACAATAGAACACATTCTCATTATACATATTCCTCTACTTGATTTCATCAAAATCATTGAGGAGTTAGGTTTAATGCTCTGGAGGTATAATATTAATATTTGACATGAAAAAGACGCACCAGGATAGACATGGCTGCCATAATTTTCAAAGAGAAATGGCACATGATTCCAAATTCAAGTTTCAATGAAACACATTTAAAATCTGCTTCTTTCAGGCCAGGTGTTTCGAGAAAGTAACAATATTCCACTTCATCTATTTGATATTTTTCATTGTATTTTTTCACCACTGGCTTTGTTTAACCTATTTCATCAATAAATGAGCATTACTTCATCACAAGTAATATATTATACAATTCTTCAATTTTTTTTTAAACATCCATCAAACCAACGATATCATTGTTTAGTTTAATTATTTAAGGATGCAGGCAGAGAAGAATATCCTCTGTGTATATAAAAAAGAATTTTTAATTGATATTTTCTAGATTATTTAAATCAAAATTATTTCGTAAATGAAGTTTACGTAATTAAATTAGAGTAACAGCATATTCCATAATTTCTAAAGCTGTACATCTAGGGCTAATGTTTGATGTAAATAGAAGGACCAAACAGCTGGAATCCATTTTGTTTGAACAGAAACAGTATTTAGTACTTAAAACTCCAGGGACACGGCATTCGCTCTGATGGTACAACACTAATAGCAAAGTCATGTTTCAATGTAAACCAAGCATAGTATTATTGATGTGGGCTCAAAAATCAGTACTGTGTTCTCATCGACCAAAATAATCACTTAGTCAAGTAATATGCACTGGGATTACTAAGTATACCAACGCATTCTTACAGATCACCAATGGCCGAAACAGTTACATATATTCTAATCAATATTACATTCTGGTAAACCTATCCTGGTGATCTCTGCATAGGACAGCGAGCGAATCGCACGTCTGCCGATCACAGGAAAGGCGGCTTCCATTTTGACATGCAGATTGACTCGTCGCAATATGCAAGACAACGTTAGCTGCTTACACCATATTGGAAACCAGCATGGCTTCCACTAATACCACATCTGTATACCACTTTGGTTCTGACAACTGAAATCCTAAATATTCTGATCTGACCTCCTAGTGAATGTACAAAGAACACATAAATGTTTCATTTGTATCAACATGTTTCTTTGCAGTAATCAAGTATACCATTGGGAAATCAAATTGATATATATATAAGTACGAACTGGTTTTATTGAAACTCGCTTTCAAAGAGAATGGTCTTAATTTAAAACAGAACTAGTACACCTTACATGTCGATCTACCATATTGGAGTAATGTGGTTTGGAATTGCAGTAGGTTACAACGTTGGACACGATATCTACCTAAACATCTCTACTATATAGAATCTATACAATAAAGACATCATGGTGCAGGTTTAAAAAAAGCGTGCCAACATGAAATTCCACGTACAAAAAATGGCCTCCTTCTTTTCTCCAACACATTGTGAAGATGTAAAACGAAATAAAATATTTTACAAAGTCAAGAACTTAATAGTTCTAACGTCTGGAAAAGGATCCACCACATGTTCTGTTTCTCCATATTTAAATTCATAAAATGACACGATTCAGAATCAAATTGGTTGGACCATATCATGCAACCCAGTGTTTGAGCATTAACATCAAAAGAAACCATCATTGATTTCACAGCATTCTAAAAGCAGACATGTTGGCACCAGTTCGACATGAAACAAGCTGTACATGGAGCTACACTTTCCTTTGATCTCAAAAACCAATTCCACCACTCAAAAGTAAAGCAAGCATAAAATTGAATCTGATGCAACAGTGTTGAACAGGTCTGTATACCAGTTGTAGTTTTGTCCTTATCGACACTAGAACTATTCTTCATGCCGAAACTTGTCCTAATTTCAGAATTCCTAGCTCTTATTTTCCAAGCTCGAACAGCATTGGCAATACTATAGCTACTAGGAAATGTGGATTCTCTGGAAGCCTGTTACATCAAGTTTGGATCAGGTCTGTTTGATCTTAGAATTTCATCAGTCCACTGTCTTTATTATATCTGTTAGCAGATATAAAGATACTCACTGAAGAAATATAGTGTTGAATTTGTGAACATATTTCGAACTTCTGTTGCCTAGCAAATTTTTATAAATTGAACTTCCTGTATGTCTTTATGTCTTTCTAAAGGTATCAATGAAACTAATGATGATGTTCTAAGAAGCCGTACTCCAAATTAACTGTGATATACCATAAAACAAAATATGCAAACCGTGCTGCTTTCCTAATTAACCATGTTTCATACGTATTTGCTAAAAGCTTCAAAGTGAACACATCATAAGCTTTCAATTGACCATGATCAATACGCTATTTCACTTCAGCTGATTAGAACACCAGTGTAGCTCAGCATTCTGATTGTTTCATTCTTTCACTAAAAAAACAGAAGAATAAATAGGTCCAATTAAGCAATGGCAAGAACCTTTAAACTTTTTCAATACATTCACTTTTAATGTTTGAGAAAAATCACTTTTCTATCTGGGACCTTGACATAATACAGCTCAAGGTTAGTCAAATATAGCCTCAAGGTCAAGACAGATCATCAGCACACCACATGTCCCAAAACAAACCAGTCAAATTTAGAAATTACAAGACAATTGTAAAATCTAGTGAATAATTTATGTATCATCAATGAAGTGTACATAATCATCCAGTAACTATTAGACTCCTGAGACTGTGGTAAGAGTTGGCAGATGTACTTGATCCCATAGGACAGCATGCTGCCAGAAAGCAAGGTCTCCTGAGCAATCAAATGCCTTTGGGTTTGGACATTTTCAATACCTTACAAAGTCAGGATCCTGTCCCTTTAAGTAGAGAGGATCCTTGCAGGTAATGTTATAAAGGCAAGCCCCTAGAGCCATATGATTCCTTAAAGTGAGGTTTCATAGATCCATAAAATTCCTTACACGGAGGTTCCTTAGAGCCTCAAATTCCTTTTAGGGAGGTTGCTTAGAGCCTCAAATTCCTTACACGGAGGTTCCTTAGAGCTATCAAATTCCTTATAGGGAGGTTCCTTAGAGCCTCAAATTCCTTACAGAGAGGTTCCTTAGAGCTATCAAATTCCTTATAGGGAGGTTCCTTAGAGCCTCAAATTCCTTACACGGAGGTTCCTTAGAGCTATCAAATTCCTTATAGGGAGGTTCCTTAGAGCCATCAAGTTCCTTACAGAGAGGTTCCTTAGAGCCTCAAATTCCTTACACGGAGGTTCCTTAGAGCCTCAAATTCCTTATAGGGAGGTTCCTTAGAGCTATCAAATTCCTTACACGGAGGTTCCTTAGAGCCTCCAATTCCTTATAGGGAGGTTGTTTAGAGCTATCAAATTCCTTACAGAAAGGTTTTTTAAGCCATCAAATTCCATATAGTCAGGTTCCTGTAAATTCAAACATTTAGAATCTTGAACTGAATTTAGAGGAACCTGTGAACTATTGACTAATATCCTTGTGAAACTGGAAAACCAGATGATGAGACAGGAGTCTGTGGTGAGATATAGTATGGAAAGTTCACACCCTATCATCACAAATTCATTCTATTTCAAAGCAACTTTATTTTGTTATTATTATGCTGTGACTTCCACATCTCAGCTGCTAACATATTTTGTAGCCTTTATGTCATTTTTCATAAACATATATATTTTTTTTGCGAAGTCCTTTTTCCTCATGCTTACATCAATCCAAAAGACAAAGATGTTGAAGTTCAATATTCTCCATAACGAATGGATTCAAAATCTTTAAACGAAAATATAACAAAACAGGTTTGTAAAAAGACATGAAGAGGCATTGCCAATGTTATTCAATAAAGCATGGCCGTATGGTAGCTTGAGAGATCCGATCACTCCTCAACTCATTTATCACCAATAGTTGAAGAGTAGAAAGCTAGAAATGGCTTGTCGTAGAACCAGGACTAGAAATCTTTGTCTTACAATTTCTTTGCAGTTCCATTAAAACCGTAAAAAAACATAGCAAATTGTCAGACAAACCTGGCATACGAATCTATTTCACGATAATTGAATCATTGCGAGAGTAATATCGCCACTAAACATAGTGACGTGACGTCATGAATCTTGGTCGGTTCTAAGCTTGCCTAATGTAAAAACAAAGTGTGATTACTTTAACGATCCTGGGGATATTGAGCTGTGATTCGTATTATTCTTGACATACACTCCGGTACAAGAAACGTTTTTACAAAACCAATGGGAGGAGAAAAGCTATCATGATCCTAATGGAGGACATGACTATTCTTCATAAACACAAGGTTTATTATATCAATTGAAAACACGAATTTCAAAGAACACCAGCGATGAATTTTGAAGTTTTGAAAATCATTGCTTATGCAATATGTAATTTCATGGTATTCTATTTGCAATGAAATGTTTGTATAAACATTTTATGACAATTTCAAAGCTCAAACCTTCAGATATGTTGTTGGTGTTTGAAAAAATGCCAAAGTCAGCAAGATGTTTCGAAAGGAAAATCACAATCGTCCTATCTTATTTCTTGTATGCAAAACAGCAATAAAAGGTCTTTTAACTTCATACAAGCATTTTAAATGTGACTCAAAACGGTACGCCATTTACTCATGAAATGGGCCGACATTTATTGCAGATAGGTTGTCAGGTTTTGCAACCCTCACAGTAGTTTGTAAGCCAGTACTGTTATATACATGGTCTTCCTTCTACATTAAGACATGGTACTACAGATATGTTGCATGTTCAGACTTAATTTGGAGCATTCCACTGCCTTCATAACATCACTACAGCAGTCACACTGCCATATTTTAGTTTGGCTTGGCCTAATTTGAAGCATCATGGGATATCAAACCCGCCAATCCAATGCCAGCATAACAGTATTCAGTTGTATACATATAACCCTTACTTTGCATGTGCAAGATCATAAAATATTTATGTTTAGTTATTCGGGGCAGTAATGTAGTAATGGTGGGACATATTCTATACAAGAAACACAAAAATTTCTCTAGACCCTAATAGATTTGCTCATAAAACCAAGAGAAAAACACATTATATATTTTACAATGGATATATGTGAACACTTTACGAATATGTAGATATACTAACATGTATTTGTATAAATGACTCATTCTTCATTTTTTTTTTTTTTTTTTGTTCGATTACTAAATGTAGAATGTCAGAAGTACATTTGGCTGTCCATCTTGCTGTTTACCAAAGTTACCGCTTCAGCCATAAATAATTGTTATACTGCTGTGTGCAATTTACTTCTCTCTATGTAACTCCAAACTCTAATATCAAAATTAAATAACGAAAGATCAAAGGACCATAACTCTGTTTAAAGTGAGACAGCTGATGCCTGATTTCAGCCTATAACTCCACTATTCAAAATCATTATCGAATACAAACCTGTAATGCGCAAATACTTTATGAAATATACCACACAGAGAGTGATAATTGACGAAGTGAAAGGGCAAACTGGTGTAGGAATATTGGTTTGATATTCAGTATAAAAATCGGATAACACTAGCATTAATGACAAATTTTTACATCATCAACAGCTCTTTATATCATCAACAGTTCCTTATATTATCAACAGATCCTTATATTATCAACAGTTCCTTATATTATCAACAGATCCTTACATCATCAACAGATCCTTACATTAATGACAAATTTTTACATTATCAACAGTCCCTTACATTATCAACAGATCCTTATATTATCAACAGTTCCTTATATTATCAACAGTTCCTTACATTATCAACAGTTCTTTATATCACCAATAGCTCTTTACATCATCAACAGCTCTTTACATCATCAACAGTTCCTTACATTATCAACAGTTCCCTACATTATCAACAGTCCCCTACATTATCAACAGTCCCTTACATTATCAACAGATCCTTATATTATCAACAGTTCCTTACATTATCAACAGATCCTTACATCATCAACAGATCCTTACATTAATGACAAATTTTTACATTATCAACAGTCCCTTACATTATCAACAGATCCTTATATTATCAACAGTTCCTTATATTATCAACAGTTCCTTACATTATCAACAGTTCCCTACATTATCAACAGTCCCTTACATTATCAACAGTTCTTTATATCACCAATAGCTCTTTACATCATCAACAGCTCTTTACATCATCAACAGTTCCTTACATTATCAACAGTTCCCTACATTATCAACAGTCCCCTACATTATCAACAGTCCCTTACATTATCAACAGATCCTTATATTATCAACAGTTCCTTACATTATCAACAGATCCTTACATCATCAACAGATCCTTACATTAATGACAAATTTTTACATTATCAACAGTCCCTTACATTATCAACAGATCCTTATATTATCAACAGTTCCTTATATTATCAACAGTTCCTTACATTATCAACAGTTCCCTACATTATCAACAGTCCCTTACATTATCAACAGTCCCCTACATTATCAACAGTCCCTACATTATCAACAGATCCCTATATTATCAACAGTTCCTTACATTATTAACAGATCCCTACATTATCAACAGTCCCTTACATTATCAACAGTTCCCTACAATATCAACAGTTCCCTACATTATCAACAGTTCCCTACATTATCAACAGTCCCTTACATTATCAACAGTTCTCTACATTATCAACAGTCCCTTACATTATCAACAGGTCCTTACATTATCAACAGTTCCCTACATTATTAACAGATCCCTACATTATCAGCAGATCCCTACATTATCAACAGTTCCCTACATTATCAACAGTTCCCTACATTATCAACAGTTCCTTACATTATTAACAGATCCTTACATTATCAACACATCCTTACATTATCAACAGTTCCCTACATTATCAACAGTTCCTTACATTATCAACAGTTCCCTACATTATCAACAGTTCCTTACATTATCAACACATCCTTACATTATTAACAGATCCTTACATTATTAACAGATCCTTGTGTTCTAATGTTATCATCATATCCTTATATAATAAAAAAAACTGATCAAATCCTTAACATTAAAGACAGATCTAACACTCTTGAAAATTCATGATGAGGTGATAAGAGAAAGTGCCTTTTGCAGAGGTGTTGAGGCATCTGTAGCCAGTACAACACTCTCCACTTTTGATTTCAACAGTGGTGTTTGACAGAAACAAATGACACACAACCGTTATCGCCTTGCCGCCAACATGGCGTGTGTTCTTGCAGTGTCTTTGAAATGGTCCTATCTAGGATTGCCATTCCTTGACTGCCTACTGCTGGAACTGTCTTCATTGATTTCTGTCACTATTGAATAGAAAAAAAACACACCAAACATCTGAAGGTATGTTATTTGTTGGTCAAACTCACTTATAAGATACCCAGAATAAACAGGTATGTGAAGACAACTGTCAACCTCACTCACCAGGTACCCAGGACAAACAGGCATGTGAAGGCAACTGTCAACCTCACTCACCAGGTACCCAGGACAAACAGGCATGTGAAGACAACTGTCAACCTCACTCACTAGGTACCCAGGACAAACAGGCATTTGAAGGCAACTGTCAACCTCACTCACCAGGTACCCAGGCCAAACAGGCATGTGAAGGCAACAGTCAACCTCACTCACCAGGTACCCAGGACAAACAGGCATTTAGAGTCAACTGTCAACCTCACTCACCAGGTACCCAGGACAAACAGGCATTAAGAGGCAACAGTCAACCTCACTCACCAGGTACCCAGGATAAACAGGCATGTGAAGGCATCTGTCAACCTCAGTCACCAGGTACCAAGGACAAACAGGCATGTGAAGGCAACTGTCAACCTCACTCACTAGGTACCCAGGACAAACAGGCATTAAGAGGCAACTGTCAACCTCAGTCACCAGGTACCAAGGACAAACAGGCATGTGAAGGCAACAGTCAACCTCACTCACTAGGTACCCAGGACAAACAGGCATTAAGAGGCAACAGTCAACCTCACTCACCAGGTACCCAGGATAAACAGGCATGTGAAGGCATCTGTCAACCTCACTCACCAGGTACCCAGGATAAACAGGCATGTGAAGGCAACAGTCAACCTCACTCACCAGGTACCCAGGACAAACAGGCATGTTGAGGCAACTGTCAACCTCACTCACTAGGTACCCAGGACAAACAGGCATGTGAAGACAACTGTCAACCTCACTCACCAGGTACCCAGGACAAACAGGCATTTAGAGTCAACTGTCAACCTCACTCACCAGGTACCCAGGATAAACAGGCATGTGAAGGCATCTGTCAACCTCAGTCACCAGGTACCCAGAACAAACAGGCATGTGAAGGCATCTGTCAACCTCACTCACCAGGTACCCAGGACAAACAGGCATGTGAAGGCAACAGTCAAACCTGACTGACTCACTAGGTACCCAGAACAAACAGGCATGTGAAGACAACTGTCAACCTCACTGACTAGGTACCCAGGACAAACAGGCATTAAGAGGCAACAGTCAACCTCACTCACCAGGTACCCAGGACAAACAGGCATGTGAAGGCAACAGTCAACCTCACTCACTAGGTACCCAGGACAATCAGGCAGGCATAGGTACCCAGGACAAACAGGCAGGCAACTGTCAACCTCACTCACCAGGTACCCAGGACAAACAGGCAGGACAATCAGGCATTAAGAGGCAACTGTCAACCTCACTCACTAGGTACCCAGGACAAACAGGCATGTGAAGACAACTGTCAACCTCACTCACCAGGTACCCAGGATAAACAGGCATGTGAAGGCAACAGTCAACCTCACTCACCAGGTACCCAGGACAAACAGGCATTAAGAGGCAACTGTCAACCTCACTCACTAGGTACCCAGGACAAACAGGCATGTGAAGACAACTGTCAACCTCACTCACTAGGTACCCAGGATAAACAGGCATGTGAAGGCAACAGTCAACCTCACTCACCAGGTACCCAGGACAAACAGGCATTAAGAGGCAACTGTCAACCTCACTCACTAGGTACCCAGGACAAACAGGCATGTGAAGACAACTGTCAACCTCACTCACCAGGTACCCAGGACAAACAGGCATTTAGAGTCAACTGTCAACCTCACTCACCAGGTACCCAGGATAAACAGGCATGTGAAGGCATCTGTCAACCTCAGTCACCAGGTACCCAGAACAAACAGGTATGTGAAGGCATCTGTCAAGCTCAGTCACCAGGTACCCAGGACAAACAGGCATGTGAAGGCAACAGTCAACCTGACTCACTAGGTACCCAGAACAAACAGGCATGTGAAGACAACTGTCAACCTCACTCACTAGGTACCCAGGACAAACAGGCATTAAGAGGCAACAGTCAACCTCACTCACCAGGTACCCAGGACAAACAGGCATGTGAAGACAACTGTCAACCTCACTCACTAGGTACCCAGGACAAACAGGCATTAAGAGGCAACTGTCAACCTCACTCACCAGGTACCCAGGACAAACAGGCATGTGAAGACAACAGTCAACCTCACTCACTAGGTACCCAGGACAAACAGGCATTAAGAGGCAACTGTCAACCTCACTCACCAGGTACCCAGGACAAACAGGCATTAAGAGGCAACAGTCAACCTCACTCACCAGGTACCCAGGATAAACAGGCATTTAGAGTCAACTGTCAACCTCACTCACCAGGTACCCAGGCCAAACAAGCATGTGAAGGCAACAGTCAACCTCACTCACCAGGTACCCAGGACAAACAGGCATTTAGAGTCAACTGTCAACCTCACTCACCAGGTACCCAGGATAAACAGGCATGTGAAGGCATCTGTCAACCTCAGTCACCAGGTACCCAGAACAAACAGGCATGTGAAGGCAACTGTCAACCTCACTCACCAGGTACCCAGGACAAACAGGCATTAAGAGGCAACTGTCAACCTCACTCACTAGGTACCCAGGACAAACAGGCATGTGAAGGCAACTGTCAACCTCACTCACTAGGTAGCCAGGACAAACAGGCATGTGAAGACAACTGTCAACCTCACTCACCAGGTACCCAGGATAAACAGGCATGTGAAGGCAACAGTCAACCTCACTCACCAGGTACCCAGGACAAACAGGCATTAAGAGGCAACTGTCAACCTCACTCACTAGGTACCCAGAACAAACAGGCATGTGAAGACAACTGTCAACCTCACTCACTAGGTACCCAGGATAAACAGGCATGTGAAGGCAACAGTCAACCTCACTCACCAGGTACCCAGGACAAACAGGCATTAAGAGGCAACTGTCAACCTCACTCACTAGGTACCCAGGACAAACAGGCATGTGAAGACAACTGTCAACCTCACTCACCAGGTACCCAGGACAAACAGGCATTTAGAGTCAACTGTCAACCTCACTCACCAGGTACCCAGGATAAACAGGCATGTGAAGGCATCTGTCAACCTCAGTCACCAGGTACCCAGAACAAACAGGTATGTGAAGGCATCTGTCAAGCTCAGTCACCAGGTACCCAGGACAAACAGGCATGTGAAGGCAACAGTCAACCTGACTCACTAGGTACCCAGAACAAACAGGCATGTGAAGACAACTGTCAACCTCACTCACTAGGTACCCAGGACAAACAGGCATTAAGAGGCAACAGTCAACCTCACTCACCAGGTACCCAGGACAAACAGGCATGTGAAGGCAACAGTCAACCTCACTCACCAGGTACCCAGGACAAACAGGCATTAAGAGGCAACTGTCAACCTCACTCACCAGGTACCCAGGACAAACAGGCATGTGAAGACAACAGTCAACCTCACTCACTAGGTACCCAGGACAAACAGGCATTAAGAGGCAACTGTCAACCTCACTCACCAGGTACCCAGGACAAACAGGCATTAAGAGGCAACAGTCAACCTCACTCACCAGGTACCCAGGATAAACAGGCATTTAGAGTCAACTGTCAACCTCACTCACCAGGTACCCAGGCCAAACAAGCATGTGAAGGCAACAGTCAACCTCACTCACCAGGTACCCAGGACAAACAGGCATTTAGAGTCAACTGTCAACCTCACTCACCAGGTACCCAGGATAAACAGGCATGTGAAGGCATCTGTCAACCTCAGTCACCAGGTACCCAGAACAAACAGGCATGTGAAGGCAACTGTCAACCTCACTCACCAGGTACCCAGGACAAACAGGCATTAAGAGGCAACTGTCAACCTCACTCACTAGGTACCCAGGACAAACAGGCATGTGAAGGCAACTGTCAACCTCACTCACTAGGTAGCCAGGACAAACAGGCATGTGAAGACAACTGTCAACCTCGCTCACGAGGTACTCAGGACAAACAGGCATTAAGAGGCAACAGTCAACCTCACTCACCAGGTAAAAAGGACAAACAGGCATTAAGAGGCAACTGTCAACCTTACTGACCTGATTCACAAAACAAACAGGCATTTGAAAGCAACTGTCAACCTCATGGACCTGATACACAAAATAAACAGGCATTTGGAGGCACTAATCAGAAATTGTTTGAAAGCACTGATTTTGACCATCTCCTCAAGACTTTCAGACTGTAACATTTCAAATAAAAAACACAAAAACTAAAGGAATTTTTTTAACAAAAGAGGGATAGTTTTGGTGAACACACCTTCAAATACTGTGACAATGACATGGAGAGATTAATAAACAACATTACATATATCTATCATTACATCCATACCGTCCCCATGTCTTAATGATATCATCTTTTTCAGAATAGGAACCTTCTTCAGGTCAATGACTGTTCAGAGATGTGTATGTTCCTCTTACTGGCGATAACATGCTTCAGTAACCAAGCCTCATTGGAAACTACCTGCCCTTTACAGCAGCAATACTTGACAATCATTGACCATAAAAATAAGACACACCCCACTTTTCAGGGTATAAAATAACTATTATTTTCCTCATTTCTGTTCCACAACATTTAAATCCATTCAAACAGCACAACTCGTGGAGTAAATCAATTTCACATTATGATGTGGTCATTTTAACATCCCTTTCAGATGTTTGTCAAATGATTTTTTCTTTTCATATCTGATGGCATATTGTTTACAACCTAGATTGCAAAGTAGTCATTTGTCTTATTTAATTCATTTTTTCTGAAAACAACCAAAAAAATTGATGTTTCAATGTTCTACTTATAATAAATGAATGGGGAAAATTTTTTTGTTTTCCTTTTACACAAATTGGAAAAAGCAATTTCATAAAATTCACAAAAAGCTTAAGTGAATTTTTTATTCAGGTAATGAAAAATAAAAAAAATCATATATTGAAAATCATTGAGGTAGTAAAAACTCATCACTTCATTTTATCACAATAATATCAACTTAATGCTACTTTGTTGACCAATCATACCTTAGAAAAGATAAGATGATAATATGCTAAATAGTGTATACAAAAAATAAAACTTAAGTTCATGAAAGACATCCTTTTGAGTATTGACCCAGATCTTTTACATCAGTATGATATGAGATAGGAAATGTTTCAATTTACCATTTATTAATTTTGTCCTCCCTACCAGGTTCTGCTACGAGGCTTAAACATTACACTGAAATGTCAATAGACTAATTTTCACTTCTTCTGTTTTTATTTTTGAGGAATAAAATGCGACATGTATTTTTCCACAGAGAATACAGAAAAAAAAACCCTCAAAGTATTTATCTCAATTTCATTAAAAAACATTACAACATTATCACATTAAATCTATAGACAGAATCATTAATTGATAATTAAAAAGCCAAAGATAAAAAAATTACCTTATCAGATGGTTGAAAAATCAAAATCTTAGAATATCACTCCCTGTTATAATGTACCTACACGTCGAACCCATTAATTATCCACTAGTTAACAGAGATGAAAGAATAAGTTGTAAATGAATATATCTTGGAGTGCTAACATTTTAATTACTTTGTCCTTTTTTATACATCATATTTTATCAAGAAAATCAAACCTTGTATGAAATTAGATACAGCAGCCTTCTGATAAGTTGTTAAATGATTGTGATATTCTGACAGCAGCCCCTTACATAATCAAACGATTTAAATTTAAACTCTAACCAGCTTGATTATGGTGGTGCCCTGTTTGGCTGTTCATGTGTCCCAGTGGAACACTGTCACTTCACCTGACCTTATTTCATACACACGACATTTTAATTTCATGCACGTGTCTCCCACTTCTCTAACAGCATATTTCAAATGAAACAGAGCAGCAAGGGTTGGGAGGGAAAATAAATTGTCAGAAATTAAAAATATTAATTTTTGCACAAAAGTTACAAATTATTCAATTTCTGAACATTGAATAAAATCAAGGACAATTCAAAAGCCATTTTGCATCTTAGATGATAAATGGATGGATCAAAATTTATATTCTATAGAAAATATTACGGGTGTTAGATGAAATTCAAAGGTAGTTAAAAATTGTCTGGCTTTAAAAAGTTTTTTACAACAAAATCAGGTGGATATTGTCTACCATTATTAACAAATATCTACAACACAGACAGGTGGAAATTGTCTACCATTATTAACAAATATCTACAACAAAATCAGGTGAAAATTGTCTACCATTATTAATAAATATGTACAACACAGACAGGTGGAAATTGTCTACCATTATTAACAAATATTTACAACACAGATAGGTGGAAATTGTCTACCATTATTAACAAATATGTACAACACAGACAGGTGGAAATTGTCTACCATTATTAATAAATATCTACAACACAGACAGGTGGAAATTGTCTACCATTATTAATAAATATCTACAAAAATACAGGTGAAAATTGTCTACCATTATTAATATAAATTTATAACAAAGACAGGTGAAAATTGTCTACCATTATTAATATAAATTTATAACAAAGACAGGTGAAAATTGTCTACCATTATTAATATAAATTTATAACAAAGACAGGTAAAAAATGTCTACCATTATTGATAAATATCTACAACAAAACAGGTGAAAATTGTTTATCATTTTTATCATTTATTTACAACAAAGACAGGTGAAAACTTTCTACCATTATCAATATTTATCTGTTACAAAAACAGGTGAAAATTGTCTAGGATTAGATATATATCTACTACAGAGATAGGTAAAAATTGTCCAGCAATAAATGTTTATTTACTAATGAGAAAATATATATCTATTTATTAAAGAGGCAGGTGAAAATTGTCTAGCATTATAAATAAATATTCATTTTTACACATCTTATTACTAATAATAATACGGCTGGATTTAAACTAATTGGACAAAAGAATTTTCCGATTACTCACATAAATGGGAAATGAAATAATGGCTTATGGCTTGAATGATAATTACAACAAAAAACGCATACTGACGTTGCTTTAAAATGTCTGCTTTGATCTAAATAAACAAGTAACTTAAATGAAAATCCCTAGAATTTCAAACAAATTAAATTCACATAAACTTGTGTAATATCATTTCTTTAAAAAACATTTTTTTTACACAACTCTCAAATATACTTAGTGTGGAGCTCGCATTTTGAATTTTTCTACTGTTAAAATATAGGTCAAGGTAAGAAATTCGATATGAGTAGAAATGAGGGTTTTAAGACATTGTAGTTTAGGATGTTAAGTTGGGAACAAAAGTCAGAGGCCCGTGTTAGCAGGTAAGGCAACATTGACAGATTTTGAACAAAGGTTTGTAAAACACTAAGGTGAACAGGTCCGAACAGAACAAAGCTACATGGCTGTCGAAGAGGTACCTTGGGTCAGAAATGCCCAGTTTGAATGCAAGCTGTCCTCTGATTGGTCAATTTAAAGACCAAATGATTTGTTTTAGAAATATAGATTATGACAAGTTGAGACCTCATATATATTTTTTTCCATGCTTATACATTGAGTTGTAAGGTAAATTTAAATCTGCTATTACTTTGCCACAAGCTAAGTAAAATATTATCAACTGTAATTACTTTACGGCACCCAAAACTTTAATTATACTACTGTCATGATCAATGCTGGGGACAGAAATCACACCATAGAACATGTACAAATCTGGTCTATACCTATCTCAACTAGCTGTCGCCATTTCATAAACTGAGGAAGACCACACACCATATGAAAATACACAAAAATCTGTCTAACAACCAGAATTTTTAAAATTGTACATGAAACAAACAATCATGTTGTTTTCTTAACACTAACTTACAAAAAACATGGAACATAATTTTACAAATAAAGAGGTAAGGATTTTTTCAAAAGAATTTTTTATAATTTATGTATGTAAATTCTTGATGGAGACAGAAAACGAAATATATATAACTTCTCTCTCAACACAAAAATACCTTGTAATATTCTTGTGTTATATTTTGCACTAAATTAATCCCAAAAATTTGTATTGAAACCATCATATAATTTTGTTTTCTTACATTAAAATTCTATTTTTGGGGCAAACACGAGCAAATTATGCATGGTTTATTATATTGTTACAAATGATGATCTTTAAACCTATGAATTAAGTATGCTACCTATCAACATGAGAGATTTAGTTGAAATATGAAAAGCTATGTTTTGAAAAAAAAAAATTTGAGAAAAAATTCAGAAACAAACAAGGTTATACAATTAAAAGACGTAAAACAGGTTTTTTGTGTGTCTATCATTTATTTATTACTGTAAAACCATAGTGACTATCAAAGTAAGAAAAATGAAAAGAAGTAGAGCGATATTTAAAGCCTGAGTAAGCAGGGCAGCCATCTGTTCGACTGTAGAATTAGTATTTGCTGCAGGGTAGATACCCATTGATAGCAGTTCACCTTACACTTTTCTTATGATAAAAGGTGTAGAGTGCTTCAGGTTATCACATCGGGTTCCCATGTTTTAACAAAATTGCTCTACTGACAGATAGTATTTGTGTATCTAACAATGTTTACAAACATCTATACTACAGGACAAAATATATCAAAATATTTATAAACACAAGTATTTAACCATTTTTTTGCAGAAGTATATTAAACAATGAAATATTTGAATTATATATATATTTTCTTTAATTTTAAAAAGCCTTCAAATATTCATTGAACATCAAATAGTCATTCCAATTGAGAATTTGAAAAATGTCAATATTCAACAAATGATATTCAACTAATGCCCATTTTTTGTTTTTTTTTTTTTTTTAATTTTTTTCCCAATTTATGTATGTTTGGATGTTACAAGGTCAGACTGATTATTAGTTTGATGTTCATTTTCAATATTTATATTTTGAGAAGTAAAAAATCTCGAAGAACAGGAATTTGTTCAATAAGGGATTCCCCTAATTTTGCCCCTGCTGGTTAACATTATTATAATCACTGATACAACTGACTTCACACACAATCCTTTTCAGGAAACTATCCATTACAGTATGAAGACATTCATTAAGTTTTAAGTGTATGACAAACACAGTCATCATAATTCGAGATTCTGAAGAGCACACTACAAACATTCCTCTGTTAAACCATCCAACAGCAGCAACAAATGTCCTCGCTAAATTCTTATTAAAGATGGCCGGTATCAAATCATCCCAAATTATCATGACTAAAACATACTTTTTAAACAGAAATCTGCAATGGATGTTTATAAACAAGCCAAGTAAACAACAGTAAAACCATAATCACTGGACCATAACAATACAGAACCACCAAGGTTACAGTGGCTGTGCAATACCTGGATTGTATTGTTCCGCCTGAATGAACACAATTCCAGAGTGACTATGTTTTACATACATTATTATGACGTATATAACAGATATACATACCAATTTTTCTACTGAAGACAAGCTCTATTGATCTCGCAGTGATCTGGAATACCAGCGGGAGGCCTTCACAATGGTACAACGGGACCCCTCACAAACTCACCGCACTACACATCTCCATATTTGGGATAGCCTGCCATACCATAATCATACACCTTCCTGATGATTGTAAATACATTAACATTAATATCGGAATAAGACTGGCTGAGAAATGTACGCGGGAGGTGTTTTAATCTAGCTTCATATGTCGTCGTAGTACTTGCCAGTGGGGCGTATGTACATGTACGGTAGTAGTACTACTACACACTGGGGCGTATGTATATGTACGGTTCTAATCGATCACCCCGCGACGTACTACCGCGTGGCTCCCGATCTCTATCCTGGGACGGTCGGAGAGTATTGACGAGTCTTTTGTTCCAACAGTAATTTTATGTCATGTTCATCTATTGTATAGCTCAAACGGCCGACCAACAAAAGTCTCGTACAAAGAGAACTATTCATAAGTCCTTTAACTGCTATATACTGCCACCATAATCTGCCTGTAGACCATATTTAAACAAGAACAGCCATTGCATGAGTCCAACCTATTTAGCTAGGAGAATCCCTGGCCGACCTCTTGCCTGTTGCGGGTATATGAAAACTATCTGCCATACAAGTATCAGATACTATTGTCCTTGTGGTTTGCAAATAGGACGTACTCAATAGTGGGACCTTCTTGTTGTCTGTGTGTATAGCGATTGGATCTCTCGGACGCGGTTCAATACACACCTATCTCAGATCACCTGGCTCCTCATTCTAGCTCAGTCTTGTTTCACACAATTGTTTTTTTTTTCTTTCTTTGACGTTGGACAATCTTTTAAACACTGGTACATCTATTGATTCAATAATAATAAAAGCTGACTCACAATCATGGCATTTTCTAATTTTTACTATGAAATTTTTCCATAAATAATTTCTGATTTTAACCCACTGACAATGTTGGCGATCATTATTTCGCCAATTGAGTTTGAAAAGGAATAATTTTTACACAATAGTTTAGAAGATAATGATAGCAGAACATGAAAGCAGAACAGGTCCACGTCTCCCAATTTCCCTTGAACAACTACATCAAAATAAAGTTCCTGCGACCTATATAGTAATCATTCTATCACGTTAACCAGAACAAGACACACTAGTAAACAGGTAAACATACTACCTAGAAATATAGTATCACCTTCCACCTCATTCAAATGAGCAAGCTATTTTTTGTCATATTAGACATTGGAATTTAATGGGATTTTTTTCTCCGAGATATTATCATCAGATGACCTATAACCTGCGAAAGTCCCTCCCATTAATATGGCTGGGGACTTATTCCAGTATAAACATCTAATTAACCCAGACTAAAATCAATATACATTTATGATCTGCCTCAAACTGGCGGTTAAATGAATCTTGCGCTGGAGAGCTTTATGCATGACCGAAGGTTCAGCGAACCGATCCGGAGCCTTGAGACCATGTAGCGGTGTAACTATAAAATACTGTTTGGTACACACTAGGATGTAAATGAAGGCTACTGGTTCTCAACAGCCTGTAATGCAGGCCAACTTTGCCTAATTGTTGTTGTTTAATTAGGAGTAAAGATTCCTTTTAAGGGCCTGCAGAGGGTATTTCAGGCAGACTTGGAAACAGGAAAATTGCATTATAAAATAAAGTCAGACTTTAGGACTATGAGAAAACACTGGGAACTAAAATAAACTATGTATGCTTAGAAGAAACACACACAAGCATCAAACTTAACCCTGGAAGTTCTCACTGATTACCTTATCTACATAAAAATGCACAAACCTATAATAACCATTAATTCAAGGCAGAAAACACAAACTATACTAGTGATATCAAAAATGTCCATGGTCAGTTCATTGGTGTAAAAATTCATAAATTTATTTCAAAAAGTTTGATTGCAAAAATACATGGCGATGCCAAACGTTTCTGCAAAAGGTAACACGTTTTGACAGTGCTAGAGGTCAGTTTTAAATCATTTTTGACTGTCCCTGCGGTCAGTGTTCAATTCACTTTAAAAGTCCTAAAGGTCAGTTTTAATTCATTCATGACAATTCTAGTGGTAACTCACTTTGACAGCAAAGGTCACCATTAACTCCCTCTGAAAGTCCTAGAGGTTAGCATTGATTCACTTTGACTGTCCTCTAGGCCAGTGTAACCTCAATTTGACAGTTCTAGAGGCCAGCATTATCTCCCTTTGAAAGTGTTAGAGGTCAGTTTTAATTCAGTCAGGACAATCCTAGTGGCCAGCATCAACTCACTTTGATAGCTATCAAGGTAAGCATTAACTCCCTTTGAGTCCGAGAGGTTAGCATTGACTCACTTCGACTGTCCTTGGGGTTAGAATTGACTCACTTGGACTGTTCTAGGGTTCAAAATTGACTCATTTTGACCGTCATAATGGTCAATGTAACTCATTCAAGAAAGTCCTAGAGGTCATCATTTAACTCATTTTTACAGCCCTAGAGGTCAGTGCTAACTTATTTACCTCAGTCCTCAAGGACTGGGTCCCAAAAGGTCTGTGTTAATTCCCTTTAAAACCATTGATTTACAAGTACAGCACTATAGGTGTAGAAGCATCAAGAAAATGTTTCTGCAATTATAGGGATCTTAATTTAAGTATCTAAGGATGGGAGTGAGTTTAACTTCAAATTATTGAAATAACGTAACATGATCAACCACAAACAAAAACTTGTGTTTTTTTCCTCACATAATTCCTTCTAATTCACACACCAGGATACAATGGCCTGAACAGATTGTGAGTTTGCGGCTTATTTCCAGCCGTTTTCAGCCCTCTACAAATTCCTGAGAGGATTTCCAAGGAGAATAATTTCATCAAGTCCTTCATTATAACGGCAGCAGCCATAAAACCAAAGAGATTGACCTCTTGAAAAAACATACTTCAGACCAAGATCTCTAACGATCAGCTTCCATTCAAAGCTTGCTTTTAGAATCTTCATGAGTCATATACTTTTTGCATCTATTTTCAAGGTATTTACTTATGGATGAGAAGAAACCTTATGTAAGCATACTTTGTTCAGTCAGAAATATTGGCTCCATTAGACAATGATACAACACAAGAAACATACTCTTAACTTCAGCATTTGCATTGAAAATTGGTGAATTTGTAAAAGTGAATTACAATGTTCATACTTACAATTAAGTCATAATTTGCAGCTCTATAATCAGGGTTGTTTCCTCATCTATTATCTCCTTAACATAACATGTTCCGTTCACTAGAAACAGTTCATCTAAAAAATTGTTTTGTTTTGCTCTGACTTGATATGCTACTACAAGGTCAAGCTTAAATATGTCCACTGTTACAATTTCAACCTGACATACTGGTCAAGTATATCCGTCTATACACTGTGGTAATCCTGCTGAAAATTCTATAAGGTGGGGCCCAGTTTCAGGGTAAATTCATTAATACAAGAAGCTGGTGCTTGATCAACATCTCCAGAATTTTGCCACAATTTCAAACCAACAATGTTCATTTTTTGAGGTCTTGAGAAAAAAAAAGCAACAATTATAGGACACTTATGGTAAGTCATAGGACACAAAATCATATTTATTCATTTTGTAAGATACCCTACCAATTCCTCTCACATTTTTTGGCGGGAAAATTAATCCTTGTCTAAATAAGGGCACAAAGACCATTGTTGAATTAATTCCTTCTATTTTCTTAGAGTTTGTATATACACTGAAGGTTTAAATAAGACATGAAAACTCCTCTTAACAAAAACAAATAATCCTACAGGCTATTTTACGTTCAAACAAATACTCTTACTACTGGGGTGTTGGGTCAGCTGACCAGTGTCCAGCTATGGACACTTATTTCTATAGAGGGTGGTGTTGATATAATGGATATTTATACAGTTACTGTCCACAATGATCTGGTGCTTGTTGATTACTGTCCATTACATAGCTCTTTCTCTACCAATCTAAGCCATTCCACATTACCTACAGGATGACATAACATGAATGGCTTCTATGTGTTACTTAGTTACTGATGACCAGGAGAAGAAAACCCTTTATTACACCATTTCTTCTGGAGAAGCAACAGAATATCTAAATTGATTTTAAAACAATTATATTTTGCTACTAACTAGAGACATCTTTGAAAAAAAAATTTTTGCCTTTATTTTTTCAAATGAAAATAAGGTGAATATGACTTTACTGTGCGAAATAAAACCTGTCTTACTTAAAGAAACAAAATTATGAAAATCAAAAAATTATTTTGAACTTGAAACAATTATTCATATTTTTTCCCCAATCTTCAAGGCCTGTAATTAATTTGCACAGAAATTCCATGCCTGACATGACTGCCTGAAAAAAAATACAAACCTCAGCATTTTATTCAATGCATATTTTCTTTGTTGAATGCAATATTTCTTTTTAAGTTCAAGTTCCCTTAATACAAAGCGGGCAATATCAGTTAATGCCGATCACATGACTTACAAGAGCTGGAGAACGTCACTTAAGCTATAAGCCTTGGTTCTAATCCCTCTATTAAACTCTTAGACTAATTCCAATTCTCTCTTCACAAAGGTTGATTTTTGATAAAGACATCAACGCCTTGGATTATACTCTACCTGTCGGTACAAGAAACTCAAAGAAAACAAAGCAACATTTGACCAATTGTCGCTGACAGCCACAATACATGATTACTTATTATCTGGTTTCAATTAACTAGAGTCAATACAGCACCACACTTATCCATAAGCTGTCCATGGAGGATGGAGTGTGTCACCTCGCAGAAAATAAGCTTATAATGTTGATGACCAATGTTGAAGAAGACATCAACATTCAATGTTTTATTATAAACTAACCCTACATCCTGTTGTATCATGGTACTAAGTTTACAGCACACAAGTGGGACTGAAATCTCTAAAGACAAACTAACACTTATTAACCAGTTTCCATGTCTGGTACCTGTATACAGATATATACCGTATCACTTATCAGAGCTCTGACCAAAATTTCCTCTGCATTAACATATTTAAGGCAATTGGTAAAGTATAGTCCTCAAACGACACAACACCTGACTGAGGTGAACCTATACCCCAAGTATTAAGTTCCTGTGACTTAATGTAGGTCAAAGGTGAAAGTGTGGGTCAGAGTGACCTACTTTTGATATGGAGCACACAAGGTTAACCCATATTTTAAGTATTAAGTTCCTGTGATTAGTAATGTAGAGGATAGGGCTCAGAGAAATAATTTACTTGATGTAGGTCACCAAAGGTAAACCAATATTCCAAGTCATAAGATTATTTGTGTAGAAGACAGGGCCTGGCCAAGATAGTGGAAGGACGTAAGGATGGAGAATTACAACACCATAAGTCCCCTCTGGTTCCCAGTAAGAGACTAACTAAAGATAAATACTGGAAAAAAACTTCTTTAATGAGAAACACCGGGAATAGGCCTTATCCCTTTGTAACAATTTATGAAATTATAATTTACATCCTATGCATTACAATATTGATCCTATTAGGGCAATATATGGGTCGAGAAGATTCTTGATAATTTATGGAAATCTATAAACCATATAATACAGTCCTAATGAGAACTATGTTGTCTGACAAACTCAAATCAAAATATCCTCTAGTCCATTCATGAATGCTCAAAAAACATGTCAGATTTTAGAACAATAGACTTGGCCAGGGAACTATTAGAATGTTATCAACCTGGTCAGGGAAATATTAGAATGTGATCAACCTGGTCAGGGAACTATTAGAATGTGATCAACCTGGTCAGGGAACTATTAGAATGTTATCAACCTGGTCAGGGAAATATTAGAATAAGATCAACCTGGTCAGGGAAATATTAGAATGTGATTTGATAGGCTAGGGAGCTTACCAACAAAAATAAAGATCTGCCAAACTTGACCAGAGAACATTTCTAGAACGATTATCTGTTGTGGTCAGAGTGTTTCCAGAGTATTGACAAATGACTAAGAGATTCCTTGGGACCTTCTTAATAGAGATTTGCCACTGTACTTGGCCTGGTAGCTTCCTTCTAGATTTGTCCAATGTTGTGATGGAGCTTTCTACCAAAGAAGTTACAAATGCAAGTCAAGAGAGTTTTTTTATTAAAAATATACTTATCTAAGCCAGGAATAAGTTTTTATGAGAGTATATGCAAAATCTAACAGGGAGATTTGGTCTTAGCAAGCTTTAGCTAGAAGTAGAATACCCTGGTCAGTCAGTATCAGATACCAAAGTATTATGTACAAACCCTACTGCAGAAATCAAAGCACCAAATATCAGTTTATAAAAAAGATATATAGAACTATGAAAAAAAGAAAAGAAAAAGAAAAACAATTGAAAAAAATAGTTTTATACAATAATTATCTAACTCATTAAAGGAAGATTGAGAGATATTGCCAACGGGCAAATTGAGCCTTCGGCCTCCTCGCAATTCTGCTTTGGAGAATACTCCATGGATCTCATCAGCAATTCTCTTTTTATTAAGATTTCATACATATTGCTGGTGTGTGGGCTACCTGGGATGAGGTTTAATCAAAAGGTAATGAAAGACACAAGAGCACCTTTCAATTATTCATTTCTCTATTACAGTCTAGGGACAGTGTTATTTTAAATATACACAAACATATTTCTTTTTCTGTTCAACATTATTGCAAACCATATTGTAGCAGAGAGACACTAACAGACATAAGATCATCCTGGACCAGGTATTTGATTCCAAGTTAGCACTGGTTTTCCTTGCTGTGTTTCTGAAGGGACATATAATATCTGTATTATACGTCCCTGGCTTCCGAGGTCATAAAGATGTAATATAACTGATCATGATGAAATGGATGCTTGCTTTAAATATGAGATAGTACGGCAGCTGAGCTGCCAAGTAACAAAAGTCATTAAGTCATTGACCCTTGTATTACCCAAATAACAACAATGAATTCCATGCTTCAATGATTCCATACTTCATTGACTTCATCCTCCACTGATATTACACTTTACTTACTTCATCCTCCACTGATTTTACACACCACTGACTTCATCCTCCATCCCTCTGATTCTGTACTCTACTGATTCAACCCATATATTTATGAATAAAATCATCATATTTAAGGGTTAAGAAGAAATTTCATAAATTGGATTTGGCTTGTTCTTGAATACTTAGTTAACATCATCATCAATTTAGTAAATATTTAACCTGGTCATCATCAATTCATCGATTAACTGAATATATAACCTTGCCTTCATCATAAACTAAACATATTATCCTGGTCATCACCAATTAACCAAATTAACCAAACATTTAACTTGGCATTCACCAATTAACCAAACATTTAACCTTATCATCACCAATTAACTAAACATTTAACCTCATCATCACCAATTAACTAAACATTTAACCTCGTCATCATCAATTAACTAAACATTTAACCTGGACATCACCTATTAACTAAACATTTAGCCTCATCATCACCAATTAACTAAACATTTAACCTGGACATCACCTATTATCTAAACATTTAACCTCGTCATCACCAATTAACTAAACATTTAACCTTATCATCACCAATTAACTAAACATTTAACCTCATCATCACCAATTAACTAAACATTTAACCTCATCATCACCAATTAACTAAACATTTAACTTGGCATTCACCAATTAACTAAACATTTAACCTCATCATCACCAATTAACTAAACATTTAACCTTATCATCACCAATTAACTAAACATTTAACTTTATCATCACCAATTAACCAAACATTTAACCTTATCATCACCTATTAACTAAACATTTAACCTCATCATCATCAATTAACTAAACATTTAACCTCATCATCACCAATTAACCAAACATTTAACCTTATCATCACCAATTAACTAAACATTTAACCTCGTCATCATCAATTAACTAAACATTTAACTTGGCATTCACCAATTAACTAAACATTTAACCTCATCATCACCAATTAACCAAACATTTAACCTTATCATCACCAATTAACTAAACATTTAACCTTATCATCACCAATTAACTAAACATTTAACCTCATCATCATCAATTAACTAAACATTTAACCTCATCATCACCAATTAACTAAACATTTAACCTCATCATCACCAATTAACTAAACATTTAACTTGGCATTCACCAATTAACTAAACATTTAACCTCGTCATCACCAATTAACCAAACATTTAACCTTATCATCACCAATTAACTAAACATTTAACCTCATCATCACCAATTAACTAAACATTTAACCTCATCATCACCAATTAACTAAACATTTAACCTTATCATCACCAATTAACTAAACATTTAACCTTATCATCACCTATTAACTAAACATTTAACCCAATTAACCAAACATTTAACCTTATCATCACCTATTAACTAAACATTTAACCTCATCATCACCAATTAACTAAACATTTAACCTTATCATCACCAATTAACTAAACATTTAACCTCATCATCACCAATTAACTAAACATTTAACCTCATCATCACCAATTAACTAAACATTTAACCTCATCATCACCAATTAACTAAACATTTAACCTCATCATCACCAATTAACTAAACATTTAACCTCGTCATCATCAATTAACTAAACATTTAACCTCATCATCATCAATTAACTAAATATATAACCTGGACATCAACAATTAACTAAACATTTAACCTCATCATCACCAATTAACTAAACATTTAACCTCATCATCACCAATTAACTAAACATTTAACCTCATCATCACCAATTAACTAAACATTTAACCTCGTCATCACCAATTAACTAAACATTTAACCTCATCATCACCAATTAACTAAACATTTAACCTCGTCATCACCAATTAACTAAACATTTAACCTTATCATCACCAATTAACCAAACATTTAACCTTATCATCACCAATTAACTAAACATTTAACCTCGTCATCACCAATTAACTAAACATTTAACCTCGTCATCATCAATTAACTAAACATTTAACCTCATCATCACCAATTAACTAAACATTTAACCTCATCATCACCAATTAACTAAACATTTAACCTGGACATCACCAATTAACTAAACATTTAACCTGGACATCACCAATTAACTAAACATTTAACCTCGTCATCACCAATTAACTAAACATTTAACCTCGTCATCACCAATTAACTAAACATTTAACCTCATCATCATCTAAACATTTAACCAATTAACTAAACATTTAACCTTATCATCACCTATTAACTAAACATTTAACCTCATCATCATCAATTAACTAAACATTTAACCTCATCATCACCAATTAACTAAACATTTAACCTGGACATCACCTATTAACTAAACATTTAACCTCGCCATCACCAATTAACTAAACATTTAACCTCATCATCATCAATTAACTAAATATATAACCTGGACATCAACAATTAACCTTTTAACCTGGTCGTCATCGATTTACTAAGCATTTAACCTGGACATTGCCAATTATTTGAATATTTTAACCTGCTTACCACCAATTGATTAAATATTTTAACCTGGTTATTATTAATTAACTAAACCTATCATCCGCCCATCACCAATTAACTAAATATTTTTACCTAGCCATCACCAATTAACTGAACACCTTAACCTAATCATTAACTAACACATGTTTTTGAACGAAATATTTTACTTCACATTATAGCTATCTAAGGAATAGACTATGATACAATAAGACTTTATAAAATCATAAGAACTGGCACCTCTTTTTATTTACAAACTCAGTGTAAAACACTGTTAGCTCACCTGCGCCTATATTCTAGTAACTCCGCGACACACTGAATATTTGCTGATTCATAAAGCTGTTTTCACACATCACAGAAAAATCCAACAAACAAGTTTGTCAAGGAAATCTATACATACATGACAAGGCTGGTAACAGATGTTGTCTACACAAACCTAAGTCAGTACCTGTGCTACCTAATCAAACTACACTGGAAAACCGTCAGTAATCCTAATATTGTAACCTTTTGTATCATAGTTCTTACTAATGGATTAAATAAGATCATTCTTCCAATTTTTTTCTCATAATTTGCATTAACTCTGCGACTACTGTATCAAATGACTTGCAAAACACAAAAATAACAAAGGGAGGAAACTCTGGTCAAATTACGAAATATGCATCCCAGAAAATACGGCATAAATATGCAGTTTCACGTATAGAAAACAGTCTGATAGATAGATTAGTTAATAAACGATTGAGGATGCACTAATCCAGATATCCCTACATCATTATTGTTCCCAAGGAAACACTCACAAGTACACTGCAGTGTATGTGTGCCTTACACTTTTTTGGTGTTAAGTCATATGTTCAGGGCTGGCAGATTACATGACAGGGTCAACAAAGCGTTTTGTATGTAAGGCAGGTTAGGTGCTCGAGTTACGACAGAGACACACTTGGAGTGTCGGTGATGATGTTTTACTCCTGGGGGCGACACAATAACACACACTATCAATGTCAAAAATTTGCACTCTACTCTCACAGCATGGGATAGTCACACACAGGTAACTATCACAGCATGGGACAGTCACATGCAGGTAACTATCACAGACTGGGATAGTCACACACAGGTATTATTAAACTATCACAGACTGGGATAGTCACACACAGGCAACTATCACAGCATGGGACAGTCACACACAGGTAACTATCACAGGCTGGGATAGTTACACACAGGTAACTATCACAGACTGGGATATTCACACACAGGTAACTATCACAGACTGGGATAGTCACACACAGGTAACTATCACAGATTGGGATAGTCACACACAGGTAATCATCACAGACTGGGATAGTCACACACAGGTAACTATCACAGACTGGGATAGTCACACACAGGTAACTATCACAAACTGGGATAGTCACACACAGGTAACTATCACAGACTGGGATAGTCACACACAGGTAACTATCACAAACTGGGATAGTCACACACAGGTAACTATCACAAACTGGGATAGTCACACACAGGTAACTATCACAAACTGGGATAGTCACACACAGGTAATCATCACAGACTGGGATAGTCACACACAGGTAACTATCACAGACTGGGATAGTCACACACAGGTAACTATCACAAACTGGGATAGTCACACACAGGTAACTATCACAGATTGGGATAGTCACACACAGGTAATCATCAGACTGGGATAGTCACACACAGGTAACTATCACAGACTGGGATAGTCACACACAGGTAACTATCACAAACTGGGATTGTCACACACAGGTAACTATCACAGACTGGGATAGTCACACACAGGCAACTATCACAGACTGGGATAGTCACACACAGGTAACTATCACAAACTGGGATAGTCACACACAGGTAACTATCACAGACTGGGATATTCACACACAGGTAATCATCACAGACTGGGATAGTCACACACAGGTAACTATCACAGACTGGGATAGTCACACACAGGTAATCATCACATACTGGGATAGTCACACACAGGTAACTATCACAGTCTGGGACAGTCATCGACAGGTAACCATCACAGTCCGGGATCATTAACTATTATAACCATCACAGCACGAGACAATCATATTAGTATTTGCTAGTATCAAAAAGCATCAGATTTGAGTGGGTTCATTACCAGGCATGGTAACACTGAAATTGATGATTACAGAATTCTTGCACAAGTACATGAGAATAGGTTCTTAAATGATTTCCATGTTTTTTTCGTTTTTTTTTTTTTTTTTAATTGTTTTTTTTTATATATATATTGATAGCCTCAAACTGATAGTTCAGTATCTAATACAAACATCCTCGTCACACATATAATCACAACCATCTACACCATTAACAGTTTTTTTCAGGGGAAATTGAAAGAGTTCATCCTTCCCCAGCTTGCTGACTGCAGCCATTAGAGAACTTGGCACACAAGGATCATGATTTGATATTCGGAACCACAACCAGCTCCAGAATGGGCTATTTACATATTGTACCAGAATGATATTGAGTTTTGTCAAAGTGATGCCGACCTTACACAGCATCACTGGAGAATCAACCAACGCCTTGACTGTGTGTAAGAGGCCCACCCTGCGGTGAATGGAACACGCAGCTTCACCACATGTTGCTAGTTTTATTCCACAGAATCACAGCCAAACATCTATTGATTTTTGCCCCATTTTATAGCACTAATAACCAGTATTTTCCTTAAATAATTCATCTGCCAGTCTTCGCTGTGGCCCAGAATTGTTAGACTGGTTACCTGGGTTTTACCTGTAGTTTTACCTGAGTCCAGGTGAAAATGAACCTGGTTCCACTCTACGTTAGGACATCTGTTATCACAGAGACAGTGAGGGAGTTAAACTTTATGGACTTGGCTTACAATAGAATTGACATTACAAAGGTTCATTTCAAATGGCTGATAAATTATTCACAATACTCCTTTATGTTTCTGTGTCAATGTGTTGTTTTCTGCCTTCATCTTAAAATTTTGTGTGTGTGAGATGAATTCCACAAAAGTTGAAATAAGGTAATGTCAGATTACAAGAAATTGCAAAATCCAACCTCATATTCTTATTCACATCCAATACCGGGAATATCTTGAAAACAGGTAAATTGAATTTTGTCTTTTCCTTTGATGAGAAATATTCACTTAACCAGCAAAATAAAATGTATTATAGCAGCAAAGATCATTTGTTTAGATGTATTCCTTACAATAAACGGGACTGTACAGTTGTATTTCTATTGCAGACACTATAATACAGGACAGACACTGTGAAACAGGGCACACACTGTTACAACATACCAGACAGACACTGAAACAGGACAGACACAGTGATACAACATACAGGACAAACATGCTGATACAGCACAAAGGACGCACTGTGAAAAAGGACAGACACAGTGATACAACATACAGGACAATTACTGTGAAACAGGACAGACACAGTGACACAACATACAGGACAATTACTGTGAAAAAGGACAGACACAGTGACACAACATACAGGACAATTACTGTGAAAAAGGACAGACAGTGATACAACATCAAGGACAATTACTGTGAAACAGGACAGACACAGTGATACAACATACAGGACAATTACTGTGAAACAGGACAGACACAGTGATACAACATAAAGGACAATTACTGTGAAACAGGACAGACACAGTGATACAACATACAGGACAATTACTGTGAAACAGGACAGACACAGTGACACAACATACAGGACAATTACTGTGAAAAAGGACAGACACAGTGACACAACATACAGGACAATTACTGTGAAAAAGGACAGACACAGTGACACAACATACAGGACAATTACTGTGAAAAAGGACAGACAGTGATACAACATCAAGGACAATTACTGTGAAACAGGACAGACACAGTGATACAACATACAGGACAATTACTGTGAAACAGGACAGACACAGTGATACAACATAAAGGACAATTACTGTGAAACAGGACAGACACAGTGATACAACATACAGGACAATTACTGTGAAACAGGACAGACACAGTGACACAACATACAGGACAATTACTGTGAAAAAGGACAGACACAGTGACACAACATACAGGACAATTACTGTGAAAAAGGACAGACAGTGATACAACATCAAGGACAATTACTGTGAAACAGGACAGACACAGTGATACAACATACAGGACAATTACTGTGAAACAGGACAGACACAGTGATGAAACAGGACAGACACAGTGATACAACATACAGGACAATTACTGTGAAACAGGACAGACACAGTGTTACAACATCAAGGACAATTACTGTGAAACAGGACAGACACAGTGATACAACATAAAGGACAATTACTGTGAAAAAGTCAGATACTGTGTTACAACATACACAACAGACCCTGTGTTACAACATACAGGACAGACACTGTGATACAGGACAGACAAGTGATACATTAAGCAGGTTAGACACTTTGATAAAGCATTGCCCTACTGAAGGGAGATGATAAACCTAATCACTTTGCATGTCTGCATCAAAACAATTACTTGATCCAATCAATTTTAGTACTTTTCATTTAAAATTGAAACAGCATCTGGGTCACTGTTACAGATAAAACCACTGAACAGTGAATACAGCCTTCGACACTAAGTCTCTACACTCAGCATCCCAGAATAATGAAAGTCTTTTACTTAATTAAGTCTGAGCTGCACCTGAGGTGGTGTAAACAAACCGTTGATGAAGTTTTCAATTATCAGTACCATATGAGTATAAATTATGCACTTCATAAAATTTTTGCATGCAACAGTGCATTTGTTTCACATATTTAGTTAAAAGTTGAACACAGCAGTCTGAACAGAAATTGTAAAGATCATTAAAAAAATGGTGTTACCTGGAAGAGGTGTGAAGTATCCCTCTAGCAGTGTTAATTTCATTATAGCAGAATCGGTTGTTACAACATTACCATGGCACACACCACAAACGGTTAAACGAAGCAGATCACAATACTATACTAAAAATCAATAGGTCACTGTAGAGACTTAACTACCTCTTCACTATTCAAACACAATTTTCTGTTATTATCAATTTAGTTTTTTTATAGAGTTATTGAGAAGTCTAAATCAGTTGTGTGTTTATCCACAATACCCAAATGTGTTATGAAACTTGTCATCATGGTCAGTAAAATGCTTAAGGAAATTACAACAAGTGTAATGGTTTACAATCAATATCCAATGGACACAGAGGAATGTGATGTCAGATTTTGGCAGCAAACTGACGATAAAGATTGATGAGAGACTTTTAAAACAGGCGCTTTGGTAATACTGTTTAATTCAGAGTAATTTGTATGCATCAGTCTAAACTAATAAGATATGACCATATTACAGAATATGTTCATTTCCATGTGTCATACATGAATATTGTAAAAAAGATATCAAATTTATCTGATGCCAATAAAAGAAATGTGAGTTCTCATGCTTTATGATAACTCTATATTAACATAATTATTGAATTCATTGAAAATATGAATTTGAATAAAAGAATCAGAGGTCTTGATAAAAAAAACAACATGTATGCAGGTACAGATTCAACTACAATGTGTGTTTTGAAGTCTTCGTAATACAGCTGAAGTTATACGTCAGGCTATTTACTCACCTCATCATTGATAAAACTGCCAGTGTGCTTGCGTCTGTCCTCCCTCTGTCAGTTATGCCCCACTGTTTCCTATAAAAACTTCTCCCTAATATCTCACCACTGGAGTTTATGCTGCTACTGGCTGTGTCATTACACTATTCACCTGTTGCGAACATCCAATACGGAATGCTCGGACGCCTATCACTGATCCGATAGATAACTTGGTCAATAGTACTGATGTCCATTCAGCCATGTCCGGTCAATAAACATTCACTACACACGAGCATCATAACTGAACCCATCTATTTGGCTTGATTTGGTTCAATAAAACTAAACACACAACATCCAGTTGACCACATCAATATTACCATATTTGGAACAGTCCCTAACACAATTATTCCTTTCTTGGCCAATAAACACACACCTTAACAGTGATCAATTCACACAAAAAAAAATTTCAATGGAAGAACCAGTCAAAAACAAAAACAGAAATTCTGAAAATAAGCACAAGAAATCACCTACAACCATTTTGTGTGTCTTATCTAATAATACACGAGACTAGATTTTAAAGATTTTTTTATTTCTTTTTTTAACCGTTTCTTTGCAAAGAGTCAGAAATGGAGAGAAACGAACATTACATGACTGGTTTTCGGTGTTTTTTTATTGGTTGGGAATGGGTAGATGGGGTTATTTTGGTAGGGGTGAATACCTTCCTAAACTGAGGACAATTCCCCACCAGCCCTTTTTGGTCACATCGGGTCTATGCCATCAAGTATATCCCCAATTATCAAATTGGAAATAAAATCTTTAAGAAATGTTGAATGCCCTTGATTTAGTCTTGATTCGCATCACTGACAAGAGCATCACTGACTAAGACCTATTAACAACTATTAGTGACCTTCGTTCACCTTATAAATTCAGTCGAGAATTAAAAGGCACTTATGAGAAATATCAATGAATTGATCAATATTATTTTTTTCAAAAGCTGAGATACAAATTCATCTAAAATATTGTTAAAGTTGATATTTGTACCCTTGGAACAGAAATATACCAGAGTAATAATATTGATTTCTGAGGTGATTAGCGGCACAGAAAATACATCTAATGACAAGGACGATATAACATTATGTATATGTTTACAGAAGGGACATCACAACATCATGTACATGTTTACAGAAGGGACACCACAACATCATGTACATGTTTACAGAAGGGACATTACAACATCATGTACATGTTTACAGAAGGGACATCACAACTTCATGTATATGTTTACAGAAGGGACATCACAACATCATGTATATGTTTACAGAAGGGACATCACAACATCATGTATATATTTACTGAAGGGACATCACAACATCATGTACATGTTTACAGAAGGGACATCACAACATCATGTACATGTTTACAGAAGGGACATCACAAGATCATGTACATGTTTACAGAAGGGACATCACAACATCATGTACATGTTTACAGAAGGGACATCACAACTTCATGTATATGTTTACAGAAGGGACATCACAACATCATGTATATGTTTACAGAAGGGACATCACAACATCATGTATATATTTACTGAAGGGACATCACAACATCATGTACATGTTTACAGAAGGGACATCACAACATCATGTACATGTTTACAGAAGGGACATCACAACATCATGTACATGTTTACAGAAGGGACATCACAACATCATGTACGTTTACAGAAGGGACATCACAACATCATGTACATGTATACAGAAGGGACATCACAACATCATGTACATGTTTACAGAAGGGACATCACAACATCATGTACATGTTTACAGAAGGGACATCACAACGTCATGTACATGTCTACAGAAGGGACATCACAAGACCATGTACATGTTTACAGAAGGGACATCACAACATCATGTACATGTTTACAGAAGGGACATCACATCATCATGTACATGTTTATAGAAACAGTACCACAATATCATGTACATGTTTACAGAAGGAACATCACAAGACCATGTACACGTTTACAGAAGGGACACCACAACATCATGTACATGTTTACAGAAGGGACACCACAACATCATGTACATGTTTACAGAAGGGACATCACAACATCATGTACATGTTTACAGAAGGGACACCACAACATCATGTACATGTTTACAGAAGGGACATCACAACATCATGTACATGTTTATAGAAACAGTACCACAATATCATGTACATGTTTACAGAAGGGACATCACAAGACCATGTACACGTTTACAGAAGGGACACCACAACATCATGTACATGTTTACAGAAGGGACATCACAACATCATGTACATGTTTACAGAAGGGACATCACATCATCATGTACATGTTTATAGAAACAGTACCACAATATCATGTACATGTTTACAGAAGGGACATCACAAGACCATGTACACGTTTACAGAAGGGACACCACAACATCATGTACATGTTTACAGAAGGGACATCACAACATCATGTACATGTTTACAGAAGGGACATCACAACATCATGTATATATTTACTGAAGGGACATCACAACATCATGTACATGTTTACAGAAGGGACATCACAACATCATGTACATGTTTACGGAAGGGACATCACAACATCATGTACATGTTTACAGAAGGGACATCACAACATCATGTACATGTTTACAGAAGGGACATCACAACATCATGTACATGTTTACAGAAGAGACATCACAACATCATGTACATGTTTACAGAAGGGACATCACAAGGTCGTGTATATCTTTACAGAAGGGACATCACAACATCATGTATATGTTTATAGAAGGGACATCACATCATCATGTACATGTTTATAGAAACAGTACCACAATATCATGTACATGTTTACAGAAGGAACATCACAAGACCATGTACACGTTTACAGAAGGGACACCACAACATCATGTACATGTTTACAGAAGGGACACCACAACATCATGTACATGTTTACAGAAGGGACATCACAACATCATGTACATGTTTACAGAAGGGACACCACAACATCATGTACATGTTTACAGAAGGGACATCACAACATCATGTACATGTTTATAGAAACAGTACCACAATATCATGTACATGTTTACAGAAGGGACATCACAAGACCATGTACACGTTTACAGAAGGGACACCACAACATCATGTACATGTTTACAGAAGGGACATCACAACATCATGTACATGTTTACAGAAGGGACATCACAACATCATGTATATATTTACTGAAGGGACATCACAACATCATGTACATGTTTACAGAAGGGACATCACAACATCATGTACATGTAGAAGGGACATCACAACATCATGTACATGTTTACAGAAGGGACATCACAACATCATGTACATGTTTACAGAAGGGACATCACAACATCATGTACATGTTTACAGAAGGGACATCACAACATCATGTACATGTTTACAGAAGGGACATCACAACATCATGTACATGTTTACAGAAGGGACATCACAACATCATGTATATGTTTATAGAAACAGTACCACAACATCATGTATATGTTTATAGAAACAGTACCACAACATCATGTACATGTTTACAGAAGGGACATCACAACATCATGTACATGTTTACAGAAGGGACATCACAACATCATGTACATGTTTACAGAAGGGACATCACAACATCATGTACATGTTTACAGGTGGGACATCACAACATCATGTACATGTTTACAGAAGGGACATCACAACATCATGTACATGTTTACAGAAGGGACATCACAACATCATGTACATGTTTACAGAAGGGACATCACAACGTCATGTACATGTTTACAGAAGGGACATCACAACATCATGTACATGTTTACAGAAGGGACATCACAACATCATGTACATGTTTACAGAAGGGACATCACAACATCATGTACATGTTTACAGAAGGGACATCACAACATCATGTACATGTTTACAGAAGGGACATCACAACATCATGTACATGTTTACAGAAGGGACATCACAACATCATGTACATGTTTACAGAAGGGACATCACAACGTCATGTACATGTTTACAGAAGGGACATCACAAGATCATGTACATGTTTACAGAAGGGACATCACATCATCATGTACATGTTTAGAGAAGGGACATCACATCATCATGTACATGTTTATAGAAACAGTACCACAATATCATGTACATGTTTACAGAAGGGACATCACAAGACCATGTACACGTTTACAGAAGGGACACCACAACATCATGCACATGTTTACAGAAGGGACATCACAACATCATGTACATGTTTACAGAAGGGACATCACAACATCATGTACATGTTTACAGAAGGGACATCACAAGACCATGTACATGTTTACAGAAGGGACATCACAACATCATGTACATGTTTACAGAAGGGACATCACAACATCATGTAAATGTTTACAGAAGGGACATCACAAGACCATGTACATGTTTACAGAAGGGACACCACAACATCATGTATATGTTTACAGAAGGGACATCACAACATCATGTACATGTTTACAGAAGGGTCATCACAACATCATGTACATGTTTACAGAAGGGTCATCACAACATCATGTACATGTTTACAGAAACAGTACCACAATATCATGTTCATTACCAGAAGATAAAAACTCTCTAATTCATTCTACCAGTTTACATTTTACTGTCTTGTTTAAGAAATCTACAATATAGCTCATGACAATGCAAATTGAGCTTACTTGTAAAATTCATTAACCCAAATTCAGTAAATATGGTATTTAGAACCTTAGTTTAAAGAAATACGTTGTTTAGAACACTTTTAATCAACACCTTGAGAATACGTAATACAGAAAACCAAATGTATGATATATAGCATATAATGGATATTTTGACAGTGTAACACAATTAACAAAGGAAGACAATTTTTACTTGAGCCCTGTTCTAGCCTCGAACGTATCAAATCGCTTAGTCAAGAAATTTCAGACTGCCTAATCATCACACCACCACAACATCCCAAAAAAAGGATGTTTGGAAGTTGTACTGATAGACAGCTGAAATTTCCGCGACATGATCATAGTGACAAAATGTCTTATTACGCGATATTATCACCTTGATCACAACGTAAATACATACATGGATAAGAATAGTACATGAAACATGTATCAAACTCGAGTACCATTACGAGATATTTTAAATCTGGAACCTTCAAATCAACAACATTACTGTATATAATACATTGTGTTAGTTTATTGACATTTTGGACACTGTAACAAAACTAACGAAGGAAGACAATTTTTGACTCGTGCTTTATGCGGGCTTCAAACTCATGATCTACAGCATGCAAGTGTATGATATATATGTAATGGTTTGGCCTAAGTCGTTGCCGCTGACGACACAAGTTAAACCTGAGCCAATACCATATACCATTCCAATATTTCAATGTTTTCAAACACACGAAACGTCAGGACCTTGTGATAATGGAAAGTAAGAAACACCACTGCCCCTAATTTAAATCCTGGTATATTCAGTGACAAACATCCTTCAATTTAGGACCTTGCTGTTGCTAACATTGACATAGATAAACTTGACCAATTAACGTGGAATTAACTAGGTACGGACCCCGTTGCCAGTGGCGAATCAAACTCTGCCCCCATCTAACTGTGCTTGCAGACAATTTCAGCTGCTGATGTTGACGGAGACAAAATGTCTGCCATATATAGAAATGAGATTGGTAATCAATACATGTAACTGTGTACCAGAAATCTACATCATTCTATATGGCTGACCAGCGGGCAAACCAAGCCAAACTGACCATCAGTTGGATCAATTCTCTGTGGTACGACTGGTCACTGAAGGCCCATCCATCATTTCTGTAGAATACAAACCAGCCATATACCACAACACTAGCCACCCCTGGTCAATCAATATGGACCCAGAAATTTGTATGTAGCGGTCATTGTCTACTAAAACAATGACCAAATGAAGCATGGTATGTACATGAAGCTACAGCGAACACACTGCCAGAGGTCTTCATACATAAATAAGTACTGTATCATGTACAGCGTAGGCCGAATCTCTGGGGCCTACCTCTTCACGAAATGCACCACCAGGGCCTAAATTAGAGTCTGTCTATACACGGATTGCACCACCACGGCCTCTAATGGCCCAGGGCTGAACTTAAAATGGGTTACACCAACATGACCTACACTGTACACTGTCTGCATGGAATGCGCAACCAGAGTTACGTTGAGGCCTATTACTACAAGGTCCAAAGATTTTATCTCAAAAAGGGTCTTATTACTATGGCCTCCACTGGTGCCTGTCTCTACACTGAGTGCACAACCAGGGCCTCTACTGGGACTTATTTCTACAAGACCTGCACCACCAGGGCCTTCAATATTGAGGTATATTTCCACAATGAAAATATATAGAAAAGAATAAAGACTCAAACCTGACAAATTTATTCTACAGAAATCAACAACTGCCTCATCCTTTCTAAACATGCAAAGAAATGGAATGAGTCTGAAGATCAGAATGTCTGAAATCAACCAAATGACTAAATTCATTTAAATTTCTGATCCGTTTAAAGTAAAACAGTTTTCCATCCAAACTACTTATGGTCAATGGAGGCTAATCTTAGAGGATACAAGATTTCTGATTAGTCATACAACTTCCAATCCAAACTGTTCTCTGTAGTATAGAAATTGACAAATGGAGGCCTAATGTTAGAGGATACAAGATTTCTGATCAGTTAGTCATACAACTTCCAATCCAAATTGTTCTCTGTAGTATAGTAATTGACAAATGGAGGCCTAATGTTAGAGGATACAAGATTTCTGATTAGTCATACAACTTCCAATCCAAACTGTTCTCTGTAGTATAGAAATTGACAAATGGAGGCCTAATGTTAGAGGATACAAGATTTCTGATCAGTTAGTCATACAACTTCCAATCCAAATTGTTCTCTGTAGTATAGTAATTGACAAATGGAGGCCTAATGTTAGAGGATACAAGATTTCTGATTAGTCATACAACTTCCAATCCAAATTGTTCTCTGTAGTATAGAAATTGACAAATGGAGGCCTAATGTTAGAGGATACAAGATTTCTGATCAGTCATACAACTTCCAATCCAAACAATCCTCCTTTTCTGTAGTACAATGACAAATATATTTAATAAAACACTGTGTAATGGTGATGAAAATGATACTGAATCTTAGGATCCAATTGAACCTTATTCTCCAAAACATGAAACACTTGGAATGGAAATGTCATTCTATCTATAGTTCTTTCCTATAATTTCCTGGCTTTGAAGCCATGAAAACCGATAAACACTACTCTCATTTACAGATCTGACCTTTAATCTCTAGGCTATGTAACTATGGTGACAGATAAAGACTACACTCAATTGTAGATCTGACCTTCAATCTCTAGGCTTTGTAACCATGGTTACTAATTAAAACCACTCTCATTTATAGATCTGACCTTCAATCTTAAGGCTATATAACTATGGTGACAGATAAACACTATTCTCACTCCTCGATCTGACCTTCAATCTCTAGGCTTTGTAACCATGGCAACAGATAAAACACTCTTCTCATTTGTAGATCTGAAACTAAATCTATTGGCTTTGTAACCATGGTGATTAATTAAAACCGCTCTCATTTCTCCATCTGACCTTCAATTTCTAGGCTATGTAACCATGGTGACTAATTAAATCCACTCTCATTTCTCCATCTGACCTTCAATCTCTAGGCTATGTAACCATGGTGACTAATTAAATCCACTCTCATTTATAGATCTGATCTTCAATCTCTAGGCTATGTAACTATGGAGACAGATAAACACTTCACTTACTTGTAGATATGACATTCAGTCTCTTGACTTTGTAACCATGGCAACAGATAAACACTCTTTTCATTTGTCGATCTGAAACTAAATCTGTTGGCTTTGTAACCATGGTGACTAATTAAAACCGCTCTCATTTCTCCATCTGACCTTCAATCTCTAGGCTATGTAACCATGGTGACTAATTAAATCCACTCTCATTTCTCCATCTGACCTTCAATCTCTAGGCTATGTAACCATGGTGACTAATTAAATCCACTCTCATTTATAGATCTGATCTTCAATCTCTAGGCTATGTAACTATGGAGACAGATAAACACTTCACTTACTAGTAGATATGACATTCAGTCTCTTGACTTTGTAACCATGGCAACAGATAAAGACTCTTTTCATTTTGTCGATCTGAAACTAAATCTGTTGGCTTTGTAACCATGGTGACTAATTAAAACCACTCTCATTTATAGATCTGATCTTCAATCTCTAGGCTATGTAACCATGGTGACAGATTGGCAACTTTTTTTTTTCCATCAGCCTTAAATTTCATGGTCAAAAAACTTTTGTTGATGGAGAAATGACTTCCTGTAACGGATGTACCATCAAAGTAATAAATTTCACCAACCATATTGTTTTTTTTTAAAGTTAGTCTTCAAATGTTTTAAAGTTTTATAAAAAAATATATCCAAAACTATCCTTTACTTCAAAAATTAACTTGACAGTAGAGCTATATCTGTATCAGCATATAACACATCCTCTTAGTTTTGCAATTGACTGAATAAAAAAATCCATGAAACCACACATTGATATCACAACTGTTTTGTCATACAATGAAAAATTCATTGGTAACCTTACAAAGTCCCAAAGAGCATAGCTTAGTACAATTGATTTTCGGTCTAGGCCAAGCGGATTGACATTCTTACTAACTTAAAACACCATTCCATAGACCATTCTTGTCACTTGTTCCAACACAAGAGAGGAAAAAATTTCCATACACATATAGTTCACTAGGCAGAAAGTGTTCTCCAAACAAATGTAGATAATTTATGGTCTCCTGCAAAATGTTTGTATGCCAGAAAATATCAATTGATGAATTTACCTGTATTCTTTCATACTCTTGAGATAAATGAAATTTGGCCAAGGTAATTCATTCAGCAAACTCAACTCTCAATTCCAGAAGGTTAATTGCCAAACTTCATCTCCCTAAACCTCTTGTTAGTCCCCTGCTTGTTGAAATTTGAGAATAGAATTCCCCTCCTACTATATATCTAGTATATGCTATGAGAGTCAGGTCAGCTTATACAGGACCTACTTCCTAGTTTCAAACAAAAAATTCAACCACAATAAGTTTTCAGGGCTCCCAACAGCAGAAAAGGGTTATCAGAGCTGATTCAGAAGTAAAGAGTTCTCTGGACCCAAATCAGGAGCAAAGAGTTCTCTTGACCCAAATCAAGAGCAAAGAGTTCTCTGGACCCAAATCAGGAGCAAAGAATTCTCTAGACCCAAATCAGGAGCAAAGAGTTCTCTGGACCCAAATCAGAAGTAAAGAGTTCTCTGGACCCAAATCAGGAGCAAAGAGTTCTCTGGACCCAAATCAGAAGTAAAGAGTTCTCAGGACCCAAATCAGGAGCAAAGAATTTTCTGGACCAAAATCAGGAAAAATTAGATGTAGGAACTGAAATCAGGTGTAAAGAGACTTCTGGACCCTAATCAGGAGTTAACAGTTCTCTCTACCCAAGTCAGATGTAAAAGTTCTCAAGACTCAAACCATGAGCAAAGAGTTCTCTGGATCCAAACTCAGGAGTAGAGTTTTTAGGACCTAAACCAAGAATAGAGAGCTTTCTGAACCTAAACCAGGAATAAAGAGCTTTTTTTAACCTAAACCTGGAATAAATAACATTCTGAACCTAAACCTGGAATAAAGAGCTTTCTGAACCTTAACCAGGAATAAAGAGCTTTCTGAACCTAAACCTGGAATAAAGAGCTTTCTGAACCTAAACCTGGAATAGAGAGCTTTCTGAACCTAAACCTGGAATAAAGAGCTTTCTGAACCTAAACCAGGAATAAATAACATTCTGAACCTAAACCAGGAATAAAGAGCTTTCTGAACCTAAACCTGGAATAAAGAGCTTTCTGAACCTTAACCAGGAATAAAGAGCTTTCTGAACCTAGACCAGGAATAAAGAGCTTTCTGAACCTAAACCTGGAATAAATAACATTCTGAACCTAAACCAGGAATAAAGAGCTTCCTGAACCTATACCTGGAATAAAGAGCTTTCTGAACCTAGACCAGGAATAAAGAGCTTTCTGAACCTAAACCAGGAATAAAGAGCTTTCTGAACCTAAACCAGGAATAAAGAGCTTTCTGAACCTAGACCAGGAATAAATAACATTCTGAACCTAAACCTGGAATAAAGAGATTTCTGAACCTAGACCAGGAATAAAGAGCTTTCTGAACCTAAACCTGGAATAAAGAGCTTTCTGAACCTAAACCTGGAATAGAGAGCTTTCTGAACCTAGACCACGAATAAATAACATTCTGAACCTAAACCTGGAATAAAGAGATTTCTGAACCTAGACCAGGAATAAAGAGATTTCTGAACCTAAACCAGAAATAAAGAGCTTTCTGAACCTAAACCTGGAATAAAGAGCTTTCTGAACCTAAACCAGAAATAAAGAGCTTTCTGAACCTAGACCAGGGGTAAAGAGCTTTCTGAACCTAAACCAGAAATAAAGAGCTATCTGAACCTAGACCAGGAATAAAGAGCTTTCTGAACCTAAACCTGGAATAAAGAGATTTCTGAACCTAAACCAGAAATAGAGAGCTTTCTGAACCTAAACCAGAAATAGAGAGCTTTCTGAACCTAAACCAGGGGTAAAGAGCTTTCATAATCTAAACCAGGAATAAAGAGCTTTCTGAACCTTAACCTGGAATAAAGAGCTTTCTGAACCTAAACCAGGGGTAAAGAGTTTTCTGAATCTAAACCAGGAATAAAGAGCTTTCTGAACCTTAACCAGGGGTAAAGAGCTTTCTGAGCCTAAACCAGGAATAGAGAGCTTCCTGAACCTAAACCTGGAATAAAGAGCTTTCTGAACCTAAACCAGGAATAAATAACATTCTGAACCTAAACCAGAAATAAAGAGCTTTCTGAACCTAAACCAGGAATAGAGAGCTTCCTGAACCTAAACCAGGAATAAAGAGCTTTCTGAACCTAAACCAGAAATAAAGAGCTTTCTGAACCTAAACCAGGAGAAGAGCTTTCTGAACCTAAACCTGGAATAAAGAGCTTTCTGAACCTAGACCAGGAATAAAGAGCTTTCTGAACCTAGACCAGGGGTAAAGAGCTTTCTGAACCTAAACCTGGAATAAAGAGATTTCTGAACCTAAACCTGGAATAAAGAGCTTTCTGAACCTAAACCAGGAATAAAGAGCTTTCTGAACCTAGACCAGGAATAAATAACATTCTGAACCTAAACCAGAAATAAAGAGCTTTCTGAACCTAAACCAGGAGAAGAGCTTTCTGAACCTAAACCTGGAATAAAGAGCTTTCTGAACCTAAACCTGGAATAAAGAGCTTTCTGAACCTAAACCTGGAGTAGAGCTTTCTGAACCTAAACCAGGAATAAAGAGCTTTCTGAACCTAAACCTGGAGTAGAGCTTTCTGATACTTAATCAGGAGTAAATTGCTATTGGACCCAATTAAAGAGGTGTACTGGTCCCTTTACTTCAAGTTAGGGCTTCCTCACACTGACCAAGTTTTCAACCTGAAAAAATCTGAATTTTGCCCCCTCTAAAAGTCGTTGTTATCATAGGGACAGATGCCCTAGTACAAAAGTACATGATTACTGTCCTGTTCAAACTAAATTAAAGTAAATAGACTTAAATCTCCTTAAAGTACATGTCTCCATCCCCTATATGAGGAGCAAACCCTCATCAACTCTGTCTGTGTTCAGAAAACTGTAGCAATCTTAAAGAAGAGATTTATATTTGGATATCCTAGGACTACTAGTAAGTACCACAGTTGATGCGAGTGTCATATCATCTCTGGGTTGAAATGTCTTCAAAAGAAAACACAGATTTCTCTTAGAAACTGAATTATTTAAGTAGGGATGATAACTAGAGTATTCTTCAACACTAGAATCATTGCCAAAGGGAAATCAATGGCAATCAAACTAAATAATTTATACAGATCTGGAAAAAGCTTTAAAGTACACAGAGGAAATGGAAATCTTCTCCTATTAAGTTCACATGAATACAAGATACCTCTTCATACCTAGTGTTACAACTATTCCACATACAATCCCTTTACTCAACATTGATCTATCAACTCAAAAAAGTTTCAACATAAAGGGAATTCACCACTTCAAAATTGATCCATGGATCATTCAAATGTCTAGATGTATACATGGAACATTCTAACTAATTAACACAAGACAATCTACCATCACTAAGATTGACCCATGGAACGTTCTATAGAATTAACACAAGACAATCTACCATCACTGAGATTGATCCATGGAACGTTCTATAGAATTAACACAAGACAATCTACCATCACTGAGATTGATCTATGGATCATTCTATAGAATTAACACAAGACAATCTACCATCACTGAGATTGATCCATGGATCATTCTATAGAATTAACACAAGACAATCTACCATCACTGAGATTGACCCATGGAACGTTCTATAGAATTAACACAAGACAATCTACCATCACTGAGATTGATCCATGGATCGTTCTATAGAATTAACACAAGACAATCTACCATCACTAAGATTGACCCATGGATCATTCTATAGAATTAACACAAGACAATCTACCATCACTGAGATTGATCCATGGATCGTTCTATAGAATTAACACAAGACAATCTACCATCACTGAGATTGACCCATGGATCGTTATATAGAATTAACACAAGACAATCTACCATCACTGAGATTGATCTGTTCATTGTTCTACAGAACTAACACAAGACAATCCACCAGCATGAACTTACTGAAATTCTGATAACAATAAAACTCCGGATGTTACATTTTTATTGCACAACAAGCCTTTACTACAATTACTACTTTCTCCCAAGCAAGGGATGAGATTGATAATGAAGTTGCAAATGTTTGTAAAATTTCCTGAATAGCAAGACTCATGGGTGGGCTTATTACCAGGCATAGGCTTACATTACAGCTGGATGAATATAGTACATACATATTTAGCATACAGTTAAGTTTCTAACAATCTTAGACAAGAATGACTACTATCACAATGTGTAAATGATGTGTACTCATGAAAAAGTAGCCCATTTTTCTGTGTTAAATCTTTGTTGTTGTTTCTGAAAAAAAAATCCTTTTCCTTCTTTGAAAATTTGATCTTTGTCTTCTTTCTGAAATGACATCTCTAAGATACCTGAACATCTATCTTTGATTTTACAACTGATTTTGTTTCTAGTGACATTTGATACAAAAAATGTGACAGAAATTTCCCCAGTAACACTGTAAGTACACAGAGTGTAGACAACCTTTTCAAAATAGCAAAACAAATTTAAACATCTTTTTTACAGATAAGAAGTTATCTTTCAAGAATTGATTGCCATGTTAGTTTACATCTGGATACTCAAATGATTTGATAGAAACAATCGCAACTTGATGTGTTCATGCCATCATTATACTGAAGGATTTAAACCAATTTCTATCTCTAGTCTGCTGTTATAAAACAGCATAGCCAGTAGATAATGTTTTATGTGTCCTTGGAGATAATCAGCTGTAATAAGACCGAAGTTTAGAAATCGACCGAAGCAAACCGAAACTTTATAGGAAGCAACATACTGAGTCAATCAAGGTTACCTCCACAGGCAGATCTTTATATCAACAACTTCTACAACAATGAGGTACAAAGAACAACTTCCAGTAAACATTACGTACAACTTCCAGGTACACGTAACAATGAGGTACAAAGAACAACTTCCAGGTACACATAACAATGAGGTACAAAGAACAACTTCCAGTAAACAACTTCCAGGTACACACAACAATGAGGTACAACTTCCAGGTACACACAACAATGAGGTACAAAGAACAACTTCCAGTAAACATTACCTACAACTTCCAGGTACACACAACAATGAGGTACAAAGAACAACTTCCAGTAAACATTACCTACAACTTCCAGGTACACACAACAATGAGGTACAAAGAACAACTTCCAGGTACACACAACAATGAGGTACAAAGAACAACTTCCAGGTACACACAACAATGAGGTACAAAGAACAACTTCCAGGTACACACAACAATGAGGTACAAAGAACAACTTCCAGTAAACATTACCTACAACTTCCAGGTACACACAACAATGAGGTACAAAGAACAATGAGGTACACATAACAATGAGGTACAAAACTTCCAGAACAACTTCCAGGTACACACAACAATGAGGTACAAAGAACAACTTCCAGTAAACATTACCTACAACTTCCAGGTACACACAACAATGAGGTACAAAGAACAACTTCCAGGTACACATAACAATGAGGTACAAAGAACAGTAAACTTACAACTTCCAGGTACATTCCAGGTACACATAACAATGAGGTACAAAGAACAATTACCAGGTACACACAACAATGAGGTACAAAGAACAACTTCCAGGTACACATAACAATGAGGTACAAAGAACAACTTCCAGGTACACACAACAATGAGGTACAAAGAACAACTTCCAGTAAACATTACCTACAACTTCCAGGTACACACAACAATGAGGTACAAAGAACAACTTCCAGGTACACATAACAATGAGGTACAAAGAACAACTTCCAGTAAACATTACCTACAACTTCCAGGTACACACAACAATGAGGTACAAAGAACAACTTCCACGTACACATAACAATGAGGTACAAAGAACAACTTCCAGGTACACATAACAATGAGGTACAAAGAACAACTTCCAGTAAACATTACCTACAACTTCCAGGTACACACAACAATGAGGTACAAAGAACAACTTCCAGGTACACATAACAATGAGGTACAAAGAACAACTTCCAGGTACACATAACAATGAGGTACAAAGAACAACTTCCAGGTACACATAACAATGAGGTACAAAGAACAACTTCCAGGTACACATAACAATGAGGTACAAAGAACAATTACCAGGTACGCATAAAAATGAGGTACAAAGAACAACTTCTAGTAAACATAACCTACAACTTCCAGGTACACACAACAATGAGGTACAAAGAACAACTTCCAGGTACACATAACAATGAGGTACAAAGAACAACTACCAGGTACACACAACAATGAGGTACAAAGAACAACTTCCAGTAAACATTACCTACAACTTCCAGGTACACACAACAATGAGGTACAAAGAGGTACAAAGAACAACTTCCAGTAAACAATGAGGTACAACTTCCAGGTACACACAACAACTTCCAGTAAACATTACCTACAACTTCCAGGTACACACAACAATGAGGTACAAAGAACAACTTCCAGGTACACATAACAATGAGGTACAAAGAACAACTTCCAGTAAACATTACCTACAACTTCCAGGTACACACAACAATGAGGTACAAAGAACAACTTCCAGGTACACACAACAATGAGGTACAAAGAACAACTTCCAGTAAACATTACCTACAACTTCCAGGTACACATAACAATGAGGTACAAAGAACAACTTCCAGTAAACATTACCTACAACTTCCAGGTACACACAACAATGAGGTACAAAGAACAACTTCCAGTAAACATTACCTACAACTTCCAGGTACACATAACAATGAGGTACAAAGAACAACTTCCAGTAAACATTACCTACAACTTCCAGGTACACACAACAATGAGGTACAAAGAACAACTTCCAGTAAACATTACCTACAACTTCCAGGTACACACAACAATGAGGTACAAAGAACAACTTCCAGTAAACATTACGTACAACTTCCAGGTACACAAAACAATGAGGTACAAAGAACAACTTCCAGTAAACATTACCTACAACTTCCAGGTACACATAACAATGAGGTACAAAGAACAACTTCCAGTAAACATTACCTACAACTTCCAGGTACACACAACAATGAGGTACAAAGAACAACTTCCAGTAAACATTACGTACAACTTTCAGGTACACACAACAATGAGGTACAAAGAACAACTTCCAGTAAACATTACCTACAACTTCCAGGTACACACAACAATGAGGTACAAAGAACAACTTCCAGTAAACATTACCTACAACTTCCAGGTACACACAACAATGAGGTACAAAGAACAACTTCCAGTAAACATTACCTACAACTTCCAGGTACACGTAACAATGAGGTACAAAGAACAACTTCCAGTAAACAATAGCCACAAGTGGACTTAGAGCTTACTTTGACACATACAACAAATTTTGACCTTGACCGTTTTCAAGCCTGTGCTTTAAGTTAGCAGTAAAGCTTGACCTTGACTTACCATATGACCTTGAAATGCAACTGAATTTTACTGATACTATGAGGTTAGTGTAAACCACAGAAACTGTTAGAAAGTGCAATGAACATGCAAACAATAAACAATAGTGAAAAACACTTAAGGTTAGATGAATATTATTCTATTACGATTTCATGACACGTGTACCACACCAAATTAATATCACACTTTCAAACAAATTTTACACATTAACACCCCTCTTCCTAGGGAATACTGGGTTTGTTTTTCTTCTCCTTTCATTTTTTATTTTTATTTTATTTACACCAAATAACATGTATTTCAACTGTAGAAAACATCCAGCATTGGTCAACTCAATGTGTTGTTAAAACACTCGTTAGCAAATTAATCCAATCAACATCATGTTCAACACCGTACCTAGCCTTAACACGGAATAGGGTCACTCCCCAAATCCTCCAGCCTCAGTATCATTCCTCATAGAGACTGAAAAACAGACAAATACATGATGATGCTTATAAAAGGATAGCATTGGTATGCACATGATTGAAACTCTAATATTCTGAGCAATACTTCGGAGAAGCATTATTGATTTTTATTATTTTTATGGCAATTTTGCGAGAACTGACCTAGCTATGAAATACTTACAATGAAACACAAGCTCTCAAAACAGATCTTCACCAAGACTTGCTTTATCTGTTTTCATTCTTTTTTTTACACCAATCTGTTCATTGATTTTCATAATTAATCATTACCTACACAGCTGTGATCAGTCATATTTTGCTTAAAGGTTGAGGACGATGGGGAACTCTTATAAAATACATGAAGATATGATTTTTCAATAAACCAACACATCACTTTGAAAATTCCAAAGCTATAAATCTCAAAATGTTACCTAATAATAAGCTTTGAACTTAGCTATTACAAAGAAATTTTATAAGGCAGTAAAGTAAAAATTTTCCTTCATGAAAGGATCTAACCAAATATTCTTAACAATTATCTTCATAGTTATAACTTAGAAGCACATCCTTTAAGAGTCCTAGGACAATATATATAATGTCCTCCATTGTCGGGTGCACATCAATCGAGTCATTCACTCGTCAAGTGACTCATGAACACCAATCAAGTCATTTACTCATGGAGTGACTCATAATCATTGACTCTGTAAAAATTTGCAGTTCAGTTGGGTCTTTGAAGGTTCTGTGTGCTTATAGGCAAGCAGGATTTACAATCGTACTGCATGACGACCAGTCCATATCACTGCAGTAAATTTCTTTGCTTGTGGTCTAGTTTTTACAAATTGATAAAATAACATGAAGCTCATATATTTTTTTCCATATTTGTCAGTATTGTACAGATAACTAAAAAACTTTCAAATTTAATATCTTTTTACGAAACATCTTAAGAAACATTCTAGTCTGAAAGCTCTTACATAAACCATCTAAATTTGAAGTTTCATTTTATTTTTTTTAATTTAAAATATTTGTAACTTTAAATCATTTATCGAAATCTACAAATCGAAAACAGATGTTTCGCTCAGAGGTATATCAAAGTTAGTGTATTTTTTTTTTATATTTTTATTTTATCATACAACTGATGTTTGGAAAACCTGTAAATATTCTGTACGATGCATTCTACAGACAGATGTCTAATGTAGGTCACAGGAAAACCTGTAAATATTCTGTACGATGCATTCTACAGACAGATGTTTAATGTAGGTCACAGGAAAACCTGTAAATATTCTGTACGGTGCATTCTACAGACAGATGTCTAATGTAGGTCACAGGAAAACCTGTAAATATTCTGTACGATGCATTCTACAGACAGATGTTTAATGTAGGTCACAGGAAAACCTGTAAATATTCTGTACGGTGCATTCTACAGACAGATGTCTAATGTAGGTCACAGGAAAACCTGTAAATATTCTGTACGGTGCATTCTACAGACAGATGTCTAATGTAGGTTCCAGGAAAACCTATAAATTTATACAATGCATTTCATCAAATTTCTGTTTCAAACCGCAACCATTTTAATATTTTCGTATGTTAACGATACATGTTGCCTTTGTCATCCTTATCGATAACAGGTGTAAACGAAGATCCGTTTACTTTAAAACCAAGTAATTCATGTTCAGCAGAAATTTAATTGATCCTACTTCCAGCCTATTGTAGAGAAACATCAATATACTTGTAAACGTAACAAAAGGGAATGGATGTACACAATACACAGAGTACACGTCAATTGTTGACATAACCATACACCACACAGAGTAAACTACTTATAATGATATACCCCCTGTGCAGGTGAATGGTTACAAAAACACAATTACAAAATTATTGTCAAGTGAGAAAAAAGGAAATTTTGAAAGAAATATAATTTTTTCAAACATTATTCAACGTTGGTATCTTAAAACCTTTCATTATACAAAAAAAAAGGCTTTCCTTTGAACTAACAAAAAGCTTTGCATGCAAGTTGAATCATTTTCTTCAAATGGCTGGTTAACATTACTCAGCTTTAAATCTTTAAACATTTTTATCAAATCACAAGACATTGAATTTTTAGCATGTATAGAATTGATTTTATACAAACTTACTGAGAAGTTCTAGGTCCCAGAAATGTTATATGCCTGTTTCATATCAATTGGTTCTATCTGCAGCTTCCTTAACTCTACTTTACTCCTTTATTCTAGAATAACAACCTGCATCCCCAAATTTTCCCAATATAAATAGGAAATACATTAAAAATATTTTTTATGATTTGAAACATTTGTTACATAAAACAAATTTCTTTTATCAAATAAATTCTTAAATTTCACCGTAGATTTTAAATTCTATATTTCCTCTACAAAAATTGATGCATGTTTGCTGGCGTACATTTATGTGTATTGTTTGGATATGACACATAAAAGTAGGACACTTTTATATGAAAAGTAATTGGTTTATCATCATTATAAGGAGCTAACTACTTATTTCTGCACACAATATCTTTAAAAAACAAAGGAATACAACACCAAGCATTAAACCATAAAGTTGTGACAAACTTAAAATCATTTAAGAAAAAAAATAACGGATTTCAAATAAAGATTCATAAAGCTATTTAACTCTATTGCTTATCTCACAATCACACACACTATATTTTGATGGCGGGAAATCCCTTTCCAATCACCTTGCAGCACATCAATCTTCAGTATCAAGATAACGAGGGCTGATAAAAAACGGTTGTATCATTTTACGCACCTCTATTATCACTAATCAGCCACACAAAAGCTGAAAACAAGTCGACCGTAATACTCCACAATTAGGTCTCTACACTTAAACACCAGTCTAGGTATGCGCTTGGGAAATACCTTGAAAATTTTTTTTACAAATCATCATTGTATCTTTAAACAGATACTTTAAAAATTAAATTTCTGTTGAAATTATTATCACTGACCATTCTCAGTGTTTTAAAGAAGACACTTTTAAATACTTAAATTTCAAATAAATGTATATATATATTGAAGATTTTCAACGCTGACAGTCATGTCTGTATATAGTCTTACATTTAAATGAATTAAAATTGAAGTATGTTTGGATGATCAAAAGTATTTCTGTATATATGTGCTAGTATACATAGAATAATATTTGTTGTTTACCATATATATCTATATGTATGTAACTCTTTTTGCATGTTGAATTTTTTTTAGTATTTTGCTATTTTTGACTGTAATTCTTTATGTATGTTACTGTTTTTGAATGTCACTATTTTGAATGTTAGTGTTTTTGTATGTCAATAATTTGTATGTTACTATTTTTGAATGTCACTAATTTGTATGTTACTATTTTTGTAGGTCACTATTTTGTATGTTACTGTTTTTGTAGGTCACTACTTTGAATGTTCCTATTTTTGTAGGTCACTATTTTGCATGTTACTATTTTTGTAGGTCACTACTTTGAATGTTACTATTTTTGTAGGTCACTATTTTGCATGTTACTATTTTTGTAGGTCACTACTTTGAATGTTACTATTTTTGTAGGTCACTATTTTGCATGTTACTATTTTTGTAGGTCACTATTTTGTATGGTACTGTTTTTGTATGTCACTATTTTGTATGTTACTGTTTTTGAAGTTCACTATTTTGGGATATAAGCATTTATGCTTTAAAGGTTACTTTAAAGGTTACTTTTTATATTTAGCTATTTTTGTATTTTGCTTTTCCTATACATTACTTTTTTTGGATGTAGTTATTTTTGTATGTTACTGCTTTTTAAGTTACTTTAAATGCTAGTGTTTTGTATTTATCTATTTTTTATGTTACATTACTGTATGTTACTATATTAGCATGTTACTTTTTTGTATGTTACTGTTTTTCTAAATTACTGTCTTTCAGTGTTACTTTTTTGTATGTTACTGTTTTTCTAAATTACTGTCTTTCAGTGTTACTTTTTTGTATGTTACTGTTTTTCTAAATTACTGTCTTTCAGTGTTACTTTTTTGTATGTTACTGTTTTTCTAAATTACTGTCTTTCAGTGTTACTTTTTTGTATGTTACTGTTTTTCTAAATTACTGTCTTTCAGTGTTACTTTTTTGTATGTTACTGTTTTTCTAAATTACTGTCTTTCAGTGTTACTTTTTTGTATGTTACTGTTTTTCTAAATTACTGTCTTTCAGTGTTACTTTTTTGTATGTTACTGTTTTTCTAAATTACTGTCTTTCAGTGTTACCCTTACAAAATTGCAAATGGCTTTTCCATGTGTCAATTGTTAAAATAACCTGCAGCAACCCTTAGTATACAATTGTATATAGGTGACAACTGTAAGTGAGGCTCCTTCAGAAATGGGGACTTTCTGTCTTCTTTTTTGAACGATATTGAAGGAATCAAACCTGACCTGTTGCCCATGTTGAAACACTTAAGCTTTAAGTGTTTTTCGTTTCCTTTCTTTCTCATGCCCTCATTTCAACACTTACGATATTAGTGTATAACTTTCTCTACTGTGTGCTAAGGATATTAGTCTTGTTCCATTTTTAAAATTTTTAAAATCAACATACATGTCTTACTTTGTAGCATTCTGCATAAATTTGGAAAGCAGATCCTGATCAATGTATTGTATACTAAACCACCACTTCTATCGAGTTTTTTTACTGAAGAAAACATTTCCTTGCAGAACAGAACAATCCCAAACAACCTTTCTATCTAGTATTGCACAGAAACTTAATTTCACATAAAAAAAAATCAATTTTTATTATTTTACATGTGTTTGAATACAGGAGTTTGTTGGGAGGAATATTTCTGTAACTGCAAGGCTTTACAATTACGTATACGTAGAATATATCGATTGAGGGTATACTTCTGATTCGTAATGTATAATTCAAAATATCAGCACAGGATCTGGGACAAGTTAAACAAAAGTTGACGACTAGTGCAGCAATAAGAACCCATAAGCAGCTAAATGTTTATAAAGGGAAAGTAGATTTATGTTAAGCACTGTCCTGTTCTTGAGCCCAACTTGGCAGCATTTCACAGCTTTATTTCAAGACCAGAAATAAAACAATGAATTCAGGCATACAGCAACAACTTCAGGCATTGAGCAACAATTTCACACTTTGGGCAATAAACAACCTCTGGGATAGGGCAACAACTTCAGGAATTGGGCAACAACTTTAGGCATAGGACAATAAATAACCTTAGGCATAAGGCAACAACGTCAGGCATAATAATTAGAGAGCAACAACTTCAGGCATAGGGCAACAACGTCAGGCAAAACAGTTACAGGGCAACAACATCAGGCATAACAGTTACAGGGCAACAACGTCAGGAATAGGGCAACAACATCAGGCATAACAGTTACAGGGCAACAACGTCAGGCATAACAGTTACAGGGCAACAACGTCAGGCATAACAGTTACAGGGCAACAAAATCAGGCATAACAGTTACAGTGCAACAACGTCAGGCATAACAGATACAGGGCAACAACGTCAGGCATAACAGTCACAGGGCAACAACGTCAGGCATAACAGTCACAGGGCAACAACTTCAGGCATAACAGTCACAGGGCAACAACATCAGGCATAACAGTCACAGGGCAACAACTTCAGGCATAACAGTCACAGGGCAACAACGTCAGGCATAACAGTCACAGGGCAACAACCTCAGGCATAACAGTTACAGGGCAACAACCTCAGGCATAACAGTTACAGGGCAACAACCTCAGGCATAACAGTTACAGGGCAACAACCTCAGGCATAACAGTTACAGGGCAACAACCTCAGGCATAACAGTTACAGGGCAACAACCTCAGGCATAACAGTTACAGGGCAACAACCTCAGGCATAACAGTTACAGGGCAACAACCTCAGGCATAACAGTTACAGGGCAACAACCTCGGGCATTGGGCAAGATTCTTTGTAATTAGAAACAAATCTGGTGACTGTTCCAGGCAACAGCAATTCCAAATATTAGGCATTTAAAACAATTTATCAAACGTCATAATATTTAGTACAGAATCGCACTTTTGTAGAAAATAAATACTTATATAATCTTAGTAGTTATTGGTGATTTTTGTCGTTACAGTTTTGTTTGTTTTCATTGACAAGCTTGATGAGTTTTCATTTAATGTGAATGTATGTACATCCTCATTGAAACATTATTTGGTAATCAATTTCCGCATTTTTTTCCTGTGTAGTGAATAAACTAGTTTTTTACCGCTGTTATAACATAAGGTTATTACAATAGTACCAGATTATGTTTTTGTACCAAATATTTGTGTACCTACTGATAGTAATCAGATGAATATTGAGGAAGTTTTAATTGCCAATTTATACATATATCTTAATTCTTGCAACATATGGTCAAGTAAAAATATTTGATAAACTTTTTAATGTGAGATAGGCTCACTATTTAATGAAATTTAAAGTATGTATCTTTTCAACTGACACGCCCTCAAGTAATACACAAATCATTCTTAAACTCATAATTTTCAAACAAAGAACATCTGAGAATTAAGTATTTTTTCTTGAATATTTTCAGTATTCATGGCTCTAACTTTACTTTCTTTTCTTGAGCGTTTTTATCCTTAATTCTAGATTTATGAAAAAAAAAATCCTTTTATCTATACCCACCTATGAAAAAAAATGTATAGGTGTGTTACTTGGCATTTCTGGAAACGATCACACATTTCTCATGAAATATTTAGCTCGTTGGGTAGATTCCCATTAACGTTATACCACGAGACTTCTATCCTGACATCACCCATTCATTGAATTATTCTGTATGATCAGGTCTGTACAGAGATATAAATGAACGCCGTAGTGCCAGGTACTCTCCTGTGAATGGCTGAAAAAATAACTTGTTTGAACACGCTACATAATGAAGCGTATGTTCCGATAGCTTCGCAATTCTCTACCAAGTCTATTAAAACCCAGTCATTAATTCTCTCTGTAAATACAACCAGGGTCAAGCGAGGATGATGGTCACCAATATTTAAGTCATAGCTCATACAAAAGTTAAGCATTCAAATACATGGGTTATGCACCAATGCACAAACACAAAACATCCCATTTAATATTGACAGACAGTGTTTTTACTGCTGAAAACAATGAAATAATGATGAAGTAAATACGAATCCACTGCTGCAGGACTTAGGGCTCAAGACGGGAGCTTGAGAGAAATGAAAATTTTCCTTGCTCTGATACACCAGAGCTGTATATAACCTACAGTTTTAATATTTTCCTGTCTTGTGGGCAACTTGTATTTATTTCTAAATCATTGAAACACTTCAGCATTAAATAACAGTCATATCTTAAGGCTTAATTTTGTAAAATTATTATTTCACTTTAATACATTAATTTCCACATGTATAACCCACTCTCGTAGGAGATTTTGTTCGAGGGTTAGAGAGTAACTATTTATAACCCACTCCAGTAGGGGATTTTGTTCCAGGGTTAGAGGATAACTATATATAACTCACTCTAGTAGGGGATTCTGTTCGATGGTTAGAGGGTAACTATATATAACTCACTCCAGTAGGAGTTTCTGTTCGAGGGTTAGAGAGTAACTATATATAACGCACTCCAGTAGGGGATTCTGTTCGAGGGGTAGAGGGTAACTATATATAACTCACTCCATTGGGGGATTCTGTTCGAGGGTTAGAGAGTAACTATATATAACGCACTCCAGTATGAGATTCTGTTCCAGGGTTAGAGGGTAACTAAATATAACTCACTCTAGTGATGAATTCTGTTCGAGGGGTAGAGGGTAACTATATATAACTCACTCTAGTAGGGGATTCTGTTCGAGGGGTAGAGGGTAACAATATGTAACTCACTCCAGTAGGGGATTCTGTATGACAATCTCCCCTCAGGTAGGCCTACCTTCCTTATACTTTCCCATCTTCCCCTCAGGTAGGCCTACCTTCCTTATACTTGTCCATCTTCCCCTAAGGTAGGCCTACCTTCCTTTTACTTGTCCATCTTCCCCTCAGGTAGGCCTACCTTCCTTATACTTGTCCATCTACCCCTCAGGTAGGCCTCCCTTCCTTATACTTGTCCATATTCCCCTCAGGTAGGCCTACCTTCCTTATACTTGTCCATCTTCCCCTCAGGTAGGCCTACCTTCCTTATACTTGTCCATCTTCCCCTCAGGTAGGCCTACCTTCCTTATACTTGTCCATCTTCCCCTCAGGTAGGCCTACCGTCCTTATACTTGTTTTCCATCTTACCCTAAGGTAGGCCTACCTTCCTTATACTTGTCCATCTTCCCCTCAGGTAGGCCTACCTTCCTTATACTTGTCCATCTTCCCCTCAGGTAGGCCTACCTTCCTTATACTTGTCCATCTTCCCCTCAGGTAGGCCTACCGTCCTTATACTTGTTTTCCATCTTACCCTAAGGTAGGCCTACCTTCCTTATACTTGTCCATCTTCCCCTCAGGTAGGCCTACCTTCCTTTTACTTGTCCATCTTCCCCTCAGGTAGGCCTACCTTCCTTATACTTGTCCATCTTCCCCTCAGGTAGGCCTACCTTCCTTATACTTGTTTTCCATCTTCCCCTCAGGTAGGCCTACCTTCCTTATACTTGTCCATCTTCCCCTCAGGTAGGCCTACCTTCCTTGTACTTGTCCATCTTACCCTAAGGTAGGCTTACTTTCTTTACACATGATACTAACTACTAGTTTGGCCCCACAATGCACCAAAATAGTAATCTGAATCCCTGCATTTGTCTTTCCAGCTGAAAGGATGAGTTAACAGAAGAGGACAGACAATGTTAGATCATAAACTCACTGTTCTAGCGCTGTCAAGGACACAATACTTGTATAGAATACTATTCAACGGCGTTAAAGAATAGTATCAATATTTCATATTGTGGATAAGATATTTAATGTTCGAGTGAAATAATCACTCACCTGATACACTAATGTTTTCACATTTCCCTGTGGAATTTATGGTAAATTATGTGTCATTGTGTCACGGTAAACTGTAGCATAAAATTGTACATGTAACTTTATACGTCTCGTTCATTGAGATCCAGTTCTATCAATACACTTTACCATATCGGGGAAAAAACGAAACAATAATTTATATTCATCTTTGACTTACACTCAATACTTTTTCTGTGATTAGAAAATATCTTCTCGGTCAGAATGAATATTTTACAAGAAGTTTAAATAATCTGAGTAATATGAATACGATACTGGTTATTTATTTAAACTCTGTAACACCGACAACAATCCAACTTCAAATAAATCGGAGATCCTGAATTTTCTTACAATGTTTGTAAAAATTTTTAAATTTAGTTTCTTTTCTACCATCTGTTCATTACAAAATGTGTACCCATTGAAACCAAAAGCAAAGAAATGTCTATATATAAGACTTTTACCTATACATAAATAATGTTTTCTCAAATCAAACTGTAAATTTAGATGACAAACTTGAACAAATTTAAAAGGAAAAGGTATTTGTTACATCAGACCTACCTAATTAGGCTAACAATCCTCCCGGATTGTCAGTTTAGACAAACCTGATTTCCTGATACTAACTTAATGAGATTTATTCAAATCTTGTTAACACACAGAAACTATACTAGAATATACCTGCAGTATGATTAAATGAAAATAAAATTTAGTCCTTTTATCCAATATTGATAATTAAAATCAAAAGTCAACAGTTTTATAAGAAATATAAGATATATCCTAGACATCTTAAATTCAAATCCAACACATCTTCATCATGTAAAAAAAAATTATATGAAGTAAGATATCACCTAAGTCATAAAACAATTGAATTTTTTATATTTCAGTATTACTTTAAACAATATTCTCTGAAAATATGAAAATAAAGTGAAAAATCCTGGTTGATGAAAAAAGGGTTTGTTGTATTGTAAGAGTAGCTATTTATCACCAAACAAATCTATTAACAAAATACAGGCCCTATAAATCCTAACTACACATGTTAACAGTGTTGGTAGTTTTTTTTTCTTATTTGCCACAATACTAAACTGTTTAAATAAAATTACACTGACAATGAATTGAACAGGACACCTATGATATCATTAATTAAAACAGAGTCATTTGGTTTCTAATGACAACTGAAGGCAATTACTTCAGCACCAATCGGTAAAGAACTCAACATCTACAGAAGTGTATTTATAACGGACAGGGGTTTGTAATATTGTGCCTACCAGGGGCTGCTTTGTGGCAGCAATGGGATGGTTAAAGAGACGGAAGCTGGAGCTACATAGCTTGTCTATAATGGACCTGCAGGATCAATACCACTACATTGGAATGAGTTGCCTATGTCAGTCAACCTTCGTCAATGGTATACCCTCCTGGTTCCATTGATCTTTAGGCTGCCACAACACACTTGATTGCTTCCAACACATTTTACCTCTACAGCTAACATTTGTTTGGATTTACCAAACTGAAACATCACTTCTTGTCCTGCTTGGCATACTAACCATAAAACACACATCTATCAGTGCCAAACAAAATTTACACCAACATACACATTAAATTGTGATGTCATCATTTTTGAGGTTATTGAAGTTTTTATTTTTTATTTCATGTATGCAGAAAATAAAAATAGAAAAAAGAATACTTGATGATGTTTTCACTATCCAGTGACAACAAGAGATCTATGTACTTTTTCATCAATTTAAAACATGGACCATCATCCAATGATATACACAGTACTAGGACTTATGTTTCAATTCTGGATAATTCACAGTCTGTGAACTGGACCAATGCTATGAAATGACATGGTATGTTTTTGTTTTTTTTATCTAGATAGATGTAAAACATAAGTAATATTTAAGTGAATACTGCAAATAAAATCAATAATACGGGTCATTTTAACAATGCAAGGGAATTAACTCTTCCAAGGAAAGAGAACTCTGTCTGAGGTCAGACTTAGTAATTCTGCAACAAAACCTGCAATATCAATTGCTATGTATTTCATGTATTGATTTCAACAACGTCCCAGTAATCAGGCATTATTTTTTTCTTTCTTTTTATTGTTTTTCTAAAACAATAACAGATCTGAAACCAAAGCTTAAATCTGTAAATTGTAATGTTTGTATTGTTTAACTGTAAATATATATATATATATATTCTATTTTATCAACAGACGTGCACTCATGTGTAATTTGCACTCAAAGGCTGGTATCGACCTCAACAACAGTTTCCAAAGAAAAATTTGTAGTTAACTCTATGACAATTTCCTACAAAAAGCTTATATATAAGTCAATGACAATTTCCCCTAAAATTGGGTTAAATATCTGATGTTGTTTTTAATGCAAGGAAAATAAAGAATGGGGTTTTTCCTGAATTCCTTCTCATATCATCTACATTTCTAGGAAGTCACATCAACCATCTTACCCTCCCATATCACCTACATTTCTAGGAAGTCACATCAGCCATCTTACCCTCCCATATCACCTACATTTCTAGGAAGTCACATCAGCCATCTTACCCTCCCATATCACCTACATTTCTAGGAAGTCACATCAACCATCTTACCCTCCCATATCACCTACATTTCTAGGAAATCACATCAACCATCTTACCCTCCCATATCACCTACATTTCTAGGAAGTCACATCAGCCATCTTACCCTCCCATATCACCTACATTTCTAGGAAGTCACATCAACCATCTTACCCTCCCATATCACCTACATTTCTAGGAAGTCACATCAGCCATCTTACCCTCCCATATCACCTACATTTCTAGGAAGTCACATCAACCATCTTACCCTCCCATATCACCTACATTTCTAGGAAATCACATCAACCATCTTACCCTCCCATATCACCTACATTTCTAGGAAGTCACATCAGCCATCTTACCCTCCCATATCACCTACATTTCTAGGAAGTCACATCAACCATCTTACCCTCCCATATCACCTACATTTCTAGGAAATCACATCAACCATCTTACCCTCCCATATCACCTACATTTCTAGGAAGTCACATCAGCCATCTTACCCTCCCATATCACCTACATTTCTAGGAAGTTACATCAACCATCTTACCCTCCCATATCACCTACATTTCTAGGAAATCACATCAACCATCTTACCCTCCCATATCACCTACATTTCTAGGAAGTCACATCAACCATCTTACCCTCCCATATCACCTACATTTCTAGGAAGTCACATCAGCCATCTTACCCTCCCATATCACCTACATTTCTAGGAAGTCACATCAACCATCTTACCCTCCCATATCACCTACATTTCTAGGAAATCACATCAACCATCTTACCCTCCCATATCACCTACATTTCTAGGAAGTCACATCTACCATCTTACCCTCCCATATCACCTACATTTCTAGGAAGTCACATCAACCATCTTACCCTCCCATATCACCTACATTTGTCAGAGGTTTCTAAGAAAACAACAGACAAAAACAATGGACAGAAAACTTTGAAAAATATGGATCCTTCAACTAAAAATACATATCAATACCTTGTATGATTCTGACAAAAATCCATGCTGAGAATCAACGTGAGAATTCTTAGTCTTACTAATCGATATTTAACAAGGTAGACTGCTCATATTCACGCAGTTGTCTAATAGTGATTTTTAATAAGACTTTCCCATTTTATTGGAAATCATTAGCGTATTTTACCACTTAATGTTTGCTGTGACTTGTTTTGGCGTACAGCACAAGCCTCTAATAAGTCTAGTTTTCATGGACTAAACCCTACCTCATTGTCACTCATCTGTTTCTTCTTGCGTCCATAGTTGGTAGGAGACGGACTGACATTCCTCCTGTGGTTCGTTGTGCAACGTGACTGCTGTCTTGTCAGGTCCCGATTTGACTGCTGACCTTCGGACTGTTCAGTTTTAGATGGTGAGTCCAGTCTAGGCTCTATCAAAGTTTTGGCAGCACTGCATTTCAATAGATATCAAATTAATACCAAGACATAAAAATGACAAACAAATTTAAATATATTTTAACACTCCCTTCTCTTTGTTCTAACCTTCAAACAATTTAAGGAATTTGTTTAAATACTTTAGATTGAAAATGAATATCTGTGAAAGAGATACTCTAATAAACCACACATCTGCGACAACTGACAGTTAGACACACTTCTGTAAAACTGATATCTACCATAATAGAACCTGTTGTCAAACACACCTCTACACATATGCCATCATTGGATACAGTCACCTCTACACAGACGCCATCATGGGATACAGCCACCTCTACACAGAGGCCATCATTATATACAGCCACCTCTACACAGTGGACACCTTTAGTGACAGCAACCTCTACACAGAGGCCATCATGGGATACAGTCACCTCTACACAGAGGCCATCATTGGATATAGCCACCTCTACACAGAGGGCACCTTTAGTGACAGCCACCTCTACACAAAGGCCATCATTGGATACAGTCACCTCTACACAGAGGACACCTTTAGTGACAGCCACCTCTACACAGAGGCCATCATTGGATACAGTCACCTCTACACAGAGGACACCTTTAGTGACAGCCACCTCTACACAGAGGCCATCATTGGATACAGCCACCTCTACACAGAGGCCATCATTGGATACAGTCACCTCTACACAGAGGACATCTTTAGTGACAGCCACCTCTACACAGAGGCCATCATTGGATACAGTCACCTCTACACAGAGGACACATTTAGTGACAGCCACCTCTACACAGAAGCCATCATTGGATACAGCCACCTCTACACAGAGGACACCTTTAGTGACAGTCACCTCTACACAGAAGCCATCATTGGATACAGTCACCTCTACACAGAAGCCATCATTGGATACAGTCACCTCTACACAGAAGCCATCATTGGATACAGTCACCTCTACACAGAAGCCATCACTGGATACAGTCACCTCTACACAGAAGCCATCATTGGATACAGCCACCTCTACACAGAAGCCATCATTGGATACAGCCACCTCTACACAGAGGACACCTTTAGTAACAGTCACCTCTACATAATGGACACCTTTGGTTAAAGCCACCTCTACACAGAGGACACCTTTAGTGACAGTCACCTCTACACAGAAGCCATCATTGGATACAGTCACCTCTACACAGAAGCCATCATTGGATACAGTCACCTCTACACAGAAGCCATCATTGGATACAGTCACCTCTACACAGAAGCCATCATTGGATACAGTCACCTCTACACAGAAGCCATCATTGGATACAGCCACCTCTACACAGAGGACACCTTTAGTAACAGTCACCTCTACATAATGGACACCTTTGGTTAAAGCCACCTCTACACAGAGGACACCTTTAGTGACAGTCACCTCTACACAGAAGCCATCATTGGATACAGTCACCTCTACACAGAAGCCATCATTGGATACAGTCACCTCTACACAGAAACCATCATTGGATACAGTCACCTCTACACAGAAGCCATCATTGGATACAGTCACCTCTACACAGAAGCCATCATTGGATACAGCCACCTCTACACAGAAGCCATCATTGGATACAGCCACCTCTACACAGAGGACACCTTTAGTAACAGTCACCTCTACATAATGGACACCTTTGGTTAAAGCCACCTCTACACTGAGGACACCTTTAGTGACAGTCACCTCTACACAGAAGCCATCATTGGATACAGTCACCTCTACACAGAAGCCATCATTGGATACAGTCACCTCTACACAGAAGCCATCATTGGATACAGTCACCTCTACACAGAAGCCATCATTGGATACAGTCACCTCTACACAGAAGCCATCATTGGATACAGTCACCTCTACACAGAAGCCATCATTGGATACAGCCACCTCTACATAGAGGCCATCATTGGATACAGTCACCTCTACACAGAGGACACCTTTAGTGACAGTCACCTCTACACAGAGGCCATCATTGGATACAGCCACCTCTACACAGAAGCCATCATTGGATACAGCCACCTCTACACAGAAGCCATCATTGGATACAGCCACCTCTACACAGAGGACACCTTTAGTGACAGTCACCTCTACACAGAGGCCATCATTGGATACAGCCACCTCTACACAGAGGACACCTTTAGTGACAGTCACCTCTACACAGAGGCCATCATTAAATACAGCCACCTCTACACAGAAGCCATCATTGGATACAGCCACCTCTACACAGAGGACACCTTTAGTGACAGTCACCTCTACATAATGGACACTTTTGGTTACAGCCACCTCTACACAGAGGACACCTTTAGTGACAGTCACCTCTACATAATGGACACCTTTGGTAACAGCCACCTCTACACAGAGGACACCTTTAGTGACAGCAACCTCTACACAGAGGACACATTTGGTTACATACCATACACTATACAAAGGACACCTGTTGTCACAGACACCTCAATACAGAGGGCACCTGTTGTCACAGACACCCCAATACAGAGGACACCTGTTGTCACAGACACCTCCATACAGAGGACACCTGTTGTCACAGACACCTCCATACAGAGGACACATGTTGTCACAGACACTCCATACAGAGGACACCTGTTGTCGCAGACACCTGCACAATGAGGACACGTGGCAATAGACACTCCTGTATAAAGGATACCTACAAACACCTCTATATAAAGGACACCTTTTGTCACAAACACCTCTATACAAAAGACGAGGAAGGAATCATACTGTAGTGAATGACCAGGATGAATTGATCTGTAATGTTTAGATCACAAGTAAAATATTTCAATTTCATTCCTTGTATACTGTCTTGATCCTTTCCCATGACACCAACTACTGAAATTAGACTAACTTTATAATAAATATCAAACTACAGAAATTAGACTAACTTTATAATAAATATCAAACTACTGAAATTAGACTATCTTTACAATAAATATCAAACTGTTAGCATTACTATTTACAGAGTGAGAACCCTCGAGTACCCATCATGAATATGGTAAGAATGAAAATTGCTGTCCCTAAACTGATGATTTATTGTCAATATTCCCAGTTTTACCCACACGTTGTTATGAATATTTTTTTAATTTTCATTGATTATGCTTATTTAAGAATGACGATCAATTAAAAAAAAAAGTAAATATTAATAACAGCATAATAAATTTGAATATTGACATTAAATTATCATTTTAGAATTATTGGACTTAAAATCTGATGGTAGGCTCACATGTATTAAAGGCCTTTGTGAAGAATTGAACCCAGAACCTCTCATCGAAATATAACTCAGACACCTTCAAGCTCCCTAATAAGCTAATGGAAATATTACCAACCACAGGGATCCTGTAGAAATTCCAAACTCACAATTCTCATTAGCGAAATTTGGCAGAAACTCAAAACCCAAAGTCTCCATCACAGGGACTTGGCACAAATTAAAAAAACCCACAGTCCATAAATGTATTATACTCACAAGAATATAATCTAAAAAGAACAGACAACTATTTTTTTTTTATGATGTATTATGATATTTTTATTGTGTTATATTTTAGTAGCTGTTGCATTACCTGTAAGAGAAATGTTTGATCTATCCAGAGACGTATATATCTATTCAATGAGTATTTGATAAAAGAGATGGGCCAAGTATTGAACAGGTTATACCTGATAAATTCAGAAATCCGTGTTCTGTGGAAGCATTCTTTCATCTCTAACGGGCATCACAATAACTATAGTAAAATTGAAAAATCTTAGCTGATGGAGATATACAGTGTCCATATAATACACTGCTGATGTCCCGCTTATATCAGAGATGTACATAATAATACATGTCCCTGGTGTCCCTATTAATATCATGAATATATACATATGGTGTCACTGATGTATCAGGGACATACATATAATATGTTCCTTACTTCCTTGTTTATATCAGGGACCTACATATAACATTTGCATTTTTTAGGAAGTGAAAACTTGAACGTAGCGATCAACAGAGAACTGTAATTTAAGTCAGCAGGGAGTCGACAGTGTAGCTGTCCGAGGTATTGTCTCATGAATGTGATTTTAACACTCTGGAAAATTAATTCTAATTTATCTTTATTTTTACTTTTTCTTAAGCTGACATGTTTTTTGCTAGTCTCGTCACTCAAAATAGCAGAATGTTTCCTTGCTTTAAGTCACATTTGAAACATTAATTTTAATGTGAAATCAAGACTACGCGGTAAGTTGAACAGCGTTATCTCCCTTAGATAAATGAGAACGACAAACTGAAGACCCTTTACCATGTTAACTAATGTGTTATCAACGAAAGCATATACCATAGATTAACTATACGATGTTACACACCCTCAATAGGAACTAGTGATTACTGCAAACGTACTTCATTCATTCAACATCAACAGATAGATAAGTGTCATATCTTGAACCGACCCTGGCGCGCATGTGTCAATGGTTGACATGTTACTGAGATGTAAACACATCGTCGGTTCGATACTTACGGTGTGTGTTTCGGCTCGTAATCAGGTACATATTCCTTCAGAACGTGTGGCAGCGTGCTGGAGAGATGGGTGGTAGTTTTTAGTGCCATCACGAAGTTGTCTATGACATCATAAAATATTCATTCATAGACTGAGCACATCCAGGGCACCTTGCCAAGGTCCTACAACGATGTTTGTTTATCATGTGACCTGGAAGTAACCACTATGGAAACTCCACATCACGTGATTATGCTAAAAGCCTTTCCCGCCAGAAATTAAACTGGTATACAGAGACACGTGTTTGTAAATCGAAAATAAACCTGAGAAATCTCTGTCAATCATAACCTGCCCTTGTGTTACTGTTAATTGGCGCATTTTTCAACCTTGCTGTTTTAGATTATTTTTACCTGTGCTTTTCTCACACCAGTTTTACATTTGTTGTTCTCCTACCTGTTTTACCTGTGTTGTCCTCCCATCCGTTTTACCTGTGTTGTCCTCCCTTCCGTTTTACCTGTGTTGTCCTCCCATCCGTTTTACCTGTGCTGTCCTCACATCCGTTTTGCATATGTTGTTCTCACACCTGTTTTACCTGTGTTGTTCTCACACCTGTTTTACATGTGTTGTTCTCACACCAGTTTTACATTTGTTGTCCTCCCATTCGTTTTACCTGTGTTGTTCTCACACCTGTTTTACAGGTGTTGTTTTCACACCTGTTTTTCCTGTGTTGTTCTCACACCTGTTTTACCTAAGTTGTTCTCACACCAGTTTTACATTTGTTCTCCTACCTGTTTTACCTGCGCTGTTTTCACACCTGTTTTACCTGCGTTGTTCTCACACCTGTGTTACATGTGTTGTTCTCACACCTGTTTTACATGTGTTGTTCTCACATCAGTTTTACATTTGTTGTTCTCACACCTGTTTTACATGTGTTGTTTTCTCACCTGTTTTACATGTGTTGTTTTCTCACCTGTTTTACCTGTGTTGTTTTCTCACCTGTTTTACCTGTGTTGTTCTCCTACCTGTTTTACATGTGTTGTTTTCTCACCTGTTTTACCTGTGTTGTTTTCTCACCTGTTTTACCTTTGTTGTTTTCTCATCCGTTTTACCTGTGTTGTCCTCCCATCCGTTTTACCTGTGTGTCCTCCCATCCGTTTTACCTGTGTTGTCCTCCCATCCGTTTTACCTGTGTTGTCCTCCCATCCGTTTTGCATATATTGTTCTCACACCTGTTTTACATGTGTTGTTCTCACATCTGTTTTACCTGTGTTGTTCTCACACCTGTTTTACAGGTGTTGCTCTCACACCTGTTGTACCTGTGTTGTTTTCTCACCTGTTTTACCTGTGTTGTTTTCTCACCTGTTTTACCTGTGTTGTTTTCTCACCTGTTTTACCTGTGTTGTTTTCTCACCTGTTTTACCTGTGTTGTTTTCTCATCTGTTTTACCTGCGTTGTTCTCCTACCTGTTGTGCATGTGTTGTTTTCCTACCTGTTTTATCTGCGTTGTTCTCATACCTGTTTTGCATGTGTTGTTTCCTCACCTGTTTTACCTGTGTTGTTCTCACACCTGTTTAACATGTGTTGTTTTCTCACATCTGTTTTACCTGTGTTGTTTTCTCATCTGTTTTACCTGCGTTGTTCTCACACCTGTGTTACATGTGTTGTTCTCACACCTGTTTTACATGTGTTGTTCTCACACCAGTTTTACATTTGTTGTTCTCACACCTGTTTTACATGTGTTGTTTTCTCACCTGTTTTACCTGCGTTGTTCTCACACCTGTTTTACATGTGTTGTTCTCACACCTGTTTTACATTTGTTGTTCTCACACCAGTTTTACATTTGTTGTTCTCACACCTGTGTTACCTGCGTTGTTTTCTCACCTGTTTTACATGTGTTGTTTTCTCACCTGTCTTACCTGTGTTGTTTTCTCACCTGTTTTACCTGTGTTGTTCTCCTACCTGTTTTACATGTGTTGTTTTCTCTCCTGTTTTACCTGTGTTGTTTTCTCACCTGTTTTACCTGTGTTGTTTTCTCATCTGTTTTACCTGCGTTGTTCTCCTACCTGTTTAACATGTGTTGTTTTCTCACACCTGTTTGACCTGTGTTGTTTTATCATCTGTTTTACCTGCGTTGTTCTCACACCTGTTTTACATGTGTTGTTCTCCAGTTTTACATTTGTTGTTCTCACGCCTGTTTTACCTGCGTTGTTCTCCTACCTGTTTTACATGTGTTGTTTTCTCACCTGTTTTACCTGTGTTGTTTTCTCACCTGTTTTACCTGTGTTGTTCTCCTACCTGTTTTACATGTGTTGTTTTCTCTCCTGTTTTACCTGTGTTGTTTTCTCACCTGTTTTACCTGTGTTGTTTTCTCACCTGTTTTACCTGTGTTGTTTTCTCACCTGTTTTACCTGTGTTGTTTTCTCATCTGTTTTACCTGCGTTGTTCTCCTACCTGTTGTGCATGTGTTGTTTTCTCACCTGTTTTATCTGCGTTGTTCTCCTATCTGTTTTACATGTGTTGTTTTCTCTCCTGTTTTACCTGTGTTGTTTTCTCACCTGTTTTACCTGTGTTGTTTTCTCACCTGTTTTACCTGTGTTGTTTTCTCACCTGTTTTACCTGTGTTGTTTTCTCATCTGTTTTACCTGCGTTGTTCTCCTACCTGTTTTGCATGTGTTGTTTCCTCACCTGTTTTACCTGTGTTGTTCTCCTACCTGTTTAACATGTGTTGTTTTCTCACATCTGTTTTACCTGCGTTGTTCTCCTACCTGTTGTGCATGTGTTGTTTACTCACCTGTTTTACCTGCGTTGTTCTCCTACGTGTTTTACCTGCGTTGTTCTCCTACGTGTTTTACCTGTGTTGTTCTCTCGACTGTTTTACCTGTATTCGCCCTCATTACTTTCATATATATATATATTCCCATAACCTTCCATTAGCTAGATATATAGAAACAAGCCATGTAACACTGGCAGAGATGAACGTAATATTTTAGGAAGTGATGGTGACTGTTTGAATGAGTAATTTTGGAGAGAAAAAAAAATATTGCAAATATTTTTGATAAGGAAGTTTAATTCACATTAGAACAGTATTTTTCTTATCTCTCGAAATTCTCTTGCCTTACTCCTCTAGTATTATCTTTAGTTATGTTTGTATTTGAAAACCATACTTTGATGCTGTAGTTTAAAGTATATAAAAAGGTCAGATGGAAACATCTGTCACATAATTCCCCTCAACTACCAACGTGAAAAAATGTACAAATTCACGTGACGTGTCTCCGCAACAAGTTAGGTAGACAGCAAATCGTGTTTAACGGAAACATCTACTTGAAACACACGCTAAGATTGAGAAACGTACGACAGGTTGTAGTCGGAAAAATACCGTCCAATTGTATTACAGACGAACTCGGACAGACATCAACCTTGAGAGAAAGTGGACCCAGACAACTGTCGGAGATATTTCACGCTACTCAAAACCAATATGACATAACTAGCCCAACTCAATTTTCTTGGAGTTCATGGTCAACAACAAGACAACGCACATCCAAAAGGACATAACCATATTTAAAAACGTTTGGATAATGGCTCTGTTATCCAATAAGCAAGCATTACTTTCTTGTACATTTAGAGTGACATTGTGTTCGATAGTTAAACAGTTTTAAGTAAGAACTATTCAATATCAGCCTTTCTTCAATAATTTCAGTGTTATTAATTTAGTACATTTGTGTCAAATGTATGTGTGTGTATTTAAAAAATACGCTAATTATACAAAACTATCCTAATTATTCCCGTTATCAATATCATTAATTTTGCTATACAGTATGTTCACATACGGCTATGTATCTGTGGATCAAATTATATAAACCGAAAAAAAAAATAATCAAGAAAATATCGACATGGCAACATAATCATACTTCAAATTCAAATTCCATAAAACTAGGGCAAAATATGAACGAAAGAAAAAAATTACAAGGAAACTCCTGAAAAATTACAAGCAGTGTTCCTGAAGAGTAAGCATCTTCTGCTTCATCGACGACACCCGCCTTGTAAACCTTGGTCAATCCAAGTCAGTAATGTCACGTTTTCAAATAAGAATAAGGTATACAACAAAGGAACCAAGAGGCAAACTTACGAGCATTAAATGCGTCCAGCTTCATGTTGCACAAAGAAAAAGAATATTTCTCAATGAGGTCACTCTGGCGACTATAAAACTTCCCCATAATTTTCACCAACCTGCATCTTTTGAACCCTTGTGTTAAAACAATGGACGTATTTTCTCTCATTATTGATACGGTCATATTGCTTCATGAATTCAAAATATCATTTTATGCATTGTATACTTATAACGGTATAATTGACTGATATAGTATCCTATAAAATAATTAAAGTTTTCAGTTAATTTATAGTAAATTGTTACTGGAATATTCTAAACAGTTTTCTATAACATTACCCAATCAGGAAAAATAATTATTAGAACACTGTGATTTATACAGTATGCAGTATATCATAGTTAAATAACAGTACAGGTAAATAATCTACCTGTATATAGGTACTATATCAGAACACTACAGGTAAATAATCTACCTGTATATAGGTACTATATCAGAACATAGTTAAATAACAGTACAGGTAAATAATTTACCTGTATATAGGTACTATATCAGAACAGTGCAGGTAAATAATCTACCTGTATGTAGGTACTATATCAGAACAGTAAAGGTAAATAATCTACCTGTATATAGGTATTATATCAGAACACTGTGATTTATACAGTATGCAGTATATCATAGTTAAATAACAGTACAGGTAAATAATTTACCTGTATATAGGTATAACATCTACCTGTATGTAGGTACTATATCAGGTAAATAATCTACCTGTATATAGGTAAATAATCTATAGGTACTATATCAGAACAGTACAGGTGAATAATCTACAGTCAATATTATATCAGAGCAAATAATCTACCTGTATGTAGGTACTATATCAGAACAGTACAGGTAAATAATCTACCTGTATATAGGTACTATATCAGAACAGTACAGGTGAATAATCTAACTGTATGTTGATATTATATCAGAGCAGTACACGTGAATAATCTACCGGTATGTAGGTACTATATCAGAACAGTACAGGTAAATAACCTACCTGTATGTAGGTACTATATCAGAACAGTACAGGTAAATAATCTACCTGTATGCAAGTACTATATCAGAACAGTACAGGTAAATAATCTACCTGTATATAGGTACTATATCAGAACAGTACAGGTAAATAATCTACCTGTATGTAGGTACTATATCAGAACAGTACAGGTAAATAATCTACCTGTATATAGGTACTATATCAGAACACTACAGGTAAATTATCAACCTGTATATAGGTACTATATCAGAACAGTACAGGTGAATAATCTAACTGTATGTTGATATTATATCAGAGCAGTACAGGTGAATAATCTACCTGTATGTAGGTACTATATCAGAACAGTACAGGTAAATAATCTACCTGTATATAGGTACTATATCAGAACACTACAGGTAAATAATCTACCTGTATATAGGTACTATATCAGAACAGTACAGGTAAATAATCTACCTGTATGTAGGTACTATATCAGAACAGTACAGGTAAATAATCTAACTGTATATAGGTACTATATCAGAACACTACAGGTAAATAATCTACCTGTGTATAGGTACTATATCAGAACAGTACAGGTAAATAATCTACCTGTATGTAGGTACTGTACCAGAACAGTACAGGTAAATAATCTACCTGTATATAGGTACTATATCAGAACATTACAGGTGAATGATCTACCTGTATATAGACACGATATCAGAACTTTTCTTTCAGTGTTTTTGTCATTCATTTGTTCTTAAAAAATAGCAGAAAGATAACAGAAAGAGAGTAGTGAAGGAACTTTACAACAATCAAATCGTGGATAAATTTTCGGAACACATACATTTTCGACACAGTCCTCTAACGACCTGATATAAACGTATATTTGATAACGAAACATGCATTATATATTCATGATGACCAACTTTATTATGTACAGAACGGGAATTATGTTGTCCACGGCATCGTTGTTGTTGTCGCTATTGTTTTCGTTGTCGTTGTCGTTGTCTTTGTTCTCCTTATTGTTGTCGTTGTCGTTGTCTTTGTTGTACGCTTTGATGGGAGTCACTTTAATGGAAATAATTAGATACCAGCTCTTCTCTCGTTTTCTGATCACATATGTAAAACATGCGCGTGTAACATTGTTGGGACTGACATAGGGGCAAGACGAAAGACAGGTTTTAAGACCATGCCTAGAAATGTAGAGAGACAATCTATCGGTTATGGTGCAGACAAGATGTTTGATGACCACTGTTGACCCGCCAACCAGAGGCTGTCTTGGAATAGGGATCGAAAAAGCATATAATGGTTGGAATCCATTTGACAATGCTGTCAACAGTAGTCTCCGGAAATCAGTATCGTCAATGCCCAACCGAAGTAGCGGTTTTAGTTTACGAACAGCAGAGAAATACATAAATTCATATTGACTATTGAATTAAAATATTGTTAAAGATAACTTTAAGTTCAAATTCAAATAAATTTTGTTTATAGTCTGTACATTTTATCAACATTACAACAAAAGCCTTTTATTTTTTCTTAAACGACTGCATTATAGACGGAAATAATACTATTTACTTGGCATCAACGTCCATACATATTTAGTGAATTAATGAAGAATTTGTTCACAGAATGACAAGGCAGTTTATAGTGATGTTACACTCATACGATAAAAATAGATATTAACTGAACATTTGTATATCACAATACAATGGTTAAAATCACCGCAACAGTTTCGTTTTGTTTAAATATAACAATTAAGGGAGATAATCACAATTCAGGTTTGATATAACACAAACAGTGTAATGTCACTGATATCCACAAACACGACTCTTGCGTTACTTTACCTGGTAAGTTGTAGTATTTTAGATTCAAAGTCAGAATATACCAACTTTGTACTGGGTATCAAGCTCTATCGGCACATAGGGCGTCTATATTTGTTATCATTCCGGTGTGGTATGAGTTTTCGAAAATCTTTAAAAGAGGTAGCTGTCCTGACGCGATCAGGCAAAACATTCCAAGTAGTAACAGCTAAACCTCTCAAACTTGTTCCGTCTATTGTACATAAAAGAGTGAGGTGAGAGTTTCTCATAAATAAAACAAGGACATAAATAAAATATTGTCAAAACATGGACTGGACTTCAGATCATTTGAAAAAGTATGCAGCTTGTATGCATCACAATGATTATAATATAAACAACATCTCACAAGTTGTTATGATGTCTCTAATTAGACGTGATATTTAACGTGGAACTTTGCTGGCAAGATCTTCCAACAGACCATTGGCATACTTAAGGGAACCAACTGTGCCTCTCTGTTGGCTTACTTGTTTTTGTCTTCATACGAAACTGAATTTATCGAGGATCTTATCAAACAAGTCACAAGCACCTTGCAAAGTCGTTTAAATATGGATCAATTGTATATACCCATCAGGATTGGAAATCAAGGACATGTTAGACTCTTCAATGTTAGCCTCTTATCTGGACATTTTCCTACAACGAAACAAACATGGACAGCTTTTTAATAAGCTGCATGATAAGCGTGATGATTTCAGTTTCCCTATTTTGAATTTTCCATTTCTGGATATCGACATCCCTGCATCGCCAACATACTTTACATGGACTTTACATGTCGCAGTTGAGTCTATATTCAATGGCCTGTCTCAATTAGCACGACTTTCGTGCATAGTGTCGTCAGCCGCCGGAAAAACACTCTTAACGCAGGGTTTCAAAAGATGCAGGTTGATGAAAATTTTGGAGAAGTTTTACCATGTCGCCACAGTAAAACCATTGAAAATCATTCTGTTTCTTTGTAGATGTGAAGATGGATGTGTTTGATAATTGTTAGTTTACCTGTGTGTTCCGTTGTTGTACACCTTGTTCTCATTTGAGAATGTGACATTTCTTACTTGGATTGGTCACCATTTACATGGCGGGTGTCGTCCATGACGATGAAGCAGAAGACGCTCCTTTTACAGAACACATGGTCTTATTCTCCTTGTACCTTTTCAGAGGTCACCGTGTAAATCTTTCTTTTGTTCATATTTTGCCATGGTTTTATTATTGAATTTGAGCTTAAATTATAGTTGTGTTGACATCATGGTATTATCTCGCTTGTTTTTGTCACTGGCGATTCAATTGAAGTAGACTACCGTTCTTAACCCTTATAGCAAGATATTTGATGACGTCATCTTCATCAACGTTAAAAAACAAATGGATTGCTGGTTAAAAATAGGAATGGCTTACATTTTTTCATGAAATGTGAAATTTGTCACGAAGTTTTAAAGGTACAAATTACAGATACATCTATGAATTTTAGCTTTTTCCTAGGTGTTTCATGTAAAAAAAAAATTATATCGCATTATTAAATGATATTATCATACTGTGCATTCACTTTATCAAGCTTGTTATGAAAAATCATTTTCAAAATGTGCGTTGACTGTGAGATGGTGGGCGATATATTGATTCACCAACCATTTAACTTGTTTACTGTTAATTCAATGGTAAGGTCCCTGTATTATTTATCGGTTTATGATGATGTGTGAGACAATATAGCAGTTCCAAGGGAAATAACACTTGCGGCTTTGTTCATGTTAAAGGATAAGGTACTCATCTCAGACCATGCTACTTTTTATTGTGTACCTAATACCCGTGACGTCACCACAACTGGTGTACATGTACATTTACTGTGTGCGCGTAGCGACAGCGTAAACCGGGGTCGGTATCTGAACTAAGTTCATACAAATATGTAACAGTTCACACTACAAAAATATCAAAGAATATGCAAATGGACTGATTATTATGTAGCGAGCGCGGATAAACTTTATGGCACTGTATGTGAAAATTCAAAGTGGTTGAAAATAGAACTCAGCAAAAACCAATAGTCTGCATTTGTGATCAGTCTTGCAAAGCCGGGCTTCACGTTCTGCACCATGGATTGTGAACATGAAAGCAAACACATTGTATTAAAGATTTAAAACCAGTGCCGAAAACACGTCGAGAAATTAAATTTTAAATGATCAGGATGACATCAAATCTTAATTCCGGGACATACTAAATAGAAGGGTACAATACGAAGCAAAACCACACTAAGATACGGAAAAGTACAACGACGGGTTATCTAGTCCATATGGAGTGCAATCATCGCTAGTTCTAGTGGTGCTTCTTCCAAGTGACGGTATATGATAAATATTGATTCAATAATGGATATCTCTACTTTGAGAAATTACATTTACACATGGCTTGGGGTAATTATACACGTATCTTATAGAACTGTGTGTAATTGCACCACTGTTTAAATTGCTAGACAGGAATGAAAATGTATAAAAACGTAATCAAAGGTAATCTAGGATAACGTTTAATGGGTATTCAGATTGTGGATGCTATTTAATGCACATTCGAATATTTTTCCGCGTATACAATTGTAATGCTTTGGTGGGAATGGCAATTTCAGGTACTTAACAATTCTGGTTTTTGTGATGTTCATTGGGGTACAACGACATTTGTATTTTTTAATTATGTTCTGGTTTCGAATTTTGTGCGGTATCTTACCCATGTCAGCTCTGATTTTAAGGAAAACAAGTCCGAGAGTTGGGTTTTTCAAAAGACGTTGAAGATCCATCCGCAAATTACAATTATTTCTTTTCTTTCCTCAAATTATGAAGAGTTATAGAAGAATACGAACAATAAACATATCGTATATATATATATATATATATTATTGGACCACAAAAAAAATATTTCGCAATGGGATCATAATGACAAATGTAACGTTTTGTTCATCAACCTGCGTCTTTTGAAACCCTGTGTCGTGAGTTTGCCCGTTAATCGTAGAAATGACCCTTGAATATCGAATCAACTACGACTTGTAAACACAAAAAGCTGGGGAATCAGGGATGTTGCTATTCAGAAATGGAAAATTTGCGACAGGAAAACTTAAATCATCGCGTTGATCATCCAGCTTGATGAAGAACTGTCATGTTGATTTTGTTGATAGAAAATGTTCTGATAATTAAAGACAAGAAAAGCAATATTTCCTAAAGTGTATTTCAATGCTTGATTTAACGATTTTCTGGAAAGAAACAGTATGTATAGAACGCTATGTGCTGTCATGATTGTATCCATTTGGAGACACTTCACCTTTCGTTGCTCGGGGATCAAGCGAGGGGCATTCAGTTTGCTGTTTGGCCGAGTTCGTTACTGTGACGGGTGCATGTCTGGTACGTTATTTCCCTATTCAACACATCTCATTTGGTTTGAGCTCTGCTGCAGTAGTACGAGATAAGTAAATCATTTATGATTTCTTCATGTAACATAGCTTAGATTTAGAAAACGGTCTTCAATTATCTATTATACAGTATCAATCAGGTTTGCATAACAATCCAAAAAGATTTCGTGCAATATGAATGTAACCGATGAACATCCGTGTCCCCAAACAGTTTTAAAAATACTTTTAATCCATGGATTGAAGTTAAAGCCATATGTTTCATGATTGTTCTGAAAGGGACTTTTTTTATATGTGATAAATTTTGTACACTGCCAATTGAGATTATTATTATTAACGTAATGAAAGATATCATCTTTGTTTTTGTAAAATTGCTTTTAAGTTATTCAATACCTATTTCCTGGCTTCTACATTCTAATACTAAGTAATAAATATGAAAGTCTGATTGAGACTAAATGGCACAAATCATCTACCTTAGTCACACTTGTACTTTCTTTTCTTTGCATGTTGACTAGTATTTACTTGTATAGCTGTTCCATTTCATTGCTCATATTACAATAATCAATACTAAATAGTATATGCATGCTTTCCAACTGCAGTAAGCATATGAGATTTAGAAGTTCGAACACCCAACAAACGTCGTCAGGGCATTACACTGGTCAGTATGAACTTCATAAGGGATCTATGGATTGTTTTTTTTATATTACCTGCCGCGAAGCTTCAAGCCGTGGTACCACTTCACGAGAAAAACCCACCCTTGTACAGAGAATTGTTCTCTATTGATATGTCCACTGTCTATCAGTGTATGGAGCTTTGCTGGGCATACAAGATCTGTAAGACTCTTTCATACTGTAAATCAACAAGGAGGTGTTTTCTACACAACTTCCCTATCAGTCACCGCAGTGTCATAAGACTCCTATCGGGTTGTGTTGTTTTGACAAGACAACGATTACCACAGGTAAGTAACACCTTGTATTATTTCGTTAAAATTCCTCCATATTGTATTATATTATATTATTATATTATATTATTTTCTCTCCACAATGTCACCTATTTTTTCATGTGCCATACTTATCAAATTTTAAAATGTGATTTCTGTTGTGCTTAGTTGATTCATGGTCATTGTCAAGATCATGCCTGCGATGTTGACGAGATGTGTGTTTCAGCTCCGATAGGATACACTTGTGTTAAACATGGTAAGTTAAGAGAGTCTAATTCTATCACAGTTGACCAATATTTCTTTAGTCGTCTAATCATCTTTCAACTTCATTTGTAGACTGTACAAAGAACACACAAGTGAATAGCACCTTTTAATACAACTTTAAAGTTAGATACAGTAGAGTCAAACAATGAATTAAACTGCACCATTCTAGGACTCGTCAGTGACGCTGTATGAAGCCTATGAGGCGACAGGGAAAACCATAATGCAATAAGTAGATGGGGAAGCCCCACAATTTAATAAATATCTTAAAAGTTCATCTGTTTTCACTTATCATAAATCTTGAAAATAACGGAATGAGCAAATTTTCAGTCTAAAAATTGTGCGTTCAATTAAAATCATGTATTTACACAGGCAAAAAAACCCATAAAATTAATCAGATAATTCTATTTAATTAGTTAGTGATTTTTCCTTGTTCAGCCTTGTAATTTTGGCAACACGGCAACACGTATCGTATATATAACACTGAATCCCCTGGACCCTAACACACTGCAATATCCTAAAGCGTACCGTTTGTACCGTTTGGTTTTGCGTACATTGCAGGTATTTGCAAAATAATTCATATAACAGACATAGCTATATGAGGTATTTGTCATGTATCTATTTCGTGAAAAACCGATATTTTTTTATCCGTGCGTCACTTCTTTTCAAACTTCCTCACTTGACAGAATTTTGTAATATGTAAATCGCGTGTTGATGTTACGATTCACCTAACCTTAAAATTTGACTGAACCGCGATATTTTTCTTTTTTTCGTAGAAACTGCTTTACATAATATACCTTCCATGATAACTGGCAATATCCCTCATCACTTACTCCTGTATGACCAGTATGGAGAAATGCGAAAACCCTCCGCCTCCAACCCCACCTCTAGTGAGAATAGCAATTCTGTTACCAGATAAAATGTATGATGAATAGTTCAGCGATTATAGATCACTTATGATTTTCATATGATGTGTTGAGTTTAAACTGTCGCAGATCCTTTACAATAAAACATCCTTGTTCCAGTCGATTGACATTTTTGGCAAATTTGAGAGTTTGTAACCGATTTTTTTTATTCTTTTATTGGCATTTGGTGTGTTATCTTACTCCTTAGTTGCCAAGGCCATATATTCTAAATGACCCAAAATGTATCTGCGAATGGATATCTTGATCTTGGAACAGAATGCCTTTATCTACCATTTTTCATTCTTACGTGTTACAAGGCACTTGACAATGCATAGACGAATCAGAGCAAAGGAATACAAACAGCTTATATCTTTGGGCCAATTTTACTCTCTCTCAGTTGTCTTTAAGATTTTAGCACCAGAGGCCCTAAATACAGTTTCGTTCTCTGTCGTGTCTTAGAAGAACGAAATAGCTGTATGGCATAGTTCTATTCATTATTTGGCTCTGTTGTGTGTAATTCTAGACTTATCTAGAAAAGGGTCATTCATTATGGCTCTTTAGTACAATAATTAACTTAGTTGTTTGGAAGATCAATATGCATTGAAAACTTGCATATGGCAAAAAGGGTATTGACTATTTAACGAGTTCAAAACTAGCTAATACAGTACTTACTTCGTTTTTATATTATCGGAGGGTGTCCAATTCGGATCGGAAGTGTATCGTTCAACGCTCCTTAACCAAAGTTCTGTGCTTCTCAAGAGGCTGAGAAATGGACCTATCTGTGCTGACCTTATTGTGTCATTGGGCCACTTTACCCGAACCGTCCTGGATGGCACACGACGAGCTTCTTGTATGTTGCTCGATTAGATTACCACTAGCTTCTACAATACTCGCTTTTAAATAACCCTGGTTGTCGACAAACCCGACAAACACAATATCAACGTATTGTCAAAATTCTCTTCGTGGTGGTTGTAACGTCAGTATGTAGTTTCGAGAGACGCAACTTGATAACGACTTTGGAGAAGATTTTATGATCGTGATTAGCATTTCCGTGTGTGATGTGATGCTAGTTATGTTCGATGCTCGTGCACGGCCTTTTTAAAATACACACACACATATATATATATGGACGTAAGCAGGATCCGTAATCTGTGAAAAATTCTCATGTGCTATTTGAAAATTTGTTTGTCAGTTGCCGACACGAAAATTGCAATACTGGGAACATACTAATAGATATCGAAGCAACGAAATGCACACCATAGGTTAGGCATGAAAGGGGTGTTGAGCTGTCCTTGTTGGTATTGCTGTAAGAAAAGTTCAAGGTAAACTGCTGATGTAGAGGACTCTGCCGTTTCCCTTGTCTTCACTATTTGTCAGTTCTGAAGGATATCTACGATGGACATGCTCAATAAATTTCTCTTTATCTAAATCTATATATCTGAAAGTGAAACTCTCTGTACAACTCTTCGATAGATTCAGCTTTCTCTCTCTCTCTCTCTCTCTCTCTCTCTCTCTCTCTCTCTCTCTCTCTCTCTCTCTCTCTCTCTCTCTCTCTCTCTCTCTCTCTCTCTCTCTCTCTCTCTCTCTCTCTCTCTCTCTCTCTCTCTCGTTTATATATTAATAACGTTTGCGTTTTTAGAGCTGTCCACTGTCAACTGTCCTGAATATCCCGCGCAGTATCACGGCACATGTGTCATGCCGGTTTTCCAGAGAACAACATGGGATGAGGCTGAGGTAGGATAAACCTGGACATTTTGTACAATATATTGTGTTAACAATAACATTTTTTTAAAACAAATGCACACATTATTATATTTGCCTGAACATGACAAAGAAGCTAAACGTTTATTCGGGAATATATACAGAATATCAAGACCAGTGCCAGATACAAAAAAAGTAGAATATAACAACACGAAATGATGTATATCTGAATTAGGTGATTATTCAGCTATGCTCCACTGTATTTTCAATCTTTTATTTTGTCTACGTATCAAATCTGTTCTTGTCCTTGTTTTGCCGTAAATCTATATAAGAAAAAAAGAAAAGAAAACAAATATCAAATTATCAGAATCTCACTTCTTGGCCTCGTTGTGCCCGTAGCCTTTTGTAGCATTGTACGTAAGACTTTTGCTGTTGGCATTGTGTCATCGCAGAAATATGGAGATGTATTGACATTTGCTATACTTCTCAGAATGTAGCTTACTTCATTTGAAAAGATATAATCTAGCCTCATTAATTATTCCTATTAATGTTGTCTATTTGGAGACAAAGTCAGATGTATCTTATGAATAATTCTCTGTGCCCTGTTTGCTCGAATGATTGATGTCAACGACAAAGACGTTGATACCCTTATCAATCGAAGCAGAATAGTTCAGGTAGCATGGTCTATTAATAAACGTCAGAATAATTCAATGTGGACACGTTCAATAAAATATACACCTCTGTTGTTTTCGTATTTACATTAATATATAAAACGCCATTTCTGTACTAGCTGAGCTTTTTCATGGGATTAGATAAACTTGTGGGAAATGGACTTTTTTGAGTCTGTATCCGTTGAGATGGTCATGCTTAATATTTTCAACATTATGGTATTCCGTAACCACTAGAAGCCCTATATTTTGAATTCGTTACGGGTCAACAGTTTGAAGTGTAAAATGCTTAAAATTTATATTCAGTTAAATACAATTATATATGAGTGGCTTTACTTGTGTTTTAGGCCTCTAGTGAATATGTTACATATTTCATCTGTTTGAAAACAGACTTGAATAGGCTCTGCCAGACGTCTAGGTCTTTTGTCGGGTGTACCTAGTAGTGATGTAAGTGAAGGCACATAACAAATAACAGAAAAAAAATACCAACAAACTCAAATTTTAAGTCTGGGCAAAATATGAACAAACGAAAGATCTATATGAAGACTCCTGAAAAAGTACAAAGAGAATAAGACCAGGTGTTTCGGATGAGTACGCGTCTTATGCTTTGGTCAATCCAAGTAAGTAATGTCATTCTCAAATGAGAACACGCTGTACAACAAAGTAACCATCAGGCAAACTAACACGAACAACAAACACGTCCAGCTTCATTTCGCGCTAAGATGATATTTCGCAATGAGATGATTTTGACTATCCATTTTTTCCAATATTTTTCGTCAGCCTGCATTCTTTTGGAACTATGTCCATCAATTGACGACTTCAGGCACGAAAATCGTGATAATGGGGACAGAACTTTGAATGTAAATACCATAGGTTGGGGTTAGAAATGCGAAAGGCTCTATTTCCGACATCAAAGTTGGACTTATTTTATGCCTGGTAATTCCGTTGTTATTAGCCCCGTTAAATGCATTAAAAAGGGCACAAGACAAACGTTGTACTGTTCGCATGGTATATAATGAAACAACAAAACACACGACAGCACTTCACCAACCTCAAAGTAGTCGACGGTATATGTCTCTGTTAGATCTCACACCATCTGTAGTTATATCTACAAGTCGTGCGTCGAATTGACTTTTTTGGTATGATTCCTGCGTGTTGTATGGATAGAAATTGCATACTATTTAAATGACAGTACATGATATGGACAAGAGTAGCTACAAGGGAGTGCACTTTGATTTACAAAGATTTACAAGGCATGTGTCGTCAGTCGTCAATGTTGCCATGGGTTTCTGTATCATTCTTTTGTCGATATCCTCCCCCACCACCACCACTTTATTTCAATGTAAATTAAGGCCCTATTGTTTGGGTTTATTTTTTAATAAATCCATGAAAAACATCCTTTCAATTACAATCCTGTTCTGACTCTTTTCGTTTTTTTCAGAATCGATGCCAAGACGGGGCGACGTTAGTGGAAATTTTCTCCTATGAGTTCCATCTTCTTGTAACTTCTCTAGCGACCTCCTCATGCTGTGAGTCCTTTCTTATTATATAAGCAACGAATGGTAATACCGTATGTTGCATTAGTGAACTTGAAATTTTATTTTGATCATATCTAGTTTCGAACGGCTCTTGTTAAATGTGCTTGAAGAACACTTTCTCGTAAGTAGAGTCTAACAAATGTATTCAAATGATCTCTGTTTTCTCGCCAGGACAAAGCGAATCACATATTGCAAAGAAGGGCATAATGTTCGGGGTAAACCTAAAAGTCCCGAAAACGTCACATCAGTCAAATCTTTAGAACAGTTTAGTTATACAGGCCCATCTTATATTACTCTTTTTTTCAATCACTCACTACGAGTTTTAATAATCAATACGTTCATTTTAAGGCATGAATTAACTTCTTGTGTCAATAGCGACGACGCTATTTGCTATGAGATCAATTTCCCTGGATATTAGAGCTTAAAGTTGTATAATTTATCGTGATTGGTCAACAAACAATTCTTTTGAGCATTTCACACTCAAAGCTGTACTTTATTTGGACAACACGAATACATCTTAAAAGTCATGTCGGGTGGTGGTCAAGCGCTGCTAGTCGATAAGCGAACGATAAAAGAGCACACTCTACTGTAAGTTCTGCGATAAGATATTCTTAAAAGAAAATTACAAGGTAATGGAATGCAAGGAACGCAAAGATCGGTTCTGATTGGAGTGTCTTGCAAAGGGAGACAATGGGTAGTGGGATCTTCCAAACTCCGGCTTCTTTCATGTGATTATGTGCACCATGTCGTGTCACAGTCGAGAAAACAAATTCTGTTTGAATATGAAGATAGAACAGAAATTTGCAGAAAGTATGGATAGATATGGGAAGAGAAAATAGGAACTGGATGTTCAACTGTCACAGGAGAGTAGAGGGGGTTAAGAGATCTTGTCAAGAAAGAATAGGCAAAGTCACCGGTAAAACTTGAATCGGGACTAACCTCAGATATGCAAGTAACATTAAAAGAATTAGAGGACAGAACAAAAAGGGAAGCATACATGTCAATTTTTGAAAGTAAAGAACAATCAAACGAAAACGGAAACGAAAGAAAGGAACAGAACAGAACGAAAGAAATATCAAGAATACGCTGACCACCTGCAAAATAAAACCAGATTGATTTTAGAATTGGAACGTTTGACAAGTCGAAACAGGGAACGTTAAAAGACCAAGGCCAATTTAAGTATCATTGATGTCAATTGATGACAAACGATTTTCTTTCAAAACATATAGCAACTAAAACATAATACCGAAAAGAAACGATTCAACCATGAATGAGAGAGAAAGGAAGTCGGCACTGAAGGAAGAAGCAAAAACAAAGAACGAGGAAATTGGAAGAATGTGAAAGGGGACCACCTTGGAAGAGGAAAACAACAAGGCTTGAAATAAAAACACACCAATAGCCGGTTTTATACAAGTAATGATGATCTAAATGATAAGATAGACAGAAAGTTCCACTGGTATAACTACGGTCACAAAAGTAAATCCAGAACACTAGATAGTTACCAAACACAGCTGAATTTTCCATCGCGGGATACAATTTGTTTATGAAAGAAAACACGTTAAACTGTCACAAAGGAATTGAGATTCATTAAAAAAAATGGGGTTGAAGAAAATATTTGAATTTTAAGAAAATTTATTGTTAAAAATCAAACTGCTTGGAAACAATTATCTATTAGTTTTTGATGTTTATAGAAAAGCCCTTATACTAATGAGGAAACATTGATGGCCTTCATAAAGGAATTGCAGAAAAGTATGGGGGATTTTAACCTACCAAAAATTGACTGGAACACCACGTCGTCAACAGGAGACACTGATTGCAGTTGTTTTTCTTGGATTTTTACCAGAATTATTTCAGCTAGAATATGATGAACTAGAAGAAACAATCCTGCCAATTTACACCTTATCCTAACAAATGAGGACGAAATGCTAAAAACATGTTGTATAAGAGCTAAGTTGAATGTAATGACCCTATGGTCTTTACCTTTCATTTCCACTAGTATAAAACAAATGGCGTCTACAAAGGCATGAAGGGTAACTACAATGGTACGAGGAGAGATGTTTACCGGAAAATATATACGATCAATCCACGAAGGTATTTGATAAAAGTGCAGAGAAATATTCCATAGAGAAAACTAACAAAAAAAAAAAAAAAAAAACACCGAGCATGGTAGCGATGCCAAGTGAAGTGAAATTAAAAGAATACGCCGAAACCAAGTATATTGGGAATTATAGAAGAAAAAGAGAAGCTGATAGTTCGGATCCGAAATGCTCAAACGGAAATGATAAGCGATACGGATAACGCTGAAATCTTTCTTATTCAAGAATCCATTGATAGTTTACTTGAATTCAGCAATAGAATTTCGAAACACATTTTAACTGAAACTTTAACCCTAAAATACTACCACATGTTTGGAAAGAGATATATTGTCTGTCTTTAAGAAATAATCAAAATCGGAACCGGGAAAGTACAGACCGATTAGAGTTAATGTGAAATTATTGGAAAATGCGTGAGACACACATTGGAAAGAAGTAACCGACTACCTGGATTTATATCTGAAAGACAAACAGAACTACAGTTACTATATTACGGTTGTTTATATTCAAAAATAACTAGATACGGTTTGTATGGATGTATTAAAGATATATGACAACGCCTCTTGAAGAAACATGCAGCAATATATGATATAAATAGAATTTGTATCTAATATGGACATAGAGGCTGTAATGTTGCGTCCAATATAGCAATCTGCAGAAAAAAAGAGTAGTTAAAGGAATCTGCTTTTAAGAACATTCCAAAAATGGGCATTACATAAACAATAATGAGAACAACATAATCTTGAGCTCAAAATCTTGTTGCGTGGGCAAAAACAATAAAGAGAAACATTTACGTTGATAACTTTCAAAACTTTAACAAACACAAACCTAAAATGCAAATTGAACTGATATCAAAACTCTTCGGGATAGTTCATACGAAAACTGGGCTGCACGGTTAAAATCAATTTAACCACCAGATATGATAAAATAAATACATCGAAGAAGTATATGAAATAGTTCTCAAGCAGATGTTAGTGGCTATCACAACACTTCCCTCATAGACTTCGTCATCCTGAAAAGTAATTAGGCAGTATTTCACCCTAAGAAACAATATAGGTTAGAATTGCGATGGGCCCGTATCAAATACAAGTACTGAATAGCTGTTAATGTAGGAAGCTATCAGACCAAACTGCATTTAATAGACAATTTTTCATCAACCGCTTATCCCAATCTTTTCGTTCATCAACAGGTATATTTCCCCACCAAAACGTATGTAACTAACAGTATTTTCCATTTACGAATTTTTAATGCTCCCCAAAAATTCCCTTGGAAGTTTAAAGTCACCGCTAGTCCGTTCGTCCGTCCGTCCTTTCGTGCGTGTCCGGAGCATAAGGTTGCTCACAGTTGAGCAAGCATCGTGAAATTTATTGTATACATCGATCTTACTTAGGCATTGTGCAGTATACCAAATTCAGGCGCCACGATACCAATGTAACAGTGTTACTGCCCTTTGTTAAAATTTCGCATAACTTTGGTTGCATTTAAGCAAGGATATTGAAACGTGGTGTATAAATCAGTCACACAAAAGCACGGTGCGGTGTAGCAATGTCCAAACCCATGATCCCTCAGTTGCAGAGTAATTGCCCTTTGTTAAAATTTTGCTTTGCGTGCATTAAAACTATGGTCAAGAAACTTATCAAACTATGAAAATTTGCAGTATACAAAATTATCTGCAATCCCTTAATTACATAATTATTGCCCTTTGTTAAAATTTTGTTCCAATATTGTCTTTTTCGGGGAGCATTCATCGGTTTCACTGATACTCTTGTCAATTTTTAGACAAACAATCCATACCCTCCGATGTCTAAATTGAATACCTTTCAAAATATCGACTGCTGAGAGTCACACTCACAATTCATGATCACGATAGCTGCAGATAGTGAAGATTGTGATTATCAATGGTCGTTACCATAAATCTCCTTAAGAAATACTCCATTTCTTTGTGATAATAAAACAGATGTGTTTGATGTCCGTTAGTGTACCTGCCGCAATGTTAGGAGCATGTTGTCACATACATGAACTGACCGATGTAGACAAAATGAGCTTGAGGTTAAATGTGGAAATGTGACATTTTCTGCTGAATAATCGATAATCGATAAAAGAAATTATCTACCACTCGCTTCCGGGTGATACGTAATCTATGAAACACGTTACATTTCTTCTTTTTTTCAATTTGAGTTCGCCAAAGGCTGACTAAAGTAAAGATCTTCGAAAGTGTCATCAAACGCGTAGCATATGGACTTTCTTTTGAGATCCTATTTGAAAGTATATTGCTTGCCTTTAATTTTCTTCATGTAGGGATCAATTCTTGTGACCAACCAAAAAGATACTGGCTTGGTCTAAGGTACTCGATTGAGCAGTCGGCTTTCGTTTGGAACTCCTCGGGAAAGATTCTCAGGTCAACAGACTTCCATATGTTCCTCGACTTTCCTTCAAACATTACTAGTAAACTATGCGTCGGAATGTCTGAAATTGTGCGAGGAATTGGGCTTAGCTGGTCCCTACTGGATTGTGAGGATGAAAACTTCATCATGTGCCAAGACATGTAAGTAAGGAAAACCGAAGACGTCGTTATTTCAGTCATAAAGCATGTTGTAACCGTACTTCCACGTGAGGTATTAAATACAAGATTGGACAACATCTAACACGGGGTTTCATTACTTTTTGGAATAGTTCTTTGCATCATTAATGATCGAAATGTATCTTTTGTTATCATTGTATATTGTGTCTCTTGCCTTTTCTTATCATATAAATCTCTCATCTCGATGACGTATTACATTATTAGTACTATACATAATTAGTATTTAAGAAAATGGCTATGCATTGATGATATATAAGTGTTTTTAAATTGCATTTTAGTGATTCAAAACACCACTGGACATGAACTACCCAGACAGATCGACATCATCCGACTCAACAACTTCGTGGTCAAGAATACCATACTAACTTCGAAAAATACAACGTTCATGTACCCATACTGGTATTAAGTGCGTATTTGTTATATACGTTATTTTTATATTAACATTCCTGTAGAAAGTGTGAAAGTAGCGTTCTAATACGTCACAGATTTTTCTGTTAACATTCCTTACTGAAGAAATTGTGAAAGTAGCGTTCTAATACGTCACAGATTTTTATGTTAACATTCCTGTAGAAAGTGTGAAAGTAGCGTTCTAATACGTCACAGATTTTTATGTTAACATTCCTGTAGAATGTGTAAAAGTAGCGTTCTAATACGTTATATAATTTTATGGTAACATTCCTTTCTGTAGAAAGTGTGAAAGTAGCGTTCTAATACGTCACAGATTTTTCTGTTAACATTCCTTACTGAAGAAATTGTGAAAGTAGCGTTCTAATACGTCACAGATTGTTATGTTAACATTCCTTACTGTAGAAAGTGTGAAAGTAGCGTTCTAATACGTCACAGTATTTATGGTAACATTCCTTACTGTAGAAATTTTGAAAGTAGTGTTCTAATACGTCACAGATTTTTATTACACCATTCCTTACTGTAGAAATTGTGAAAGTAGCGTTCTAATACGTCACAGATTTTTATATTAACATTCCTTACTGTAGAAATTATGAAAGTAGCGTTCTAATACGTCACAGATTTTTCTGTTAACATTCCTTACTGTAGAAATTGTGAAAGTAGCGTTCTAATACGTCACAGATTTTTTATATTAACATCCCTTACTGTAGAAATTATGAAAGTAGCGTTATAATACGTCACAGATTTTTATATTAACATTCCTTACTGTAGAAATTGTGAAAGTAGCGTTCTAATACGTCACAGATTTTTATGGTAACTGTAGCGTTCTAATACGTCACAGATTTTTATTACAACATTCCTTACTGTAGAAATTGTGAAAGTAGCGTTCTAATACGTCACAGATTTTTATTACACCATTCCTTACTGTAGAAATTGTGAAAGTAGCGTTCTAATACGTCACAGATTTTTTATTAACATTCCTTACTGAAGAAATTGTGAAAGTTCTAATGTCACAGAGTTAACATTCCTGTAGAAATTGTAGCGTTCTAATACGTCACAGATTTTTTATTAGCGTTCTAATACGTCATAACATTCTTTGTTAGCGTGTTAACATTCCTTACTGTAGAAATTGTGAAAGTAGCGTTCTAATACGTCACTGTAGAAATTGTGAAAGTAGCGTTCTAATACGTCACAGATTTTTTTTATTAACATTCCTTACTGACGAAATTGTGAAAGTAGCGTTCTGATACGTCACAGATTTTTATGTTAACATTCCTTACTGTAGACAATGTGAATGTAGCGTTCTAATACAGATTTTTTTTTATTAACATTCCTTACTGTAGAAATTGTGAAAGTAGCGTTCTGATACGTCACAGATTTTTATATTCACATTCCTTACTGAAGAAATTGTGAAAGTACTCTTCTAATACGTCACATATTTTTATGTTAACTGTAGCGTTCTAATACGTCACAGATTTTTGTGATAACATTCCTAACTGTAGAAATTGTGAAAGTAGCGTTCTAATACGTCACAGATTTTATAATAACATTCTTTACTGTAGAAATTGTGAATGTAGCGTTCTAATACGTCACATATTTTTATGTTAACTGTAGCGTTCTAATACGTCACAGATTTTTATGATAACATTCCTTACTGTAGAAATTGTGAAAGTAGCGTTCTAATACGTCACATATTTTTATTACACCATTCCTTACTGTAGAAATTGTGAAAGTAGCGTTCTAATACGTCACAGATTTTTATTACAACATTCCTTACTGTAGAAATTGTGAAAGTAGCGTTCTAATACGTCACAGATTTTTATGTTAACATTCCTGTAGAAATTGTGAAAGTAGCGTTCTAATACGTCACAGATTTTTTATTAACATTCCTTACTGAAGAAATTGTGAAAGTAGCGTTCTAATACGTCACAGATTTTATTATAACATTCTTTACTGTAGAAATTGTGAAAGTAGCGTTCTAATACGTCACATATTTTTATGTTAACTGTAGCGTTCTAATACGTCACAGACTTTTTATTACAACATTCCTTACTGTAAAAATTGTGAAAGTAGCGTTCTAATACGAATTTTTATGTTAACTGTAGCGTTCTAATACGTCACAGATTTTTATGATAACATTCCTTACTGTAGAAATTGTGAAAGTAGCGTTCTAATACGTCACAGATTTTTATGGTAACTGTAGCGTTCTAATAAGTCAAGATTTTTATTACAACATTCCTTAGAAATTGTGAAAGTAGCGTTCTAATACGTCACATATTTTTATTACACCATTCCTTACTGTAGAAATTGTGAAAGTAGCGTTCTAATACGTCACAGATTTTTTTATTAACATTCCTTACTGACGAAATTGTGAAAGTAGCGTTCTGATACGTCACAGATTTTTATTACAACATTCCTTACTGTAGAAATTGTGAAAGTAGCGTTCTAATACGTCACAGATTCCTTTTTTTTATTCCTTACTGTAGAAATTAGCGTTCTAATACGTCACAGATTTTTATATTTTTATGTTGTAGCGTTCTAATTCACAGATTTTTATTAACATTCCTTACTGTAGAAATTGTGAAAGTAGCGTTCTAATACGTCACAGATTTAATTCACAGATTTTTATTAACATTCCTTACTGTAGAAATTGTGAAAGTAGCGTTCTAATACGTCACAGATTTTTATATAACATTAGAAATTGTGAAAGTAGCGTTCTAATGTAGAAATTGTGAAAGTAACATTCGTTCTGTAGAAATACGTCACAGATTTTTATTTTTACTGTAGTAACTGTAGCGTTCTAATACGTCACAGATTTTTATGATAACATTCCTTACTGTAGAAATTGTGAAAGTAGCGTTCTAATACGTCACAGATTTTTATGTTAACTGTAGCGTTCTAATACGTCACAGATTTTTATTACAACATTCCTTACTGTAGAAATTGTGAAAGTAGCGTTCTAATACGTCACATATTTTTATTACACCATTCCTTACTGTAGAAATTGTGAAAGTAGCGTTCTAATACGTCACAGATTTTTATGTTAACATTCCTTACTGTAGACAATGTGAAAGTAGCGTTCTAATACGTCACATATTTTTATTACAACATTCCTTACTGTAGAAATTGTGAAAGTAGCGTTCTAATACGTCACAGATTTTTATGTTAACATTCCTTACTGTAGAAATTGTGAAAGTAGCGTTCTGATACGTCACGGAATTTTATGTTAACATTCCTTACTGTAGACAATGTGAAAGTAGCGTTCTAATACGTCACAGATTTTTATGTTAACATTGCTGTAGAAATTGTGAAAGTAGCGTTCTAATACGTCACAGATAGTTATGTTAACATTCCTTACTGTAGAAATTGTGAAAGTAGCGTAATACTCACAGATAACTGTACGTCACAGATTTTTATTAACATTACTGTAAAAATTGTGAAATTTTTGTAGTAGCATACGTCACTAATACGTCACAGATTTTTATTAACATTCCTTACTGTAGAAATTGTGAAAGTAGCGTTCTAATACGTCACAGATTTTTTATATAAACATCCCTTACTGTAGAAATTATGAAATTAGCGTTCTAATACGTCACATATTTTTATATTAACATTCCTTACTGAAGAAATTGTGAAAGTAGTGTTCTAATACGTCACATATTTTTATGTTAACTGTAGCGTTCTAATACGTCACAGATTTTTTATTACAACATTCCTTACTGTAAAAATTGTGAAAGTAGCGTTCTAATACGTCACAGATTTTTTATTAACATTCCTTACTGAAGAAATTGTGAAAGTAGCGTTCTAATACGTGAAGATTTTTATTACAACATACCTTACTGTAAAAATTGTGAATGTAGCGTTCTAATACGTCACAGATTGTTATGTAAACATTCCTTATTGTACAGATTGTGAAATCGGCGATTTAATATGTCACAAATTGTAATGTCACCATTCCTGCTCAAAGTTTTGAAATTAATGTTCTAATACGGCACAGTTTTCCATCATTATTCCTTGCAGTACAAATTGTAAAATCGGCATTCCCATACAACACGGATATTTAAGTCATCATTTCTTATTGCAAAAATTGTGAAATTGGCGTTCTGAAGTTGATCGATTCCTCACCATCTTGTACTCACATTGCTTAGTTGACAGATGAAGATGACAATGTCGTCATCGAAACATCACACTTAAAATTCCTGCTGGTTACGTTACGAGAATTTCTACACTATTCAAAATACCAATCTGAAGGAATTGTTCAGGAAGGAAAAACAATATTTTCCCAAATATGTGTCAACCACTGCCGGGGCAGTACACGCTCTCTTAATTGCGAACAAGCACGTGTAAAAATGTTTACCTATAAATGATAATTGTAACAGTTGTATAATTAGTATACCTCTGCTGCTGTTCTGACTTACTTGTTCAATAATGTTAAAGAGCCAGACCCACTCCTCGACCGATATTATTTTATATAAAAAAAATCATGATTTTCTATTTTTCTCGAGTAGCAAAAGTTGACTAACCCTGTAATACCGCAATTTTAAAGTAAATCGCTACCAATCTAACGTAATAAATAGTTTTAAAAAAGAATTCGAAACGACTCAGTGCTAATTCATAATTATGCGGGAAGTCCTGTCCTCTGACGCATTTGCAAAGAACTGTAAATAAATCTGCCGTCTTCCAACACGGCGTGCGAGGGAAGCGGGACTCTGTGGCGAAAAGAAGGAAGATGGCTGGTTCATACTCTGTATCGCTCTCTGTTTGGCTCTCTCGTGTAGTATCACTCTAAAATCATATTCATAATACTCTTATCATCGAATATTCGCTTTAGATAAATCCATTTCGCGATGTTCTATATGTTCGTTACCGTATCGTAGCCCCCATTTGAGGGTCTCTTTGCAATTAATCGTAGTTTTTCTCGTAATCTGCACGTTTTTGTGTCATATCTAAGCATTGAAAGATGTGATCAATACAAACGTTAGATGATTTCCATACAGGATATATAGAGTATTGATTGCATTTATCGGTAAAATCTCTTTACAAGCGATGTCACATTGACGTACTACTCACCTCTTCCCCCATTTTTTTTTTTTTATTCTGACCGCGTCTGACGTGACTTTTCCTCCTCAATATTCATATCCTGGTGTTGATTAATGAGACTAATTCCGGCACCGATATCTCCGGTACCCTTTCAATTTCAAGTTTGAAACTTTATACAAATCGTTATTTATGTATTATCTATTAGTATACAACAACATTTCCAGACAATGAAATAAGAAAACATATCTATAACGGAGTGGAATTATGCACAAGTCATGCTTGGAAACTACCAGAACTGTGTAATGTATACATATGCATGTTTAGATTCATAACTTTACTGTTTGGTTCAGCATAAACGCTGTACGTGCACTTATAATGGAGGATTGCTTAGGTAACAATACGAGAGAGAGAAAAAAACCTTGTTCAACATGGATTTACTGATTATCAAAGACGATGGCATACAAAGGTGGAAATCAAAGTGTATTTTCTTTACAAAACTTAGACTCAAGTCGTATTTCTATTTGAAATTTTCAATTTTTTTCATCCATAGAGTGGCTTTGTAGATCACCTGTAAATTGTAACGCTTGAATTTTACAATAAAAAGCAAGATTTCTTTAAAAATAAGTCTGTTTGTATTTTTTTTAATCACGGACAGGACAACACAAGTAAAAAATGTCGGTATCAATATATCTATGGTTACTAGAACAATGAAACAAAATTCTAAAAAAATAATGAAAGACTGTTTCAAACCGAGGCTGAAAACAAGCACCTGCTGGATATCAGTTAGGTTGTCATGTAAGTCAAAATTAAGATTACTACAATATATAATGTTAACCTTTTTGTCACATTCAGTTTTGAAAATTGTAATAGGAATACTTGAATCCGTCTTTATTCAAACCACGTACAAAACTTGTGAAAGAAGAGTTTAAAATTGTGTTCGAACAAGGATTGTCATCTGGGAGTTAGGAATGGGGAATCAAGACATCTTGTAAATATTGTGGTGATATTCCGTGCATTTGTTAATGTCACGATATATTTTTTGTTCTTCTTGCAGCTAGAGTTTCCCAACCATGATATTTGTAGTGAGTGTAGCGCGTCGGGCAAGCCTTTTAGACATACCACGTGCGATTTATTTTAATCACACATATTATCAGTCATAAAATTGTGACACGAAAGTTTTTGTGCCAACGGCGGAAAACAAGATGGCGGACATAGCAACAAATAATCTCAGCCACCAAGACTTTATCACGTGTGCAGAAATTAAGCGTTTGGCTGTCCGGAAAAAGACAATCATGAACTAGCTAGGCCCAGTAAATACAATATTCAAGGAAGGAAGAGCTCTTTAAACTTTAGATTGAATAGATGTTGTCGGGAAATATTTTGTTACGTTTATTTACCGCATTGAAATACATCAAGAGCGAAGGCCTGAAATAATGTTAGCTGCTCCTCATTGTACCTATTCAAGTAGATCTTTTAGATTGTTGTGTGCACGTTACATACATTATGTCCATATTATTTAAAAGAATGAATAAATTAAATATAAATAATAATTCATGATTTTCAATTAACGTTAGTTTTAATGTTAAGAAGAATTTTGAGACTGTTGTTTACTTTTTCATGTATGTTTTAAGTATGATGTGTCTATGATACACCGTCTTAGAAAGTAAGTCCTCTGTGTTAATATGACGTCTTATCTGTTTTTGTTTTTTTTTTATCATTTTATCTTATTTCTGAAAAGTATAGAGAGGGTGATTTTTGTTACGGTTCCTAGAAAATTTATTTACTTTCATTAGGATTAAATGTTATGATCCGTTCTTAGTAATTGTGCTGTCTGTGGTGGGTTTCATGTAAGTTACATATAATTAAGTACTGTGTGCAGAAGTGGTTCGATAACAGATACCCCTGGGTAACCCTGAATTTAGAGTGACAATCCTATTTTCTAACTCTTTGCATTCTCTCCAAAGATAATTTGAAAACGAACCAGCGTATTTCCATCAATACCATACTTCTTGAGTTTTGTGAAAGACTATGGTGCCAGAACCTTAACCGCTTTCCGCGATCTCTATTGCTGAATACTGAATTATATATATATAACCAATAAACCACTGGCTGTAGAAACGTCTGGGATAAAATTACACCGATATTGAGTTATAACAGAACTTCCAATCAAGTGATTGGGAATACGATTTTTCTCGTTATTTTACTCAAACAAGAAGTCGAGATGGTCTAAAATACAAATAATGATAATAATATCTTTTATTTATCCAGGGTTGCATATTTAGACAAGTCTAGTTTACAATACGGCCCTGCCGTAAAATATATACACATATCACAGAAAGATGTCATAAAATACATAAACAATGAATATTAATTAATTATTAGATACAATGTAGAACAAACATTATTACCATACATAGTTGGCTAAGATATATTAAAATGTCATCGAAATATTGTAACTGTAAGATACATCAAAACAGGCGTAAAATATATTCACAGATATCAATGATTGTTGCAAAGCTAAAATCTAAAATTTTGAGAAGAGCTCCTGTAGATATTTACGTTTGAAAACAACCACACTACAAGAATTTCTAATATTTTCACTGATACCTTTTAGTAAGACTGAGCAAGTATATACAAATGAGCTTTTAACAAAAACACCACTAGTTTAACTAACATCTTTGTAAAGTGCATTTATGTACGTTTGTTTCCAACTACCGAACATCAAACTCCCCTAATTGTGTATGACAAGGGATTTCTTCCTAATTACGCAGTATGTTGACCACCATGACGATTCCCCGTAATCGTTTCCTTCTTTAACTTTCATCTCTCGAAAACCTTATCAGTCAAAAGTTATCCTCTTTCACAGGAATCGTGAGATTGGAAATCTACCAAATCCTGAATCCGCCATTTTGCTACGAATACATTAATTTTTCAGCAACGAGTACTTTATGGAAACTCCATACGTACATATCAATACAATGTACTGATGATTGGGTTTTTATATTAAAACATTCATAACAGAAAATAAACTCCCCCCCCTGCTCTGTGTTTTTTTGTTGCATTTTTCTAAAAGTTCCATCGAAATTTAGTAAAATACCGAGGTAATTCAATTCGTTTACAATTTCTAAATGACAACCATTATATTTCAGTGTTTCATTATTTCCCATTATATCACCATTTCGAAACACTGGTTGTTTTACTGGTATTAACCGTTAAATCCCCCTTTTTGTATCTGTTTTATAATAATTTTGCATATCCTGAAAGCCTTGTGACATTTTTGAAAATATTGCAATGTTAAAGTCTGAATTTCTATATAAGGACAGTTTTCAATTGAAAATTACATATCACAATTATTAACATATGAAGAAAAGAATAAAGGAGATAAAGTGTCCTTTGAAACAATCCAACTTCTTCATTAAAACAATAAGACAATGAGCCATTATGCTTTACACAGCATTTAACACTATACATAGCGGCCTGACTACTTTAACAATTTTCTGTCGATACCTATTGTGATTGATTTAAACCATAGTTTCTGATGAAAGACGAAAAACGTCTTATTATAATCAATAAAAAACAACATACTAGTTTCATACTTCTGAAAGGGCGGTTAATTAGTGACTGAAATGCAATTATAGATTCAAAAGTAGATTTTTCTTGAAAAGAGATTGACCATCATTTGTTTAATAATATTTTTTATCAAGTACCATCAACCTATTATTAAGAATTGATGTGAAAAGTTTACCCAGAGTAATATCCTTATGGTCTTCTATACCTTTCGTGTCTCCTGTCGTGAACACAGGTACGATATCACCTTTTGACGTCATAATAGTAATGCTATCAGACCGTGATCACACACCTTATTTGTGTTCAATTTGTTCGTTGCACATATGATCTTTGCCTTTGTTATATTTCAACATTAAATTCTTCAAGGAGTAAATTTGAAAAGTTTTCACAACCATCTTTCAAAAAATGATTCACATGATCATTAATGTTTGGTCATATCATTGAAAAAATCAAGTACGTTTAGATAAAAGTTTACACCTTTTCTGATTCCTGAAATGTTTATGGAAATTCTGAAGATTGTATTTTCTCATTCTTTTCTTGTTAATCAGGCTGATACGGTTTTCGTGGCTTTCATTGGAGTGTAAAGAGAATCTTTACTAGATCATCGGTCCTTACCGTAATTATATGTATACATCGATTATAGGTCCTTACCGTAATTATATGTATACATCGATTATAGGTCCTTATCGTAATTACATGTATACATCGATTATAGGTCCTTACCGTAATTATATGTATACATCGATCATCGGTCCTTATCGTAATTATATGTATACATCGATTATAAGTCCTTACCGTAATTATATGTATACATCGATTATAGGCCCTTACCGTAATTACATGTATACATCGATTATAGGTCCTTACCGTAATTATATGTATACATCGATCATCGGTCCTTACCGTAATTATATGTATACACCTTACCGTAATTATATGTATACATCGATCATCGGTCCTTACTGTAATTATATGTATACATCGATCATTGGTCCTTACCGTAATTACGTGTATAGGACTACATCGATCATCGGTCCTTATCGTAATTACGTGTATACATCGATCATTGGTCCTTACCGTAATTACGTGTATACATCGATCATTGGTCCTTACCGTAATTACATGTATACATCGATCATTGGTCCTTACCGTATTTACGTTGGTCCTTACCATAATTACCTCTATACATCGATCGTTGGTCCTTACCGTATTTACATGTATTCATCGATCACTGGCCCTTACCGTATTACGTTGGTCCTTACCGTAATTACGTGTATACATCGATCATTGGTCCTTGCCGTAATTTCTGCTATTCTGTAGGATATGATTTTTATCACTTGCCATGTAATTCGGTATATCAGAAAACTACAATCATGTAGCTGTATAAGAGACGCTGAACGCGTTAATATTACTAATACATGTTCTACTCTCTAAGATGAAAGTTTACCGTAGTAACACGAAACATTAACTTTCAGTATAAAGGGCCATCCAAGATTTTTTTTATCTTTGTTCCCGGTTGATAAACACTTTTACAGAAAAAATACAATGACTTTCTTTTCTTCCTGTTGTTTTATATCAAAACAGTACAGACATTCGAAAGTGATTTTCAATCCTTCATAATATTTATGAAAAAAAAATCGATAATATAAATCAGGGACGTATATGACAGATACATCCCTGTATAAATCAAATGAACATGTATTGCGATCGTTACCCGTGATAAGTTGAGCAAATGGAACAACCCAGCTGATGACTGTTTGCGCATGACCCGGAACTATTGGCTTCAGCGCTGTAAAGAATTAGACCTAGCACTTGTTGAAACGCCGGTGAACAGGGAACATGGCCTCGCCGAGTAAAGTGGATATGCTGTCCCTTTTGAGGGATTCTCTCGACTACGAGGGTTCAACGAAATCTCACGTGTTTGTTGTGATGGGAGCGTCGGTAAGTGTGCCTATTTGCGAGAAATTCTTCATAAATATCGCTTGTGCGTCACTTGTTCTTATCGCACGCACATTTGTTTACATTTTTACTTTCATGAGCGGTGACAAACCAGGATGTCAGATAGTTGAGGAGTTTTTCTCGAGTTTTTAGTGTACATAGAAATACACTCCGAGCAAAATAATCACATTCCATGCAATTTTCAATCGATAAATTTACATGTTAGTTTGCATCTGTTGTATTTAACAAAGCCTATTTGCACGCACGATAAACTTTGCAACAGTGACTGTGACACGGCAATTTCTTACCTCGGTAAAACTGTTCCACGATTCTAACAAAGTAATAATTACCTGTGATGTTGCTATATTGCTTTTGGAAGTACATTTTCTTAATTATAGATCAAACGAACTTTCCTAGTGTTTTTCCTGATAAATAGCTGTACCTGTGTGCGTGTATTTGTATCTCAAGCGCAGGAATGTAAAAATGTATGGGCTTGTTACATTGATTCGTTTGTCATATCCTGGTTGAAATTTGACCCCAAAAGTTCATTGTAGGTAATATGAAATGTATCCTTGTTGATACTCAACACTAGTTTTTTCCTTCAGGCACATGTTAGTTACATGTAGATTTTTCTGAAACACAGATCTATTCTATAATTTATCTGTAATAATTTATACTTGACTATGATAACAACAAACAATATGCTGCTTAATTTGCTGAAGATATTAAAAATAATTTCAGACAAGGATTTTTGTAAAAAAAAACAAAACAAAACAAATACAAAAAAACATCAAATCCATAGAAAAAGCCAAGCAAAAAGATTTGTTCTGTTAATGAAAAATCTGAAAACAGATTTTTAAATGGAATTGGGATAAGCCTTTTGTCAAACTCCTTGCTTCATGGACAGTGGAGCCCTGGCTGGGTCCCTCAAAACTGAAATTGATCCCTTCATTTTACCATTTTCTTTTAATTCTATATTAGTGAACAATTTAAGTGTGAATATTTTTTATGGGTGTAGGTAGTAGAGCCGTTCGTACGAGGGTTTTTGAGTTGTAGGTTCCATTGCTCTTCAGCTGGATACCAGGGAATATGCAGGGTGATTGAGTAGTGGAGAAATTCATGTCAGAAAGAACAATCACAGCAGCGTCAGATTATGTACTTCAGTTTATTTAGTTTCGTCTACCGGTTTCACCCTCTCTAGGCTTCTTCAGGACCGGGATTCATCAGAATCATAGTCCTGAAGAAGCTCAGAGAGGATGAAACTGGTAGATGGTCCTAAATAAGTTAAAGTACCTGTTTTGATGCTGTTGTGATTGATATTTCTGACAATATTTATTTGTAATACATATCCATGTAAGTAATGTTATACTTCTAGTGATGTCATGATACTGTCGTTACACTTGTGGTTTGTTGACAAACACCAGGAAGTTCAGTAGTGGTGTGGTATACATAGGTAGAGAAACTCCTTGCTGCAGACTTTTTAGCATCTTTACATCACAAACAAATGAGCATGTTGCCAGACATGTTTAATGCTGAAAACTTGCAAAGTTGAATTCTTAAGGACCATATCAAAAGCTTCGAGGAATATGAGGTATTCGAGTAATCAGAGGTTGGTTATAGACTATCAAGTTATAGATCTTTTGTGAATGCAAGGTGTCTGTGAATGCCTAGTGTCCATGAATGTCCTGTGTCTGTGAACGCTAAGTGTCTGTGAATGTCCTGTGTCTGTGAATGGCCTGTGTCTGTGAATGTCCTGTATCTGTGAATGTCCAGTGTCTGTAAATGTCCTGTGTCTGTGAATGTCCAGTGTCTGTGAATGTCTAGAGTTTGTGAATGTCCAGTGTCTGTGAATGCTCTGAATGTCCCGTGTCTGTGAATGGCCTGTGTCTGTGAATGTCCTGTGTCTTTGAATGTCCAGTGTCTGTGAATGTCTAGAGTTTGTGAATGTCCAGTGTCTGTGAATGTCTAGAGTTTGTGAATGTCCAGTGTCTGTGAATGTCCAGTGTCTGTGAATGCTCTGAATGTCCCGTGTCTGTGAATGTCCTGTGTCTTTGAATGTCCAGTGTCTGTGAATGTCTAGAGTTTGTGAATGTCCAGTGAATGTCCTGTGTCTGTGAATGTCCTGTGCCTATGAACGCCCAGTGTCTGTGAATGTCTAGAGTCTATGAATGCTCTGATTGTCCTGTGTCTGTGAACGCTCAGTGTCCATGAACATGCAGTGTCCAGGAATGCTCCAGTGTCCATAAATGAGGAATACAATACTGTGTTTTTTGATCTATTCTATTGATTGATGTGCTGAAGTTTTCACATCTATTTCAATGTCTGGAATTTTACTGAAGAGACACACAGCACTGTTTATGTATAGCAAAAATTTAATTAAATGATCACTGCTTTGATATTGTCTTATTCTGACAAGTCAAGTAATAATGCAAATGTTGATCGAGGTTTATATCATATCATTTTGTTATTGTTGTATGTTTTATTAACAGACCCATGTAGAGAATGATCTTGGGAAGTCAAGCTTCCACTAAATATGTGCCGTTCTGTAATTTTGTTATGCATGAAACAAACTTCCGTTTGTACAACTTTTGATTTTTCTATATATTTTATTCTACGATACAAATTTATTTGAAATGTCCTGAAAAACAGTCATATTTTGTAGCAGATGGGTGTAGACATATAATCATACCACTGTTGATCCCATAATTCTCTGCTGTCTTGTCAGACACCTGTACAAATAGAGGGTGAAAATACCACAATTATGAATTCATAGGGATGGAGATGAAAATGAGTTTTAGGGATTAGGGGTTTTAGAAGAATGACAGGTTGAGGAATCTGAGGGTAAATAACAAGATTGGGACCAGTCAATGAGTCAGGCGAATATAGAGGGTATTCAAGGAAGAAATAGGATCTTTACTGTATGTAAAAATGTTCTTGTCTATATATTGGGTTAACTACATATTACTCGGTGGATGTAGGTAAGATATGTATATGCAGTTACCCCAAGGTAAATACACCTTGATGAATGTACATAACATAAATGACTGTCCTTATATTTACAATTGATAGCCACAGACTTTCATTAAACATTTAAGAAATAAATTGCCATATACACGTCATTAAAACAACAGGAAGTTTAATTGAACTACCATATGATACTGAAAGCAGTAGAGGCATGGTCCTACTGTGCTATCATTGATGATGTCATGACAACGAAGTAATTTCAATTTATGACTGCATCTGTGGTACAGCCTACATTTTGACTGTTTTATGTTCTCACTGTAGGAAACAACAGACAGACTATTTCAGTTTATGACTGGGGCCGTAGTATAGCCTACATTTTGACTGTTTTATGTTCTCACTGTAGGAAACAACAGGCAGACTATTTCAGTTTATGACTGGGGCCGTAGTATAGCCTACATTTTGACTGTTTTATGTTCTCACTGTAGGAAACAACAGACAGACTATTTCAGTGTATGACTGGGGCCTTAGTATAGCCTACATTTTGACTGTTTTATGTTCTCACTGTAGGAAACAACAGACAGACTATTTCAGTTTATGACTGGGGCCGTAGTACAGCCTACATTTTGACTGTTTTATGTTCACGCTGTAGGAAACAACAGACAGACTATTTCAGTGTATGACTGGGGCTGTAGTACAGCCTACATTTTGACTGTTTTATGTTCACGCTGTAGGAAACAACAGACAGACTATTTCAGTGTATGACTGGGGCCATAGTACAGCCTACATTTTGACGGTTATATGTTCACGCTGTAGGAAACAACAGATAGACTATTTCAGTTTATGACTGGGGCTGTAGTACAGGCTACAATTTGACTGCTATTTACCACAGTTGAGAAAATGCTGTTGATGTTATGAGCTGTTGCATCCTTAACTGTTATGCTGGTAAATGGCACCAGTTAACACAGGATTAGGTAACTGTAATCTAATTATCGGTGTCACAACTACTGGTACACATGGATAATTAGTCTTTGCATTTGATCCAGTTTTGCGAGAAAATGATCTCACAGTGTCACTATATTGGTGTTCTCCCACTCTATACTTGGTACACTCTTCATTTTGTCGATGTAACCTCGTGTTTGAGATATGTTGTCCTTTTTTCTGAAGAAAGCTTGAAATCACACTATTTTTAGCAAGGTTTTCTCCTTGGTCAAGCTGAACAATCAATAGATCATTATAGCTAAGGAACGAAAACAGACATCTGAAACTAATGCCTATTTGGGTGTAAAAATTCAAAGTTTGTCTATATTTGCTGCCCATCTTTTACTGGTGTCGGTGGCCACAACTTAAAGATAAAAATCTATCATAAATGCAAGGTAGATATTGAGAAACTAGACAAGCATTATGTATGGTAGATATTGAGACACTAGACAAGCATTATGTGTGGTAGATATTGAGACACTAGACAAGCATTATGTGTGGTAGATATTGAGACACTAGACAAGCATTATGTATGGTAGATATTGAGACACTAGACAAGCATTATGTGTGGTAGATATTGAGACACTAGACAAGCATTATGTGTGGTAGATATTGAGACACTAGACAAGCATTATGTGTGGTAGATATTGAGACACTAGACAAGCATTATGTGTGGTAGATATTGAGACACTAGACAAGCATTATGTGTGGTAGATATTGAGAAACTAAACAAGCATTATGTATGCTAATTGGATAGGGACAGAACCAGAGAAGAGTGTAAGCTTATGAATGTCAATTAAGGGCTTTTCATTCCTTTTATTTATTATTTTCAATTTTTACATTTGTTGTTTATGGGTCGAAAGCATAGATAAAAAATAGTGTAACTTTTCCTCAGACTAAGAATTATGTGTGGTAATGATCTCAATTTGTATACACCACTCGTTGTTACTACAGTGGGAGCAGTTCATGGGTGAAGTTAGATTATAGTAATGATACAATTGCTACGATTTTGTGTATAATAACGTACATGTACATCGTACCTAACTTCAGATATAAAAGGCTGGATTTAGCTATCAATTAACTTCAGATAATAAAACTGGTGTAACTGCTATCTCAGACTGTTGTCGTCATCCATGAAGTTCGAATATCTTTCAGACAGCTTAGAGAGTTTCAAACTAGGAAAGTTCTAAAAGGTTAATGATGAGTCCTGAAATTATTTACATAACATACAAATATAGCTTCAATCCAAATTCATTGCTTGCATAGCTTGATTTTTTTGTTTTAAGCATTGAAGTACATACACATTAATCTTCTCAGCAACTGGAAACATCTTAATAAAATGAGATGAAAGGGACAGAAAATAGCTTTAGATACATAAATAGTTTAAACTTCATATAGGTATATGAATATAAACTTTATTTATTTTACAAGAAGTAGGAAACAAGTTATTTCAACTTTTACTAATCACTCTTGTTGACTTGGATGTTAACGTGCGAGGGGTCTTATTGTGGGAGGAAACCAGAGTAGCTGGAGAAAACCCACATGGTCAGGCAGGTGACCTCTTACCTTTTCATGTCCGTTCCAGGATTCGAACCCTGGACGGGTAAGTGAAAAGCGAGTGCCTTACCACTGCGCCACCCAACCACTTAAACTTCAAATACATCAAGTTAAACATTTTTCTCACCAGTACTAGTTTGTAACTTTGATGATAGATTGAATTTTGGTTACCAGGGATTTTCGGGACACAGAGTATGAGCTCTTGACCTTGCTATTTCTGTTGAAACTCACTTGACTTTGTAGATCATGTTACATCTCTTTGTATTTGGATTCATTAAAATTTTGGAACTGTTCTGGATTCACCCTGAAAAAAAAATTCTACCAAAAATACTGAGTTATATTTGGTGGTGCTTAAGTATATTCAAAGTTATGATATTACAATAATTAGAGATAGCTCATATTTGAAGGTGTTGTATCTGCAGGTTTGGGGGAAAAAAGCCCAGTAAATAATTGTATTATGAAATGGAAAGCATGGTTTACCGTCTGTAAAACCATATACTATTACTCTAACCTGTCAGGTGTGTCATTACAGATCTGTAACACTTGTCTCGGGGAATGTGATCTGATCTCATTTAATATTGTAATGCTATGTAAGTGGATTACAAAGGCTGTCACTTAACTCAATATGGAAAAGTTCTGTTGCCTGGCTAGTTCTATATTGAACTAGTCTATTTTGAAATCAGACTGTCACCTGGCAAGCTAAGTCTGTATTGAAATCAGACTGTTGCCTGGATAGTCTGTATTGAAATACTGTTGCCTGGCTAGTCTATATTGAAATACTGTTGCCTGGCTAGTCTGTATTGAAATACTGTTGCCTGGCTAGTCTGTATTGAAAGACTGTTGCCTGGCTAGTCTATATTGAAATACTGTTGCCTGGCCAGGTGTGACCATCAAAAAAACTGTTATCCTTTCCCTTACCTGATCTTGCTGCAGACCTCACGACTTTACCCTAAACTGGGTCATACAAGGTGGGAAGTAGCCAGGGATGTGTTACACGTTTTACAACACAAAATACATATACCTGTTACATGTCAATGCTATGCCCTACTAAACTTACATGGCTGTTGTGTCACATTTCTCTACAGCTTATCTCAATCAGCTGCTTAAATGTCACACATACAGCGTAATACTAGCAGTAATTATAAGATAGATTTGGAGATTTTTTTTAACAGTCACACTGATTCAGACTGTTTTATAAGTAATCAAATTCATACATATGTAATTCTGTAAAAGCATTGTTTTGAATAAGCCTCCGTATATGGTTTGAAATTGATTTAATTCTGATTAAGGTGTTGAAAGCGCTGGTGATCAGAAAAAAAGTCAATATTTGTTCAGATTTTAATTTCTGGTGGTTATATCACTGAACCATATACAAAAGGCCCACCATACACTATCTGAAGCAAATAGGGTAAAGTGCCTTGCTTAAGGACAAAATTAAACCACAACACAGAAGGATATGAGTTATAGCATATTGACCTATAGCAACACCCTAGATAGGGATTAAACACTTCCCCTCGCATCTTATACAAACTGAGCTACAAAATGTAGATTACACATACACCACAACCCCAGTCTAATAGAAAATTCCTTGTTGTTGCCTTTGTTGTTAATTACTTTGTTAATTGAAATTTGTTTAATTTTTAGGTAATGTGTTGAATTGATTTGTTGGTTAATGGTTTGGAATCTCTTTTGGGTGTGGGGGAGGGGGGGGGGGGGGGGGGCGTGTCCTGGTGATATTATTTTAAGTTTCACTTGTGAAACTTGGGTTTAGTTATAACGAAGTATAATTTAATATGGGATGTCAACAAATGTAGCATGATTGTAGACTATTAATTTCTTAACCCTGATCTTAAATATTTAACTTGTGTCAAATTTTAATGGAAAGATAATAGGTATATTGTCAACTTTGTGTACATATACGATTACCACCTCCTGGTATGCAGGTATACGTTTACCGGTAAAATAACATATATTTCCTTCCACTTAAGTCTAGCAACATTCCTGAAAGTGCTATCTTTATTCTTAATTACTTAACTATCGGAGTTGAGTTAAACATTGCCACTTAATAAAAATTAGTAGGGAATATTACACACTGGTGATTTTTAAAAAAAAACTATTTGCAGTATTAGAGATACTTTAAAATGTACATTTTAAATGTCTTATATATGACAGGTGAATTTAAAACTATGGTGGCAAAAGAAGGCCAATTTTATGCAAAGGCAAAACAAAAAACAAAACAAAAAAAAGTGGGCAACTGTTTCTTTTTATACAGCTGAAATCAGGGGCTACAACCATATAATTACAGAGTTATGGCCCTTAGCTAACACATGGTGTATTTTTGCTTGTATCCAAACTTAGATAATGAAACTTGATGTACATTTGTTATACTAAGACAATGTGCAGTGTACCAAAGTGAGATCCTGCAATCCCTTAATTACAGAGTTATTGCCCTTTATTCAAACTGACATACCCTGATCCTCTTTTACACATCAATATTTATATATATTGTGCCAATAGTATTGTCATTATTTTGCACATAATATTAAACCAGCTTGGAGTTCTGCAGTACAGAACATGTAAAATACTATTAACTATGAGGCTTTTGTGGCTTAATCTTTTCCAAGTCAAAAAGATGTTTTCACGGGCTTTAAATTACATGTACAAGTAAACAAGGTAATTTAACATGAATCTAACCAAATGTTGGTCAGGTTTAGCTTTGCGTGCAACATAGATGCAGAGAAGACATAGGCGTGACTTTTCTGGCGAAGGCAACGCCAGTTGCAATATATGTGTTATACTCGGACTTTTTCCTTAATTACCAAACCCAGTTTATAGTTATTTACAAACAAGACCATAGCATATGTTTTCAATTGAATGGTTTTGGCCCATTCTTGATGGTTAATTGAACTTAATTTTCAAGCCCATGTTAAAAATACAAGGTGTATTACGTTTAAGCTTGATCCATGTTGAGCTTAATTTCTCTCCAAGTACATGTACAAGTTATACCTTGTTTAGTATCGCAACACACATTTCAGACTCTGAATTTCTCTTGCAATTTGAGTTTTTGAACTTTGTTATTTGAATGCTCTTCGGTAATGTTTTGCTTAAAGTTCGCTGTTGATCTTTTTCGCCAAGTTCACGTGCTGTCATAATTGCCAAACATGGAATGTATACTTATGTCCATATTTGGAATACTGAATTTCACCCAACAGTTTACAAATTACTTTGACCTTTAAAATTTGTACAATGTTAAAAGTATTTTGTTTAGTTCTATTACGGAAATGGTACAAGTGTTAAGCTGACCCAACCAGGGCTCTCACACCCCATTTTGGGACTGGGGCCCGGGGCCCTTAGAATTGGGAAAAATAATGGTGTTTTCCTTAGAATTGGGAGAACTTGGGGTCTAAATTGGGGAAAAAAGATACTATTTTGCATTGGGAATTGGGCCGAATATCGGCCCCAAATCTGGCAGATCGAGAGCCCTGCCAACTTTGCCCAATCATGCATTATTAGCCAGTGATCATGGAACTACAGGCAAATTTGGTGATTTTGCAAAATTTAAACTGGTATGTGTTCTTAGTGTCTTTTGGGAGAAAAAAGATCATTATTTATATAAAATATTTGAGCAGCCAAGGATTTTTTGCTTTATTTATTTCAAACATTAATTTGTTTCATTTTACCTATACCAGGAAATATCATAATTTCAATTTGTATCTAAGGTTTGGAAAATGCTGTTTTGTACCATGTAACATATTGCGTTAGACTGCATGTTTTGCATGCTAGAATCTGATTACCTAGTTCTTGCACTAAATCTCTATCGGAGACAGGTTCCGAATAACTGTACATAGTCAGAAATTCCAGCAAAGTATTAGTTAGTTCAGAAGAGAAAAGAATGATAGATATGGTAAATGATCATTAAATTTGAATGCCTTTATTTGTTTAAATTCCAGCAAAGTATTAGTTACTTCAGAGGAGAAATGAATGATAGATATGGTAAATGATCATTAAATTTGAATGCCTTTATTTGTTTAAATTATACATTTCCAAATTTTTCACAAATTTAAATCCTGTATAATGATATATGGGCTTTATTTCTACAGTAGTGAAAATGGACCTGTGTATCACAATTAAAGGTTTTTTATTTTCTGTTTTAGGGGGACCTGGCAAAAAAGAAGATCTACCCAACTTTATGGTAAGTGTTCAGTTTGTTATCATTAAGTACAAAAACTACAGGAGTTTGGTCAATGATTTGAGGTTTTTTAATGTAAAACCAATTTTCATGAGGTAATACTTACCATAACTTTAGTATGCAAATATGGTACCTACACCCATCTTTGTATCCCAAAAACAAAAGATTCAAAAATCCCGCCCTCCCTACGACCATGAGCCTTCACGTCATGAACATAGAGTTATTTCCCTTCCTCTTAGCCTTTATGTAGCACCCGTAGAGGGGCAGTCAGGCAGATAGGAAGAGGGGAGGATAGGGTGGGACTCCATAAAGTTATGGTAAGTATTACCTCATGAAAATTGGTTTTACATTAAAAAACCTCAATTTCATTTCAGTAATAATTACCATAACTTTAGTATGCGAATTCGTCTTACCGTAGTGGTGACTAGCAGCCAGGCAGCCCATCTAGCACACTAAACTTGGTAGGGAGGGGGGACAGAGTGCATAGAATAAGAAGGGGCAACCTCCCCGTGACCGAGCAGGTAAACCACGTGCCGCCGAACGGAAAAGACGAGCCCCGGGGCTAACGGGGGGGGGCACAGCCACAGACTGTGCAACCACCAGAGGTCCCAAAGAATACAAACCTTCTGAGTGGGAAGCCAGGGATCTCAGATAAAAATCTGTAAATGTATCCCTGCCCCGCCAGAAGGCAGCAGACATGACCTCCTGAAAGGAGGACCTATTAAGAAGGGCCCAGGATGCAGCGAGGGCCCTTACCTCATGAGCCCGCACTCTCACCCTCGCCCGAGCCTGGTCATCAGAATGCTCATAAGCATACTTAATGACCTGGCATACCCACCTAGACACCGACTGGGAGGAGATGTCTCGCTGTCCCTGTTTGATAGGCAAAAACAGACGGGATCTGGAGCCCCGCCCCCCCCTGGTTTTATCGAGATAAAACCTAAGAGCCCTACAGGGACAAAGCAATCTATCCCTCTCCTCCGAGCTAGTCAAAGCCGGAATCTTGATGGGATCGGGCGAGAACCCCGGGACTTGATTCTTCGCAAGGAAGGAAGGATCAGTTAAAAGAGTAACGGCAGCGTAGCCTCTGGACCAACGAAGGCAGGAAGGAAGTGACGACAGGGCGTGCACTTCACTCCTCCTACGTCCAGAGGCCAGAGCCAAAAGGAAGACTGTCTTAAAAGTTAGAAACTTCAAAGAGGCAGACTCCATAGGCTCGTAAGGTGACCTCGTCAGGGAATCTAGCACCAATGCTAAATTCCACTGCGGGGCCAGCTGCCGAACTCTGGGTCTATCCAAAGCGAAGCCTCTGATTAGGGCAGAAAGAGATGAGGAAGAACCTATCTCCTTCCTGCCGTAAAAAGCCAAGACACTGGCAATTGCTGTCCTATAGCCAGCAATAGTGCCAGGTGCCAGATTGCGGTCCCTAAACAGAGAGAGTAGGAAATCCGCAATCAGCTGAACAGAGGCTTCGAATGGATCAACCTCCCTGCCGACACACCAATCACAGAAGATCTTCCATCTGGACTGGTAGACGGCAGAAGAGGAAGCCCTGATAGATCGCGCGATGCGATCTGACACCTCTCGAGAAAAGCCTGCCTTGGCGAGGCTTCCAGAGATAGCCTCCACGCGTGAAGGTGGAGGATCTCTGGTCGAGAGTGTGTCGTCCTGGACCGAGGCTGACGCAGGAGATTCGGTCTGGTGGGGAGAGCCAGTGGCTCCTCCACCAGAAACGACAAGAGCTCCGGAAACCAAGGCTGCCTCGGCCACAGGGGGGCTATCAGAAGTAAGGAGCAGTGATGCTCCCTGAACTTCTGAAGCACCCTGCCCACCAGGTTGAAGGGAGGGAATGCATAAGCATGCATCCCGTCCCAGTCCAGAGAAAGGGCGTCCACAGCCCAAGCCTTCGGATCTGGGACCGGAGAGACGAAGGTTGGCAGCTGATTGTTCAGAGAAGTGGCAAACAGATCTATCAAAGGTCTGTCCCACACCTGACAAATTCCCCGGAAGACCGAGGGACACAGCTGCCATTCCATCAACACCGGTTGGCGGCGCCTGGAGAGGGTATCCGCCAACACATTCAGCCTGCCCGGAAGATGCTTGACCGTAATGGACAATTGCATCTCCTGACAGAGAAGAAGGATGCGGATGGAGAGGGCACACAGGACATGAGACCTGGTGCCCCCTTGTCTCTCCAGATACGCGACAACTGTAGAGTTGTCGGTAGCCACACAAATCGCCTTGGACTGCAGGAATCCCCGAAAGGATTGCAGTGCCAAAAGAACTGCCCTCATCTCGAGCACGTTGATGTGCTCCGAGAGCTGATCCCCAGACCACTCCCCCGAGCGACAATGGCCGTCGAGGTAAGCTCCCCATCCTGTCATGGAAGCATCCGTGAACAGGGTCATAGAGGGGACAGGCTTGGTCAGAGGAACCCCGCGGAGAACATTCTCCCGAATGGTCCACCAGCGAGCGAACTCCCTGACCGACTGAGTGAGAGTTATCCAGGCCTCCCACTTCCTGGATGACGGAACCCAGTTGGACAGGAGGAACATCTGGAGAGGTCTGATGTGAAGTCTCCCTAGGGGGACCACATCTGCCAGGGCGTTGAGATACCCCAGAAAACTGAGGAACCAACGTACCTGGACCTGCGACCGTTCGATGAAGGACAGAGCTAGAGCCCTGGCCTTCTCGAACTTCTCCACCGGTGGTAGGGCTATGCCCAGAACCGTATCGAAACGATTCCCCAGGAAGACAAAGTCCTGAGATGGGGAAACCTCTGACTTCTCTCTGGAAGGAATGAAGCCGACTCTGAGTAAGACTTTCAGGACCAGCCTGGTATCCTTCACTAACGATTCCCTCACCCTGTGAAGCATGAGGGAGTCGTCGAAATAGATGTGGACGTCTATTCCGCGAGAGTGAAGGAATCCCACGACTACCTGCAGCAGCTTGGTGAACACCAAGGGAGCTGTCGTCAGCCCGAAGGGCATGGCCCGGAATTGGAAGACCTTGCCGTTGCACGTGAAACGGAGGAACTTCCGTGCCGACTTCTTGATGGGGATATGGAAATAGGCGTCCTTCAGATCTACTGAAGTTGCCCACATCCCTTCCCTCACGGAGGCCATGATGCCCCGTGGGGTCTCCATCTTGAAGTGAGGAGAATCTACGTGCCTGTTGAAGGCACTGAGATCTATGATCGGGCGCCACTCTCCGGACTTCTTCCGCCCTGGGAGGAACAGGGGCTGCCAGAGGAGACCTCTCCGGAGAGGGGGACTCCTCTATACGGCGTTTAGACGTAGAACGTCTAACAGCCGAAGCTGTAGGCTTAGAAGCCAACCCCTGAGGACAGGAGACCGACGAGTCCGCGCGGGAGGCGGAAGTCCTAAAGGTCCGGCGAACCTTTTTAGGACCGGCCAAAACGGCCCCCGAAGTAGCAGAGCGTTGGGGGGATTCAGCACTGCTAAAACGTCTCCTAGAGGGAGAGACCATACCCCAAGGGTTCCATGAAGGAAGACCCATGGGGTTGAACCCAAACCCCTGAGGGAATGGGAACAGTCCCGCGGGCTGGGAGTGACCCCAGAACTGACCAAATTGGCCTGCCTGAGCCTGGGGCTGGACACCCTGTCCAAAGGACCAGGATGAACCTCCACTCCCACCAGGTGGAAACCCAGCCATGTACGGGCCGAGCCCGTAACAGCTGGGTAACTGTTGGTACCCATGACCATCCGCAGGTTGGCCTGGGCGGCCCGGGATTGAGTGCCTGCAGGCACCCCTACACCCCGAGCCCGGGGGAAAAGGCGACCGGAAACCGGAAGCCTGACCTGGGGCCCCAAATCCCTGGGGGAAACCCCCTGGGAAACCTTGCACCGGAAAATCTGGACTAGAGCGAAAAGCCCCAGATCCAGAGACCTGTGAGGGTAGGAACCCAGGCCCCACACTGACACTAGGATTAGTGAACTCAGTGTCACTAATCCCCGTAGCCACTGACAACCCTGACAAAAAATCAGTGACCCCTGACCCCATACCCGAGGGTACCGGTCCGGCGTCAGGGCGGCCCCCACCAACGACGCCACCTGGCGTGCCGAGGTCCCTGAAAGACTCAGAGACCTGTGACCGGAAGTCCCTTTCCGACGGTAGCACCGCCGGCTGTCGAGAGCTACCGGCCGATTCGACCCTAGACTTCGCCGAGTCAGGGTCGGGTTGCCCCCCCTATACCAGGACGCGCCTGGACAGGGGGAGCCACCCTCTGCTCGAGGGCGGAGCTCAGTGTGAGAACACCCCCAGCAGTGACAACCTCACCCCTCGGCTCAGGGCCGGGGGTAGAAAACCTGGATGGCTTACCTCTCTTACCGGAAGATGAGGACGAATCCCTCTTCCGGCGAGAAGTTCGCCGACTGGGTAGGGGAACCTTTACAGCGGACCCGGCGTGCAAACAAAGTTCGCACGGCGAGGCCTCGCTGCAAGGCCGGCATAAGGGACAGGCATCATGGGGGTCCTGCTCTCCGTAGAAGTGAGAACACCCATGTGCTGAACCACGACGCATCCCTGAATCCATAATTGTTACGAAATAAATAATCAAATAACGACAGTTATTAATACAAATTAAACGTAACAAAAATAAATGGAGTGAAAAAACACAACTCCAACAAACAAATACGAACGAAAGCAAAAGCTAACGAAACGTAAAAAAGCAAAGCAAAATATACGGTCGAATAAATAATACGACCGATAAAAAGCGAAAAAACTTCACGAAAAAACCGAACAGCGCAAAACACGTAGATACGCGCTCGGTGCGTGGAGTATAGCAAAAATGGCCGAACAAAGGCCGAACAAAGGCCGGCCGATTAAGGCCTAAAAGCAGGATATATTAACTAAATAAACGTCTGCAAAAGACTGTTATAGTTAAGGATGGGTTTAAAGCAATAAACCGATATATAAATAATCGGCTATAAGGTAGACTTAAGCTAAAAGGAAAAGGAAGGCACTCAGCTGAATATAGCACGTCCGCCCGCTCCGGTAGCCATAAAGATAAGAGGAAGGGAAATAACTCTATGTTCATGACGTGAAGGCTCATGGTCGTAGGGAGGGCGGGATTTTTGAATCTTTTGTTTTTGGGATACAAAGATGGGTGTAGGTACCATATTTGCATACTAAAGTTATGGTAATTATTACTGAAATGAAATACATATATAGAGACCATCCTTTTGTTATGTATGTGGTATTATATTTCCTAGGGTAGGGTGGGGGAGGGGAGGGTGAAGATTATGACATATTGAGACTTGAGAACATCCTCTTGTGTTGTATGTGGTCTTATATTTCCCAGGGTAGGGTGGGGGAGGGGAGGGTGAAGATTATGACATATTGAGACTTGAGACCATCCTCTTGTTATGTATGTGGCCTTATATTTCCTGGTGGAGGGTGAGGAATATGACATATTTCTTACTGTGATATGAAGGTACTAATCAGAAATATAAAGTATTATCCCATACACAGTATCATTATTAGGTATTTCATGAATGGTTTAGCTGACATATTCCTCAGAAACAAATTCTTTTGATTCATAATTAGTTCTCCATTAAAGAGGTGTATTTTTTGATGACGAAGGTGAAGCCTGAAAACTTGTATATGTGGAAAAGGTCTTGTTAAACAACCCTTTTTACCAACTGTACATGTATGTCCCTTTGAACATTGCTGTTTTAAGGCAATGCAAGGTCTCCTTGATGTAGCTGTTAGCTATCTCACTAAATACAATTCTCATTACATGATATCTAAAGCAATTTAGGCCAAACAGAAACAAATTCTGTAAGAGATCTAGCCACACCTCTAAACTTCACCGCAAGTTGTAAAGTCTGATGCTTTACCAAAATGAAATATATATACATACAATCATGATTTAATAGCCAAACTGTTACATATAGATATAAAGTAAGACAAAATAAATCCATACACATAAATTCATGGTCATAGAAAGAAGACATTGATTCTATCTAGGTTTTGTGGAACACCTGTACATAGTCACGAAAGGAATGTGTTCATATAGCTGAATGACAGGGAAAACAAAGACATATAAATGACATAGAGAATACATGGTCAGTGTTTTGAAATATAAGCTGTATTTTGACAAGGGTGAAGAAAGACAAAAGTGGCAAGTCTTTCACCATGTATTTTATTTATCCTGCAACATTGTTGGAAAATCAGACTATCGAAACTTAAACAGTTTTGTTGTTCAATCTGTGTTTACCTGATACTGATGTTATGCTGATTTTTGATGGATGACAAAATTATTGCTCCATTGGATATAAATGCAATTTTATGAATTTTCATAAATTCACTTGTTCATTTCAACATCTAAAATTGCTTATTTCAACAACTATTTATATTTCTAAACGTAAGATATTACTGCACTTGCTAAGATACAGCTGTTTTCTGTCACTGCCAAATACAGCAAAAGTATATGTGGCAGGTGTATTCCAACAATGGAAGTATCAGTTGCAGGATAAAAGAAAACAACGACTCTGTTTGAATGAAAAATCGTCAGTTTAAGCAACATTACACAATGACTATGAATATGTATTTGAAAGGAACATATTACATAGGCTGAGTATTTATAACATAATTAGTAAGTATATGTAATAGATAAACAATCTTTTTGTGGCCTTTGATTACACAAACTTATCAGTTTTCTTCCTTGAAGTAAAATTTCAGAGATATGGCTTTATTAAGTCAAATATGGTATGTAGATATGATTGATGGCTGGTGAGATAATTGCTCTACTGTCTGTGACCTAACATTATGTATATAATAATACCATGGAAAATTTGAATGCTGTAATTGAGGAAAGTGTTGTCACAGTTTTCAATCATTTTCCTTAGCTGATGCAGGTTTTGCTTGTTCAGCACTTTTGCCTCTGAGAATTTAACCTTGTTTTAGTTTTAAGTGGCTGTACATCAGCACGCTAGAACAAAGTATAAAATTTTATGGATGAGATAAATAAATTCCTTTGTGTGTTTGCTGGGTTTATCACCATATGAACAGCCAGGGTCATTTTGAGGCATGGTCTTCTAGTTGGTGTTGATCTTGCTGAACACCATATGAGAGGCCTGTCACATGTTGTCCTGAGCAATTTGGGTTAATTGTCTTGGTCAAGGTCACAAACATGACAGCATGTTCACAGAGTGGTTCATTTCCTTAGAAACACAAACTGATACAGGTAGAGAGCGTATAGTCCTCAGATTGTCACCTAAGGTTATGTATGTCAACGAAACCAAAAGAGCTATCACAGCCCCTTCCCTTCCATGGGAAAGAAATCCATGGCACAAAATAAAGGTAAACTTTTTCTAAGGCATCTTTTGGCATAAAAGATACAATTATGTTTTCTTGAGATAGTTTGGATAGAGGTGGAAACAGTTTGAGAAATAATGATACATTTTTACATTGTAAATTCTTCTCCTCCAGTACTACTAAAATTTTTCTGAATATTCTGTGATATTTAAGTTGTTGAAAGTTTCTTGCTGCCTTTCAGGATATAGATTTTAAAAGCTGGTGTGTTTGCTCTAATATAAACATGTATAGTTATAATGTAATCACATAAATTTTGATCCTACTTTTCATGATGTAATCAACTGTGTTGTATCTGGAAATCAATTTTTACTTCATAAAATCCAAGGTATTGTGTACACCTGATGCCATGACATGATTGGTAATTATGAATGTCTGATCACATCCTTTTGAACTTCATCAAATTTTTTCCAAGACTGTCTGAGGATCCAACTATGACACAATACATTTTAAAATGTGTTATGTACAGGTCTGCTGTCTACATTACCTTATACCCAATCGATCAAACTGAGGTCACATATCTGCAGGGCTGTCTGTGGACTCTGCAGAAATCCTGAACGGTCTATTAAAAACTTTGTCCCAGTGGACACACATTTTGTAGGATTTAGTTACACAATACTGTTATCTCATTCTTTTGTTGTAATTTTACCTCGTCACAATCAGTTGTGATGTATTGTTTGCAATTTCTGCCCAAGAATTAAACGAAATCAATTGATAATCTGATATTATGGACTTTTTTTTAATGAAACTTAAGACTGACAGGGTCTTAATTGTTCTGAACAGCTACACAGCTTTTTAATTTGCTGGGTATTTATTGACACTGTGTACTAGAAAAGATCAATATATGTTGGCCAGTTTACAGGAAATTACACACTGACCTCACAGATAAACACAAGTCTATAGCAGAAGTCCAAATATTGGGTACAGTTTGATAATAACATTTTCCTTATTTGGATATTCTGTATAATATTCTAGTATGTAGCTGTCACATTGATGTAAGTTTCATTTTGATCTCACATATTGGATACAGTTTAATAAGAACAGTCTCCATTGGATATTCTGTATGATTTTCTGCGTAAATTATCTCTAACATCAACGTATTGCTGCATACAAAATATTCCTACGGAACCAAACCAAAAGAGGCAATGCACTGGTATATAGTAATATACTCAAGGGATAAAGAAACCCAGGGTGACATTATTTGCAATATCTTGCGAACTCCTTGTTAAAAAACAATGAAAATCGGACAAGCAACTCTCCACATGGTCCTGTATCGAATGTTGCATTATTGTATTGTGTGACGATGTCTTCTGGGGAAAGCATGAAATGCGAAAATATCATGCACAGCAGTGTTGTGACATTGATTTACACTGCTCATCATATCATTTGGTAGTCTTCATAGAGACACATCACTTTCCGATATTTGGATCAGTTTCTGATAGCATTAAACGATGACATGGCTGACAGAAGTTCAGAGGAGTCAGGCCATTGCGATGATTATGCAAAGTCAATGGCAAATACAGGTTGCAAGACATTTCAGTGTCCATATATGCACTATAGAATGTCTTGTTAGATGTTTAAGGGAAACTGGGTGAGTTGCTGACAAACCTAGGTCTGGGTGTCGATGTGTGATGTCAAAAAGTCAGGACAGGTTTATTCGTCTGACGCATTTGCACATTTGACACCTTACTGCCACTGAATGTACCCTTTACACCATAGGTACTCGCAACCGTCCTTTCCATGCAAAACTGTAAGGAAACGATTGCGAGAAGTTTGTTCTGTGGGTCTATCAAATTTCATATATAGCTTCCCCTTGCGCCAAAGTTGTGCCTTTTTAATTTTGAAACTGATCAGAAAAATAAAATGGCAACCATCTGGATTTGACAAAAATTTGTCTTGCTATTTCTTCAGAGGAGTTTTCAAATTTGGTATGATGATGAAGAGCAAACACAAAAAAAGGAAAGAAAAGAACGATAGAGATACATTTCTAGGATCTATTTATATCACAATAATTGTTGCAGAGGAAGGGCTTTGGGCGGAGGGATGGGGGTTTATGTATGTATTTGCTCAGTCAAGGTATAGTGGAGCATTAAAATGTTGGCTGTTACCAAAAAAAAAAAATGTAAACACTTTTCGTCTTTCTGTCTAACACCAAAGGGCAACATCCTGGTAATCGATCAGGGCTGGAACATTATATAGTTACAGAAAAGCAACCTGATACATCAGTTAAAAGGATATTTATAGATACATTTAGTCAGTGGATTTAAATCTATGTTAGTAACTTGTAGTAAGTGCTAGCTGTTTGGTTTCATGGAACAGTGACATCAATCATTGGTGTCGTCTATAACTTGTTGCTAGTTTAAATAAACCTCAAACTTTAATGGGTTTTCCCTTTTAGGGTTTTAGTACCCTGTAGATATAAGATTGAGTATAAATTGTGACCAACTAGTCATGTAAAACATTTTGTCAGATACGGTTGGATTGAACATTTTCACATCTTTGTCCTGTTAATGAACTGTAATGCAGGGAGTACTTGACACTTCAGTTAAATATATAAAATTATTGGATACCTCCTTTGTAATTTGTTGACAGACAATATGTTTTATCCATTTATCTCTTTAATCTGAATGGGAATTAAAAAAAATTAAGTCTACATTTAATATTAATCAGTACTTAAATGTACATATTGAACAGTTTTCGGCAAATTTCAATAATTTAATGCAATCAAATTTTAGTGCATTATCGTTTTTTGGCAAATTAGTGAAATGACTCATTAACTCATATTTGTGTGCTTGAGTGTGTGTGTGAGTGTGTGTGCATGTGTGTGCGTACGTGTGTGTGTCTGTTTTTTATGGATCAATAACAGAGTAATTTGCCTGTATATAAATACAAAGTGTACTTACATGTTGCCCTCTAAACCACTAACAACGCACACAAACCATGGCATCTATGAGGAGCAACATCTCAATCAGGATACCATCCTGACATATAAGATGTCCCTTCAGTATGTTTCCCTTACAGATAGGTCCAAGAATTTGAAGGTTATCCAGGAATTAATGACTGACATAGGTCCATTTGTGAAATGCACAGAGACTTGACCAATAACAACAACCAATTAGGTGTATAAAAGGAAACATAAAGACCAGACAGCAGATCTAGAATGTAAAGTTTACATTTATTTTAATGATCTGTGTCACTGTCATATAATTACCTGAATCTGCATACTGGAGTAATATGATCAGACTGGGTCCATTACAGCTGTCACCAAGAATGTCTTTCAATGGTGAAGAGGTCTCCAGTCCAATTCCTGACTGACCTTGCATCCTTTTTGTCTCGGATTTTGGGACACCCAATTGAATGTTGGGTATGGGGAATGCAAAGCTGTACTTGGTCAATTACTGGTGTCCATGTATACCTTGTAAGTAACCATTTATAGATATTTTGTAGAGAATGTTATACTCTGTTGTTAAATCTGACAATTTACTTGTATGACTGTTACAGGTGGCTATACAGGGATGGCCTTCTCCCACCAAATACCTCCTTCATCGGCTATGCTCGTAGCAAAATCAACATGGATGAAGTACAGAAGAGATGTGTTCCCTATATGAAGGTAAAGTTTTATACCCGTGTAGATAACATGAACTATTACCAGCATTTGTCATCACAATGCTGGTTGGAGGTTTCCAAAATTTCATATGTAGCCTACTTTTGGTCCCCAGTGTATTTTTGTTTTTGACAATGGAAGTTTGTTATCACTATTTCAAGAGAAGCACAGGATGGATCTTGCTCAAATTTTATATGTAGGTTTTCTTGGGCCCCTAGCTCTGCTATTCTGATGTTAAGTTGGATCAGGAGAAAAATTGCCAACATGTTGCTATAATGGATGTTGACAACTATAGGTTGTTATCACTATTTTTATATAAGTACTGCTTTGATTCTACTTAGTTTTTCATTTTTGGATGGATCAGAAAAACAAAATGGCACTCAGACAGCCATATTTTATATGACAGTTTAAGGATTATATCACTATTTAGGGAGAGGAATTTTCAATGTCAAATGTTCAATATATTTCAAAAAATTGAAAAAAAAATTAAAAAAACAAAACAGAGGAGGTATGTTTTATAGACCCTTTCTTGATTTTAACTAATAAGATTTTAAAAATCATGGTGCATTTAATTAAGTATGTTATCTTTTTAAAGTACTAGCTGGATGGTATGGACATTTTGAATTACTGGGAAATAAATTTAAAAGTAAATCCTGGATTTAATTGTTGGCATGATGAAAGTGCTCCTTGTTTGATTTTAAGTTGGAAATCCAGACAGTAGCCATGTTTGTATAAAGCTTTGATGAAGAACATTTCTGATATGCCAAAATAATGTTAAACAATTCTATTGTTGGTGAAATGCTGATAATGGTATGTATAATCAGCAGTCGCTGTGGTAGATATAAGGTATGACGAAGATCAGAAGGTGTTTTACAGTAACAGTCAGTTACACCGCCTTTAATATTAGACAACTAACTTCATGCTAAAGAATATATTTCAATGAAAAACTTCTCTAAATGTTCGTCTTCAAATTAAATACGTTGACGTTATGAGCTTGTTTGTTAGAATAAGTCACTGGAAAATTGTTTACAATATAGTACAAAAGAGTGTATGGTGATGAGAGGGCTGTGGATTTGTAGACATTACAGTGCCACCCAGGAATCGCAGATTGATCGTTTTAATGTTTGATTACACAGAGCTGGTAGAAAATAACTTTGCCAAATATTATTATCAAATCATCATTCACACTTTGCTGTAGTAATATGCTTTAAAAGTCACTTACAGTGGGAATCTGGACAACTGTAATTTAAAAATAGGGGAGTAGAGAATATTGTTGGAATGTGATTTCAGCCTCCATTTTAGTAATGGTGTATTAGATATGTATTAATAGTATGTCAGTGTTATTCAGTGCATTTTACTATTTTCAAAGGGAGGCAAATTTGCAATGTTACAAAGATACTGTATTTAACTAGCAATAAGCCTAGGGGTTAACATATTTCTTCTCACTCAAAGTTAGAGATGGGCTTATTACTGGACAACAAGCCCAGGGAGCCAACAAATTAATTCTCTCTCAAAGTTAGAGATGGCAAAGGATTGACTAATTACAGGGCAACAAACCAAGGGAGCTAACACATCTCATAATCAAGAGTCAGAGGATGGGCTTATTACAGGGCAACAAGTCAAGGGGCGAACACGTTTCATAATCAAAAGTCAGGGGGTGGGCTTATTACAGGAAAGTGATAAAGTAGTGGTTTGTATTTTTACTAAACAATAATACCCAGGAGCTGTGATATCTCAGTCAATTAGAGCATTGACCTACATCACCTCAGGTGAAGATCCAAGGTGTACAGTTCAACGCTCCCTATTTGTGGCAGTTCATGTTTATCAGTAAGCCGAAAAACAGACCAGTTTATGGTGTTATAGTTGTCTCCTGGAGCAAAACACTTTTTTTATTGCTTTGGATGGCATGCAGTGGGCCTCCCATATCTTGTTCAGTGAGATAGCCACCAGCTACTACAAGGGGACCTCCACCTCAATATTACCCTTGCTTTTCCGAAACAAACAGCCCAACAAACAAACAAACGGTAGCTTGCTTTATATGGGTGGGCTAATTAACAAACATGAAAATATGGTTAGATAAATATGGTACGATTTGAAAATGTAAGGGTACATTCTTAATATTCACTTGAATGTATTTGTCATAGTCATGTTATTCATCATCATTCAAACTATAAATTGCAGGTTCAAGACAGTGAAAAAGACAAACTAGCAGCATTTTTCAAAGTCAATGAATACATTGCTGGAGATTATGAGAAGGCAGCAAGTTTCTCCCTCCTGAACAAAGCCTTGGACCAGAAGAACAATGCCAACCGTATCTTTTATCTCGCTCTACCTCCGTCTGTTTACGAATCTGTCACACGCAATATTAAGGCCATTTGTATGGCAAAAGAGTAAGTTTGAATCATTATATTAGGATATTTGATACATGCTGATGTGCTCCGTTAATCTAGAATATTGGATATCGGTGTAGTTAATGTGATGGAATGACATTACTACCAGGGTATCGACTGTCTGATTTCTGATCTGTATGGAAGGCTTATGTGTTGAAATGTAGGATACTGACCACCTCTCAAGGGATTAATGTAAATCATTTAGGTTAAGGTGTATATATTTGTTTTGTATTAAAAGACCATTATTGACTTGCTCATCACAGATTAACGAAAAAAAAATTCTTCTAAAGATTGATGAAGCCTAGTATAGTGATATGTTACATGTAATCAGCTGATTAATAGGAAATCACAACAACAAAAAATAACACTAATACATTTAGTACAATAATTAGAATGACTTTCTCCTACAAACATACATAGCAATGATGCTGGTCCTGTAATTATGTATAAGGTTTCTCGCGATTTTTTTATATGTTGTACTTGTTCAGGTAATAACAGACCAGCTTTGATGCTGGATATGTTTTCCAGTATAGTACGGTAGAGTCATTAAATTTTTTGTTTTTTTTATGCAGTTTATAGCAGTTGCAAATCTAATGATAATGTTGAACTGCTTATCTTTCCCTGTACATATGAATTCGTTGATTAAGAATATCGCAAACTCAGTGCAAAGAAAATTCAAAGTTTAACAATTTTACTGAAAACAACCAGAAAAATACCAACATGTCAACTTAATCATAATTCAAATTCAATAGAACTAGGGAAAGTATAAACAAAACAAAGACATTAAATGGAGATGGAGACTTCTGAAAAAGTACAAGAAGAATAAGACCAGGTCTTCCAATTAGTCAGTAATGTATGCATATTGTGTATCTTTTTCATGTGCCGAAAATTATTTTGAATTATTAATACTTCGTGAAAACAGTTGATATGTCATTAGATGGAGAAAGGAATAAGAGGAAGATGTGAATGCTATTTCTGTTTGTAGAGGGTGCTGGACTCGTGTGGTGATAGAAAAACCATTTGGCAAAGATCTTGAGAGCTCGAACAATCTGTCCGAACACCTCAGTGCTTTATTCAAGGAGGAGGAGATGTACAGAATTGATCATTATTTGGGCAAAGAGATGGTGCAAAACCTGATGGTGCTAAGGTAAATGGTATGCCCTAATCTGCACACGGAAATGTTCTGGAATTGTGCAGAAGATAAATTTGTGTTATGTTTAGTAACCAGAAACTTCAAATTGACACTATGTCAGTTACATTCATTAATGATTTCTGTAGGAATCTTTACTGGGACTTTCATTAATGATTTCCGTAAGAATCTTTGCTGGGACTTTTATTAATGATTTCTGTAAGAATCTTTACTGGGACTTCTATTAATGATTTTGTAGGAATCTTTACTGGGACTTTTATTAATGATTTCTGTAAGAATCTTTACTGGGACTTTCATTAATGATTTCTGTAGGAATCTTTACTGGGACTTTCATTAATGATTTCTGTAAGAATCTTTACTGGGACTTTCATTAATGATTTCTGTAGGAATCTTTACTGGGACATTCATTAATGATTTCTGTAGGAATCTTTACTGGGACTTTCATTAATGATTTCCGTAAGAATCTTTACTGGGACTTTTATTAATGATTTCTGTAGGAATCTTTACTGGGACTTTTATTAATGATTTTGTAGGAATCTTTACTGGGACTTTTATTAATGATTTCTGTAGGAATCTTTACTGGGACTTTCATTAATGATTTCTGTAAGAATCTTTACTGGGACTTTTATTAATGATTTTGTAGGAATCTTTACTGGGACTTTTATTAATGATTTCTGAAGGAATCTTTACTGGGACTTTTATTAATGATTTCTGTAAGAATCTTTACTGGGACTTTCATTAATGATTTCTGTAAGAATCTTTACTGGGACTTTTATTAATGATTTCTGAAGGAATCTTTACTGGGACTTTTATTAATGATTTCTGTAAGAATCTTTACTGGGACTTTTATTAATGATTTCTGTAGGAATCTTTACTGGGACTTTTATTAATGATTTCTGTAGGAATCTTTACTGGGACTTTCATTAATGATTTCTGTAGGAATCTTTACTGGGACTTTCATTAATGATTTCTAGAGGAATCTTTACTGGGACTTTCATTAATTCTTTCTGAAGGAATCTTTACTGGGACTTTCATTAATGATTTCTGTAAGAATCTTTACTGGGACTTTTAGTAATGATTTCTGTAGGAATCTTAACTGGGACTTTCATTAATGATTTCTGTAAGAATCTTTACTGGGACTTTCATTAATGATTTCTGAAGGAATCTTTACTGGGACTTTCATTAATGATTTCTGTAAGAATCTTTACTGGGACTTTCATTAATGATTTCTGTAGGAATCTTTACTGGGACTTTTATTAATGATTTCTGAAGTAATCTTTACTGGGACTTTTATTAATGATTTCTGTAGGAATCTTTACTGGAATCTACATTACATATTAACAGTAAGACATAGTTTTCATGGTATTACCACTTCATAAAAAAAAACGTACTTGTAATATTAATGATAGGTACAATGTGTTCAAATTTGATCAGTTTTGGGTACAACTTTTGGTAAGTAAAATCTGTCATACACAGAAGAAGTGGATTTCTCTGTGATATTTACTGGTCACTTTGGCCTAACACCATGTAATGTCTTATTCCATTACACAGAAGAAGTGGATTTCTCTGTGATATTTACTGGTCACTTTGGCCTAACACCATGTAATGTCTTATTCCATTACATAGAAGAAGTAATGTACTGCTCGGTTAACTACATTTTTGTATCTGAATATAAAATGTGTGATGCTGCTTGTTCGTGAAATATACGTATTGATCACTAGTTTGAGGTAGGAAATCTTGCCGGCTTGTCCTTACTCTTGTTGCTGAATTTATTGATTGAAAGATCTTTTCCCCATTTGATGTATTAATTCACAAATTTCTTGTTTTAATTTCTGAGTAGTTACAAATGTTGTTTCTGTTGAGCAGATTTGCCAACAAAATGTTTAGTCCTATCTGGAACAGGGACAACATCGCCTCAGTTGTCATCAGCTTTAAGGAGCCGTTTGGAACTCAGGGACGAGGCGGCTACTTTGATGAGTTTGGAATCATCAGGTAATCATATTGATGAATGAAATATATTTGTTGCAAATGAACTAGTCCAGGACTAAGATTGGCCTACATTGTCATCTCAAACATTTTCACTGTAGCCTACATATTAACCTTTCTCTATAAGAACAATGCTGTGAGCAACCCATCCTCTCTATTTGAACAATTGAGAGGTAAGAGACTGGTATAGTAAAATAAAGGACAGATTTAACAATTAGCACATATAATGTCCAGCTTACTGAAAGCTTTCGATGACCTCAATCTTTCTTGATCACTTTAGTGGTGTACGCTAGGTGGTAATAATAATTGACATGAAGCTAGATGATAATATCAGCCAAGGTAAGGTTCAAGGTCATATGATTTAGAGGTCATCATATTTAACATCGTTTCAGAACATTTAGATACTAAATTTGATGTGAGGGTGAAAGTTTGAGTATTGTATTTACAGGGATGTTATGCAGAATCACCTATTGCAGATTTTAACCCTGGTAGCCATGGAGAAACCTCCAACAACAGGAGCAGAGGACATCAGAAATGAGAAGGTAATTATGTGTGTACTAACGCTAATGGACAATGTAACGTCACATGATAAGGGTACCACTTGGAGGTTACTATAAGGGATAGAAAACATAATTTTGCCCTTTCTTGTTGTATCTGGCGAAATTGGTAAGAAAGAAATTATGGTATACCACCTACTTACAGTAACCTTTGACCCTGGTTAGCACACTCCTACTTTGATGTGTTATTGATATTAAGCGACTCGTTGCAGACCTGTTGTTATGTATTTTCCAGCATTTAAACTACCTAACGACCCTACTTATAGAATGGGCCATTGTTGGCTCTTCCCCCTTTCAGGTTTTTACAATTCTGTTTGGTATTGTCCTATGATTAGCTAGGGTCACTTTCAGACGGGCCCATCTTGTAATAGTTGGTGGCTATCTCACTGACCACTAAATTATTTGAATTGAATTGCATTGTTTTTCAGGTAAAGGTCCTGAAGAGTATATTACCTGTTGAAATGGAACATATTGTCCTAGGCCAATATGTAGGTAACCCAGAAGGCACAGGTGATGAGAAAATTGGATATTTACAGGATCCAACTGTTCCAAAAGGTACACACCCTCTTATTAGTCTGAAATAACTTGTTTTCTCTGAAGGTCCCACCTAATTGGTCTGTAATAACTTGTTTATCTCTGAAGGTCCCACCTAATTGGTCTGTAATAACTTGTTTATCTCTGAAGGTCCCACCTAATTGGTCTGTAATAACTTGTTTATCTCTGAAGGTCCCACCTAATTGGTCTGTAATAACTTGTTTATCTTTGAAGGTTCCACCACACCCACATTTGCCACAGCTGCCCTATTTGTGAAGAATGAACGGTGGGAGGGTGTACCATTCTTCCTGAGGTGTGGAAAGGGTAAGAGGATTACCAACTTCACTCTAGTTGTGATCTGTGAAATAAAAGAAGTTCGGCCAATCCATATTTGTCAAAGGTTTACTACAAATGTATATAAAAGGAAATCTAATATGTAAAGAAAGAAAAAATATATTAAATGTTTTATACATATCAGATTTTTTTTATATGTTGTGTGCTAAAATGAAACTCATGTGTTGTAGCATTGAATGAACGGAAAGCAGAAGTACGGATTCAGTTCCGTGACATACCAGGTGACATTTTCCCTCCCGGGGATGTCAAGCGGAACGAGCTGGTGATTCGAGTACAGCCAAACGAGGCTGTTTATTTAAAAATGATGACCAAATCACCAGGCATGAGTTTTAAGAGTGAAGAAACGGAACTAGATTTATCTTACAATCATCGTTACCAAGTAAGAGTCCCGATCCTTACTGAATAGTTTAGATAGAAAGATAGTTTTCTGGTATCATCCTTTAACTTTGTTGGTGATATAGAATCGTCAAAGCAACTGAAATACCTGGGACTAATACATTGAAAATGTATCCCTCCCAGAGATAACAGATTTTGTATAGGGGAACCACTTATAGACTTAATTGATGATTTGCTTGGAAGTGATAGAGAAGAAAATAAAGACAAGATAGAATTAATTTTAGAGTCCTGGGGTCAATTAGATGTTTTACTGGAATAGCTCCAATAGAGTCCTGGGGTCAATTAGATGTTTTACTGGAATAGCTCCAATAGAGTCCTGGGGTCAATTAGATGTTTTACTGGAATAGCTCCAATAGAGTCCTGGGGTCAATTAGATGTTTTACTGGAATAGCTCCAATAGAGTCCTGGGGTCAATTAGATGTTTTACTGGAATAGCTCCAGTTTTACTTTGCAAATATCTCGGCAATTTTATCAAATTCCATTACAGTTATCACAATGTGATGTCAGGTTTGTTGATAGAATTCTGACTTTTAGAAGGCTGTTGTTCTAATTATCATTTCTTGAATGATTTAGAATTTGTTTTTCTTAAGCAAATGAAGAATTTTTAATTAAGAAATTTTCAAACCACCCACAAACCTTTATATGATAATCTTATGACTTTGTGTCTTTAGAACTTGAAGTTGCCAGACGCTTATGAACGTCTGATACTGGACGTCTTCTGCGGGTCACAGATCCACTTTGTCAGGTCTGACGAACTCTTCGAAGCCTGGAGAATATTCACTCCTCTACTCCACAAGATAGAGAAGGAGAAACCAAAACCAACAGATTACGTGTATGGCAGGTCAGTAACTGTGTGTATTTTTGTAGTACTACTAAAAGTGAAATTACACTCCTGAATTCCATACTAGGGTTATCTTAATCAAATATCCTTCATTTTTCCTTTCTATAAACCTCAGTTTGTGGAGTTTAATTGATTCAATTTCTAATAATTAGTATTTCTCCGATTTGATTCTAAATATAAACATGAGTTCATATTTTCTATAGGTGTTTTCTGTGTATCATTTCTTAGTCTCATTTACTAAACTAAAGGTTTTGACTTTCACAGTTAGATTTAAAGTAGAAAACATCTTGTCAATCAAGTGGTCTGTAAGATTGGAGGCAGTGTATTTACATCATCAGAGAGTTTTGTTCATCGCTTATTATATCCAACAAAAAATCATAAGAAACACAGCTGTAGACCTTCTGATGTCAAAAAAACAGACACCCATTGTTTCTTTAAAGTTAGACTCTAGTCGTTGATGTTGCCATCTGTATGCCAGGTGTTAGTACTTATGCTAGACACTTTGACCTTCAGAAAGATGGAATGAATTAAACTAGATTGTCCTCAATAGAATACGATGTTATTACTTATGCTAGACTCTTTGACCTTCAGAAAGATGGAATGAATTACGCTAGATTGCCCTCAATAGAATACAATGTTATTACTTATGCTAGACACTTTGACCTTCAGAAAGATGAAGTGAATTACGCTAGATTTGCTGTTTTCAGAGTAGATGATATTACTTTCGCTAGACCCACTTGTCTTTCTGTATTACATAAAAGATATCATTTTTTTGCTAGATCTTGTAGATAATTCATCAAGGAAATTAAATTTAATTATGCTGTCTTCAAATAAAAGAAAATTCAATATTCTACAGAAAAAAAACTGTATTTATTGGAATTGTTTCTATGAGGAGTTCATTAAGAAGTTGTAGAATTGTTTTCTTAATATTTGTTGAAGCTAAAGTGGAAGATTCTGAAAAAATTGCATAATTGGATGTTTCTACTGTGAAAATACAGCCATGCTGGGTGATGCTTCTTGTTTTGTATGCTGACATCACCCAGTAACTCCTCTACATACAAAATGAAATATTTGTTGTCTGTAATTGACCATAATCCAATGGTCTAGAATGGAAAGCTTACTAAAGAGTTCAGTTTGACAACAATACACCTTTTTTTTTCCAAAATCTGCCTTTTTTTCAGATTTCTGCCACTATGTACCAATATTTAATTAATTTTTGTTTGAGATTTACACAATATTGTACATCATGTGACTTCAGACTTGATTCATGATTGATACCTCACAAGGTTGCACCAAATGTAACAAATTCTTCCTTAACGAAATGAAATCTAAGTAAAGCTATATTTAATCTTAAAACCAGTTTTTTTTATAATGCTTAACACGCTGGTTCAGCTTTTTGTCACCGAAGTCATTCGTTTTTGTATTATTAAATTCACTAATTGATAATTCTTGCACTTAACATTATTCTAACAAATTAAGCATTTTAGCTTTAATTAGCTGATTGGTCTAATTTATTCGTAAATATTTGAAGGATTGGTGTACTTGAAAGAGGAACATGTAGCTTTAAACAAATACCATTAGTCATAGATTTAAGAGAAAATGACATATTATAAAACAAACATTGATCTTAGAACTGTGTGAAGATTATGGTTGATGTGTTTGAAGCAGCCCATCAACCCAATTAGGCAACAGAGATGGGTAAAATCAATGTCGGGGAAATCCATGCGAAGGTTAGTTAAGAGATTTTTTCAACACTTGGCTACACATTCACAAGTTTCCATGTCCACTGAGCATGTAGACATGGAACATCATTACTGGACAATAATTGAATTTGTGTTATTCTGTGTTGATTGATGACCACTCTAGAACTCAATGTATAGAGATCACACACTGTTACAGTTCCAGACTCCTGAATGGCTCCTGGTGTAGAATTGTAACTAAATTTTTGTGAAGATTGTAGAAGTTTTCTTTATTTCAGCTGGTGTAATATATATTGCATTATGAAGAAATAGAATGAATGAACAGTTTGTAGAAAGGATACGGGAGAGCATACTACATAAATATTTTCCTTTCTTTTAAGTGATTGAAAGAAAATCATAATGACACATAAAGTAAATCTATTTGATAACTTTTATTTATATACAAGCTTGATTCAATCGTTAGGTGAAAAGAGGTAACATGTCAGCTAACTGTACAACAGACAGAGGAAGAATATACATATTGTAAACCTGACTTCAGGAGTTACTCTTCTCCATATCTGTTTTATTTGTTGATATTAAACACCAAAGAAGTCAGAATATACTTCTTGAAAACCTGGCTGGATAAGTTGTTCCTGACCATCAGGAATAACTGACCCCAGACTAGCCAATCATTTTACAACCTCTAAATTCTGACCATCAGGAATAACTAGCCCCAGACTAGCCAACCATTTTACAATCCCTAAATTCTGACCATCAGGAATAACTAGCCCCAGGCTAGCCAACCATTTTACAATCCCTAAATTCTGACCATCAGGAATAACTAGCCCCAGACTAGCCAATCATTTTACAACCCCTAAATTCTGACCATCAGGAATAACTAGCCCCAGACTAGCCAACCATTTTACAATCCCTAAATTCTGGGCTTGATGAACACTGCAGCAATAACACTTGGTAAATCATGACTATCGGACAGCCTCACTTGGGCACACCAGAGAGTAATATGGATGTTGTCTGTGTATGTGTGCATACCACACAGTGATATTGATGTTGTCTGTGTATGTGTGCATACCACACTGTAATATGGATGTTGTCTGTGTATGTGTGCATACCACACAGTGATATTGATGTCGACAGACTAATTGTGGTCCCTATAATGACATGTCTTGGCTGATTAGTAAAGTGTCTGTGGTGACAAGCTGTGGGCCATAATAACTGAACTCCTTAGTGTGATCTCTCCACTGACACAGATGATATAATCAATTGTAATTCATGCTTTAGGCTGCAGACAAACACAGATAATCCAGTTATCTGGTGTCTCCTAAGCATTATCAATATACTGCTGAATTATGTGAACATCTTTTGGATAACAACTCTGATGAAATAGTTGGGCTGATCTGTCACTGTTATTGATTGGAACCTATTCTACTGCTTGTGTATCAATCTTCAGCATAGCTTTTGGTCATATGTGACCTTTGGATGTTGGATGCAACCTTGTACGTAGGTCAGATCTTTGTATTCTCTTACAATGGACTGGTAAATCCATGCTTTTTACCTGTGGGAGATAAAGAGGATCTTTCACTAGCTTGAGGGTAGGACACAGAAATTTTTAACGGAGGTGGAGATTCATGTCTAACCCAAGGCTTTTCCGAGGCTGTCTTACTCCACCAAGAGTCTTACCCTGACAGGAAGTGTAGATATTACTGTCCGATGGTTTAGATTTACTTGTCTTACACAAAGGTTGATACAAGACCATTACCTCTCTTACATATCACTGTAACCCTACAGGGTTAACTACTGACCACCAAGTATATCAGATCTCTGTTACCCTACAGGGTTAACTACTGACCACCAGGTATATCAGATCTCTGTAACCCTACAGGGTTAACTACTGACCACCAGGTATATCAGATCTCTGTAACCCTACAGGGTTAACTACTGACCACCAGGTATATCAGATCTCTGTAACCCTACAGGGTTAACTACTGACCACCAAGTATATCAGATCTCTGTTACCCTACAGGGTTAACTACTGACCACCAGGTATATCAGATCTCTGTAACCCTACAGGGTTAACTACTGACCACCAGGTATATCACATTTCTGTAATCCCACTGTCCTCCTTCACTCATTTGGTCTCCTGAGACAAAGTTTCATTGTGTGCATCTGTAAAGATTTTACATTTGTGATTTCTTCTGCCTCCAGCCCCTAACACCCTACACACCCACCCCTAGGGGCCTGAGGGCAGGGCCAAATGTTTTAATTTTAAAAATTGAAGGGTCTTATAAGCTGTTTTTACCAAAATTGTAAGTTTCATTACCACAGAGTCTCATATTTTCCTGTGGGCAGGGAATAAAGTTTATAGGAAAATTACATTTTTGAGCATTATGTATATATATTGTATTGGAAATACTTAACTTGGTTGGATTTATTGTTATAGAATGCGAGTATAATGATATTCACATATTAACCATGGCTGACCCCCAGGGGCTGATAATTTGGGCTAAAAAAGGGGGCAAATTGACTGAAACTTCAAAAACCTTCTTAATACCCAAATATGGTAGAGTCAAACACTCTTCATAGATGGACAAGTTTAGAGGGGCTTTATCGAAAATTGTAAATTTCATGACCCCCAGGAGGGTCTTTCATTTCCCGTTTGGGAGGGGGTAAAGTTTACAATAGTTTAATGGGTCACCATTATGTAATCAAAAATACACAATAATGGAGTACAACTTGAGTAACACTTCTCCCTCCCAGTACAAAATGTTATACGATACTGGTGACAACTTGAGTAACACTCCTCTCTCCCAGTACAAAATGTTATACAATAATGGTGACAACTTGAGTAACACTCCTCTCTCCCAGTACAAAATGTTATACAATACTGGTGACAACTTGAGTAACACTCCTCTCTCCCAGTACAAAATGTTATACAATACTGGTGACAATTTGAGTAACACTCCTATCTCCCAGTACAAATAGTTATACAATAATGGTGACAACTTGAGTAACACTCCTCTCTTCCAGTACAAAATGTTATACAATACTGGTGACAACTTGAGTAACACTCCTCTCTCCCAGTACAAAATGTTATACAATACTGGTGACAACTTGAGTAACACTTCTCCCTCCCAGTACAAAATGTTATACAATACTGGTGACAACTTGAGTAACACTCCTCTCTCCCAGTACAAAATGTTATACAATACTGGTGACAACTTGAGTAACACTCCTCTCTCCCAGTACAAAATGTTATTCAATACTGGTGACAACTTGAGTAACACTCCTCTCTCCCAGTACAAAATGTTATACAATAATGGTGACAACTTGAGTAACACTCCTCTCTCCCAGTACAAAATGTTATACAATAATGGAGTACAACTTGTGTAACACTCCTCTCCCCCAGTACAAAATGTTATACAATAATGGTGACAACTTGAGTAACACTCCTCTCTCCCAGTACAAAATGTTATACAATACTGGTGACAACTTGAGTAACACTCCTCTCTCCCAGTACAAAATGTTATACAATACTGGTGACAACTTGAGTAACACTCCTCTCTCCCAGTACAAAATGTTATACAATACTGGTGACAACTTGAGTAACACTCCTCTCTCCCAGTACAAAATGTTATACAATAATGGTGACAACTTGAGTAACTCTCCTCTCTCCCAGTACAAAATGTTATACAATAATTAATTACAACTTGAGTAACACTCCTCTCTCCCAGTACAAAATGTTATACAATACTGGTGACAACTTGAGTAACACTCCTCTCTCCCAGTACAAAATGTTGTACAATAATGGTGACAACTTGAGTAACACTCCTCTCTCCCAGTACAAAAAGCATTTCTCATTTCCTCTTCTCTATGCTACACATTCAGTTGTTTCTGCCTGTAGCTTCAGTCATGTGACTGTTTAGACCCCAGGGTGTCTTGTTAGTTTTGAAAACATTTGTATGTTGTCAAATCCAGCCCATAAATGATAAAACCACAATCATATTTAACACAGAAATCTTATAAAATTGTACAACACTTTTTGAAGGACACTGAAATGTTAATTTGTGTATGTGACATTTACAAGTACAGCGGTTTCATATTGTGTGATGAAGACTGTGATCAAATGACTTGTGTCACTGGAATATGAATTTAATACAGGATATATGATGTTGTTGTTTGTCTTGGTACACAACCAGTGGTGTTTAGCTTAAGAAACCAGACTGGATAGTGTAGAATGGTGGTTCTTTCTTTTCTTAACATTTGTTTGGCAATATTCGTCAACTTATAGTACTTGCTGCACATCTTGAAAGTAACTGTACATCTTACATACTAAATACTGTTTCCTGCAATAATTATTACTTTTGAGGCACTTCTCTGTTTTGAGGGGAAGATACACGTATTTGTTTCTAATTCGGAAGGTGGACAAGGGGAGACAATTCCTTTGCACAACTTATTTAATGGTAGGGTTACTTAACCTTTTTGTTTGCCCATTTCAACTGTTTTAAGATTAAAATTAGCTTTGTGGTTTGTTAACATTAAGAAGTTATGTTAAACATGGTTTGCCAAAAGCTATTAAAATACTTTATAATAAGGGATATAGCTAGAATTTTTCAATGTATATTTGTAACTGAAATCAGGACAATGCTGGAGATTTGGTTTACTTCCATTAAATTCCTTAATGAAGAGCATTATACTTTGGTCTGAAACCCCACTGTATTAACTACTGACCATGTGCCATGTCAGATCTGTGTAACTTAACTACTGATCACTACTTAGACCAGATTCTTTATTAGACCTCCCCCTACACTTACTAGGTCTCCTGAGACACAGTCTCATGGCGTTCATCTGTAAACATTTTACATTTGTGATTTCTGCACCCAGCCCCCCACACCCCACACACCCACCCTAGGGGCCTGAGGACAGGGTAAAATTGCTGAAATTTCAAAAGTCTTCTTTTCAGTACCCATTTATGGAAAGATTCAATACTTTTCATGAATTGAAGGATCTAATAAACTGCTGTACCAAAATTGTAAATAAAAAACCTATCCCCTTCAGGGGGTAAATTTACAATAGTTTATATTTTTGAGTTAAGTTACCTTGTAATGTTTTCTTCTTTTCCAATAAGTGATGTACATTTACCTGTAAATTATTTTTGTCTCTTTGAGATTTAAAAAAAAAATTACTTGTTTTGTTATCACAGAGAATAAAAGCAGAAAGATGGAGATAAAATTTTCACAACATATAAATATTCTGCTGTCATCATGGCATATACAGAATAGTTTTATTTTTACATTGATTCATGGATTGATACTAAACAGCATGTGATGGGCGTGTATGTAATGTTCCACTCCCTGTGGTATCATGCACTTTACTGCTTTATATTGTATAATGTATTGCTATGCTCCCTGTTTTCCTGTGGACTGTTCTGTTCCCTGTGGTACCATGTACTGTACTGTTCCCTATGGTACTATGTACTGTTCTGTTCCCTATAGTACTATGTATTGTTCTGTTCCCAATGGTACTGTGTATTGTTCTGTTCCCTATGGTACTATGTATTGTTATGTTCCCTGTGGTACTATGTACTGTTCTGTTCCCTATGGTACCATGTACTGTTCTGTTCACTTTGATACTATGTACAGTTCTGTTCCCTGTGGTACTATGTATTGTTCTGTTCCCTATGGTACTATGTACTGTTCTGTTCCCTATGGTACTATGTATTGTTATGTTCCCTGTGGTACTATGTACTGTTCTGTTCCCTATGGTACCATGTACTGTTCTTTTCCCTATGGTACTATGTACTGTTCTGTTCCCTGTAGTACTATGTATTGTTCTGTTCCCTATGGTACTATGTACTGTACTGTTCCCTATGGTACTATGTACTATGTCTTCCCTATGGTGCTGTGGACTGTTCTGTTCCCTATGGTACTATGTACTGTTCTGTTCCCTGTAGTACTATGTATTGTTCTGTTCCCTATGGTACTATGTACTGTTCTGTTCCCTATGGTACTATGTACTGTTCCCTGTAGTAATATGTATTGTTCTGTTCCCTATGGTACTATGTACTGTTCTGTTCCCTATGGTACTATGTACTGTTCTGTTCCCTGTGGTACTATGTACTGTTATGTTCCCTATGGTACTATGAACTGTTCTGTTCCATACGGTACAGTGTATTGGTACTCACACATTTGTACAGTGTGCTGGTACTCACATGTTTGTACAGTGTACTGATACTCACATGTTTGTACAGTGTACTGATACTCACATGTTTGTACAGTGTGCTGGTACTCGCATGTTTGTACAGTGTGCTGGTACTTGCATGCTTGTACTCGCATGCTTGTACAGTGTACTCACATGTTTGTACAATGTACTGGCACTCACATGTTTGTACAGTGTACTGGTACTCACATGTTTGTACAGTGTGCTGGTACTCACATGTTTGTCTCACATGTTTGTACAGTGTACTGGTACTCATGTGTTTGTACAGTGTACTGGTACTCACATGTCTGTACAGTGTACTGGTACTCACGTGTTTGTACTGTGTACTGATACTCACATGTTTGTACAGTGTATCAGTACTCACATGTTTGTACAGTGTATCAGTACTCACATGTTTGGACAGTGTATCAGTACTCACATGTTTGTACAGTGTACTGATACTGAAATGTCTGTACAGTGTACTGGTACTAACGTTTTTGTACAGTGTGCTGGTACTCACGTGTTTGTACAGTGTACTGGTACTCATGTGTTTGTACAGTGTGCTGGTACTCACATGTTTGTACAGTGTACTGGTACTCACATGTTTGTACAGTGTACTGATACTCACATGTTTGTACAGTGTGCTGGTACTCATGTGTTTGTACAGTGTACTGATACTCACATGTTTGTACAGTGTGCTGGTACTCACATGTTTGTACAGTGTACTCACATGTTTGTACAGTGTGCTGGTACTCACATGTTTGTACAGTGTGCTGGTACTCACTACATGTTTGTACAGTGTACTGTACTCACTGAAATGTCTGGTACTCACATGTTTGTACAGTGTGCTGGTACACACGTTTGTACAGTGTGCTGGTACTCACATGTTTGTACAGTGTGCTGGTACTCACATGTTTGTACAGTGTGCTGGTACTCACATGTTTGTACAGTGTGCTGGTACTCACATGTTTGTACAGTGTACTGGTACTCACATGTTTGTACAGTGTACTGATACTCACATGTTTGTACAGTGTACTGGTACTCACATGTTTGTACAGTGTGCTGGTACTCACATGTTTGTACAGTGTGCTGGTACTCACATGTTTATACAGTGTACTGGTACTCACATGTTTGTACAGTGTGCTGGTACTCACAAGTTTGCACAGCATGTTTGTACAGTGTGCTGGTACACACGTTTGTACAGTGTGCTGGTACTCACATGTTTGTGCAGTGTGCTTCACAACATGTTTATCACTCACATGTTTGTACCTTCATCTAACAAATTTACCCACAAAGTCTGCACATGCTGTGTACCCTCTTTTTGCATGCTTTGCCTGTTTATCTATATTGAGATACACATCTGAATTTGTGATTCTGTCTATAAATTTTCCTGATTACTTAAGGAGTAGTGTGTTCTACTTTTGTAAGTCACGTAAAATAACCGAGATAATGCGAACTTAATGCTGAAGGCTAACAAATGTTAAAAGTACAGCCAAACTTGTAAATTATGATTTTCTATCTTCCAGGTAATAATCAAAACAGAAATTTAGGTCACGATAGCAGAAAGTCAGATTAATGAAATATTCGAAAAGTTATTACAAAAAGATGAAAAAGCATTGCAATATTAATAGATAATTGTCTTCTGTAACAATTTAAATTTCCATGAATTTGACTTTTATTGATGTGAATTGATGTATATTTCATCATTACAATTACATCAGAAAAGATCATTTTACTTTCACTATTAAAATTAACATTAATGTTTAAAGTTTGATATAAGGAAGCATCAAACCAAAACCTTATTTGATAATGAATTATGTTTAAAAAAATATGATATTAAAAATGAGTTTCTATTAAATGATTTGGATAAGAATTGTTGCAGGGAGAGATTGATAAGTGAATAGCTTCCGGTTGTTTAAACGAAAGTTTTGAATAGAATATTGATGAGCAGTTAAGACATTAGATATGAAGAACAAATAAAGAACAATATGCAATATATGGATTACCATATCAAATATACCCAATTTTTGAAATATGTCTAAATTTTGAAGTTCTAGTGAGCCTTTATCAAACCAAAATGAAAAATTTGAGAAGTTTCATCTAATACGGTTTACTGTGCCAACCTTGAAGACATCTTCACTCCTTTTCGATGGTCTACTTGGTAATGTCAGAATGTCATCGATGATTGATGATCCTATTCTGACATTACAATAGATCATATTTGTTAAACACACAAAAATATTACACTAGGATGTCAGCATCCTCAATACTCAAGGGGTCACAATCACTTTCACTCTCTCTGCACACCTGGAACTGGTCATGGCAAAACTGAAACTTCCATGTATGACATCTTGTGGGCAAGACGAAAAGACCAGTTTTAACCTTTGATGCACATCAAACGAATGTCAAGGTCACATAATGGTGTATTGTAATGGTTTGAAGTTGGGTAACGCTCATGTCAAGGTCACATAATGGTGTATTGTAATGGTTTGAAGTTGGGTGACGCTCCTTTTTCAAAAGAAGTGTATCAGCCAATGATTGAGTTTTTTGCTCCAGGAACAAATTTAAAGTACTTTGCTTGTGCCTTAAATTTTGCCATGACCTGTTTGAGGAATGCAGAGAGCAAAAGTGATTGTCACCCCTGGAGTATCAATGACAGGATATCAACTTAACATACCAATCATGTGATTGAAGCGAATTCTTTATTACACCTAGTGTGTTGATGTGTAAAGTGATATACAGCAAATTTCTCCTATTATTGAGATTCCTGCTAAAAATTGGGTTCCGATGGTGATTTCATCTTGCGCCAAAACATACTGTAAAATGGATTGATTTTGCCGTGAGCAAATTTCACCATTTGGTGTTGAAAACCAAAATATCTTATTTTAGCCATGTCATAGTTTAGTCATTGATGAGTAAAAAAATGAAATACAACCATTTCTCAATTAAGATTTGCTTGTTTAATATTGCCATGTAAATCTTATGGTAGTAAAAATTGAATACTGGCAAAAAGCATTATAAAGTAATTAGGAGCGCTTTTGCAAACATACTGCGTTGTGTGGGAGCTTGTAAATAATGCATGTTTTTATTTTTTTTAATCATTATTTCTTTTTCGCCGATTGCGCTTCATACTCTGCAATCACTGTTTCCTACTAACAACAGGTTTACCAATGACCTTGACCTCTGACCTCAAGTGTGAAAATAACATTTTGGTGTATGTGTGCTTTTCCATGTTCTTTCAGTCGTGGGCCAAAGAAAACAGATGAATTCATGCAGAAATTCAACTTCAAGTACACAGGAACTTACCAATGGAAAAAAGATAAAGCTGCACTTTAATGGATCCCGTTGAATGTGGCGATATTATGTCAGAGCAGGACCAGTGTCATCTGCTGCCATTACTAACACAATGACTAGGATTTAGTGCTAAAACTCCAGTAACTTTTACAGTACTATGGTGGGAAATACAAAATAAATCTACACAAGAGGATGCAAGCCAGCAGTAGAAATGTTAAACTGGATTAATTTATTACTTACAATATCGTTAACTTCAAACTCTAAATTTAGGACCTGAAAGTAAATTTCATCGTGATTGAAGTACAAAAACAAATTCAGTGGGTTATAAAAATATACTATTTGGGTTGTTCCTTTTCAATATAATGCCATTTATGAGATCACTTTGCACTGATCAGTTAGTTGTCCTGTCTGATGACAGAATTTAGTGGCCCTGGGTCTTTAGATTCATAACTTCTTTTACTTTCAATTAATTTTTTTTTCCTGAACTTGGAGTATCATTTACATGGTCTTTTTATAGTACTTTTCTACTTTTCTATAATCATCTCCAATGAAATCAAATTTATAGGATATATGTAATACTAATTCTGGTATAAGTTTTATAAAAATCTTGTATAAAAATGGCAAGAAATGGTGAACAAAAGTGTGGAAGTGCCGTTACAATGCATGTGTGCATGATATTCTCCATGTGTGCTTAGAAACGTCATTGTTGTATGCCACTGTGTATTGAGTCTTCTGTTGTTGTATATACAGGGAAATTTTCACTGCACATGAGCTTTCACCCATTTTATCTTTTTTTGATAAAGGCAGGAGTAGGTGTGAGGTTGCATTTCAGCTGTATCATTGTATGTTTACTTCAGGCAGAAATTAACAATGAAGAAATATTTTTTATGCTTGAGGAAAAAATCCTGGTCGAATATTTCCTTGTTTGAATATTTAATAGGTTACTGTAAGACAATAGCTCAAAGTAGTTGAATTGATCTCTCTACTCATGAAATCCATTTTAATCCAGCATGTTATGTTGTCCAATAATGAGCTAACAAGTGTCATGTATCATTACTTTGTTTTTATTTTGTAGAACAGAGTATAATAACATTCTAATTATAGCATTACAAAATGAAGGAGGGATGGGATTACTTATTTTTCTTAATTAAATTTTGATGCCTGAATTGTATTTGTTTATTAAGAATTGGTCACAAATTTTGAAATGTTTTCAAATATCTTGAAAATATTGTGAAACACTTAATCATCTCAAGACAGTTGTATGCTTCTATCCAGGCAAGCAATTAATATAACTGACAACTTTGTTTGACAGTTGATAGGAAATAAGTAAAAAACGTTGTTTTCCTAAAATCATATTTCATATCTTACCAATATACTGTTGTAATAAAGATGTAGGGGATTTTTTTTGTTTCAGTATAATCTTGTACGATACATATCACTTATTTGTCAGAATTGGCTTCACCTCATCATCATATTCTAAAATTTGGTACTTTGCTCATATATAAAAAGAGTATGTGCCAGTTTGTTTTCTTTCACAATGTGTCACATTGTATGGGAATCTACAGTAAAAACTTAACTGAAATATCACTTAAAGATTGGGTTTTAGAACAAAACCAGTTATGGCCCTTTGCTGACTAATTGTAAATATTGTCTTCAACATATCTCATACCACCCCAATTGCCAAATCTTAAAGTTCCTTATCAAGTGCGAATTGTTACACGTCTATCTACATTCATTGATAATACTTCTTTAGCCAAATTTTTGTAGGGGACATTGAATATCTTAAAAGTCTGCCATCTTTCAGCAGCGGTCTTTAGATAATCTTTAAAGTCTGATATCTTTCAGCAGCGGTCTTTAGATAATCTTTAAAGTCTGACATCTTTCAGCAGTGGTCTTCAGATATCTTAAAAGTCTGACATCTTTCAGCAGCGGTCTTTAGATAATCTTTAAAGTCTGATATCTTTCAGCAGTGGTCTTTAGATATCTTTAAAGCCTGACATCTTTCAGCAGCGGTCTTTATATATCTTTAAAGTCTGACATCTTTCAGCAATGGTCTTTGGTATATTTCTTGTCTGTACATGACATCCATTGGTCAGGTTACTGCTGTTTGTAATCAGTGCCATGACTAATTTTGCTGTTATTGTACACATCTACCGACTCTATATTATTATCTTGCATTCATTACGTCCTCTAACTTTATTCATCTGTATAAAAGCTGTTGATTTTGTGTTTATCAGTTGATTATTTCACTGCAGTTTCAGAAGCATATCTTGTACATCTTTGGTACCGTACAACCGTAAGATATTTTTCACAAGTACATATAAAAGATGATTATACTTGAGGGAAAAAATGAGCAGAAATGACTAGCAATCCTTTCAAAGTGTTACACAGTATCAAGTTTTAAATCAAACAAAATTAGAAAATGATGCCAAATGTAACATGTGAATTTAAGTAAATAATTTTTTTTTTTAAATATAATTTAACTTTTCTGCATTTTAGTATTCACTTCCCTTTTTATCTCTACATTTGAATATAATGATGTTTTGTTGCATTTATGAAAAATACACATATCAATATATAAAAAAACAGCATAGTGCAATACCTGGTTTTATCTGTTCTTATAAAATTTATTTATGACAATTCAAAGAATGTAGCTTGATATTTGAATTTTCATTAATTAAAAATTTACCTTTTTTTCTGTTTTTTTTTTTTTTTCTAATTTGCTACATAAATATGTTTGAGAGTTGATACTCACTGCTGTTTTGATTTCCCACTACATGGTAACTTTGTCTGAAATCTAGAGGCTTTGGAGAATGAGTGGACTCTGCAATGTTTTATCACTGAACAATCTATCATTAGTGCTATTTTCGCTCACTTACATCTTACAAAAAGAAAAAAAAAAAATGATAAGTTAAAAATAGAAATCATATGAAGAAAATAAAAATATTCTCATTTAGAAACATTTTGGTATCTGTGTTATAGTTAATTTGATGGTATTATGTGTATATTACATATTGGTTACAATGCTGAACTCTAGCTTTTGGCTGACCTGACATCATTTTGCTTTACTATATCAACAATGACAAGAAATGTGAGAATTTGATGGGTGATATTACTAACTATTTACGATCTAGATTCTCTTCTTAGCAAACTAAATTAGATCAATTATACTGAAAGTTTAATGTTAATTAATGTATTTTTGACAGATGATGACATCATCCAGACTGAGAACAAAATTTAGGTAGTTACACAGGTCAATATTGATATAGATGAAAAACAAGTTTGTTAGTTTTAAAAACACTGCTGAAATAGAAAGTTTTAAAAACACTGCTGAAATAGAAAGTTTTAAAAACACTGCTGAAATAGAAAGTTTTAAAAACACTGCTGAAATAGAAAGTTTTAAAAACACTGCTGAAATAGAAAGTTTTAAAAACACTGCTGAAATAGAAAGTTTTAAAAACACTGCTGAAATAGAAAGTAAGCTACCACTTGTTCAGTAGATCAATCCTGACTCACTTTGAGAATGAATACAACGTTGTTTATAGAGTCCTTACTGATTGAAGAGAAAAGAACTCAGAATTATAATCATATTTTCCTTCTGTGCTTATTGTACATATAGCTATATAGAATGTTTCCACTTTTTCACAGTTACTGAGCGAATGAATTGTGTGCTGTAATGTTCAGCCAACAAACTTTCATAAATACTAAAAATAACCATTGTATTTGTTTATAAAGTATATTTAGTGCCATAATCATACATTAATCAGAAAAATCTATTTCAAATCTATTTTTCCTTATACAACTGTTATCTAATAAAAATGTAATTCAGTTGAGTGTTGTCATTCTTGTTGTTACATAACTGACCGGCCGAGTCTGTATCATTGTGAAAGTGACACTTATACTGTGAAAACAGAAACACGAGAAAGATGCCTGAGAGAACAATTCATGGAATTATCTATATTTCAACTGACAGTAAACGTCTATAGGTTTATACACTAAGATCTCATGGTTAAATTTACTATTAAGACAGGTTCTTGATGTCTCCAGAGATGCTTGATGATGTAATTTTGTACAAATTGTGAATTGCACTCCGTATCATATGGGACAAAAATGTAAAAAATAACTGGGGGTTTTCAGTGTTCAAGACAAATTGAGTGAATTTTAACATTTGTTATTCTACAATAAGAATATTCTGAATATTGTAAGAAGAAGCATTTGATGTTATGAAGACCTATGTCCACCTTAGTGTTTCCTTGCAAGCCTAAAGGATACTGGTGTTTGATTGGATGAGATTTTATCCAATTCCTCAATTCTCATAAGGTCAATTTTGCAATTTTGACAATCTCATGCACTTGGTTTTACCCGAAATATGTGCATTCCCTTTCACTTCCCGATTTCATGAATAATTAGTTACAAAAGATGGAGTCTGAAGTGGCAAAGTATTTTATTCTGGATTCAACGATGATTACAGAGAGGAAAGTCCAGATCAGGTTAACTTCTTTTATTTAAAATTCAGCAAATTCAATTAGTGCTGTTTTGGTACATGATAACACTAGTACTCGGCTCCGTTCTAATTCTACCATAGACTATTTGACCTATGATTGCAATGATAAAGAAATACTACTACTTTATAGTACTCTAATCGGAAAATTACAAAGATGTTAGGAGTTAACCATAAATAGACATTTCTCTAAACTCTAGTTAGGAAATTTCAAGGATGTTACCACTTAACCATAAATAGATATATCTCTAAACTCTAGTTAGGAAATTACAAGGATGTTAGGAGTTAACCGTAAATAGACATATCTCTAGGCTCTAGTTAGGAAATTACAAGGATGTTACCACTTAACCATAAATAGACATTTCTCTAAACTCTAGTTAGGAAATTTCAAGGATGTTACCACTTAACCATAAATAGATATATCTCTAAACTCTAGTTAGGAAATTACAAGGATATTAGGAGTTAACCATAAATAGACATATCTCTAAAGGATGTTAGGAGTTAACCATAAATAGACATATCTTAACTCAGGATTGATTACTATAAGTAGCTTGAAAAGCTGTTTAAAACTATACCTATATTAACTACAATTTTCCTGCCTGAAACATGTAATTTCTAAAGACTGTTTTGTCTATCAATACAACTAGAATGTGACAGCCATGCTTACATTGGAAACACAGTCAAACAATGATTGTGCTAAATACGAAAGGAAAATTTCAAAATATGTGAACAGTTACTTGCAATTTGATTTTGACTTAATGCTTCACTTATTTATGAAAAACATTTAAACAATTTTAAGATAATCCATCAGTTTGTCAGTTTTTTTTTTTGTATTTTTTATTATTAATTAATTTTTTCAAGAATGGTTTCTGTTTTTATGGTTTCTTAAAAATGAATATTTCACTTTATAGAAAATTTCTTTTATATTTCTTATACCAGGTAATTTATTTAATCGTTTCAGCCGAGGACCAAAGGCCAGTGATGACTTATGTGCAAAATACAACTTTGTATATAGTGGGACATACAAGTGGGTCCAACCAGAACAGAGCAAAATTTGAGCATGGACGAATGGAGAATACGAAATCAAGAAGTGGAGGACAGATTAGGAAGAACATTGTAAAATGATTGCAGTCAATAACAGATTCCTGTTGGCCTGGCATTTCAATATTTATATATATTTATATACATTATATCTTTTAAGTGAACAAATTGGTATCGGAAAGTTTTTTCTACAAAACTGTGATTTTTGTGTTTTTCATGATTTTATACCAGTTATCAAGTTTTAGCGAAGATGTTTGGGTTCCTTTTTTTTTTAAAAATGGCATTGTTAAGTATAATAATAGTTTGTCAGGTTTTGTCGCACGGATGATAGTTTAGATCTGATGTTATGTTTTTTTCTTGTTAATCAAAGTAAACTTTCACTACAAAATATTTTGATTTATTCTATTTAAATGTCAAATTTAAATTTTGTCTCCCAAGTGTAACTTATAATGTGTGTTAATGTAAACATTGTTTAGTGTTATCCAACTAGAGAAGAATGACCTTTGAACTTTGCATGAATTATGCTGATTAGGTTGCATTCCTTCTTAGATATATCCACTGGCTATTTGTTGGATGTGTAGTGTACAGTAGTAGATGCATGCAGTTGGTGTGGACAAACTGTGTTCCCTATCATTATATCAACTGGTCAGTAGTCAGTATGACAATGAAAGGTGCACACAGCATGTCGGTGTGATTGCACTATAATTCATGTGTATAAGACAGTATGAATTGTAGACATGGAAGAATGTCTGGCTTTGTTGCTTAGATGTAATGATTTGACTGTGAATTTTTAAACATATTTCAGAATTCAAATTCACTAACAGAGAGAGTTATTTGATCTTGTAAAATGATGTGTAATATGCAAAAGCAAAATATTTCCATATTTTTATGCAATTTTCAATTTACTTCATGGATAAACTTTTCTTATAAATGTGTTTTGTGTACCTCCCCATGTAGATTTTGACTTTTTTTTCAATCACATTTCATTTTATCCAAGATAAATTTGCCTCGGAAAGTTTGGAAAAAAGTTGGAGGAAAAAGTGCAGTTTTAAATATAGACCAACAATATGACTCATTTACCTGGGAAAACTTATGTATGGTATGCTATTAGTAGATTTAGATATATTTGTATTGTATGTACTGAACATATAGAACAAAAAGAATTCTACCGATTGAAATTATTGTCAGTTGGGTGACTGTCAGACTTGATCAAATGGAGAATCTCATGTTTAAATCAATATCATATTTATGTAACCACACCTTTTTATTAAACTTACTATGGATTCAATATCCAGAACATTTAATATTTATAACACATTATTTATTAGAATGTGTTCAAATGATCAGTGAACCCAAGAATGATCAGAAAGTAACAAAATATAATTGTCAACTGATATAACTATCAGAAAGTGATATTATTTCCAAAATTTGTTTTAGAACTGAAAGGACCTTCTAATTTCAGTCAATGCAATATATGGAAGGGTATATACTTATGTGTTGAACAATCAATTATATTGACTGCCACGGAGTTGTCTTTCTTGCTGGACAAGATACAAAGCATTATAAAGCATGGCAGTATACAGTAGACATAAAAGTCGACTTTTATATCTTTTCTGTCCGCACTCTTCATTTTGACGTAAAATCGTATAAAATCAACTATGAGATTGAACGTCAGGATCTGTGATGTAAAAAAACTTTACATTCAAAATATCATCAGCATTTTTAAGGAGACTTTTTTCCTTGTGTTACTTTTGTAAAAAGAATTCATAGTTTTGATATTCTTTGATATATAGTCATTATGAAAAGTTTAGTTAATAAATTTATGGTTTCCACTCCTGTAGATGAAAAGTGAATAGATATTAGCAGTTGTGATGTATTTTGAGAGTGAAATATTTACGATATAAATTCAGATAGCCATAAAAAAACCCCACCAATATTGAATACATGTCTTTTTTGGTTTGTTTTGTTTCTTCTGTGGCGATACGCTTTTCATACATTTCCATATTAAAACACTCCATATTCCAAGAAAAAAACATTTTCAAGTTTCACAAAAAATTTGTAAACATCTTTTATCAAAGAGAGTCTGCTATCATCTAAAACTTTTGGTGATTGAATAAAGGAAATCAAATTGAAGTTATTAAATCACATTTAAAGGAATTCTCATACATTTTATCTGGTTTACTGAAACACAGTATTTTAATATTGTATTTGATGTATTTATGTGCTAAAATAGACATTTAAGTGTGAATGTATGTATAGGTTTTTTATGTGTGTTTTTCCTGAAGCCAGACATATACTTGATGTATTTGTTTTTTTAAACAAGTCATTTTTTTCAATTGCTATTTACCTCATCTGGTCAGATTGCCCATTCATCATTTCAAAAGAGTATTTTTCTATAAAATTTGGAATAAATTTTGTAGGAATCCTGAAGCAAAGTTGATTCAGTTACATAATTGAGAGAGAGAACAAAGAGTGTGTTGCCAAGTTGAAGAAATAGAAGATTTGTAACTCCTGAAGTTAGTGAAAATGTCCTTTCAACGTCTGTCCCTATTTTGAAACTGTTACTTGGTAAGACAAATCGTACAGAACTAGAAGTGTGTGTAGGCGTCTTGACTGTGAGTAGGATATGATTATTAGTTTGAAGAGTGCAATTAGACTATTTGAATATATACAGTGTACATTCAATGTAGATTTTTTAGTTTCTTTAAAGTATTATTTGTACTTTAATTGTATAATCACTTTAAAGGGACTTCATGGTTGGATTTTGTTATTTTTTCCTATGTGTTTGATTTCAGGTAAGCATTGTAATACTTAAAACTACACTCTAAACAAAATTATAACACTCTCTGAGAAAAATTGATAAACATTATCAGCTTCATACAAACGCTAGTCGACACTCGCTGTTTAGTCTACCACCCATCGTGTTTTGATCGGAGAAACCCGAGTTCATCACGTGACCTTTCGGAGCCTCATTTTAATCCGCCCTTTTGATATGATTTCTTACTATGTATAATTATGTAATTAGCAAAAACTTAACATGCCCGCCATTTTTCAATTCTTACTTTGTAAAACGACCTCTTGTTTCACGCAAAATAAATGAATTTGAATTAGTATGAATCTAAAATTGCATGCGCAAAGACATTGTTTACACTCTCTGAACGATAATGATTTGAATTAGTGTTGGGTCCCTCTTATTTTATTGCAATTTTTTTATATTGTTGTTAAAATAGTTATGCAAACTATAAAATATTATAAATAACAGAAAGTACATTATTCTAACAGATATTTAAATGTTATAATGCTGTTTATCAGTAATGAAATGAATATCCAACCATTTAGTCCCTTTAAGAAGTTGTACAGGTATCAGTTATTTTACTCCCAGTTATTACCATATGAGTGCTACTGTTATTGTCATACATACATGTTCTGTAAGTAATTTGATTAAGTGCTACAAATATCTTTGATTTAACTCATGAGTCTTTTTGTATGTATTATAACAATTTATAAGTGCTATTAGTAGTATACATTATTAGTTGAAAAAGTGCTATAAGATTATACATTTACATAAGGTTTGAAGAAAGTATTGACAGGAGCGAAACATTTTCTTCAGGTTGTTTGTTCTGTATCAGGATTTTGAGTTATTATTTTGTAAATTATTGTAGTCAATACAATTCATAGGGTTTCATATTGTTAGTACAATATTCATGTTTTAGTCCTAAATGGAATTGATTACTTTTAAAAGCTCCGATATGTAAGATATTCATAATATCAAAGGTTAAAGGACCTCAGATGTATTTCTGTGACTTGTTCCCTGTTTTAGAGACAAATTGTTTCATTATGCAAACATTCCTTACCATCGCATGTAAAATATAAGTGGACTTAACTTTGTTTTGATTTTTGTTGATTTTCCACAATAACATCTAAAACCTTGACAGAAAGTTTTCCTACATTCAAAATGCTTATCCCCAAGGCTGCACTCAACAGTCATGAAGCCAAGTAGAGTGATCCAGTTTGAGACTATATATAAATACGGAAGTTATACTGAAGTTTTTATACTGAAAAAATCATTAATTTTTCAAGAGAATTTCATTTAGTTTGATTACCCCCTACTTTTATATCAGCAGATTCAAATGTCGTTGTATTAGTAGATCTGATATGAATTTTGAGTACTTTAAGCAGATTTTGCGAAAACAATTGATCCAGGAAGTCAAGTTGACATGAAAAAGTAATTTTCTACTTTGGAAGAAAAAATTCAAGCTCAGCAAAATGCATATGGGCTGAAAACAATTTAACAACAATGATTTATTTGCAGGTTTTAATTTAGGTATTTTTCATTCATGTTAATTAATCATTAGATATGAAAGTATTGACATTGTTATATATATCAGCTATTTTTACTGACATCGACTGATTGAATCATTTGAAAACATGAATTTATACAAAATCTTACTTTGTTGATTTATTTTATTACATTGCCAAAGGTGAAAGACAGGCCTTTGTTACCAAAAACACCAGAAATAGTGTGTCCATTGATACCTTTCAAAAATTATTTCAAATATTTTCATATTCGAGAAGGTAACACCCTGAAAGACAGGAACAGAAATCCAATGATGATATATTTAAGAGCCTACTCGGCAACAGTCATGCTCTTTAAAGATCACAATATCCATACTTGTTTGATTTTGTTCAATTATCAATTATTATCATTACAAATGATAGATTGAAAATAGAAAATACACCTCATCTATCAACTGTCTGAAATTACCAAATGATGTATTGGATAGTTTTACCTCCAATAGCCCTACAGTGTACTTGTAGTGTTGGTATAGACTCCTTCGCGTTTTCCTGATCTCCTCTTGGATGTATGAAATGCCTTCAAACCCTATAATATAATGGATAATGCTTCATCATTTACATAGGGAAATTTAGACCTATATGGGACACATTAAAAAAAATCGGTCTTGGCTGTTTAAAGGTTTATAATGAACTATAATTTCATGTATAGTTGCTTTATGTCCTAGTAACAGCAAGGGTAATTTAAGGACGTGCCAGGTTTGGCTGGAGGAGGAAAGTTGGAGTTCCCAAAGGAAAACCACCAGCCAGTACCCATTACCTGGAGACTACCAAACATAGGCCTCGAACCCGCGACCCAAAGGTGGAGGGCTAGTGATAAAGGCACTCAGAGGCCTTAACCTCTTGAGCATTGTGATATCATAATGAACTATTACCGTCATAGACTATACAAACATGTTTTATAGATTCAAAGTTTTCCTCTCATTCCAACTAAGCCTAATTTTAACTGAAAATATATTACTATAAAGGATTTTGATTTATTAACACTAGTATCGTCACAATCATATCTGTTTTAAAAGTAAATCAGATGTGGGTACTGTATTATGATAAAACTGCTCGTGGAACCTGCATGTCCCTTGTGGTGCTTTGTAAGATAGTTATTGTGAAGTATTGTCAAACTATCATGACATCCGAGATCAATGTTTAACCAATATGAGCACTATGTCAAACCAAATCAAAAATCTAAGACAATGACCTATAAATTAGTGCTGATTGTGAAGTGAAGTGTCAAGACTGGGTGATGCACAGTTCCAGTCATCCTGGATACTCAAAGGGTTACAATCACTTTTGCTCTCTGCATCCCTAGAACATCTCATAACAAAATTGAAGGTCTGTGTGCAACACTTTGTGGATAAGATGAGAACACTAGTTTGATCCTTTGATGTTCATCAAGTGAATCTCAAGGTTGCATAACAGTATATTGTACTGACTTTGGAGTTAGGTGGTGTGTCTTTGTAATCGTCAGTCTGTGATTGGTCAGATTTTTTTTTTCGTCTTGAAATGTTCCATGGGTGCGGAGAGTGAGAGTGATTGTAATCTTTTGAGTATCCAGTGAAACAGACAAAAACCCTAATGTGATAGCTAACAAAAAAGCCAAACAAAATCAAACATATATTTCACAATGACCTATAAATAGCACAGCAGTGATGTTGATGTATACATATGTCAAACTTCAAAACTTAATAAACTTAATAAAACGCAATTCCAGAGAGAAACCAACAAACACTCAATGTACCTTCACTATTGTGTTTGGGGCATAAATTACAAGACTTGACATGCATAAGAACCTGACCTATTAGCTAGTGTAAAGCGTCTCGAGGGGACGCTGATAAAACATGAAGCTGACTCTGACAGTATTTCTGTCATGTGACCGATATATCCAAATACTCCAACTTAACTTCTGTTGATCCGTCTGTCCAGCCGGCATCAATTTTAAACTAGCGAAATGTTCTTCAGAGAAGGGCTTTCAAGTTGGTTCGACCTGATTAATTTACTTGTCTCTAAGACTACAAGTCACAACTTCTTTTAGAGAACCATATAGGCTAGGGTCATGATATACGACCAGTAAATGCCATCAAGAACAAATTTTTAGTTTAAAGTTTAAGAAAATGAACTTGACCAGACCCACTTCAAAAGGTCACTGGGATCAAATATTTCAGAATATTCAAATGACTATTATCAAAAAGCACCTGATCATAATACCGACAGAAGCATACTTTGATAAAATGACATTACACAAAATGGATTCTAATGTGAAAGTGACCCATCATTGACTGATATTTTCCCACTTTCAACCTATGCTTTGTTAAACATAAACTACTTTAAATGGCTCTCTGGTTGATTAACCAGTAGATCATCACATCAGACCAATGGCTTGCTATGGTGAAAAACATACAAGTTTGTTAAAATTAGGTTATTGACCTTCACCAAGGTTAAAGGTCACATGGTTTTTTAAGTTGTGTTAAATGCATAACTGTATGCAAATTTTAATGTCGGGTTTGTTGGAATTGTTAATCCTGATTATCAACTGGACCCGTGCCATGGTATTGGACTAGTAGCTGACATATTGGCATCAAGACAACGGCTTACAAGATTGTAATTATGTTTTACTTTAACCAAATGTCAGATTCACTGAGGTCAATTTTTAATGACACCATCTGAATGACTTAAGATCCATGTTCATGTTATTTGAGTTATTGGCATTTTCGAGTCTACGGCTGTCAGAGTATCTAAAACGATGTACAGAAGCTATATGTGTTCAAAGCTTCAAATAATTTCCAGACACGGGGTCAACGTATTGAGTAACAACATGTAGATAAATGACCTTGGTCCACATTTTAAACGGCTAACGGAAAGACAACTTGGCCCACATTTAAACGGCTAACGGAAAGACATATGGTCAAAATATTGGGTCAGTCATATACAGGAATGAAAGGATATCAATTTTGTGAAAATGAATTTCTTTGGCCAACTTTCACTTCAAACTTTCTGAATTGTGTAGTATCACCATATGTAAACTTACTGGAATTAAAGGATTTTCCATTTGAGATTAGCTTGAAGTTAAGAAAATTAACTTTTCAAGTCGGGCCTTCTCTGCATAAATTCCTGCTGCAGAACAAGTGAACGACGAATTCCTACGGTACCACATACTGCATTTTTTTAACATCGTAAAAGTCAGATAAAAACTGGATAGTCTGACATGGAGATCATATTTCTGGAAATGCCTTAAAGATCTGTTCATCTGGTTGTGATATTTTAAGTGACATGAAGACGCCGAGAGACGGTCTTTATTTTCTGTTGAATATATTCAACAATATTCACATAGATCTCAGGAGCTTGTATTTCGAAAAAACATTTCTTAACGTCAAATTAAGTATCTAAAAACTTCCACCAAACAAAGACGTATCCTAGGTTACTAAGAAATGTCTACATCAAATCAAAAGACTACCGATGTCAACATCAAGTAGTTTTGAAAGTTTTCATATTTTCTATCGATCGGTGTGAAATCGAAATATTATACATAAGGCCTAAAGAAACTAGCCTGATTTTTTCAGTTTGCTTCCATACCACCCAATCAATGGGAATATAGGCTTCCTGCAGTTCCAATACAGTTTTTATAAACTGTGGCTTTATGTTACTGATGTAAGTTAGTGTATGCCTCATGTTTTCTGCAGTTGTAACAAAATATCGGAAATCGCATTCGAATGCGCCGAATTTTTCATCCGGGTGTCTGAACTTTTTCCCGCCTTCAAGATTCTGTGACGTAAATATCGGAGGAAGCTGGAAGAGGACAACTTTAGACATAAGATCAGGTTTATGTTCCTTTTATGACATTCGTTTATAAAATCTTGTAAGTATATTCATTTATTTTATTTAAAGGAAATGCTTCGATGTCGATTATTGTATTTATGACGAATCGGTCTTTCATAATTAAGGTCGATATATGGCTTCTGCTCCTGTTAGGATTAAATAAGACTACCGTAAGCTTAGGCCTACTCAGACTACTGTATATGTGATTAGTGGGACGGTATAATATGTTAAAGCCTATTCTAATATGTCTAAACGGCTAATTTTTATCAGATAGGAGAATGTGTCCCCGGGATTAAAAAATAGTAATGGAACCAAAAACGCTGCTATCCAAACTTTGCAGAATTAAAAAAACTAAACCAACATACTGACAGACGTTTTCAGACGAAACAACTGGTTTCTGGTCTGCTTCCTATTTAATGGTACCGTGAAAAAGAATTTTCAGTGTATGAATAACTATACAAATTTTAAAATCAGCATTGCAAGCATGATGGTTGAAAATGAGAAAAAGCTTAACCAGTAACATGTCTGAAGAATTCAATTTGTCTCTTCTTTCCAATTATGTATTGCTCTCTTTTATATGGTTTTCTATTGTCTTGTTTCCACAGGTAGACTTCCAAGTGTCAACCAGAGCAAAACATGGCAACAGTATGTTAAGACATTTATAGCATTATATCATTCATATTTTAATGGTTGGTTGTGTTTAGGCAAGAACATACTGAAATGAATTGTTGAAAAAAGTCAATATACTATTATGATTGATTTGATTTATTAAGTTTGGTTTTAAAAAATGATGTTTTTCTTTTCTTTTTATTTTTAACTTCCAATTCTTTTGGGGTAGAGGAGGGTGGCTAGGGATCAGAGCTAGGGTTTTGGAATGGCCCTAAGATTGTATAAGGTTCCAATACTATCAAATGTAAGTTTCGTTTTTTTTTTTTTATATAGAAGTTCCCTGTCATACCTGGCGTGCAGCTACTGGATTTTTCCAAGGTGGACAAGCAAAATGACAACATTAATGAATTCTTCACTAAAGCACAACTTTCCAATATGTCTGAATATGAGAAACTGCGATTTAGGAACATGAGAAAAAATTACGAAATGATGGCATCTCTAGGTATTCATTTTAGTCATTAGCTTCCTGCTGGTTGTAGTGTCTGCTATTTTTTTAAAGTTTGATATCAATAATAGATGAATGTTCCTGTAGTACACTCTTTCCATCAGCATCGGCACAAGCTAAGGATCATAGATGTACATATTTGTTTCATCACACTTTCAGTATTTGTCAGAGTGACACTTGACAGATGGAAAACTAGCTAGAAAAAATTTGAGGGAGTGCTTATTAGAAAAATTACAATACTGTATTTTAATTTTCTTTTAGCTTCAGTATATGCCAAACTTTCCAAACCTTTATGGGTGTTTTTTGTCGGAATATTTTATGGATAATTTATTTAAAGATAAAAACAGATGGGGATACATACAAATATGTTGAATTTGAGTTTTATTCTAATGTAATCTCTTTTGAATAAACTACATCCAAGACTGCTCCTTGTAAGCCCCAAGAGATACTATGTTATGTGTAATATTAATGAAATATTGAAAACAGAATACCTGAGCTGGTGACTGGGAAAGTATATGCCTGCTGTATCTGCCTGCATGATGTTCTAAGTGATGACTTATTGTTTAGCACCCCTTGCAGATCTGGGCTGGCTTTTTCTATGTCTGCTGTTTAGGGGACATTGAAGAGTCCATGTCAACTATGAAGGAGACACTGAATAGATGGAAAATTATTTGCTGTCACTATGGCAACACTTGGGATCATATTTTCATTCTTTCCAACCTTGCTCTTGCTTTGCTTTATTTTCCACTTTTAGCAACTTCCATCCTCATTTGACAACATTAAGATCCAAGGTCAAGGTAACTGCAAAAAATAAAAAAATCTGGGACCACCACTGAATAACATATATATAATCAGGTGTAGGTACAAATCACTTACGAAAATCATCCATAAAGGTCAATTTTAAGTTTCCACTTCAAACTTTTATGAAGGTTTACCAGCCATCAAACCAGATTTTATGAAAAAAGGTCGCACAAAAAGGCGAAGGAAGGACAACAGGTCTGATGACAGTGATGAAGAGTGGACTCCTGCTTCTGAAAGGAGGAAAAGTCAAAGAGGTAAATGTTATCTTTACAAATATTTTAGCTTGCGAAACGAACAGGGTTGTAAGATAACTTTTTTTGCCTCTGGCAACGAAACTGTTATGTAATATGTAATACACCTTCCATGTATAAACTGATACAATTGCTTAGTGTCGATAATATAAATGATCTTCGTAAACTAGATAGATATTTGAGGCCAATAACATACAACCATAATTGATCTGATAATTATCATAACTCATAACTATATTAACTAGTGTGTAAGTTATAAGAGTATGATGTATGTATATTGTAATAACTTTTTGTTACGTTGGTAGCACTGTATTTGTTGTTGTCGATATATACATTAGTTGACTATGATGATATATGCATGACTATTCTTGAATGCATATTATGTAATACCATTTGTAAAATTGTATGTTTTCAACAGGATGGTGATGAAATAAGCACAACCTTTGAATTTGTGATATGTTATATGACACTTGTAAAAGATTGTATGTATCCAATGAGTTGTAAAAACTTAGAGAATAAAATTGAATTGAATTTAATTGAATATTAAGAACATAATGACTTTGAAAGTGTTCATGCAACCAGATTAGGAGCATCTGCATGGATATTTGAAGACTTATACATATCCAAACTTAAAATGTATGCAAGTACCACAAGTACAAAACATGACTATTTCAAATCTAATAAATGTTGTACTGTTGTAAAAAATCAAGATATTTAGACATGAAATACAAAGTGATGGATAACATGGCAGTCGTGACTTTCATTATCTGTTTAATGAGAATATTTGTTTATGCAGTTGGTAAAGTTTATAATAGCAGACATATGGTACCAAAGATACAATAAAAAGATAAATTTCCTATCTACATGTGTGCTATCTGTTTTGAAATTGCAACATTGCATATGATTTTACTTGATGTGGATTGGAAATTAGGTAATACACATCAATGTGTATTAATCCCATTGAATACTTGCTTTAACATCAAGATAACCCTTCATTAGCTACCAGTTACATCCCACAAGATCCTTTGTTTTAGTTTTAAATTGTTTCATCTAAAAAATTGTAAGTATACTATATTTCAGATCGACTACCTGTCACACCATTCAGTTTTCCCCTCAAACAAGAAGCAGTTGTACCTAAGAAAACTTCAAAATTGAAGGTGAAATTTCTTACTGTTAATGACAAGTAAATCCTTAGCATTATTTCTTATAATCTACAAAGCTACACATAATAAGTATGTAAATCTCTGTATACATATGGACATGGAAAGGGCAAAGTGAATCATTGTAGAATACGAATGGGACTTAGTGCCCTTAACAAACATAGATTTTCTTATAATTTAACTGTAAATAAATTTTGTGACTTGTGTATACATTCTCCTGAAGACGAGAAACATTTCTTTTTATATTGCCCTATATATAACGGATCCCGTATTAAGATGTTGCGTCTGGTATGTAATGAAATTGCTCCAAATGTCAATCCGATTCTTGTTGTTGAGCTAATACCTGATGTTCTAGTAAATATATTACTACATGGATGTGAAACTTTAGACTGTCAATCAAACAAAGTTATATTTGATCAAGTTTTCGATTTCATAATCAATTCAAACCGATTCCAATCATCTCTCTCTCTCTCTCTCTCTCTCTCTCTCTCCCTCTCTCTCCCTCTCTCTCTCTCTCTCTCCCTCTCTCTCTGTCTGGTGTGCGAGCAGGTGTGTGCTGTGTGCGTGGATGAGTGTGCGAGTATCAATTTAATGAATGAAAGGAGTGAGTAAATGTAAGCAAGTTTTGTCAGTTTCGAATATGTTTTCTTGTATTGTACTATGTAATGTGTTTCATGTCGAGGAGAGCAACTAGTAGCCCCACGGCTGTTTGCAATCCTCTTTAAACAAATAAAGAATTAAAAATTAAAGTATGTTCTATTTCAGAAGGTGGAAAAGTTGACTAACACTGATCTAGAAAAACTTGAAATCAAAAAGAAAACAACACCCCAGACACCTGCCCATACATACCCATTGAGACCAGCTTCAGCAGCTGTTAGCTATATGAAGATTGAGGTCCCCGATGATGATGAATTTCTTTGTAGGTATTTGATTTATAACTAATGTTCAGTTGGTGACCATGATTTTACAGAAAAGAAAAGTCCTAAAATTCAAGGATTTGCCTTGAAATGTACTTGACTTTGGCATTTGAAGTTGCCTTTCATGAGTGATGCTTTGTCTTGTTGATCACTCCTTAATTATTGCTATCGCTATTTCTTGAGAAGTATGTGATGGGTCTCTCTCAATTTTGTGTATGTCTTGCTCACTTTCATTTTGAGACTGATCAGAAAAACAAAATGGCTAAAGGGAGGCCATCTTCAATTTTGACAATGAAAGTTGATTTAGGATATTTCTTGGAAGTGTTTGATGGCGCTGTCTTGCTCATCTTGCTCTCCGGTTGTGCATGTTAGATTTTGAGATTAATTATAAAAACAAATTGGACAACAGATCACCATCTTGAATTTTGACTGTTTAAAGTTTGTTTTATTTATCAGTGAGAAGAACTGGATGGTTCATTTTCAGAATTCATGTATGGGTCCTTCTTGGTGCCCAGTCATGTCTGTTTAGTTTTGGGAGGGACCAGAAAAACAAAATGGCAGACAGGGGCCATCTTGGATTTTGACAATTGAAGTTGGATTTTTTTTTTACTTCTTGAGAAGCACAATATGGATCTTGCTGAAAACACATTACGATGTTATCTCCTTTGTCCTAAGTTGTGCCCAATTAATTTTGATCAGAAGGTCAAAGAACAAAATAGTTTTTGAACAGATGGTTTGACTCTTAGAGTCAACATGGGATTGCATTTTTATGTCATGGATATTTTACATTGCAATACATATTCAGTAAAGTATGAGTTTTCTTATTTTTTCAACAATGATTTTCATGACGTGTTGCAACAACAAAATCTCTTAGTATAGAACAAAAGGCAACTATTAAGATCCTCGGGCCTGTTATATAGAAATGAATTCTGACTGTTGGTGATGGCCATTGGTTTCACTTTTATAATCAGTACTCCAAAACAAGATCAGTAGATGATTGATTATAGATAGTTTTCTAAGTTTAGTACATAATTGCACAGACCTCTGTAGAAAATAAATGCATGTGGAGAGTAGTATCATCAGTTGTAAAATCAGTCATTTTGAGTTTTTTTAACTGATAATTGATTGATCATTGACCAACATTACTTTCTATGAAAACCAGCAAGTCGAAAAGAAGCATTGAAAGGTATTAGCCGAAACAGAACATTATGAAAAAAAGCTGCAGCATTGCATGATAGAGCCCATAGGCATGCAGTGATTCATAAATGCAACTTTAAAACACAATAATCGATCTCGGTCTAATGACACACAATTTCAATATTGTAAATTTTAAAACAACACTTAGTAGTTATGCTAACTGATGCCAACTGGTGATCAATTATGAATTCTGATAAATTTTCCATCCAGACGACCCTTTTATCTTGGATTTGATGCCTGAAACTTATTGTCACTTTAGTATTTGTGAAAAAATACAGGATGGAAACAGGACGTTTCATGCAAGTTTCTTTTGTATAATGATTAACTTATTCACTTGTCAGTACCAGAAGTATGTTTACACCGAAATAGCTTAAAAGTAGATATAAGGGAAGCAATTCAACAAATTGTTTAACCTGGAATTGAAATCCAAGAATGATCCTACAATCATGTGAGAGTCATGATCCGTCTATGATATTATGTCTACAACATTATGATTTCTGTTATGCTGCCTTAAAAATAAACAATGAATAATGTCTGGATTGCAGAGTAAATATAGACATAAAAATTGTTTCCAGTTGTTGGTAGATGTGATGCCTTTGTTGTTAGCAAGCTTACCATTTTGTATACTTCAACAGATTGTGAAGAGTGCAACAAGGAATATGAAGGAGATTGCCCTGTACATGGACCACTAATTATCATTGAGGACACCAAGGTATTTGATGGTTATATGCTCATCTGGCCCAAAAGGTGAAGTGAGCATATGCTGTAGTCCATCACGTCAATTTTTTCTTTAAATGTCTGGAAAACCCTTCATATTTAATAGTTTACACAGGTTTCAGAGACAAAGTTTGACAAATTTTGCAAAACGAAAATACCTTGACTAATTTTCAAGGCTGTATCTAAAGGTAAATTTTGCTCAGATGCTCTGAAGACATCTGATTAATCAAAATTCTTCAACCCTTTAAAGCTTGTGTACTATGATGTTTCTGATAATTTCATTGATTCACTGAAAGATTAGATAGTTTGGTGAAAACTTGTTAAGCTTACATGAATATTGTTAAGTCAAATTTTGTCTCAATAAATTTGATTTAGACCCAATTTGAAGGACCATTGGACCTCCGGTAGAATATTTCTTTGTATCTGGAATGTGTGGTGTGTTGTTTGGATAAGAACAATGTGCATTCAAAATCACTCATTTTCAATCTTTTCTTTTTGTTAAAATGAATTACTATTGAATGTTTATAGTACAGTGGACTTTCAAATTCCCTTCAATGTGATCTTTCTTTGTGATATTAGAAAATGAATTTGAAATTTTGAATGACTATATCTGTATTCGATTTGCTTTTCGAAGTATAACCTGAGAGTTTTAAAATGCAGATGATTGACATAAAACCAAAGGAAAAAGAGCGATGCCTTTATACTTTGCCACCTGGCCTATCTGTGTTGGAATCATCTATACCAAATGCTGGTCTTGGTGTCTGGTCTGATCATGAGATTCTACCTCGAAGACGATTTGGTCCTTACAAGGGGAAACTAACAAAGGATTTAGACCAGGCTCATTCTACTGGATATGCCTGGCAGGTTAGTGTTAGATAACCTAATGATGCCCAAAAGGTAGGAAAAGGCCAAGTATGGTTGACTTCATTTAAAATTTGTCTGGATTTCTCCAGCAATTACAAACATGCATAATGATATGAGCATTGAGATCAAACATTTCCATATAAATACATAACTAGCCCTATGAACTTATGCCAGTCAACTTTTGACTTAAAATTGTTGCCTGTCATAAACGCCGGAACAGATTTTGACCAAATTTGGTCCTTGAGGGGGATTGGAACCAAGTTTTGATAAATATTGGCCAGAGATTGAGGGACAGGCCCAAAGGAGGAAATTTTGCAAGATCTTTAAAATCCTACCCCTTCTGTAGAAATGAATGGATGTTGCCCAATTTTGTCAGACGTATTCTTGGGTGAAGGGAAATCAAACTTGTATAAATGTTAAGTCTCTGCCCCCTGGGTTAAGAGGGGCAGGACCCAAAGGGGGTAATTTTGCAAGGGGGTCCTGGTGAGGGAGGGAGGGCAATATTGGAAATAGGGCAGTTCTTTAAAATCCTACTCCTCCTGTAAGAATTATTAAGTTTTGATCTGGTCTGAAGTATAAATGGTATGGCTGACCCTCTTAGGACAACCCGCTTAGTTTTAACGAAGCAATTTCATTCAAGCAAAACCAGGTGAGCAATACAGGCCCTATGGGCATCTTGTTTCAATTAACCTTGATTGATTCTTTTCAATCAATGCATAGATAACCAAAAATAGGTCTGAAGTTGTGAAGTTTAGAGTAGGGCAAAAGCCCTACTGTTGTCCTGAGGATAAATAATACCTCCTTCAGATGCAAACGTTTTTACATCAGTCGTTTTAGTTTCAGTCCCAGTAACCTCAACATCTTATCTATGACCTTAAATCTTTCTGAACCATTCATTCGAGGGATGGTTATGTGCAACAGACTGAGTAAAGATAATTAGAACTTAAGAAAGAGACATTGAGATTCAAATGAGTATCCTGTTTCAAGGTCAAGATCACAGGTTGTGTTACAGTGATTTTGTATAGAAAATTATCAACCAAGATTTCTTCATTTCTCACAGGATTTTATTATTCAATACTTTGAGAATACTTCAACAGAGTATAATAAGGTTACTTCTGAAAAAATATCCAAAAAAAACTACTACTTGTAGGAGCATCTTCCTCACACTTTCTTGTATTGTTTTTCCCCTAGATTTTCGAAAATGGAAAACCAAGCCATTTCATTGATGCCTTTGATAAAAATCATTCTAATTGGATGAGATATGTGAATTGTGCAAGAAGCGAAGATGAGCAGAACATGACAGCATACCAACACAAGGGTCAAATATATTACCGGACACACAAAATAATTAAACCTAGAAATGAGCTGTTAGTGTGGTACGGAGATGACTACAGTGATGAGCTTGGCATCAGGAGAGGAGCTGAAAACCCAAGTGAATGCAGACCATTCACTGTTAATGGAACAAGTAAGATTTATAGTAAAGGTAGCATTCAGACTAATCAAGATCAGAAGTTTATACTATTTATTGATTTATAGTAAAGGTAGCATTCAGACCAATTAAAATCAGAAGTTTATACTATTGTTTGGTACATTACTTAGAATCACAGAAGGTAAGTCAATGAAATTCTGTTGATGTGCAATGGTTTGGCCGTATGTCAAATGTCAATGTGGATAATGTTCATTTTGAAAGGTCACATTGTTTGAGGCTAACCACATTTTAACCAAAGGTTGATTAATTACATTTAATGTATCTATGAGAAAAAGTAAATGGTTTGTATGCAGATATGCACACTCCAGGTGTTTCAGTATTTCTAATGAAGATATGATATGATTGGGTGTATACAGGTACCATTCAGCTAGAGAGAACTTTTCTTTCTTTAGTTCTTTTATTAACATAACTAGTAAGCAAGAGATCCCATCTTCCATCCCTATTGGAAGCCTTGAAAATGTAGACATTGGTGATTTGGTAGAGACTTGGAAATATTACAGAGCATTTCCCTACAGGCATTTATGTAACCCCTGGAAACTTGAAGACAAGTTCTTCCCAGGAGGGTCAGTAATCCTGGTAATACTAGATGCAATAGAGAATGCAGTTCGGTAGAAATTCTCTTTAGGCTTACTATTAACATGCCAAAAATTCCTTATTTTGATCTTTGGGGAGCCAATTGGAATAAGCAAAAACTTCAAATCATGTTTGTATTTTTACAAATCCATACTTATCGAATAGTATATGATGCCCTATTTAGCCAATCAGTTTTAACACAAGAATATGACTTACTAAAACATCAAATTTTGTATCTGTACTAATGGAAAAAAAGGAAATGTGTATTTCAGCTGTTTAATTCCCACAAATTCATACACAAAGTAGTATATTAATAATAAGTTACAATTAACTTCAAAAACAAATATTTAGAGAGATCTTCGATTATTAACTAAAGGAGACAATCCCATTCAACAAAAATGGTCAGACACTCCATAATTTTTGGATTGAAATTTACTTTCTGAGTAGATATGAGTTTTACTTAACTTAATTTTGTAGTATCCTGATAGTTTAGTCATGAAAACAAGGAAAATGGCTTTAAAGGTTTATAAGAAGAATGTAGAAATGGCTTCATACCTAAGGAACAGTAATTGTCCTTACTGGGAAAATATTGGTTTTATACAATTTTATTATACCAATACATCATTCAATAGTTGCAAAATAATTTATTTATACCACTTCTTAATGCGTTACCCTTGAAATACCCTTTACCAAGTGTAAAAATTGATTTCTGTTTGGGACTGAGTAGCATTGAACTTGCAAAAATGTGATTGATACATGAGTAAGATTAAGCATGTTTATTGTTGATAGTTTTACAGCTCAGTTACATTTAGATATTATGAAAAACAAACTGTAATTTAACAATGAGATTGCTTGTATTGAGGAGATCAGTTAAATGTGCTTCTTTTTCTTCCAGAAATGTTCAGGTGTCCATTTTGTGGAAGATGCTTCAGCTCTGAAATTAACATACTTGGACACAGCAAATCAAAGCATGGAGTCTCTCAGTTTACTATTGACCTTGCAAGGAAAATGCTGAAGGAGAGAAGAATTTATAGTGAAAATGTATTAAGAGGGCATTTGAAGAGCAACTCTGTGCCAAAGAAAAAGATTAAAACAGGAAGAAACCTTGAACCATTTGATATTCAAATGACAGGAAGTTTAGATAATAATGAAAGGCTAGATAGGAAAACTATTGTTTCTACGAATAGAAAGAATATCTCAAAAACTGGGGAAACAGGTCACCTACAGACACACCTCAGGATACACACAGGAGAGAAACCATACAAATGTGATGTCTGTGGTAAGGGGTTTAATCAGGCATGTAACCTACAGACACACCTCAGGACACACACAGGAGAGAAACCATACAAATGTGATGTCTGTGGTAAGGGGTTTAATCAGACATGTCACCTACAGACACACCTCAGGATACACACAGGAGAGAAACCATACAAATGTGATGTCTGTGGTAAGGGGTTTAATCAGACAGGTCCCCTACAGACACACCTCAGGATACACACAGGAGAGAAACCATACAAATGTGATGTCTGTGGTAAGGGGTTTAATCAGACAGGTCCCCTACAGAAACACCTCAGGATACACACAGGAGAGAAACCATACAAATGTGATGTCTGTGGTAAGGGGTTTAATCAGACATGTAACCTACAGACACACCTCAGGATACACACAGGAGAGAAACCATACAAATGTGATGTCTGTGGTAAGGGGTTTAGTGAGTCCGGTAACCTACAGACACACCTCAGGATACACACAGGAGAGAAACCATACAAATGTGATGTCTGTGGTAAGGGGTTTATTCAGACATGTGATCTACAGAAACACCTCAGGATACACACAGGAGAGAAACCATACAAATGTGATGTCTGTGGTAAGGGGTTTAATCAGACAGGTCACCTACAGAAACACCTCAGGACACACACAGGAGAGAAACCATACAAATGTGATGTCTGTGGTAAGGGGTTTAGTGAGTCCGGTACCCTACAGACACACCTCAGGACACACACAGGAGAGAAACCATACAAATGTGATGTCTGTGGTAAGGGGTTTAGTGAGTCCGGTACCCTACAGAAACACCTCAGGATACACACAGGAGAGAAACCATACAAATGTGATGTCTGTGGTAAGGGGTTTAATCAGACAGGTCCCCTACAGACACACCTCAGGACACACACAGGAGAGAAACCATACAAATGTGATGTCTGTGGTAAGGGGTTTAATCAGACATGTGATCTACAGAAACACCTCAGGATACACACAGGAGAGAAACCATACAAATGTGATGTCTGTGGTAAGGGGTTTAATCAGACATGTAACCTACAGACACACCTCAGGATACACACAGGAGAGAAACCATACAAATGTGATGTCTGTGGTAAGGGGTTTAAAGTTTTGTGCAGCTTGAAAATGCACCAAAAACATCATAGCTAAGTCTTCCATTATATTTATTTTAAAAGTTTTAAGTATATTGTATATAGCTAAATAATATATATTGTATTAATATTTGCATGAATTGTGTAATTACTAAATAATTTATTATTTATCCAGTAGTTGAGGTATCTATACATTTACATATAAATAATTTATATTGTTTTATCTGACAGTTAATGTATCTGTACATATTTGTATGTATGAATTTCAACTGAGGACAAAGTCTTCAAGGCACTCAACAAATTGTTCATTGCTGTGATAATAAACATCGAAATTTACACTCTAGTTTGCTCTGTAAAAATAAATTGTCAGTTGCAGTAGCTTGGCAGCCCAAAACTATATATGCTAAACATGTGATTGTGCTTCATGAGCCATCCTCAACCCAGCCCTGGATTACCATCTAGCCAATACTTCTACACTAACATATGATATTGGCTGTTGCAAGGATATCAAATGTAAATAATTCACAATAATCAGTTCAACTTTTGTCTTGTAATCATTAAATCAAGACCGTAAAATATCACTTAATTTGAAAATAATTTGAACAATCAATCGCTACAGGTGTTGTATGTTGGATATATATGTTATTTCATGTAAAGAATGATTACATTTTCAACGCAAATGACTACACTACAACTGTATTAATCCTAATACACGTTTCTGGTATAGCTCGAGAAATAATGGGTTGAGAGCCCGTCACAATGTCTATTTGAGGCAGAGACATCGTACACTTTTATTCCTGCACTATCACATTGTTATTTTGAGGCAGTGGCTGGTAGCTACCTCTTGACCATTTAAATCGGAGGCCCGTCGAATGCCTTTCAGAGCAGTTAGTGTCTTTCCGAAGGACATCATACCTGGAGCGGATTTCGTGTTAAAGAGTGCATATTTTTATCAACTGTTTTTAGTACTGCGTCCTGCAACCCAATTTCCCAGGTTTTCAGTTTCCTTTTTATTTCTGTTATCTTCGCGCATATAATTTCATGGTCGTGCTAACTTCGAGTTAAACGAACAATCACAGATTGCATTTTACAAACGGCGACCGACCAATCCTGAAAAACAAAGCAACTTTAAAATACTTGTATGAAGTTACCTGTAGGTTAAAAAACTAACGGAACTATGATGCATATTAAATAACACGGTAACCCTCCCCTCGGGATCGGTACTCGACGGCAATGATTGAACACTAAGAAAACAGATGATGGCGATAAGTACAGTAATTATTTAGGTAACAAAAGTAATGATTTTATCCACAGGGACTTGGCTTGAATCCACGGTCCATATTTTTGTATTAATATAGTGACAAGGGTGTAATGATTTTATCCACAGGGACTTGTCTTGAATCCACGGTCCATATTTTTGTATTAATATAGTGACAAGGGTGTAATGATTTTATCCACAGGGACTTGGCACAAATAAACGGTCCATATTTTTGTATTAATATGGTAACAAGGGTTTAACGTCTAAGAAGGTAAGACGGAATATATTTTTAAAAATTGTTTTCTATAATCGAATGACCCTAGATCCCAGTAACGCGCACCTTACTTTTAAAAAATATTTTATCTTTTCATTGAGTTGAAAAACGAGATTTGCCAAGTATTGATCAAGTTATGACCTGACCAATTCGGAAGTAGACTAGTCCCTGTCCAGATGACTATTATCAAGTCATCTGTCTGGAATAATCATGTTTTGCCAAGAAATAAAACGTTATTACTTTTTATCAGCGGTGATATTACAAATCTTAAAATTTTCAACGAGTCCTCGCCCCAGTAACTTTCAGGGATGGTGTCGAAATGCCTTGGATTTCAGAAATCTTCTCCAGACCAGACATGATGTAGCAAAGGATAATTTTTCTGTTGTCATTGAAAGCTATTTAACTTTGTAAAGAGTTGTATTATGGTATACACATATTGACCCTGGCTAGCCTCCAGGGGTCTGAGGGGTGGTGCCAAAAAGGATCTAATTGACTGAAATATCAGAAATCTTCTGAAGACCGATATAGTAGAATCAAATTGTTCATAATGGAAGGATCTTCTGTAAAATCTCGCCTTTCTCCAGAGAAGGAGATAAAAGTTAACTATAATTTTGTACATGTCGACTGTTCTTACAAACGTTGGCAACGAAAATGCTGTGGATTGGTAGGTGTTTCAAGCTTCAAATATTTACACCAATATTTTCATTGACTGAAAATATAAACAATTTAATGATATTGTGATTTGAATTCCAAGGGATTTTGATCAGACTTCAAACAGGTAATCGAAAGCAATACAAGGACTTAAGATTAAATATAGGATCATATCCTTTATGATTACTGAGGGGAACGATGTAGTATCCGACCAGGAGCAAAATGTGAATTATGGTTTGTAAAGAAAGCCGAAGTAGAAGAAAATTGCCCACCATCATCAGACTTCAAATCGCCATGTGAAGTCCGCAATCCGTTCTTCCTAAACCATTCTTGTTGCTAGTTCTAAAGAAAGAACTACTTGGTGGATCTTTCTCAATTTTTTTAATGAAATGTTTTAAATCAATAAAAGGTTTTACGCCGAAACACACGCTGCATTTCTATTTGAAGTAAACGAAAGAAAAAAAAATTTTTTTTTCAAACATACTCGAGTATAACGCTTTTAGGGGTGAGGTCGGGCAAATTTCCAGCTTTGAGCATGTTCGTTCGGTCATGTGTACAAGCTGTAACCAACAAACTGATTGGGTTATGTATATTCCACTTATTACCCGATGAACTGGTTTACTCTTGGATACAGAATGTATACAAGGTCAAAAATTAAATAAAGAAAACAAAAAACAATATTCCGGAAAACTTTGTTGTATAAAACTATTTTTTTAGATCGCTTGGTTTTAATATAGAAATCAACAGTAAGTTAAGTTAGAGTATTATATTGTTCAAAGAACAAGTTCACTAAAACATTGACTTTAATGAAAACCAGGCTACCAGATTTCGCCGACACTGAGTGACTTTCATGTACCATGCACAATTATCAGTAGCAAAACCTATATTCATATACAAAGTATTCAGTTTTCGAGTATATTTTAGGTCACCTGAGACAACGTATGAACTTTGCAGATACCTTTAATAGCCAAAGCTGAACAAACATTGAGAATAGCATGATCACATTCTGTGAACATGAGGGATGGAGTCAATTTAACATAAAAAAAAAAACAAAATTTTAATAAAATCTTTATCTCAATACTCAGATAGGTTATGGTCACGGACTAAAATCATCATTTCATGATCCAAGATCTCGAATTTTCACCTAACCTTATAGTTTGTGTAGACCTGGAAACTATATGTAAGACATGTAACGAATATGTCCATTGTGACCGTCGACTCTTGAACGATGACGTAGTTTGATTTAGTGTAGGAAATATTGTTTTCGAACGGAACTAGAAAACATTTTGTTCAGTTTCAGAATTAACATGGGACAGTAGTTTCTTATGCACTTTTATCTCGTTACTAACCCGAGGGGCGGAACAAATTAGCTGAAAGTTGACAGCTTTTCCTTGGTTACATGAATGCTGGAATCTAAAATCTTCTTAATCATCTTACAAATGTTACATCTGAATCAAAAGATTTGTGTCACTGCTTAAATATTTATTAAGCACTTTTATTTGCATCTTTAACATAATATAGTTAAATCTATCTAGCTTCGTTTAAGATAATTTGTATTACGTGCTACAATAAGAAAAATGTTGTTTTTGAAAGACCGTTAAGGCGTGGCACTTTTTTAGCCCACCATCTATTCAAGTAGATGGTGGGTTATTCAAATCGCCCTACGTCCGTGGTCCGTCGTCCGTCCGTAAACAATTCTTGTTACCGCTATTTCTGGAAAAGTACTGGATGGATCTTTCTCAAATTTCATATGCAGGTTCCCCTTGGTCCCTAGTTGTGCATTGTACCATTTTTTGACTGATTCGCATTCAAGATGGCCGACAGGTGGCCATCTTTGATTTTGGAAGTAAAAGTGTGTTACCGCTATTTCTGGAAAAGTACTGGATGGATCTTTCTCAAATTTCATATGCAGGTTCCCGTTGGTCCCTAGTTGTGCATTGTACCTTTTTTGGACTGATTTAAATTCAAGATGGCCGACAGGTCACCATCTTGCATTTTAGAAGTAAAAGTTTGTTACCGCTATTTCTGGACAAGTACTGGATGGATCTTTCTCAAATTTCATATGCAGTTTCCCCTTGGTCCCTAGTTTGTGCATTGTACCTTTTTTTGACTGATTCGAATTCAAGATGGCCGACAGGTGGCCATCTTGGATTTTGGAAGTAAAAGTTTGTTACCGCTATTTCTGAGAAAGTACTGGATGGATCTTCCTCAAATTTCATATGCAGTTTCCCCTTAGTCCCTAGTTGTGCATTGTACTTTTTTTTGACTGATTCGAATTCAAGATGGCGGACAGGTGGCCATCTTGGATTTTGGATGTAAAAGTTTGTTACCGCTATTTCTTGGAAAGTACTGGATGGATCTTTCTCAAATTTCACATGCAGTTTCCCCTTGGTCCCTAGTTGTGCATTGTACCTTTTTTGGACTGATTCGAATTCAAGATGGCAGACAGGCAGCCATCTTGGATTTTGAATGTAAAAGTTTGTTACTGCTATTTCTTGGAAAGTACTGGATGGATCTTTCTCAAATTTCATATGCAGGTTCCCTTTGGTTCCAAGTTGTGCATTATACCTTTTTGGACTGATCCGACAGGCAGTCATCTTTGATTTTGAGAGAGTAAAATGTTGTTACTGCTATATCTGAGGAAGTACTGGATGGATCCTTCTGATATTTCATAGATATTGGTTTCCCTTGGTCCCTAGTTGTGCATTGTACCTTTTTTGGACTGTTTTGAAATCAAGGTGGCCCACAGGCAGCCATCTTGGATGTTGACAGTAATACAGCACAAGCATATTGTCCATTATCCACCTGTAACTGACTGCTATCTAATAATACTTTGGGATCTTTTTCAAATGATATTTGCTAATAGGTACTTAATAAAAATATCTTGTGCCATCATTGAGTACATTCAATGAAGACCAGTTCATGAACATTTACAACACCTGTAACACACACAAAAAAATAAACAAATCATCAAGAACTGAAAACAGATCCTCAAATGGTGGGCGCCAAGATCCCTCTGGGATCTCTTGTTTTTTCTTTTTTTTTTTTTTTATTTCACACCCCAATCGCAAAGATTTTTATTTGTTGGCTATCAAAATTAATCGAAAGTTAAACTTGTATGTTTCAATATGCTGTACATAGGTGTCGAGAAGGTCAGACGTGTTTCCTTTGCTCAGCAAATTGTTATAATAACTGTGGTAATAAGCAAGGGATATGCATGATATTCGATATGGTGATGATTGAAGGACTATCTACATGTTTATATATTCATATCTTGTGGAAAATATGTAAAAAAATGACGTTTGGAAGGAAATGGGAAACAAAGGTAATTACCTGGGATACTGACAAGTACTCATACCTACTTACCTGAAAACTTACCTGTGTAGTGAATGGTGAACATGTAATAACGTATACCAGACTATATACACTCTGCAGTGATGTGTTGAAATATAAAATTAGAGTTGATTCTCTACTACAACTGTAATCACTGTGCATATTCACCAAAATAATTACATTATTCACCAATATATCGGATACACCAGCAACGGAAAAATCAGTGCAACAAGTTTAAGACTGGATATCATAGAAAAGCATGTGGTAAGAGATAAACTCTATGTGAATGGAGAACTTTACAAACATAATGATAAAAGAAGACAGCAAATGCGAAAAAGAACATACGGTGAAGCGGCTAAAACGCCAGCCGCAAATATGTCAGCAAACAGTCGGAGAGGAGGGAAAAGAACGCGTACCCCTTCCACGCCCACAGGACTAGACCAGCCCAACACAACGCTTGCCCCAGCGTCATCCAGACCCCGGTATGATAAACCGAGTTACTACCCGGTACATACTTACCAAAAAACTTCAGCCATGCATCATACACCTGAGGACGGTACAGGTCATGGTGACGACCACAATGTCACCCAGTTTACAATATTTGCTGATAATGGTCCTATATCCAAATGGTTGAGCATTCCTCCTAGTACTCCTGGCCATGGTGGCGAGGCCACGCCAGTTGAGGAAAAGAGGAATTATGGGCTTTGCCCAAAAGTGTTGTGTGCCCCTCCTAGTACTCCTGGTTGTGGTGGCGAGGCCACGCCAGTTGAGGAAAGGAGGGAGGCCGGATCTAGCCCATGTTTGTCGTCTGCCCCTCATAGTACTCGCCCAAGCTTGTTGTGGGCCCCTCCTAGTACTCCTGGTTGTGGTGGCGAGGCCACGCCAGTTGAGGAAAGGAGGGAGGCTGGTTCTAGCCCAAGTTTGTAGTGTGACCCTCCTACTACTTCTGGTTATGGTGGTGATGCCATGCCAGCTGAAGGAAATAGGGAGGCTGGGTCTAACCCGGGTCAATCTGTTTCAGATCACCTTGCTAGTGTAAGGGAAGTTATGGTGATAGATGACGTCCTCATCCCGGGCAAGGACCAGCCTACAGAGGCTCAGCAGTCTGCATAGGACAGACAGGAGAGTGGGGCATATAGTATTATGTCATGGAATGTTTGTAGAAATCTTAGTGTGAAGTTGCAAGATCATGATTTTTTAAATATTATAACAAATCATGACACTATTTGTCTGTACGAATGCTGGGTAAATCAAGATGATGATATTACGATTAATGGTTATGATACGCATATGTTTCCTGGAGTAAATGGTAAGGGAGGTGGAATTGTATTATATATTAAAAAGTTAATCAGTAATAGTTGTACAGTTGAAGAAAATATCTTAGACTGTATTGTTATATTAAGATTAAAAGATGTTAAAAATGCAGTAGAGTATAATGGCGATATATTCATATTCGCATGTTATTTTCTTCCGATAAACTACTTTTTATGAAAAGCATGATATTGACCTATTCGTTACATTAGAAGAATGTGTGTCAAGATACAATAGTTTAGGTAGAATTATAGTAACAGGTGATTTTAATAGCAGGACTGGTGAGACAGAAGATTTTATATCATTGGATGTAATTGGAAATTTTCCAGGGCATGTTTTATCATATATTTTTAATTATATACCAGATGATGATATGCCAAAAAGATGTAATACAGATAAATATATTAATCAGTTTGGAAGAGAACTTCTGGAAGTTTGCAAAACAGCTGGGTTGCGAATTGTGAATGGCAGGCATCATGATGATGTTAAGGGTGAAATTTCATTCTATAATAGGATTGGTTCTAGCTTGATTGATTATGTACTAGTTAATGATACAAAGTTTGATTTAATTCAGTCTTTTAAAACTGGTGAATTCAATCCATTCTCTGATCATGCACCTTTGACGTTTACGATAGAAAAAAAATCAGAGGACGGCTAATAAGTATGCGCAAAGTGAGTTAAATAGTGCTAATATTTATACAAGTAGCAAATGGAATGAGGAAAATACACATATTATTTGTGGTTTGCTATATAAAAATATTGATGCCCTAATGAAAACTTGTAATGTCACACAATACGATCAAGATGGAATTAATACGTGCGTGAGTAATTTTACTAGTTTACTTAATGAATTGATAGACCCGTACTGTACACATATTGTGATAAAAAGTTACACAGACAGTGGGCGAATATCTACAAGGGGAGATAAGCCATGGTTTACCGACCTCTGTGAGCAGCGGTACATTCAATACGTGCAAATCTAATCACAACAGAGACTACCTTGCAAGTAAACAATCTGCATATAAGAAATTAGAATGTAAGTTAAAAAAGAGATACAGATGTTATCAAGGAGATATGCTGAATTATTTGCGTAAATACAATCCACGTGCATTTTACAAAACATTCCGAAAATATAAAAACAATATTAACACCGATCTAAGTGTAACAGATTTTTATCAACATTTTTCTATGCTAAATACAGGCGTGCCCAACACTGATAAAGACATTTATGATTTTTTGTTTGATTGTGATGTTAATTTTGATTCTCCTATATTCAAGGAACTTGACGTTGATATAAAACAGTCTGAAATACGTGAGGCTATTGGAAACCTTAGTTACAATAAAGCTTGTGGTCAGGATGGTATACTCAACGAATATTTTATACACTGTACAGATATTTTAATGCCATGTCTTTTAGCCTTATTCAATCATATCTTCAGGTCGGGTTATTTCCCATCCTCATGGTCCATAGGTAACATTGTACCTGTACACAAGAAAGGTGACATTAATAATACAGATAATTATCGGGGTATTACGTCGCTTAGTTCTTTAGGTAAACTTTTTACAGCCGTTATTAATAACAGACTGGTAACATTTGAAATGAAGTACAATAAGATTACAGATGCGCAATTTGTATTTAGAAAAAACTTTTCAACAGTTGACGCCATATTTGCCTTACAAACATTAATTAATCGTACATTAAAAAACAGAAAACGTCTCTATTGTTGCTTTGTGGATTACACCAAAGCATTTGATTTTGTAAATAGACAAAACTTATGGTATAAAATGATCAGAGAAGGGGTTGGTGGAAATATGTTAAAAATTATAAGATCGTTGTATAAAGATGTTAAATGTTGTATAAAATATAATGGTACTCTATCTGATTATTTCGACTATGAAAACGGATTATTTCAGGGGGAAATATTATCACCTCTGTTGTTCTCCATGCATGTGAACGATTGCGAAATGCAATTTTTATCTGACAATTGTCCATCCATAGAAATACAAGAGATTAACATGTTTGTACTAATGTATGCCGATGATATGGTTGTCATTGCTGAAACACCAGATGGATTGCAAAAAATGTTGAACTCCCTAGCGAAATATACAGAAAAGTGGAATCTGACTGTAAATACAGCGAAAACAAAAATTGTTGTATTCCGTAATGGGGGGAAATTAAAAGAGAATGAACAATGGTATTATAAGGAGAACAGATTAGAAGTATTGGATAAATTCTGTTATTTAGGAGTGCTGCTTAATTTTAATGGTAAATTCAGACAAACACAAAAGCATATTGCTGACCAAGGGAGAAAAGCATTATTTGCAATCTTGAATATCTGCAAAAGTAATTTTTTCAATATAGAAACGCAGTTAGCGATGTTTGACACATATGTAAATAGTGTACTTAGTTATGGGGCGGGAGTGTGGGGCTTCCATACGGCGCCCGAAATTGAAAAAATACATGTGAAGTTCTGTAAACGTATTCTAGGTTTACATAATAAGACTATTAATGATATGGTGTATTATGAATTGGGCAGATACCCTATGACTATAGTCCGTAAGTTCCGTATTTTCAATTACTGGATAAAATTAAGAAATTCTGAAAACTGCATTCTTAAATCATGCTATGCTGAGATGCTCGGCTACAATGACAATTGGTTACAGAGTGTTAAACAGGAATTATATAGAATAGGTCTTGGATACGTGTGGGAAAACCCAGTTGAAATTAATCACACATTTCGTATAATAAAGGAACGGATTTGTGATATTTACAAACAAGAATGTTTTAGAAAGATCGCATCATCCTCAAAGGGTGAACTGTACCAATACATTTGTAATTTTGGACATCAATCTTATTTAACTAAAGCCATTAATTTTAATTATGTAAAGCAAATATGTAAAATTAGACTATCTGCTCATACGCTTAATATAGAATGTGGCCGATATAACAATATAGATCGAAGAAACAGATGATGTAATTCATGCGATATGCATGACCTGGAAGACGTATTTCATTTTATTCTGAAGTGTCCACGCTATGCCGAAATTAGATGTAAATTTATAAAAAAAACTATTATATAAGACATCCCAGTATGTTTAAATTAATAGAGTTGCTAAACAGTAATAAAATCGCGGAAATAAGAAATTTAGTTAAATATTTAGTGCATGCGAACAAAATGAGATCACAATTGCTTATAAATTAGTTCTTCACTCTCCACTATAGTACGTACATTTTGTACACTGTAATTTTATATAGTACACCGCATAAGTGCATGATTGTGAATTGAACTGTATATGGATATTTGTTGTAACTGATAAGTCAGAAAGACTTAAGGTAATAAAAATTTGAAACTTGAGTTACCTGTAAACGCCTTTTAGCTCACCTGGCCTGAAGGTCCAAGTGAGCTATAGGGATACCAAAGTCCATTGTCCGTCCATCAATGATTTTCTACGCTTGTCATGAACGACTGAGGGGATTTTGACCAAAAATGGTCATATGAATCCTTGGGAGAAGTTCAACATTTATCTTATAAATGATGCGTTCTGGCCTCGCGGAACCCAAAAGAGTTTTGCAAGCTCTTTAAAATCCTACCTCTGTATGAATGATTGGATTTTGTCTAAATGTGGTCCGAATCATGTTTGGGTTTGGATATTGGTGAATTAATTTTGTATAAACGGGGCGTCCCGGTCATCTCAGGCGGGAGCGGGGAAGGGCCCAATAGAGGAGATGGAGCACATTCTTTAAAATCCTATTTTTCTTGTAAGAATTAATGAGTTTTGCCCAATTTTGATCTGAAGAAAGGGTGGAGGAGAATCAAATGTATATAAATGGTAGGCATTGGTACCGTAGGGCAGGTTGGGGTTGGGAGGTGCTCAATAGGGGAAATGGGTAATATTTTTAAACAGTTGAGATTCTCATCCTATAAGCATATTTAGCATTGCATTAGCATAAAGGGGTAAACACAATCATAATGTGATAATTAGCCCTGGTGTCTGGAACCATCCCCAGGGACTTATTTCCCTTCTTATATCTTTGAAACAGTTGAGATCACCATCCCTTGGCTGTGTTACACCCTTTGGGACTTTATTTATGGATCATAACATTGGGGTCCCAACCCCATAAATATATTAACTCTTACTAGGCATAAGAAGAAAATGACATTGGAAGATTTTAGCCGTTGGTCTTGCCCTACCAAAGAGGTTAAGTGATTGGGCTGAAATACCCAACCAATAGGCATGTAAATGTAAGAATGTTTTTTTAAAATAAATAATAAATTACAAACCCGAAATGATAGCATTTTATCTATATTATTTTATTTTTTCATTCATTTTTTACTTAAATTTTACCTCTGGAGGTAATTATTTTTAAAAATTACCTTCCTTGTATTTTCTAGCTGGACTTAGAACGAATTCCTAGTCCACGCTCCATATATAGGTAACATACTAACAAATACATGTATATTAACATGTCGGCCGTTGGTAAGGAATTCGCGCCAAGTCCTTCTGGTACTTTCCTTGTCTCTGCAGCAACACATGATTTTTTTTTCTGTCTTGGTCAAACTACCAGCGGTTTTTCTTTCATGTATTTACCAAAACTGCACATGTGATTAAATATGAACTTTCAATAGAAATTTAGAAATGGACACAATAGGGCCAAACAGTGAAGTAAACTGCATCATACGTTATACAGTTGTTTCACGTTTCCATGACTCGGCAATGACGCTAAGGGCTTCAATTTGGAACCTAGGAAGTGACATAGGATGACCGATATTGGTCGAAAGAATGTCAAAATTTAGATGGGGAGGTGCACTATTTGATTAAATTTGATAAATTTCGTAATCTGCAAACATTCAATTATTTCTAAAGAAAGTCCAGATCATATATTCTAAACCGTACCACTATTCGTATGAATTTATACATAACATACAAGTTACGCCAAATCCGGGGACCAACAGTCCACCAACAGTGCTACCCCCTGGATCTTTGTTAAAATCAAGAAATGTCAAACTTTCGGGTAGTGGAACAGAGGTTGCCGGAGAAGGCAACAGTAAAAGATCTTCGTTGATATCTCTCAGGCGATGGAGTCTGTTTCTTCCTTCTCTAGAGTCTTCCTTAAACTTTGTTTTATTGTGGGTCTTTCCTTACGCCTTGATTTTGCCGTGCTCTGTCCCACTATTCCAACTGGTTTTTTCTCCAAGTCAAATGCAATATATAATTTTAAGGCTTGCGTCTTTATCTTTCCAATATAACCTCAAATTCGTCTTCACAAACCTTCCCGTCCTTCTTATCACTTCTGGACCAGTTAACCCTTGCTTTTCGTGGTGTAATAACTTATGATCGTGGTTTGATTCCCGCTGTATAGATGATTGATGTGGAAACCCACTCATAATTACCTTTAATTTGGATAACCAATGAAGGTTCATTTTCAGCGGAGTCGCTAACTGGGTTTCACTTTGAGAACAGAGACGTTAGGCTTTAGCGATGGTAGACATAACGGAGAAAAAAAATATAAATTGATATTATCTGCTTGCTTAAACGGTTCCAATAAAAAAATTATTAGTATATTTAAAAATACAAATGTTTGTATCAAGTTGAATTCTTCAAAAATTGGGAATGGTGTTCTTTATCAGGAATTGTGAATTTCCGGTACTGCCAGTAGACCGGGTATTAGTGTTAGAAAGTCCACCAGTATCGCCAGTCAATCTTTCTTTGATAGATGTACACGTAATTGTACGTAAACGTGATACATATACCTCTTTTCGTCTAGTCATATCAATGACAAGTGATAGTAAACATGATGATACTGTTGGCTTTATTGAACAAAAATTTCGTTGTCAGTGTAGTTGTACGTACATCCGGTCCACATTGCAGGATTCGTAAAAGGCGAAAAACATGAGGATTAGTAATTAACATCCTGTTCCCAAACCATACTGAGATATAACGTAAATAACGGACAAAAAAGAAAGAATGAAGGAAAGAAAAATACTAAAGTTGCTACCTACTCCTTGAGGCGGATTCGAATCAGGGTTATCATTGCAAGGAGAGGCTAAATGACAACTCCAGAGGTATTCCGAAAGTTTCCTGTGAGTGGATTTACTTCCGTTTTAGACCAGGACTGATTGCGAAAATGGTGGGTGGTTTCTGATATATTATGAATCCTTTAACACTGTTATTCATTCTTTCAGCTATCTGTAATTACACTTACAAATGCTTTCATCACTATACAATTGACTCGTATTCGTCTCAGCGTTATAGAAGTGAAATTATTTGGTAGGTTACCATTGCTATATATACGGAAGTACACAAACGTTAGTATGTGTTCCTGACTGACTCACTAGTCGCATCTTCAATACAGCATAAAATAGGGTGATACTCTTACACAAAGGCATTCTATAACACATAGGAGTGAACCCTCTGTAGTGACACTATAACACATAGGAGTGAACCCTCTGTAGTGACATTGGCAATGGAAATAAGTAGAAATCATGAATAAGTGAATCACTCAATAAATTCACATATTTCATTAAGACACGTTGTGCTTGGTACTGTTGAGAGAGATATACCATTTGGCAAACAGGAACATCATCATAGATCCCAGTTGTAAGTGGAGTTCACCGGGGAAATGTGTTTGGACCAGTACTAGTCTTTCCTGGTTGATATCAATAACATGTCCGAGATTACATCTACCTTCATGCTGTATGTTTGAGCTAGTTCCACTGAAGAAACAGACCAATTGGAATTAATTTAGATTTGTTAAATGGTCTGATAATTGGCATATTATATTGAAAACAACATATGTTTATTTAAAAAGTTTTTAGTTTTAAAAGTTTTTCTTATTTTTCTTTTTTTGTTTTTGTTTTTTGTTTTTTTTTTGTGTTTGTCAAAAAAAAAGTGACTCCAAAAGCTAAGAAGTTATTGAAATTCTTCAAAACCTGAAAGATGTTTGAACAAAAGTTGTTGAAAAGAGATATGAAAATCAATGAAGTATATTGAAAAACATTATTTTGGGGTTTTATATGGTTGCTCAATAGTGCTGGGAGTTCTGTTAAAATCCATCAATAATTATCAGTTAAAATTGTATAGACTTTTTGATGTAGCTAATTGATTACATAATCAGCTATGTTCAATATTCATAGGAAGAGAATGTGTTTTACGGTAACATTTTCTTTTTTTTTTAACCTAAAACACCCCACTTTCCTAGAATTTTCATATTAGTGAACATTATTTCCAAATAACATCTTTCATTAAATGTATAGATATGAATTTTTGTTTGTTTGCTAAAACACAAATATTTAAGGTACCATTCATTGATTATGAAAAATTACAACTGATCATCACATCAGATGAGGTTAAACGCTTAGATAATTAATTACATCCAATCATTTTCCCATCACTAGGGTGCACTTTAATTTTTCATAACATTCAACTGTTAAACACAAACAAGTCTCACAAATGGGTGATGAGCAGTCTGCTATTGGCTTCAAACAGAGAGACAACATTGAGTCTTTTTTTAAATTTTTCTCCACTGATGTTGAAGGCATGTAATTTATATTTAATCTTTGATAAGATTGTAAACATATCTACTTCAGTACTGCTCTCAATAAATGACTGGGTGGTCAAGTGGATTAGGGAAACATGCATCTTTCACTTAAATATCTGGTGTGGATGTGAAGTAGTAAGGGGTCACTGGATGTGCCCTTGTGTGTTTCTATCTCGGCCAAAAGAGGGACTGTTCTTAATTGGAACAACTTGCTTCACAGTTACAAGTGATTAACGGGACTCACAAATATTTGAGTTCCGAACTCATACTTTTTCCTGTGGGACCCCACTATGTCTATTAGTATGTATTGGGAATCATCAAAATTTTGGAAATTCTGTTCCAGACTGACCTGAAAAAATCCTACAAAAAATACTGAGTTGTAAAATAAAGTTTAAGGTAATGGGCAATGTTCATGGAAAAAAATGACAAATAAACTTTAACCTTTATGATTGAGCAAAAGACAGGCCACGCAATGATAATTATAATCCATGTGCTGTGCACATCTTTACGTCTTCCTTCACGGATAGCACACTCTCTCAGTTATCTCCCTTGTGAACGAAACACACTACCATAATATATATATATATACAAATATATATTACCCTAGGCAGTTGAGTGTGACGAATATGTGTTGAGATCTTAATTGCCTTTGTTATAAAGAACTGCTTTGTCAGAATTTTATGATTTCATACTGTTTTATTTTCTAGAAAATTTGTGCTTAATTTACAATAATAACAACACATTTATGTGCCTTTTATTCTTAGCAGATACATATCATGATAATATTGTGACTTTGTTTCTAAAACTTAATGGTACGGTTTCTGCCATTTGATCATGCAAGTTACATATTTTGCAGTCGGCGACACTCAAACCCTACCTGAATACTGTTCGGCACACCCTCAGAAGTGCCATGTGTTTACAGAACTTTGACTCACAGATGGTAGAGAGACATAATAAACCAGAGGTGGAAGTCAAGTAAGTGTCACATCCTTATTACAAACTAGACCAAGTTTTCTCTTACATCAGACAATAGCCATTTTGATAGACAGATGTAAGGCTTGTGGAACATATAGTGTAGGACCAAGAGAAAACTGGAGCTACTAAAGGAACATATGCTGTGACAGGTTGCTAAGCCATGTTCAAACAAAGACACAAAACCTTTTGAGAGTCCTAACCATAGTCTATTGTTGAATCGAAAGAGTATGAACTCTGTATGTGGTACAAAGTTCGTCTACATTTTGATATAGACGGTTGTAAAGGTAAAGTTTTACTGGTTAACAGATATTTCACAATTACTGTTACGAAATCGTCCGATCCATACATCGGCCAATCACACAATGACCGGAACTTACAAAAACCGTGAAATCTAAAGAACCAATAAAATTAGACATAAGATTGTGACATAAGACAAAATTTAACCAACCAATGACCACACGACACTAAATACAAAGACAATAACGAGACTTACCACTTAAATATACATGAGACTAATGAACAAGATACAGTATAGACGTAAACTAATAAACAAGATTTAACAATTACGGACACAATACAATTCACATTATATTAAAAGTCAATGCTGCCACACATGTACAATGGATGTAAAAATGATCATGATACGATAGAATTAGATTTCTGGCTGAACGCAGCAAAATTATGTTAAATGATACATATATCGTGATTATCTCTCCAAACTATTTTAATTATGAAATAAAGCTGAACAAAAATAATCTTTTACATACTCTGTGTTATATTTGTCTAATGTGATTTGGGGGATTCAAGCAAGAAAAATTGTTACTTTTGTGAAACCAGACGATGAGTTTAAAACAAAAAAAAAAGTACGAAATTTAGTAACCATTTCTTTCAAAACAGAATGAGGACATGTTTTAGATATAAACAGATAGTCATTCCTGATGAAAGACAGGGAAGTTGTATTACATTTTCATCCTTATTTCAGGAGTAACAAGGAGTTATTACTGACACCAGTAGTGATTAGCAGAAATGACAAGGAAAAAGTTTTGATTGAAGGCTCGATAAACTCTGTTAGAATCAGTATAGCTGTCAAACAGGTGAGTTTTACTGTCAAAATCAGTATAGCTGTTAAACAGGTGAGTTTAACTGTTAAAATCAGTATAGCTGTCAAACAGGTGAGTTTTACTGTTAGAATCAGTATAGCTGTCAAACAGGTGAGTTTTACTGTTAGAATCAGTATAGCTGTCAAACAGGTGAGTTTTACTGTACGAATCAGTATAGCTGTCAAACAGGTGAGTTTTACTGTACGAATCAGTATAGCTGTCAAACAGGTGAGTTTTACTGTCAAAATCAGTATAGCTGTCAAACAGGTGAGTTTTACTGTTAGAATCAGTATAGCTGTCAAACAGGTGAGTTTAACTGTTAGAATCAGTATAGCTGTCAAACAGGTGAGTTTTACTGTCAAAATCAGTTTAGCTGTCAAACAGGTGAATTTTACTGTAAGAATCAGTATACGGTAGCTGTCAAACAGGTGAAATTTACTGTAAGAATCAGTATACGGTAGCTGTCAAACAGGTGAATTTTAATCTTTTGTATTATGGATAAACAATGATTTTTTTATTATTAAAGGCAAAGTTTATTTTATAAGAACTGGTTTGGTGGTTAAAAAAGTGAGTTACAGATGATACATGTTCTTATAGAAATAAAATTAAAAAATGATGAAAATGATATTATTTAGATTCCACCTTGATCCAGTAATGAATATGTACACTAGCCAAGACTGACGGATTTAATGTTAAGATTATCATTTCTCTTTCATGAACAGGCAGATGACATTGAGAAAATTTTGTGTCATAAATTTATGAGGTTTATGATGATGAGAGCAGAAAATTTCGTAATACTTCGACGAAAACCAGTTGAGGTAAGATAAGTTACAATAGATTGCGAGACTAATCACACAAGTACAAAAGAAATGGTTTAGACATCAAATGGAAAAACTCCATCGAGTGTTAGAATGAAAACAAACAGAAATGTCTGTTAAGACATTGTTAAGAAAGATATGATATGAGTACCTTAATGTGTACATTTATGTAAGTGTATTGAGTTGAGTTTTGGGTTAAATGGGACCACAGATACATTCTCTAATAATCTGTTTTGTTTTTTACAATGTTTTGAATTAAGCAACTGTTCTTTTGTACGGACAGAGAAAAAACTCAATATCCATTCATTAGATGAGAGTAATTCACAAATACGATTTACAAGTCGGCATTTTGTTTCCTACTCTTGTCTAAAACTGCTTTGAAGGATTAAAAAGAATCTGAATATTGTTTTTGTACAATAGCAGTATAGATGTGTGTCCTATTTCTCTTCAGGGATATGACATTAGTTTCCTCATCACAAACTTCCATGCAGAACAGATGTACAAACATAAGTTGGTAGACTTCGTCATCCACTTTATGGAAGAAATTGATAAAGAGATAAGTGAAATGAAATTAGCTGTCAACTCCAGGGCTCGTGTCAGTGCGGAAGAATTCCTCAAGAGGTTTTAGTGACCACAGAACTAATTAAAGGTAAGATATGAGCAGCAGAATACTAAATGATGAACCATTTTTAGTTTTGTCTCTACTTTTCTGGCATCTTACTTTAAAATTCCCTATATATGGTAGCTGTAAGTATTATGGTATATCCAGTTATTATTTGCAGTACAATGTAAATGCAAAAGATTTAATATGTACAATGTTGGGACCCATGTGAATTGCATACCCTGTTAAGTCCAAATAGCAAAATTTCAATTTGATAAAATATTATTAGATTTTTGTTTTTAAGAAAATTTTAACCCATGGAAATTACAAGTTGTATGGTTTATTCCTAAAACCTGGGTATGTTTACTCACTTAGTTTGGGCTGCTGCATAATATGTATAGTCTTCTTTTGAACTTAAATGATTTTAGAGAAACCTTCTTAAATGAATCTATTTCTTTTCCACAGAATTTATGAGAAAAATTCCATCAGAGACAATCTGCCAACACAAGGGAGACCGTACTTGACTATAAAGTATGTCGGGTATATGTTTTCATTGGAAGGGAGCTGTGACTGTGCTAAGACTTGTTATGTAGGAACTATTATTTTTTACCATTAAACATCATATCACAGGTTATTACTACTGAATTGCAGTATTTTCAAATCATTGTTTCTTGGGAAGATATGTCACGCTACCCCAAGATGAACATATGAGGAAAAACATGTCTATAAACCTGTCAACCATTAGTTTCTCGATGAATGAATGAAACAATTATGATTTTGTGGGAACAAGAAAGTACATTTTGTTACCAAGGTTTTTTTTGAAAATCTTGCTGAAAATTTGAAACCATTTCAATTTTATTAGGATTTAAATGATATTTACTATCTGTGTCCATCATGATTTTACAGTCTGTAGCTGGTAAACCTGTATTGGTATATGTAGTCAGGATGTACACAGATATTGTGAAGGATAAAAAATGCTTGACCATTACATAACTTGGAACTGCAAACCTTTGGGAATCAAATTAAGCCTGATATTTCTTCTACACTGAATTTTTGAGGATTATTTGTTCCAATATCAGGTGACATATTGGAGATACTATTTAGGTATTTTTTGAATTCTTTATGGAAATTGATATCAGATGGATGAAAGGTTATCATCGTACCTGTGATTATGTTCTTTTTGTTTGTCCGTGTACAACCAATTCATCATGACGGTTAAACTGGTATCATGAAGACCTAATTTTATACAAGACAGAAATATAGACTGTACATTATTTATGTATGCAAGTTATATGTACCAGTATGTAAATGTACATTGTATTTATCATAAAATATACTTATTCTCTAATTCATCCTCTGGATGTATATACTAGAGGTCTACTATGAAAAAGCTATACATTTCCAAATGCTTAAATAAAATTTTTAACACAGTGTGATTTCACTTGTTTTTGTTTTCGTTTGAATGCTGGTTTGTAGAGGACACCAAGTAGAATAGAGAGTATCGATTTTATCTTATCATTTCTGATCGGCGATCAAATATTGTAATGGCTGCCATCCAACTTTCTATCTCATGCCAATCTCTGTACAGTACAGTAAATTTTGGCAGATTCTACTCCTTAACTTCATATACAATGTGGAGCTTCACAAAAAATGCTTGATGTTTTCAGGTCCAAAGGTCAAGGTTACAATCACACATAGAAAAAATCGTTGGCGCGATTTCTCTCAATTTTTCATACCATGCAGTGTCATCAAAAGAACTTGAAATTGCTTTTAAGGTCTGAAGGTCAAAAGTGAAGGTCATTGTTACTTTCACAAGAAGCTAGTTTCTTCTGAATAACAAGGCTCATGATCATGACTCTGAAGTATAAATGTATTATGCTGGGATGAATGGCCTTGACTGATTTTAATGATTAAAATTTACAAATAACAAAATGTTGAAACACTTTCTAAAAGTTAATATATGTTTAGTGTGTAATAACATAGAGTTATATTGAAACAATTGACAGAGACAGTTCATAGTTCCAGAGTTGGCTGTATAACATAATAAAGCTAGTAATGGTAATGAAATCACAGGACACAGGACAACATTGTGTTCAAAAATAATTTATTAAATCTGATTACATAAAATATCAAGAGAAACAAATTGCTAAATACCGCTGTACTCACAACATTAACTTTAAGAAAATTAATTTCAACAACATAAATCATATATCTATATCAGTAAGGACCTAAATCGCCCACAAGTGTGATTACATAGTTAAAGGGCAAGAGTCAAAGCTGTGCTCAAAGGTCATCTGAAAAAAGTTCTTTATAGACAGGTGCCCCTTTTAGAGAGGTGGTTAATGTATGTAACGTTATATAAATGTGGAATTTATATAGGAAAGTATAGAATGGACCTATTCATAAATGAATATAAACCTGTTTATTCATGTTTTACATGTAAACAGACTTAAATGTCTTTATTTTACAATTTTATTATGAAAAATTTCAGTAAATCATGGTTCACAAAAACCAAGCAGAAAAGACTAACCACAGATTAGTTGACAATAATGTTTTGGTAGAGTAGCGTACACAAATGAGTAAAACTAATATAAGATATGGTATATTAATTAGACTAAAACAAGACTTCTGATATGGTTGAATAACTCAAAACAATAAACTGAACTTGGGTGAAAAAAAACACATGGTATGATAGAATCAGTCTAATTTTCATAATTCCATATTTTTGCAAATTAAAAGTAAACATCAAAAGTATGAAACTTCTTACAAAGAGCAGAATTAATGAAAGCAAATATTGTATTGTTAAATAAGAAAATGAAACATAATTTGAATTTCTATAAGTATCACACATTACCTTTCAGGTAAGTATAAACATCACAATTCTTACATGAAATTAATTTCACAGTCTGTATAGATATCGCTACTATCGCATGCTCTCCCATACAAGAAGTATATCACACAGCCCTGAGATTTCCAACTCAAATTCAAGGACACTGAATATATACATCTGACCCCATCCTGACCTCAGAGGATGATTCTCTAGAAAGGTCAGCACAAGGTCAAATGTATCATGCATATTAGCAATCTTTATCAACAGCAGGCATCAATTTTCTGGGGACAGCCAGTTGAGCGCCTTCATTGTCACCTCAAATCCTAAGAAACAGGCCTACAATAGAGGAAAGATATTCATTCATATACAGATAGTGTTTTAAACACATTCAGGGTAAGGTGGAAAATATGTACATTTGACATTTTAACTCAAAAAATAGAATTTTTCTGAGCTCTCATGGACTTTTATGAATGAGGAAAAAATCCAAAATAATCAGGTGATTTACAAACACACCACCTCACCAAGGGAAATCCATACACCAAGTATGAAGATCCAGTGTCTAGTATTGTAAGAGATAGAGCACAGACAAACTTTTTCTTAAATGTAGGTCAAAAGTCAAAATTTAGGTCAGAGTCACCTACCGGTACTGGAAATGTGACATCACCTCACCAGGGTGAAAACATATTCAGAGTATGAATTTCCAGTGATTGGTGATGTAGGAAATTATTTAAGTTTTTTAACTGATGTAGGTCAAAAGTCAAACTGTAGGTCAAAGTGACCAACTTTTGATACATGACACACATCTCTTTGATGTAGGTCAATGGTCAACATGACTACTGTGTTTATTTTAATACGAAACACACTTTTTCACCAAGATTAATATCATGATCCTTTTTATGTGTGTGACATTTGATGAAAATCAATCTTGACATTTGATGAAAATCAATCTTCATATGAAGCTGCTAGAGAGCTGATAAAGGTTAACATTTATGTTCGACACAACATTTGACCTAGGGGATCCAAAGTATTAAGGATTCCAGTGACACTGAAGGACAGATGCTCACAACGAGATACTATAGTCTCCCTTCATCCCTACTAATAAGCTCAGACCCTTTAGTCTGTCAGCAAGACCCTGAAACATTCTTATCAAAAGCAACTTTGTCACCAAGAGAAACCGCAAATACTTTGCTCATATAAATAAACAAGTAATTAATTTTGTACCTTATGGTTGTACAACAACAACATATTATACATCCAAACTGTTGACATGTTAAATAGGAAGTAAATCTGTGTATCATACTTCAAGTGTTTGAGTACTTACAGCATTAGCTGGGAATGCTCTGAGCATGACTGGGGTGAAGCCTTTGTACAGGGACATAAACCCTTCCTCCCTCATCAGCTGTCGGTACACGTCACGGATACCATTGGGGTATGTACCAGCAGGAGCTGTTAACCAATAAAACCAAGGCATTAAAATGAATGAGAAATTCTTCTTCTCAACAGCTGCAGGCTAACCTAACTAATCAGTTTCTATTTTGGATGCAATTCATTGACTGTGCTATTTATGCACAGCATAACAGTTGGCATTTACAATTGTGTCATGATTTATAATAAGGTCCATTTGAAATATGCTATCATCTCATGTTGGCAAATATTGTTTAATTATCAATATCAAGGATGCACAACATCTTTCCAGGACCACTGGCTGCCAACTGATTCAGTTCTCGCCAATACATTTGTTTCCCCAGTATAGGAGAGAATTAGCAAGAATACTGGTAGATAAGTGACCAAAAGAATACAGGATTATTTCACAAAATAAAATCAAAATTCAATTTAAAGATTACAAAACCCAGACACATATTAAAATGATAATTATAGTATAGCCAAATTATATCAGACATAGAAATGAATTCTTTGAGACCTAAGAAAGAAAACTCACCTGTCTGTAGCCTTGATTTGAGGACATCTGCTGGGAGACACACACCCCAGTTACAAATGCCTGCCACTCCCCCAGCGAACAGGGTACGTCCCACACTTAAATCTTCACGACTGTAAAACACACAATATACCCCTGTTACAAACACCTGTCATTCCCCCAGTGTCCATCGTAAGCTTCACACTCAAGTCTTCACAACTACAAACATCTGTCATTCCCCCAGTGTCCAGAGTATGTCTCACACTCAAGTCTTCACAACTACAAACATCTGCCATTCCCCCAGTATCCAGAGTATGTCTCACACTCAAGTCTTCACAACTACAAACATCTGTCATTCCCCCAGTGTCCATCGTAAGCTTCACACTCAAGTCTTCACAACTACAAACATCTGTCATTCCCCCAGTGTCCATCGTAAGCTTCACACTCAAGTCTTCACAACTACAAACATCTGTCATTCCCCCAGTGTCCAGAGTATGTCTCACACTCAAGTCTTCACAACTACAAACATCTGCCATTCCCCTAGTATACAGAGTATGTCTCACACTCAAGTCTTCACAACTACAAACATCTGCCATTCCCCCAGTATCCAGAGTATGTCTCACACTCAAGTCTTCACAACTACAAACATCTGCCATTCCCCCAGTATCCAGAGTATGTCTCACACTCAAGTCTTCACAACTACAAACATCTGCCATTCCCCCAGCCTCACACCAGTCTTCACAACTATCTGCCATTCAACGTCCAGAGTATGTCACACTCAAGTCTTCACAACACACCAATAATATCACACCAAGTCTTCACAACTACAAAATATATGGCAAGTCTTCACAACTACAAACATCTGTGTCCAGAGTATGTCTCACACTCAAGTCTTCACAACTACAAACATCTGTCATTCCCCCAGTGTCCAGGATAAGCCTCTTACCCAAGTCAACACACCAATAATATCCCAATTACAAACATATGGCATTCTCCCAGCATCCAGGGTATGTCTAACACCCAAGTCAACACACAAATAATATCCCAATTACAAACATATGGCATTCTCCCAGTGTCTAAGGTGTACCTCACACTCAAGTCTTCGAGACGATCAAACACAATCTGACCATTAGTCTTTGCATTACTGACTGTAAAAAATATATCATCCATCGTACAAGGTGAGAAAAATTGGACTATATCAAAACTACTCAGAAAAAGATGAACAAACTTATGTTAGAACAAGAAATATCCTAGGGTTCTTTCACAGTGAAAATCTAAGACATAATTTTGAGGGTTGATTTTACACAAAATTTTTTCAAATCAATTCTTCTTTCTTGCCATTTTTGTGATTTTTCTTAAGAAAAGCAAGCAACAAAAGTTTTCATGTGTTATACAGTATATTGTGGCTGTCCTTCAAAATATCCAAGTCATTTGTTAGAGATGGGATTATAACATTACAATGATGGATCATCAATTTGAATATCTAGTGGCTTGAACTATCAGACATGGGTGTTTGCTAGATACAGTAATACAGTCAGTAACAGGAACAAAAACATGACCGACTCAAGCCCCCTCCGTCTGTCTTTTGCATTTTAAAATGTAACTGAATGTGAGAGTACATAAAAATAACAGTTTAAGGTGTATGTTTGAATGGTGGCCATCGCTACAGCAGTATTTGGTAGTCCTAAATTCAGATGTATGTCGAATGGTGACACTAGCCTCAAAAATATTTGTTGGTCCAAAGTCAGGTTTGAACTTTGACCTACCTTCCTCCTGCTGGTGTGAGTGTATGTTGTAGATACTCGTAGCTCATGAAATACATTCCACTAGCTGGTATGTCTGAAAACACATCAAAACAATGTTTTTTATGATAAGTTTTATGAACTTACGGCAATATCCTAAAATAGCACTGCAGCGACTGATTTAAGTACAAGACACATGTATTGTAGAACTTAGAAATGAAAAGGTGTAATGTTTAATATATGTATAAGTGTAGTGTTCAATATATAGCTATAGTACTCGATGTACACATGTAAAGTTCAATGTGTAGGTGTAGTGTTCATTAAACAGGCTTAGTGCTTAAACATGTCCCATCTCAACACAGTATGACTGCAATAGCTTACTACCTTCCACCCCTCCATCCATTGTTGGTTTAGGCTTAAATACCTGCTCTACCCTGGAGAATTATTGATCAAACATGCTTACACATCATTAAGGAAGTAAACTTTCTATCTTGTGCCTCAACTAGGAGGAACCTTGCTGCAGTGTCCTTCTGGATACTGTTGTGACCTACCTTTAAGTAGTGTGAGTGTTACTATAGTGCATGTGTAGATATTGCTGTGACCTACCTCGGAGGAGTGTTGCCGCAGTACCCTTGTAGATACTGCGGATTCCACCTTCCTTGTATAGCTGCTTGGCACAGTCAACAGGACCAGCATATTTCTTCACCTTTGAATCAGCCTGGATCTGTAATAGCAGAGTCATTATATTCTGAATCAATTCATTTCTTAATACAAAAAATGAAGTAAATGCTTATTGTCAAAAGAATAGATATGTTACCTAATTGCCTTTACCATGTTATAAGGATGTTGTACAGAAGAAATGTAGTGAAAACAGTTCATTGCAATTTGTACAACATACCTGTAGAAGACACTTAATCCTCTCCCCTGGGGTCATAATTCCGGTGGTAAATACTCCAGCCAGTCCTCCAGCCATGAAAATTTGAACATACCTAAACAAAAACAAATTTTTAAAAAATGTCTTTCATGATGCTGTAATTGATCTAGTAACAGAAAGAAAGTGATCGTGATTTAGAAAAAATAGACAATTTGTAAAGGGCAAAAAACTTGGGACAAAATCTGATATCAAAGAATAAAATTTGTAACACATATAGAGTTTAAATTTAACTTTTTTGTTTACTAATTCATTGTTTCATTAAAACTGTTATTTATAGCAACTTTTTCCTTCTTGAAATAAAACAATTAAGATTTATATAAATATTTATAGCTTCCTACACAAGACATGTAAATATGAAACTCTTACGATAGAGAGTCTCCAGGATTCTTCTGTTGTAATCTTTTACCCACTCCAAAACCAAAGAAACAGATGGCAAACATAGGTGCCACACCCATCAAAGGGGCAGCCATGCCTTTGTATAATCCCAAGAATCCCTGTAGGAAAAATTACATTTATTACAACTATTTAACTATATGTACGATTTCTCCTGAATGTACTTATATAAGTTATAGGCTACTTATATGAAAGTGGACAAAACACTTGCAGTCTGTTACCTCTTTCTGGACTGTCTTTAAGGCACAGTCTAGTGTTCCCTTGTATAATGGGCTCTGTCCTGGTGCTGGTTTGGGCATGGTCTGTACTCGCACCTGGGAATCAGAAAAATAGAATTTGCCGAGCTTTGATTATCAATTTAAAAAAAAAAAACAGGGATGAAATAATAAGAGTTCATGTGTCATTATTGTCATATGAAGGAGTAATACGGCCTTCTTTTTGACCTTGATAATATTTTCAACTTTTTGACTTTGAGCATTAAATTCAATCCTGGATTTCAAAAGATATATCTATACAATCTTAAATAAAAATTTTGACTCTATAATTTGGGGTAAAAGTAACTAAATATAACAAAGATTGAAAATGAGTTTTTAAAACAATTACAAGAAAAATGTTGACTGATGACTGACTATATTTTTCAGCCTTGATTCTACCCTGAAGTTTTTAACATTTATCAAAGAAGGGCCATCAAAATGAGAATCTGCATCTATACATCCTGATTCTAAATATCTTACCAACCTTATTTTTTAGAGACATTTCAGTGGAAATGTATTTTTATGATCTAATTGAAAAAGTCCTGTCCATCACTGGGACTCAAAGTAATGACCTTTAGGTGGTGGCAAGGCTGACATCTGCCATGTTACTACAGCGAAATTCAGACTCCTGCTAACTTGTACAACAATGTAGTGGGACAACATGTGCTTCCACCTACTACATATGACTGATACAGGTTGAGCATTATTAAAGAGGTAGAATAGAATTGATTTTTGTGTATTTCTATGGTAAAAGGTCCTTGTCTTGAACTCAAAATGCACTGTACAGTTTGTAATTGCCTTGGCATTTGTGGTGATATTGAATTGTCATAATCCTATGGATAATATATTTCCTGCTAGCTGAGAGATAACTGGATGTGTATGTTTGCATGTCTGAATATGTTTTTTGTATGTTTTTAAACACTTTATCCATATTAAATACAGTACTTTACACATTACATACAGTACTTTATAAAAATACATTATATATATCGTCAGTGTGATGCTGTTGATAAACGTGATACATTGATTGACAGATGTATTTCACCAGTTTTAGTTGGACGACGTCTTTGTAACATTGACAATTTATATACAATAATGCTTTGAGGTCAAAATTGATTCTAAGGCAGGTTCAGTCGAGTGTAACTGGATCGGGGTCAAAGTCCACAACAAATAAAATATTAGTATTACAGGACGAAGCGCGAAGATTTCTCCCCCGAGCTCTTTACAATGAAAAAAGTATACAGCACTTCAGTAGACTTCAATATAGAAACAAACATTGCATCATCAGAGCTGTCCGGAAAATTAAACAGAACGGTTTTATTACTGCACTTGGTCACAAAGCAGGACTCGTCTACACTGACACTGATACGCTAACCTGAAATAGAAAATAAACCAGTATTACCTTTATGGTGTCAAGAGGATGGCCGGCAAAAACGCAACATACTCCTCCTGCACCTCCGGCGATAAAGTCCTTCACGGGATTCGACTTTTTCCCCATTGCGTTTTATTATTGCAGGAATGGAATTGAGCAGTGCAAGCCGGTCCAGATAAACGTTACCGGAACTTGTCAGAGTTATGGGCCCTTAATTAAAACATTAAGGTTCCATGCGCGTCATATACATGAACCAACGGGTCTGCCCTTCAGAATACTTTTAGAAAATAAAAGTTTAAGCTTACTAACATTTAAAGATGAACCAGTCAATTGAAGTCAATAAGATAATCTAATTAGAATAATTTAATAAATTCGAAAATTACTGTAGGACATGTAACAGAATCGAGGATTACTCCTCTTCCAAGTAACTTACTTACTTAAACTTAGTGAAGATTATGTCATGTTTGAGAGAGACAAAATGTGTGCTAACAGAGAAAATTGGTTACCTGGGTCGTCTTGAAGTTTGTCTGAGATGTTTGGACGTAATGGCAATTTTTGCATTGTATCTTTTGTAAAACATTACCAGCCTTGCATCTTTTCTGCGGTCTCGAGGCTACATCATTTCCGATGTTCTAACATGTTACATACACTGGAGGTGTTACGATAGAGATTGACAACGAAACGGGCAGCCCAGCCCTGGATCATCTCAACTTTGTCTATATCTTTTTTTTCAAGTAAGGGTCCCATACTGCGCTTGCATGTTCTACCTGAAGGCGGACAAAGGATTTTTAGTTTTTTTTCTTTGAAGTCAGTATATTGAATTTTCAAATTGACCTTCAGGAAACCTAGAGTGGTATATTTTTGTTCTTGTTTTTAAATGCTTATTTTTGGTGATTTATAAGACGTGACGTTTTTCAGAATAGAAAGCCATTTTCCTCCCAAAGTGCTAATCTATCCAAATCTATTTGCAGGGAGTTGGCCAAGTACATGGTAGTATCAAATGATCTCATAGTGAAATTTATATCTTCAGCAATGTCATTGATGTAGTATAGAAAAAGACTCGGCCCGAGGACCGAGCCTTGGGGCACCCCAGATCTTACTGGGACAGGATAGGGCACTTCTACTTCTACTATCAAAGACTGGTTTCTACATCTAAGGAAGTTAGATATCCAGGCAACAGCTTTATTCCACAGCCCTTACGTTTATGGACGAGCAGTGAATGGCTCACTTTGACAAAGGCCTTACTAAAGTCCACGATTAACATATATATTTGTTTGCCATCTTCCAGCTTACAAGAAATGTCATCTATTAATTCAATTAGCTGGCTTTCACTGGACCTAATTTGTCTGAATCTATGCTGTAAGGGAAAAACAACGTTATTGTTATCAGCATATGGCATAGTACTTTACAGCAAATACAAGTAAGTGAAATGGGACAATACTTTTCGGGCCTTTTTTGTACATTGGAGCGATAGGGAGGAGGGAGAAGGGGGATTTCGGATGCTAATTCTTTAAGGATATTTGGTTTTATGTCGTAAGGATCAGCAGCTTTTGCTGGGTCTAGGTAAGGAGAAGTTTGTTTGCCCCCTTAGTTGTTTAGTTGAATACTTGGCATCACAAGAATGCTTTCGTTGCGCATTTTATATTGCTACATGTGTGTCTATGAATTAGTGTTGTCGGTACTTGAGAAGACAGATAGAAACTGATTGTTCAATAAATTGGCCTTATGAGAGCGGTTGTTGTGGAGTTTGCCATTATACTTCAGTGCCCCGGTTTGCAATCAACTGAGTCTGTAGTGGGGCTGATTTTACCTTCTGTATATTTCCATTAAACTTGCTTCAACATGTGGTTGTTACGGGTTGGAAATGTAACACATTGTGTGAACCAACCAGTCATCAAGGAGATTGCCAAAGTTGTAGTGGATTTTTTTAATGGTCAGTGTTGGGCTATATGATCTAATTTGTCCAGTCCTTACCAGGTAAATTGAAATTACCATCGATGACTAGTGTGGAGTTACGGAGCTGGGAGGCTCGCCTTAGTGAGATGTCAATGATTTTTGCACGTTTTTCGTTGTAAGGTTTAGGGTTGTAATATGGACACGTGTGTAGTGTTCTATTTCCAACGATCTTGATCTTGGTCAATATAATTTTGGACACTTCAGGCAGATAAAGATCTTCAGCAGCGTCACTTATGTATGTATTTTTTCTCTTTGTCAAAGATTGAACATGTGTTAAAGAAATTGTAAAACCAAATTTGTTGGATCTGGTAGTCACACTTGAGGCTGTATCAAAGCATCAGACTCACTTTAATTTGATAAGAGTGACAATTGTGGGCCGAGTTTCGATTAAAAAAACGTTACACCGCTGTATCAAAGATTTTATATGGTAAGCGGGTAATTGGGGGGAGGGGAGGGGTCTAAATGAATTACATCCATATCATTTCGGATGGAAATAGGTCTTTCTCAAATGTGAGTAATTGAGTGGACGCTAGTGACTTCGGGTGTACTTCAGGGAAAAGTCAAGTCTAATAGTCAAGTCAAGACTTATGGTCAAGTCTAATGGTCAAGTTAAATTGTCAAGTCAATTCTAATGGTCAAGTTAAATGGTCTGGTCAAGTCTAATGGTATAACACTGTTATATAGACAAGAGTAAGGAATGTCAGGTTCGTTTCGTCTGTTTTAATGAGTTCATTATACAGGATAACAGTTTTACAAAATTACGCTTCCCTGGTGGTATTTGAGAAGCGGAGCACTGGTATTGTCCAAGGAACAGTCTCGTGGCTTAGTACTTCAAATGGACATCAGCTTGATTCCGGATAGTACCTTTCGTTGGACACCTTTCTACCAGCACTCTGGACCTGTTGTGGGCACCTCCCTACCAGCACTGATTTAGCTTGGTCGGGGCGCCTTATTTATAGCATTCGGGAATTGCGTCGTGGAATTCCCATTACAATGAAAGCCAGTTTGACCGATGGCCAAAGTGGTCTTAGTTGACTTGACCGATGGTCAAAGTGGTCACAGCTTGCAGCGTATATACAATTTATAAATGTGATTTATAAATGTACACATTAAATGGACATAGTGTGTATCAATTATGGAATACAAATACACAATCAATTATAACAATTACTGGTTATGAAATTTTTACCCTTATTTTGTTACAATGGTCAAGTCTAATGGTCAAGTTAAATGGTCAACTCAAGTTTAATGGTCAAGTCAAGTCTTATGGTCAAGTCAAGTCTAATGGTCATGCTCTCAGAATGAAGCCACCAATTACTTTTACGATTTCATGTGGAAATTGCTAATCCATGCATGTTGGTCGGACATTGGAAAATCTTGGTCACTTTCAAAAGAGGATATATTAAGTGATATAGTAGTGACCATACATAACAGCCTTGTATTTGAGGATCACATGTACACAAATTGAAAAGGCATATGTGAATAAACAAAAAAACACCATTTATATAAGTCTCTTGTACGGTTAAAGTGGAACCCCCACCCACACCCACACCCCCTTCAACCGGGCTTCGCCCCTGGACTCTCTCATGAACGCATACACTCCTAAAACATTTGAAACCTACTACACGACCGCTAGGTCTACTTGAAACCTGTGGAAAAGACAGAAGTCATTCTAGTTGATCTATAGTTATATATGGGTACATTATCGGCTCCTTGTTACATGTGCTGACTTTCAACGGCCATGAAGACTGATGTTAATGTACATACTGGTCGCATGAGCACGGTGTAGTTTTCACAAAAAGGATGGAAAGTGTCCTGACTAAGTGATTTGTTAGGCTTAATAAATGCTTCACTCATGACTCATGAAATCGTTGTGTTGATCGTTCTTAATTCTTTATTTCCGTTTCTGGTAATCAAACTTTGTGAAATATTATCGGTGTTTAGGCTGATACAGTGTCAGTTTCTGTATGTCATTTTGGTCGCCATCGTGATCTCACTAGACCATTATACATTGTATATCCTGGTGTGAAATGAAGTGAAATGGTTTCTCATATGGGAACATCGGTTGACATATTTTATATAGCCGATGTTCCTCATGCACATCTGCTCATACATATTTTCCATATATTTTAATTCTTAATATCATGCCCTCATTAGATATGTTTATTTATTATTTATTTATGTTTAAATTAATATTTTGTGAGCATGTCTGTTTATGTTTTATTTTACTATCTCAGACATACTATTGATGGCTTCAGCAGACGCCATTAATATTAAAATGCTTCAGGTGTTTTGGCATGAAAGTATACTTTTAAAATGTATAAAGTAATCTGTCTCTATCCAACAGACGACATAAACTGAAAGCACATAGCCAAGTGTACGGAAGCGTACTCCGGCCACGTTGTGTTTTATTTTAACTTGAAATTTCTAGTTAGTAATTCGAAATTTTGAGTTATTAATCCGAAATTTTGAGATATTTTGAAATATTAATATCTCGAAGTTTCGACTTACCAAGTCGAAATTTCGAGTTATTATCCCGAAATTTCGAGTGAAAATAAAACACAACGTGGCCGGAATACGCTTCCGTAGCACCCAGTTCTCTCAGTACTTACAAAAGTCGTTTCGGTCCTTGCAAAATGGTCTACACAGCTAGTGTCAATTTTAGTGAATAGTTTTTCAGTACTGGAATGAACAATATTTATTAACGACGAAACACCTTTCAAACACTATTTAGATACATAAATCAAGATACTTTTAAAAGTGCCGAAACGACGTGCATGTATTTTGGAAGTACCGAAACAACCTGGTACCGAAACGATTTGGCCTCTCAACAAGGAGTACCCTTGATTCAGTATTATTTCTATACATGTATATATTTGTTCATTTTTATTATATATGCTTATGAAAAATGCCTTTTTTTATTTGTCCTTCTATTAAGCTTCAACTTAAATAACATCTTTTTTTCTGTTTGATATGAACCAAGTATCTCCGCAGTTAAAGTATATATATATATATAAACCCAACCTCTACTTCGGTCAGACATAATGGCGACACTGACCACAATCGGCTGAGAGGGAAATACATATACTGGACGATTCTCCCAATAAAAAGATGTTATCCGTAAGGCGAGTAACAAACGATACTCGCATAGGGCAGAGGTTTCTCTAGCCCTCAGGTCACTTCAGACATGTAAAGGAATGTGGCTGCCAGAGACATTAAGATCGAGACATATGAATGGTGATAAGTGCATACATACAAAACACATGCTACTTTGAATGATGATGTCCGAAAAAGCCCAGAGAAACTCTGAGTCAACGCCTCATTTTCTTTTATGTAATCTTAAGTTTCTACTTTCACTTTCACTTTGTAACATTCAATGGATATTTACTCGAAAACGAAGGAAATGAAAAAAAAATGTACCCGATCGATTGTGTTCGTTTATCAAACTAGGGAAACTAAAACACGGAAACATTCCGTCCTCGACACAGTGATTTCATGATGCTGCTAAATTGACAGACTCTGCATTTATCTTATATTTAGATTGTGAATCACACTTTTTAATGACGTCATTCGACCAAAGCCAATCATATCGTCCGTTTCATTTTCGTTTCGGTCTGCTTTTCGAGACATTTTCTAAAATGGCCGAAGGTGGTGTAGTCGAGATGTCGGAAGACACCGAAAAAATCCCCGATTGTGCCAAACAGAAGTCAGAAATTGCAAATTTGATGAAGAAAACTCTTAAGAAAGGAGACACGTGGTATGTATATATCAAGATTCACCGATTTGATGAAGCAGATTGTGTACTAAAGTGGTCTGCAACAAGTCGGCGATGATCTTGACTTGTGTCAAATGTTGTGGTGAAATCGCATAATTGTAAGTCATCAGTTTCCATGCGTAATGTTACTTCGCCCATCCCCAGGGCCATTCTTTTCAACACAAAACATTGACATGCTCTTTGTTGTTTTCTCATACAACGAATCATACTAAATATTAGAAGTTTGTCATTAAATCATTTTAATAGAATTTGAGTTTAGTAATGCTGATTTTTTTATCGGTAAGCTTAATCCCCTTTAGGATTCCTCCTTGAGACTCATCTATATCGGATGTTCGACAATGTCCCTCGTTGAAATTCCTTAACAGGCCCTATTTACTCTATTCTGGAAATTAATTCAGGTGGACCTACCTCCAGTCTTGTTGTATTGCACGAAAACTATAATTACATGCGCTGCCATACTACCACACAACGCTAGTTAAGACATTATCCTTTTCAGAAATGCAACAGTTCGCTCATGACACTCACTACATATCCACAATCATCATGTTTTACAAGAGATGTTCTGTCAGTCCGCTTCGGTTGACTGGCCATTTGGAAAATTAAATCTATATTTGTATTAAAATCTTCAAGTTTCCCTTAGCGTCATTCTTGTTTCTATAGGTATTTGCTGGACACAAAATGGTATAAACAGTGGAAAAAGTATGTTGGCTATGACAGCTGGGACTCGTTCAGTGTTGGGGAACAGAACTCTCACCCAGGACCTATGGACAACTCTCCACTTGTCAAAGGTCAGTCATGCAATAAGATATGTGTAATATATTGAATTAATCCTGCAGTATTGGTGTTCTTTTGTATGTTCTTATAAATTTCTGAAAAAATATTCCAAAAATGCTGTTTTAAATATATATGTAATGCTTAAACCCACCTCTACTAACTGCAAGAAAATTTTGTGAGTGTGAATTGATAAAATGAAGTGTATGTTCAAAAAGGCATCAAAGTCTTAAATGATATTCTGGCAAAGTGCCTGTGTTGTTGATCTTAGTCACAGACTTGGATTAGCGGCCGGTGGTTTTCTATTGTAAGTGGATTACCTAACTAAGATGTGAAGGTGTATAGTTAAATATAGATTTAACAATATGTTATTCAATAGTTTGACAATACCAACACATACAACATATAGTATTTGTATTTTGTGATTGAAATATCAACTTCAGTAACAAGTTACATTGAATGAGTTAAGATTTTGTATCAAAGCTATATTTCTTAAGGCAAAAAATAACAGGAGCCTAATCACTGAGATGATAAAAGCAAAAGACCTCCACCTGAAAATTCCTTCATAATTGTTTGAATATGAAATTTCAGGATGTTGAAATCCAGGTTTATATTTAGTTAGCTAGTTATACCCTCCACTTAGTAAAACTGAGCATTTACATGGAATAGTGTAGTGTCCGTAGCTACAAGGCTTATATATAAGATGTCTCATGAACTTCTCAACATGTCGAGACTCTTCGTGTTGTAGAGGAGGAAGGGGGCCAGAAACACCATTTAATTGTAATCTTATAAACGTTTTATGTTTTAGAGGATTTAGGGGGCAAAAACATCACTTGATTATAGTGTTTTTGTGTTGTAAAAGAGGAAGGGGGTCTAAAACACTGTTTGATTGTAGCCACTTTGTGTTGTAGAGGTGGAAAGGGGCCGGAAATACCATTTGATTGTAGACTTTTTGTGTTGTAGAGGAGGAAGGGGGCCTGAAACACCATTTGATTGTAAACTTGTAAACTCTTTGTGTTGTAGAGGAGGAAGGGGGCCTGAAACACCATTTGATTGAGGAGTTAGACTATATGTTATTGCCAGAGGAAGCCTGGGAGAAGATGCTGGCCTGGTATGGTTTAACAAAGGACCAGGTAAGCAGATACACCTACAGGAATCTGAAATACTACCATACATTTAGGGTGTACAATATCATATTTAGACTTGGAGTACTAGTCAAAGCTATACCCAAATATGAAAATGAAAAAATGACTTTCTGGCACTGGGGTAAAGTATAAGGAATTAAATAACTTCGTCCAATAACATGCATGCTAATATTTCAGATTCAGTTGGGAGTTTCCTGAATTTTACTTTCCAGCCCCACCTCCTGATCGTATAGATAAAATATTGGAGTACTTTTCTGATTGCAGAGATCTGACTAGGTAGTTCACAAATAATATATTTGTCAAAAAAGAAAAGTAAATGATAAAACTGATCACCTGGTCACATTATCAAGGCCTAGGTGATCTATATACTGCCAAGTCACCTAATCTTCATTGACTGTCACCCTAATTAATGGTAGAGCTTTGGACAGACATCAGAAGCAGGCCTTGGCAAATACAGTTGAAACTCCTCTCGAAATTGCTGAAATCAAAATTCTGCTGGAGTCAAAAAAAATTCACAAGTGCAATTTTTTCCTTCTACGTCAGATGACTCAAATTTCATTGAGTTAAAATTTTGTTAGAGTGGGAGTGATATTTCAGCCCCTCCAACTGTAAAGCAAGGGAAAAGTAATTTGTTTCTCAAAATTGACTTTTGTCTAAACAACGGCATTTCTTCTGACGAAAATGGTCAATACATACACAGTAGAAAGTCACCTTTGTGTGATACATGGCTAATTGCGACACAACATTAATTATGTCATTCTATCATTGGTATATTAGTGATATCATATTTTATTTCATAGTTATTTTATATTATTCACTAGTAATGTGTAAGTTGTGGGTTGCATTATGACCAGTTACATGATAATTTCTAGTATTATTAAACAATATTTAAGACTTTTATTTTGTAACATTTTCCTTGACTCCTACAGGAACCTATAGCACGTGGTGTGATAGAACAAGGAACATTTGTGAAACATTTCAAGGTGGAGGTTTATCTGCTGGATGTGAAACTCTGTCGAAACTCGGACCTGGAAACTGTGATAACCAAACATTTTAGTAGAGTAGCAACAATAGGTACGTTTACCAATACAGTTGATACCACTTAATGTCTCATAGGTTAAATGTCACATCCCACTTATCACGTTTTTACCTGACAAATGGAACATTTTTTTAAAGCTGTTTCACTGTATTTCATACTCTGTTTACTGGTGGAGTTAAACATATGCATACTGTGGTAGAAACTTCACCATCAGTTCTTTCTTGTACTTGACATATGTTTTGTCTCGTCATGTATTTAGTACGCCATGTGTCAACCTCTTCCTGTCTTCCACCACATATATAAAATCATATGTTGAGCGTTGTTTAGGTAATATATGATATATCTAAGGCCTGATTAGACTTACAGGACTCTGTGGGGTCGTCAGCCTGGCCAGACTACCAAGGTTATAATCATAAACACTTCATAGACTATTTGATGCAAAAGTTAAACAAAATTTTCAAAAGAAAATTAGAATTAAAGGAAAATTCTAATTTTGAAAGTTCTTCTGATTTTGGAAATGTATTATAAAGGATGAAAAATAATGATTTAAATGAACACTGAAAGATAAGTTAGAAATTCAGAACTTTTTCTCAAATTAATATAGAAAAGCAGTATTAACTCTGTTCTAGAAAATTTGTTTCATATATATGGTCACATGATATTGTGAAGCGGGTTCTGTGTTTTTATTGATCAGGTTTACAGGAAAAATCTTGAATGAAGAAAAATCAAAGTTGGATATCAGTTAGAGGACTTATAAAAAAAAGAAGAAAAAAATCAAACAAAAAAAAACCCAAAACAATAGTATTTTTGCTAAAGATGGATTTATAGATTTTAGAGAATACTCTTATAGCTGTTCATATCCAACACTTGTGTTATTCTGTATGAGGTGTGAATCTGCTAATCGATCATGAAGTATCATTTCATTGAAAAAATCATATATAACCATATGAGGTGTTAATCTGGTCATTGATCGTAAAGTATTGTTTCGTTGAAAAGCGTTATTGACGATAATCTTGATATAGGAGGCTTTTGTCAATATTTCATTGATATACTCTTTCAATTTGAACAGAAACAATTGAGAAAGAAATGAGAAATGTGTTTGAAATCCCTGAGGACAAAGAAGTAAGATTATGGAATAAGTACATGGCTAGTACATATGAGCACCTGAACAAACCAGAGCACACACTTCAGGACGCCGGACTGTACACAGGCCAGGTAATAGACATCATAGTGCTCATTTCAATCATTTAATGTTCTAACGGAGAAGATGGGGTTGATACCCTGGTCTAATTAGGTCAACTAGGAATAAATTTAATTTGTTTTATTTACTCAGCCTCACGAGAATAACTGAATTAAATTTATTTATGTACTCAGACCAGTGGGAATTGCTAATTTGAATTTACTACAAGTCTGAAGCAGTTCAACACTGGGCGGATAATTACCTCAGATTGTTATGTTAACTGTAATCTGGGATGGACATTAAATTGATAAATTTCTTCTCTTGTCTAACAGACCATTGTGATAGAAGAGAAAAATGAGGATGGGACTTGGCCAAGACAGGCTAAAAGGTAAATGATAGGGACAAAATGGTGGCGATGGGGGCCTTGCAAAGGCAGATTAAACAGTTCAAAACTAATTCAAATCAATTTCTGTCAGCTCATCACACTTTATAAGTAGGTCACTTAGAGAACCAAATTCTGAGTAAGATAAAGGAAAATAAATAAAAAAACAAAGGAAAAAATCCACCTACTATCAGTCTAACTATGGCGTAATAAAAATTGTATTTTGCATTAACAAAATGAATGTAAATAAATGCATTAAGTTAGAGGGGGAAACGATCAATGTTATGAACATGCAGCTTATAATTGGTTTTCATCTTTTTCAGTACAAACACTTATACATCAACATCTACCAGTACAAACTCAAGGTAATCTTTATATATATATTTTTGAATCCTAGTGTGAAAATTTTTTTATTTACTAATGTAACAAATGAAGAAAATAGGAAAGTAAATACGAGTTACAATTCAAGGTTTAATCAAAATGAAAAGCATATATTTTCCTTGGTAGTATTAGTAGCACAAGTAAATATTGAATACATTTCAGTTTAACGATGATACTTTATGAACGTTTCTTTACATAAAAATGTTATTGTTTGTGATGTATTTAGCTGTGTGCTAACTCTCTGTTGACTTATTTATGATGCATTGAACTAACTCTTTGTTGATGTTTTAAGTAGAACCAGCAGTATAGGAAGCACTAGCCATGACTCCAGTTCTGGTTATAGTGGAGGTACCTCCTACAACAGCTACTATAACAGTACCAGTAGCTATGAACCAGGGCGAGGACATGCAACCCCAGGGCTGTGTGGATTAGCTAACTTAGGCAACACCTGTTTCATGAACTCAGCCTTACAGGTAAGTTGTAAGATCTCAGAGCATTAGTCTGTATAAAGGGGGAAATGGTTTCTAGCCAACAGAGGTGTCCGTATCAAGGGGGGACAGGGTTTCTAGCCAACAGTGGTATCAGTACAATGGGGACACGTTTTCTAGCTAACAGAGGTGTCAGTATAAAGGGGACAGGGTTTCTAGCCTACAGAGGTGTCAGTATAAAGGGGACAGGGTTTCTAGTCAACAGACGTGTCAGTATAAAGGGGGCAGGGTTTCTAGCCTACAGAGGTGTCAGTATTAAGGGGGCAGGGTTTCTAGCCTACAGAGGTGTCAGTATTAAGGGGACAGGGTTTCTAGCCAACAGTGGTATCAGTACAATGGGGACATGGTTTCTAGCTAACAGAGGTGTCAGTATAAAGGAGACAGGGTTTCTAATCAACACAGGTAACAGAAAAGTGCTACCTGAACTCAGCCTTACTGGTAAGATATATGGTCCCAGTAACACGTTGAACTTCCACTGAAGCAACCAGGGTTTAATTCTCTGATAAGGTGTGAATAGTCACTTGTCTGAATTCCTGGTTTTCTCTTACATAAAGACTATTTCCACACTTCCAGCCAGGACAACAAGAGTGATTCATATTAGTTGAAATCACTAGTTTTGTAATTGTTGTAAAATACAGAAAATACAAGTCTCAAAAACACATGGTAACACTGTTCTGAATTGAGAATATTATTACATTTTGTTGTTTTTCAGGTCAGGGATCAAGATATGGTTATGGTATTATTCGGCATCAATCAGAGATGAAGTCATACACAAATGTAGTATGTTTATTTTTTCAGTGTATGAGTAGCGTGCCAATGCTGACACAGTACTTCCTCAATGATGACTGGGTGAACGAGGTCAATGAAGATAACCCTCTAGGCATGAGAGGTGAAATCGCACGATCCTATGCGGAACTTATCAAAACACTCTGGTCAGGGAAGTACAGCTATACAGCACCTCGAAACTTCAAGGTATTTAGGCAACGTATTTAGAGTGAAGATTGTTAGTTTGGAGAGGTTTTACTTTGCCCAGTGTCCAGCTGAATAAGGACCACAAAACATAAATCCTTGAGATGGCGAATTAAGAATAAGATTCATTTAGAAAGTGTTCGTTTCTCCATGACTTTCCTGAAAAATATTTCCAATGTCTTTTAGGCATTTGGTAAAAAACTGCCAAAAAATTGATTTGAAATAGAAATCTTTGCCGTATTTTTGTAACACAGAACTACTGAGGTTAACTAAACATACTGATGGTTTTCCAATAACAAATGGCTTGTATAGAACCTGATTCCCCATTCTTGTGTTGTGTTAAAGCATGAGCTTATCATATTTATACTATAGTAGTATGTAGAACTGATGGGATTTAAGTCAGTTTGTGTATCAGAATATTTTGTGGTTAACAGTATGCAGTGGGTAGATTTGCGCCACAGTTCTCTGGCTTCCAGCAGCAGGACTCCCAGGAGTTGATGGCTTTTTTACTGGATGGTCTCCACGAGGACCTGAATAGGATCCGACAAAAACCCTATATTGAGATGAAAGACACTGACTGCCGACCTGATAAGGTAAAGCATTAGATTTAAAACCCTGTATAGAGATGAAAAACACTCCTAGCTGACCTTGTCAGGAAGTTATTTGATGAAAAATAATATGATTAAATTTGCTCACACACTTGTCTCAGTTTGATGTGTTTATCTCTGTGAGAAATTTCCTTTATTTTTTTTTTTAAATCAATATGCAAGTGTGTTAATATGTTTGAAATTATTGGCTATTTCATTTACTCTTACACACATCTTGTATTTGTGTTACAGGAAGTTGCTAAGGAGTCCTGGGAAAACTACAGGAAGAGGAATGATTCTGTGATAGTAGATACATTTCATGGACTTTTGAAGTCCACTGTGCATTGTCCTGAGTGTGCTAAAATTTCTGTAACCTTTGATCCCTTCTGTTACCTCTCATTACCACTCCCAATCAAAAAAGAGCGACAGTTGGAAGTGTTCTGGGTTCCTCTTAGTCCCCAGAAAAAGCCTGTACAGGTAGGTAGTTGTGTTATATGTACAGTTTCAGAGAATAATCATTTATAGACAGGATCTTTGGTCATGAATGACTTTGTATGTCCTCACATTTTGTTGTAGAATGCAGAACAGTTGTTGATTTTGCATAGACAAATCAAAAGTAAATTTTCAATTTCCTAAATTCAAAACGTTTGATTTCCTGTTTAGACAAGAGTAAAATTAGAGATGGTTTTGATATGTGATGGTACATTCCTTGAATAATTGATACACCATGTCAGATGAAGATCTTACTACAATAATTCTGTTGTCTTGCCTGCAACGAAAAGTCCTAGAAGTCCGACTTTTGCTGCCTTTCCATTGGCTTCATCAGTTTTCACCGAAAGGTTTTGCATCAAGATCTCTTGTTCAAAACATATCTGTTCAACTTTAAATTAAACTTTGTACAAAGTTTAAGTCACATCACGGGAACCTCAACACACCCATCATTCACAAAATATCTTCTTTTTATTTCATGTTTTATAATTCATTCATATTTAAACACAACAACATGTCTATGGTGTTTACATATTATATTTCAAAATTTTGTTTAAAATTTGGTATTTTGGAGGGGGTTGTAGTAGTACAGTGGTATTACACTTGTCTCTCACCGAAGGGATAAGGGTTTGATTCTCTAATGAGCCATAACAAGGTTTACAGTCACCTGCCGCATAAGGTGCACAGAATACTCCTATTTCAGGCCAACAAGAATGATACATATAAGTTTATACCTTCCTTTGAAGTTATTGTTATATTATTGCATACAAAATAAGGCAGAAGTATATATACTCTCATCCTACAATAAGAATCAATCACAACAGTCTGTGGAGTGATGGTTTATAGGGTTTATTATACCGTCTACCGGTTTCGCCCTCCCAGGCTTCTTCAGGACTCTGGTTTGGTACTCTCATCCTAATAATAAAGTCTGTGTTTTGCTATACAGCAGTTTTTCTTATTTGTGATACATTTATAGTATGCTGAAGACTTGGAATTAATTTTTCTATTGTACATAATTTATTTTTGTCTGTTTAGTTCAAATTAATTGAAAAATTATTTCTTTCTGTTTAGTTCAAATTAACGGTGCCAAAAATGGGAACTGTATTGGATTTATGCAACGCACTATCAGCCCATGTGCAGACCAATCCAGACAAGGTAAGTATCAACTGTCAACAGGGTGGGGAAGAATGAGCAGAAAAATGGATACATCATTTTAGACTGTTCTTAATACATCTTAATGTTATTAAGTGTTTATCAGATAGGTAGTAGTAGACATATTTCTCAGTGGTTAAAAGTATTACAGACCAGATTTCTGGTGTGATGGTGAAATTTTCTTATTTCAAACTAACCTTTTATCTACAGTGGTATAGAACAACACAACATTTTGTATCATATATTGGTAGCTGCTTTACAATTTACATGTGTCAAATGTAGTGTGTTAATGGCAGCATTCCTTTATTTAGATAAAAGGGTTCATCTTAACGACATGCTGAATGTAGGTTTTCAGGGTTGAATCAGGATGGACCTGTAGATTTTGAAAAAAAACCCCAAGAAATAACGGTGCAGATCAGTCTGTCCGGCTCTATTTCTTAAACAATATCTCTATTCCAACTGGTTAAACCAATAAAAGAAAATGACTTTGTAAACAGTTGTTCAATATTTGAGATACAAAAGAATATTTGTTTTACAGATGGCAGTAACAGATGTGTATAGTCATAGATTTCACAAAATTTTCTCTCATGACGACACACTAAACAATATACTGGACAGAGATGACATTTTTATGTAAGTACGCAAAAATAACTCTGGCCTAGATCTATGAATGTCTTTCAGTCTGTCTTGATGAAAAGCAAATCTTTCATTCTTAATCACACTGAAGGCGTTGTTTGTCAGATAATTACATGAAGATATATTTCAAATTTGATTTAAAGTTGTGATACATTTTGAATTTTGCAGCCATTCAAACTTCCTTTCTAGTTCTACAAGTTTGCTAGTCGGTGATTTCTAGGATCCATGATCACTTTTATAGAAAACATTTATTTCATTCCCTGATGTTCTGATTGCATTGGATATGTGATAGGACATTTGAACATTTAATATGAATGAAATCGTTGTGTAAATTTGATGTTGATGGTTTTACAGATACGAGGTTCCAGTAGCATGGGATGACCCTGATACTGTCATCGTTCCCATCTATATGAGGGAAAAGAGGTAGGTTATGGTTAAATAGTTACTGAATCTTGATTGATATTCTACTCTATGGCTTGTTGTGTATCTGTGATTATATAGAGAAGGACCTTACTATTTTTGCTTTACAATAAGAAATTGTTGGATGTTAATCAAAATTACTTTTTCTTACATATTTAGCAACAGTTTGGTTGAATTTCTTGGGATTGCTTTAGCTCCATTGATTAAACACTAGACTTAAATTTGTCAGGTGATGATATGAGGTGTGTGATTCTGTTCCTATCCAGGGCAGTTTGTATTTATCAGGAAGCTGGGATTTCAACCTGCCAAGCGCTGTTGTGATTGTGTCCTTGGGCAAGACACTTAAATTTCAGTTAAAACGCTGATAAATATTTAGTCTAATTTAATGCATTATTAACCTTATAGAATGAAGAACCAGTACTCCAGTTATCAAATGTCCACGTATCAGTTGTTTGGCCAGCCCCTCCTCCTCCCGGTCCCACGGAGGGAGTGTACTTACCAAATCCTCTACAACCAGCTCCTACAGAGGGTCTCGTGAGTATAGCATGTTAATCATCAATATAAGGAGATATTTTAGAACCATTTATACCGCAAATGATTTCAGACTCGTTGAATGTTATGTATTCCCATCATAAGGAATATTATTTGTTCTCATCGTCAAGAATATTGTCTATTCATGCAATGATGAATATTATCCTGTCATCATGTATATTCTATTCCTATCATCAGTAATATTATCTATTCTTGTCATCAAGAATATTATCTATTCCTGTCATCAGGAATATATATTCTATACCCATCATCTATACCCAACATCAGGCATATATTTTATACCCATCATCAGGCATATATTCTATACCCAACATCAGGCATATATTCTATACCCAACATCAGGCATATATTCTATACCCACCATCAGGCATATATTCTATACCCAACATCAGGAATATATTCTATACCCATCATCAGCAATATCATCTTTTCCTGTCATCAGAAACAGCAGTTGCTCACTAAGTTTCTTGTTACATTTGTCAGGCGGTATGTAAAAGTTCCTGAGAATGCTGGCTGTTGGTGGAAGGATGAGGAGGACGGACAAATGGCGGACGAGGGAAAAGATAACGGAGAAAGCACCAGTAGTGATGAAACCACAAAGGAAAGTGGAATGGAAAATGACCAGAAACAAATCAATGGAGGTACTGTTACATGGATATAATGACAATATGTAATATAATGTAGCAGTATAAATTCAGTATATCATCAGAGTGTATACAAGGATATAACAATCTGAATTATAATGTAGCAGTATGAATTCAGTATAACATCAGAGTGTGTACAAGGATATAACAATATGAATTATTATGTAGCAGTATAAATTCAGTATAACATCAGAGTGTGTACAAGGATATAACAATCTGAATTATAATGTAGCAGTATAAATTCAGTATAGCATCAGAGTGTGTACAAGGATATAACCATCTGATGTATAATGTAGCAGTATAAATTCAGTATTTCATCAAGCATGTTAAAGATGAATATGAAGGGAAATATTACAAAAATGATTTTCCTTGGTAAATAGATTTGTTGTAGTTTCTTTATAGCGAGCTTATTGCCGTTGCAGATGCTAATGAAATGGAAATATCTGCTGCTAATGGAAGCAAAGATGGTGAAATTGAAGATAAACAAACAGGAAGCAATGAAAACACAGAGAATTGTGATAATATTAACATGGAACCACCACCACTGTTCAAATTTAGGATGGTAAATTCATATGGAAGTGCAGAAATAGACCACAAATTGAAGAATGATGGAAACCCTCTTCGTCTACATAGTAAGTGTCTTAGATCGTTGATAGGGCAATGAACTAACTAGGCAAATGATTTTTCATAAGTCTAGGTATTACACTCGTGGTCACCGAGTCACATTTTATTTTTAAAAATGATGAACTATTGGTGATGAAATGTCGATCTTGGCACGTTGATTGTCTGTAAGAATTATCATATGGTATTTGTCTAACCACTCAATATGTTATTGTAACACAGTTCATATTTACACCAGAGTATCATAACTCATTGGTCAAGCTAAGGTCACACATGACCTGATTTTGAGGTTAAAAATTGGGATAATATCTCTGGAAATTAGTTTTATCATTCACCGATCAAGGGTGAAGAGTACATCTTTAAGCCCCTGCTTTTTGTTTTTGTTTTTGTTGTTTTTCTTTTTTTTTTTTTTTTTTTCACTCCATTCTATCAACTTTGCATTGTTTTGAAATTATATGGTTAAAATGAGTATAATATCTAATAAATCTGGTGCAAAAAGAGCATTCCTTGTATATTTTTCAAGTACTTCTTAATAAAACGATTAGGGTGATCTGAAATTAGTATATTGTGCATGTGTTTATGATGACTGAGAATCTTTTGCTTACTTTCCCACAGACCGTACACATATAGCAGTGGACTGGCACCCTCTAGCTAAGGATCAATTCTACGATGAACAAGCTGCAGAGGTAAAGACACATAACAGATATTTAACCTTTAAATTGTCTATTTCTATGTCTCAATAAAAGCCTTGCCATGCCTGTCATGTGTTGTAGGACGAAAACCTAGCTTTGTGGTTTGTTTTAGAACTATAAACTAGCTTTGTGATGTGTTGTAGACTTAAGTCAAGCTTTGTGATATGCGTTAGGACTAAAATCTAGATTTGTGATGTGTGGTAGACTAAAATTTAGCTTTGTGATGTGTTGTATGACGAAAACCTAGCTTTGTGATGTATTTTACAGGACTTAGAGCAGCACGAATCGGTGAAGCAGAGAGTACAGAGAAAGCAGGTGTTACAGCTTGATGATTGTGTGGAACTCTTCACTCGTGTTGAACAACTGGGTGAAAATGATCTATGGTAAACTTCCTTATCAAGTATCAACTCTTCACTCATGTAGAACAACTGGGTGAAAGTGATGGTTGGTAAAATGTTTATTAAGTCATGTGTAATGACTGGTAGAAAATTATCTATGGTAATTCTTCTTAGACCTTGAACATTTGTAGTGACACAGAACATACAAGTTCAAATCAGAAAATAATGTGTAACACGCCTATACACTGTGTATCTTGGCCACAGACTAAGCTTCCAATAAGCCCACTGTCATGGTGGATCAACAGTGTACTTTGTAATCAAGAGATGTATAAAGGTGAATAATCCAATATATTCTGTATATAGACTTATATCAAAGCTTAATTTTCTCCCTGTGTAGTGGTCTTTGCCATTTAGAGAAAAGCAATCGACAGTCTAAAGTTTGATGTTTAAGCTCAATATATATTTGTATGCATGTGACGGAAAATTCAACAATCTGCAAATTTGGCAAATGGGATAGAAAAAAAAGAAAGAAAAAGAAAATCGAGGTGAATGATTCATGGCATATAATATATACTTGAATTCCATTTAGATATAATCACAGGTTTTCACCTAAGTAATGTTATAGCATCTGTGATCACTGTCTGTATTACACCACTTGGATTAATATACATTTTCTTTTTAGGTATTGTCCACAATGTAAAAAGCACCAACAAGCTACAAAGAAATTTGATCTATGGTCACTGCCAGATGTTCTCATTATCCACTTGAAGAGGTTTTCTTACAACCGTTACTATCGTGACAAGATTGACACACTTATCGAGTTCCCCTACAAGTAAGAGAGTAGAGCATTCTTTCAGTATTTTCTATGAGAAGCTGAGAGATTGTCGCATCTAAAGAAAAATTTCACTCTCTGCATGGCAATGTCATAGAGAATAGATTTATAATTATCCAAACATTTGAATAGTTGTTGAATTATTGAAAACTTTTAGACATGCGAGATATGTGTTTGATTGATTACTGAACTTAAAACACTGTGATAAAAGTGATATATTTTTATCAATGGATGGATCAACTTTTACCAAACCTTCATTATAGATTTCAATGTATTTTTATGTTTTTGGTTACGTCTGTTTTGTATAACAATTGGTGAGGTACTGTCAGTCACATTAGTGTATACAGCTGTACTTGCACAGGTGACCGGCAGGCAAAAAGTGGTCTGTCATTTTACTAGATATCAACTCGAGTTCAATATTCATTTTCTCCTATATAATTATACATAATTCACAGTCCTCTCTCTCATCTCAATTTAGCAGTAGGCGTGTTACATGATAGATACAGTACTAACAGCTGTGTATCAGATATCTAGCTGTTGTGTAGAATACAGTACTAACAGCTGTGTATCAGATATCTAGGTGTTGTGATACAGTACTAACAGCTGTGTATCAGATATCTAGGTGTTGTGATACAGTACTAACAGCTGTGTATCAGATATCTAGGTGTTGTGATACAGTACTAACAGCTGTGTATCAGATATCTAGCTGTTGTGTAGAATACAGTACTAACAGCTGTGTATCAGATATCTAGGTGTTGTGTAGGATACAGTACTAACAGCTGTGTATCAGATATCTAGGTGTTGTGATACAGTACTAACAGCTGTGTATCAGATATCTAGGTGTTGTGATACAGTACTAACAGCTGTGTATCAGATATCTAGGTGTTGTGTAGGATACAGTACTAACAGCTGTGTATCAGACATCTAAGTGTTGTGTAGGATACAGTACTAACAGCTGTGTATCAGATATCTAGGTGTTGTGATACAGTACTAACAGCTGTGTATCAGATATCTAGGTGTTGTGATACAGTACTAACAGCTGTGTATCAGATATCTAGGTGTTGTGATACAGTACTAACAGCTGTGTATCAGATATCTAGGTGTTGTGATACAGTACTAACAGCTGTGTATCAAATATCTAGGTGTTGTGTAGGATACAGTACTAACAGCTGTGTATCAGATATCTAGGTGTTGTGATACAGTACTAACAGCTGTGTATCAGATATCTAGGTGTTGTGATACAGTACTAACAGCTGTGTATCAGATATCTAGGTGTTGTAATACAGTACTAACAGCTGTGTATCAGATATCTAGGTGTTGTGTAGGATACAGTACTAACAGCTGTGTATCAGATATCTAGGTGTTGTGATACAGTACTAACAGCTGTGTATCAGATATCTAGGTGTTGTGTAGGATACAGTACTAACAGCTGTGTATCAGATATCTAGGTGTTGTGATACAGTACTAACAGCTGTGTATCAGATATCTAGGTGTTGTGTAGGATACAGTACTAACAGCTGTGTATCAGATATCTAGGTGTTGTGTAGGATACAGTACTAACAGCTGTGTATCAGATATCTAGGTGTTGGGATACAGTACTAACAGCTGTGTATCAGATATCTAGGTGTTGTGTAGGATACAGTACTAACAGCTGTGTATCAGATATCTAGGTGTTGTGATACAGTACTAACAGCTGTGTATAAGATATCTAGCTGTTGTGTAGAATACAGTACTAACAACTGTGTATCAGATATCTAGGTGTTGTGTAGGATACAGTACTAACAGCTGTGTATCAGATATCTAGGTGTTGTGTAGGATACAGTACTAACAGCTGTGTATCAGATATCTAGGTGTTGTGTAGGATACAGTACTAACAGCTGTGTATCAGATATCTAGGTGTTGTGTAGGATACAGTACTAACAGCTGTGTATCAGATATCTAGGTGTTGTGATACAGTACTAACAGCTGTGTATCAGATATCTAGCTGTTTTGTAGGATACAGTACTAACAGCTGTGTATCAGATATCTAGGTGTTGTGTAGGATACAGTACTAACAGCTGTGTATCAGATATCTAAGTGTTGTGTAGGATACAGCACTAACAGCTGTGTATCAGATATCTAGGTGTTGTGTAGGATACAGTACTAACAGCTGTGTATCAGATATCTAGGTGTTGTGTAGGATACAGTACTAACAGCAGTGTATCAGATATCTAGGTGTTGTGATACAGTACTAACAGCTGTGTATCAGATATCTAGGTGTTGTGTAGGATACAGTACTAACAGCTGTGTATCAGATATCTAAGTGTTGTGTAGGATACAGTACTAACAGCTGTGTATCAGATATCTAGCTGTTGTGTAGAATACAGTACTAACAACTGTGTATCAGATATCTAGGTGTTGTGTAGGATACAGTACTAACAGCTGTGTATCAGATATCTAGGTGTTGTGTAGGATACAGTACTAACAGCTGTGTATCAGATATTTAGGTGTTGTGTAGGATACAGTACTAACAGCAGTGTATCAGATATCTAGGTGTTGTGTAGGATACAGTACTAACAGCTGTGTATCAGATATCTAGGTGTTGTGATACAGTACTAACAGCTGTGTATCAGATATCTAGCTGTTTTGTAGGATACAGTACTAACAGCTGTGTATCAGATATCTAGCTGTTGTGTAGAATACAGTACTAACAACTGTGTATCAGATATCTAGGTGTTGTGTAGGATACAGTACTAACAGCTGTGTATCAGATATCTAGGTGTTGTGTAGGATACAGTACTAACAGCTGTGTATCAGATATCTAGGTGTTGTGTAGGATACAGTACTAACAGCTGTGTATCAGATATCTAGGTGTTGTGATACAGTACTAACAGCTGTGTATCAGATATCTAGGTGTTGTGATACAGTACTAACAGCTGTGTATCAGATATCTAGGTGCTGTGATACAGTACTAACAGCTGTGTATCAGATATCTAGGTGTTGTGTAGGATACAGTACTAACAGCTGTGTATCAGATATCTAGGTGTTGTGTAGGATACAGTACTAACAGCTGTGTATCAGATATCTAAGTGTTGTGTAGGATACAGTGCTAACAGCTGTGTATCAGATTTCTAGGTGTTGTGATACAGTACTAACAGCTGTGTATCAGATATCTAGGTGTTGTGTAGGATACAGTACTAACAGCTGTGTATCAGATATCTAGGTGTTGTGTAGGATACAGTACTAACAGCTGTGTATCAGATATCTAGGTGTTGTGATACAGTACTAACAGCTGTGTATCAGATATCTAGGTGTTGTGTAGGATACAGTACTAACAGCTGTGTATCAGATATCTAGCTGTTGTGTAGGATACAGTACTAACAGCTGTGTATCAGATATCTAGGTGTTGTGTAGGATACAGTACTAACAGCTGTGTATCAGATATCTAGGTGTTGTGATACAGTACTAACAGCTGTGTATCAGATATCTAGGTGTTGTGTAGGATACAGTACTAACAGCTGTGTATCAGACATCTAAGTGTTGTGTAGGATACAGTACTAACAGCTGTGTATCAGATATCTAGGTGTTGTGATACTGTACTAACAGCTGTGTATCAGATATCTAGGTGTTGTGATACAGTACTAACAGCTGTGTATCAGATATCTAGGTGTTGTGTAGGATACAGTACTAACAGCTGTGTATCAGATATCTAGGTGTTGTGATACAGTACTAACAGCTGTGTATCAGATATCTAGGTGTTGTGATACAGTACTAACAGCTGTGTATCAGATATCTAGGTGTTGTGATACAGTACTAACAGCTGTGTATCAGATATCTAAGTGTTGTGTAGGATACAGTACTAACAGCTGTGTATCAGATATCTAGGTGTTGTGTATGATACAGTACTAACAGCTGTGTATCAGATATCTAGGTGTTGTGATACAGTACTAACAGCTGTGTATCAGATATCTAGGTGTTGTGATACAGTACTAACAGCTGTGTATCAGATATCTAGGTGTTGTGTAGGATACAGTACTAACAGCTGTGTATCAGATATCTAGCTGTTGTGTAGAATACAGTACTAACAGCTGTGTATCAGATATCTAGGTGTTGTGTAGGATACAGTACTAACAGCTGTGTATCAGATATCTAGGTGTTGTGATACAGTACTAACAGCTGTGTATCAGATATCTAGGTGTTGTGTAGGATACAGTACTAACAGCTGTGTATCAGATATCTAGGTGTTGTGATACAGTACTAACAGCTGTGTATCAGATATCTAGGTGTTGTGTAGGATACAGTACTAACAGCTGTGTATCAGATATCTAGGTGTTGTGATACAGTACTAACAGCTGTGTATCAGATATCTAGGTGTTGTGATACAGTACTAACAGCTGTATATCAGATATCTAGGTGTTGTGTAGGATACAGTACTAACAGCTGTGTATCAGATATCTAGGTGTTGTGATACAGTACTAACAGCTGTGTATCAGATATCTAGGTGTTGTGTAGGATACAGTACTAACAGCTGTGTATCAGATATCTAGGTGTTGTGTAGGATACAGTACTAACAGCTGTGTATCAGATATCTAGGTGTTGTGTAGAATACAGTACTAACAGCTGTGTGTCAGATGGAGTTATTCCAAAATGTCATTCAAAAATTCTGTCAGTATCTGATATTATTTACTGTAGGGGGCTTAATCTGAAGAAGTACTTGATCAACAAAGAGCATGGATGTGCCACCTATGACTTGATAGCCGTCACTAATCATTATGGAGGTCTAGGTGGTGGTCACTGTAAGTATATCACACAGTCCAGTGTTCCCTTGTTCCTTATTCAGATAAATTATCAATTGTGAACTTTTTACAAGGACATGTTCTGACATGAAATGTGTTGAGACATTGCTAAAATAAACACCTGATTTAAATTTGATTAAATAAAATGTTTCAGCTGTAATATGAGTGACGGGGTAAAAAGGAGACATAAGGTACAATGATATATATTGGATAGTAGAACATGAAAGTATCTTATTGCAAGCTTGTATTTATTTAAACCTGCTCATCATCTTTCCCAGAAAAAAAGGTCAGAGTTTGCCTGTAGGGGAGAGTGCCTTACATTAGACTGAAACAGTATAGTGAAAACCCATTAAGTCAAACTTCTTGGAGCAATGTTGATAGTTTTGAAGAATTTAGAGTATTAAGGAACCAGAAGTTGGATATAGACAGTCATGCATTGACCATCCCTGAAAGTCTGTGAATGATGTATACAATAACTTCCTCTTTGTTGAGTCTTATTTATGACTATACCTATGTTGATTACTTGAGATGGAGAAATGTGTAATATTTCATTCATGGCACTGTTTCTTATTGCAATATCTAACATGCAGAAATCATGTTTCTGAAAATGACCGAACAATGAATACTTGTTGTTACTGTATGTTGTGAGCTTACCTCATCTGCTAAAAACTGATAAACAATGTGGAGAATCATGTTCGCTAATTCATCTGTATCCTTTCGCTAAATATGTGCTATTCCATAATTTGATTTTACACTAAAAACAAGTTTCTGTATGAACAGTTCTAACATACTTATAGGTAATGTCCCAATCAAACAGTGTATCTGGTGACATAATTCTCTGCTGTCCTGTCAGATATCTGTATAAACAAGGTGAGTTACACTGGCAGAAGTGATGGGTGACACATTTTAATTTCAAAGAGCATGACACCATTTCCATGAATAGCGGGGACGAATAACCATGAAGATTGAAATGATTGAAATGAGTTTGAAGAATGTTGGGTATTTTAGGAAAAAGGGCTCTATGAAAATATCATGTTGGAAAACAGTCAGGACCAAGCTATCAGTTCAAAGAATAGGGGGTATTGGAGTAATGTGGGTTGGAATGAGTTTTGCGGTATCTTTGTTTCCTGAGTTGTCTGCCCTTGTTACAGACACAGCCTATGGAAAACGTGTGGAGGATGAAGAATGGCATTATTTTGATGACTCCAGTGTTTCATCTGCCTCAGAGGACGATGTCACGGTAGGGTTGATTTATATCAATTATTGTCTGGAAAAGATTTGTAAACTGCTATCTTGTATATTTGTATCATTATGCAGAAAATTCCATTGAAGTGCTCAAAACATGCATCAGTATTATAAGGAAATGTTCTTACCTTACCCAACCTTCATCAGATTATGGACTTTTCACATCTCCCTATGTCCATGGTCTGCTATCTGTCCGTTAAAAAAATCTTGTAATTGGCTATTTCTTCAGAAGTATGGGTGTGTCTTTCTTCAATTTTATGGGAAAGTTCCCCATGGTACCCTTGTGCCCTTGAAATTTTTAAGAATTGTCATAAAACAAAATGACTGACAAAAACAGGAGAAAAGAAGGGGAAAGATTTAACTATTAGAGAGAGCAAACTTGGACCAAACAATTATGAGAGCATACATCCCTCTTAGAACTCTTTCTGTGACTGTATGATAATTTTCTAATCTGAATTTAACATTAAAACCTCTCTGTATCCTGTTTTGGATTTATTCTCATCCTGCCGTTGACTGTACATCATACTTGATGTTAATGATTGGCTAAGGGGTCACCTGGCCGCCCACATAGGTTTTCCCCGGGTACTCCGGTTTCCTCCCACAATAAGACCCCCCGCACGCTTACATCTGGGCCAACAAGAGTGATCAGTATAAGTTGACATAACTTGTTTCGCAATTGTTGTAAAATAAATAAAGTTTATATTTAACAGTTCAAATGATTGGCTTTTGATTGGTACTGCCTTTTCTGCTACTGTATGAAGAGAAGCTCTGCACCAAAAAAGCTCTCTTTTCATTCAGACATCTCTATTCTACAATAGTGATTTGATTCATGAACATGATGAGAACAAAGCTTATAGCTGATCCGTCGATGGTCAATCTGGATTTTCTTATGTTGTCCTTTTGTTACCTGAAGAGATATGTGACCAATGCTTGTGTATTTGAGGCATATCTATAGTAGATTTATAAAGAGTAAAATTTCTATTTCGTTAACACAGATATTTTATTTTCTGTTTTCAGTCTAAAGCTGCTTATGTGCTTGTGTATGAGAAACAGGGGACTCGCTCCAAACAGATGAAATGTACCCAGAATTCACATACTGCTGGAGGTGCCATGGAGAATGGCAGCACTAACAGCCTGAGTGACGAGGAGATGGAGACAACTTAAGATACAATGTTGGGTATAGCTTGAGGTGGAGCATGTGATCTTGGGGTTATACCTCCAAATGTAACTTTTGACCTCTGGGACGCTGAAGTATGATGTGATAGAAGGCTGTCCACAGTTTCAGAAAGAGGATTTGAGAACTTGTCATAGACAAAAACTGAACTACAATAGTGTATTGTGTCAGTCCTATGAGTGGAAAACATGTATCTGATTGGCTGTTCTCATTTGCATTTAATACAGATAACAGTTGGAGAAGGACTTGTGTTCCTTTCTTAATATGTTCAGTGGAACTAGTGTGTGTAACAAGAGTGTGAAATCATCAGTGTAGTAGTGTTGTCAATGTTCTGTAAGGAATATTGATCATCATATCCTAAGATTCATGTAGCACTGGAGCAATAATTTATGTCACTGTGTTCTAATCAGGTGTTAGCTGGCACTGAAGGAACTCATTGTGTCAGAAGGTTCTAGCCTTCCAGCTTCATGTCTTAAACATAGAACCCTTGTCTTTCTTCCTTAGGACAACCCCATTGTGTAGGGACCAGTCTGTAACTGCCCTTCTTCGGCTAACTCCAGTATCCCACTGTGACAAGTCTTTAACTATACTACTTAGGACAACTCCAGTGTGTCATTATTGGGCCGGCCTGTGTGTCCTACTGTAGTCAGTCTATGGCAACCCTACTTAGAACAACACGGTGTGTTCTACTGTAATGTGCTTGTGACAATTCTACTAAGAACAACTCCAGTTTGTCCACCTCTAGTTAGCTTGTGCCATCCTTAATAAGGACAACTTAAGTCTGTCCTACTGTAGCTAGTCTATGGCAACCCTAATTAGGAAACCTTCAGTCTGTCCTGCTGTAGCTAGTCTATGACAACCCTACTAAGGAAACATCCAGTGTGTCCTACTCCAGCTAGTCTATGACAACCCTACTTAGGAAACCTCCAGTCTGTCCTACTGTAGCTAGTCTATGACAACCCTACTTAGGAAACCTCCAGTGTGTCCTACTCAAGCTAGTCTGTGGCATCCCTGCTTAGGAAACCTCCAGTCTGTCCTACTCCAGCTAGTCTGTGGCATCCCTGCTTAGGAAAACTTCAGTGTGTCCTACTGTTGTCTGTGTCAACCCTACAAAGGAAAACTCCAGTGCATTTACCTCTGCTTTGTGGATGTCCTGCTTTATTCAGCTCTGTTTTATCGTAGCTTTCCTGTTATTTAATATCATCTATTTAATCAACGAGCGGACAAACCTATCTATGCTCTCAAGAGGTTGATAAGACAATTGATGTACTAGACTTAGATGCTTTCTGATATTTGTAAATACGACACCTTGCTCTGTACTAAGTTTATAAAAATAAGTTGATGTACTTTTGTAAATATGTTTTGTATATATTTGAATAAACAACATTGTATCATATTGATACTAGTTTGAAGATCTAACTTATTATCACAAAACTGTATTGTGTTTACCAGAATAAAACTTCATTTAAAAGGATTAGAGTAGGGTTCCTTCATGGTATGTAATTAATGCACTTTTCCCACAACACAAGAAGTTCAGATTAATTTGTACAGTGCTGTTTTGTGTCATTGCTGAAAGGAGGTACGAGTCATGTGGGATGTGACCTTGATTGGCTGGTATGACCTTTGAAATAGGATGTACATGGACTGGATGTGACCTGGATAGATAAAATACAGGCTATATAACTCCATATGAACAGGATATTACCTTCATGAGCTCACACAGAGAGGATTTCACCTTTTATAAGTTCATACAGACAGGATATGACCTTTTTAAGTTTACACAGGATGTGACCTTTTTAACTTGTCATAGACCCAATATCCCCTTTCTGTGAAGATTTACACAAACATGATTGTACTGATGTAAAATTTCAAACAGACAGGATACCACCTTCAAGAGTTTTCATAGACAGGATATGACCTTTTCAAGCTCATGCAGACAGAATATGACCTTTTCAAGCTCATGCAGACAGGATATGGCCTTTCAGCAGATTTTGTGGTACATACCTGATACCTAATTACTCTATATTACCTGTTAATTAATTACTTCACAGAGTGTGCTCGTGTTTTGATGCAAATTGTGGTCTTTTAATGCTTCAGACTCTTAAAATTAGCAGTGTTCTTCCACTTCATTTAGTTAATCTTCTGTTTATTATAACTGGGTGAATATGGTAGTGATACTGATGAAAGAGGTCTTTAGTTGTATGTGGTTCTCAAGACCTGTTTAGTATGTGAGAGATGGTTGAATTAGAAAACAAAATGGTAATAGTTGTTCTTTGTTTATTGAACCAATTATATCCTAAAATAATGGATGGTCATGTTGTGAAGTGGTTATGTGCTCACTTAACAACTGTATTCCAGGGTCTGATTACCCAAATGGACGCAAGTATATATGAGGGCACCTGCATAACCATGTTGGTTTTCCCAGACATTCTGCTTTCCCCTTTCAGTAATATCTCTTGTGTGCTTCCATTTAGACAAACAAGAGTGAGAAATTTAAGTCAAAAGAGTTTGTTTCATAATTGTTAAAGTATCCTGCAGCAGTCCCAGATATGTCATTGTGTATAATCAACGACACAACAGAACCACATATAACAACTCCAGGAAGCAGCATTTTAGCCCTGACTCATATTCAGGTAGCGGGTCTATTTCTTGACAAGAAATGTATTTATAAATAGCATAAAACATGAACATGCTTATTACCAGATATGGGCTTATTGCCAATAAAGATGGTAGTCTAACCACCACTATTTGTGTGCTGGTTTTGTCATCCCATGGACAGCAAGGGTCTTGTAGTTACCGGTGGCTACCTCAATGAGAATGATAGGAAAAGCCCATCACATCCAGAGCAATGATGGTAAATTGTCTCACCCAAGGAATGAAAACGACTAAGATAGATTTACTGGTCTGTTTCTCTGCTTTCTAAGAAATACACACTGCCACAGATGTGGAACAAGAAACAACACACTTCCAATCTTGAGCATAGGTTATTAGTGTTAATGTCACTCTGAATAAGCAACCATGACCTCCATTTACCAGCTTAGTTCATAGAAAATTACTGACTGGATTTAAGATTGTGCAACTACTCAGTATTGTGTATAAGGTAACTACGGTCCAATTCCTCTGTTAAGTCAGAGGTACGCAGTCAGTGTAGTACACCAGAGGTCGAAGGTCAGTGTGGTAAGTCCGAGGTACCAGGTCAGTGTAGTACACCAGAGGTCAAAGGTCAGTGTGGTAAGTCCGAGGTACCAGGTCAGTGTGGTAAGTCCGAGGTCGAATGTCAGTCTAGTAAGTCCGAGGTACCAGGTCAGTCTAGTAAGTCAGAGGTACCAGGTCAGTGTAGTACACCAGAGGTACCAGGTCAGTCTAGTAAGTCAGAGGTACCAGGTCAGTGTAGTACACCAGAGGTACCAGGTCAGTGTAGTACACCAGAGGTACCAGGTTAGTGTGGTAAGTCAGAGGTACCAGGTCAGTGTAGTTAATCAGACGTACCAGGTCAGTTGAGTAAGTCAGAGGTACCATGTCAGTGTGGTATGTCAGAGGTACCAGGTTAGTGTAGTAAGTCTGAGATACCAGGTCAGTGTGGTTAGTCAGAGGTACCAGGTAAGTGGAGGTAACAGGTTAGTGTGGTACACCTTAGGTACCAGGTTAGTGAAGTAAGTCAGAAGTACCAGGTCAGTGTAGTAAGTCATAAGTACCAGGTTAGTGTGGTAAGTCAGAGGTAACAGGTTAGTGTGGTACACCAGAGGTACCAGGAAAGTGTGGTACACCAGAGGTACCAGGTCAGTGTGGTAGGTCAGAGGTACCAGATCAGTGTGGTAAGTCAGAGGTACCAGGTCAGTGTAGTACACCAGAGGTACCAGGTTAGTGTAGTAAGTCAGAGGTACCAGGTCAGTCTAGTACACCAGAGGTACCAGGTCAGTGTGGTAAGTCAGAGGTACCAGGTTAGTGTAGTAAGTCAGAGGTACCAGGTCAGTGTGGTACGCCAGAGGTACCAGGTTAGTGTGGTAAGCTAGAGGTCCCTGGTTCTATTCCAAACAAAGTTGTTGGAAAACAAATAAATTCTGTTTCATTGGTATAGAAATAAATCAAGTACATAACTATTATTGGCAAGAGAGTAAGACAAATCAAGTCTGGGATCAATTGTTCCTTTGTGAAATATTCAGAATTTCATATCTAGTGAATGACACATACTCAAACTTGTATGGTGATATTGTGTCGAGATGTTGAGTAACACATGAGATTAGGTGGATATAATGTTTTGTCCCAGGTAAAATTGAATGTTTCTAAGTGTTTAGTGACTCCAGAAATTGTGTGAATCTAAATGTTTCGTGGCTGATGTGATATTGAGCTAATCATTTTCATGTATATTTTTTGATAAAAGCCTACAAAATTTAAATTTCAATGTTGATATCTGTTAAAAATTCTGATTTCTTCATGTCTAAAATCAAGACTAAAATATCTGATTTTTGGATAGGTAAACAAGTTGATTGCCAATTTAGTTGGCTGATAATTGAGTCCATATAATTTATATTGAACATTTAGATAAATACTCTGCTTTAGATCAATAGTGTTGATAGAATTCATATAAGCATGAAACTCCAGTGTTTTGCCCATTATTATTATTATTATTATTTTAACAAGTTAACTGGTAATAAGTATTTCTATTACTGTATGCTATTAATTTTCTGTAGAAGTCCCCGTATTGGGATCCTGTAACATTAAGCATCATAACACGCTGGTCAGGGAGAAACATTTTACTATTTTACTAACATAAATGGCAAAAAAATCTGTGTGTTAGGAAACAATGCATTCATCATTTTTATACCAAAAAAAACATTAAAGGGAAAATATAAAGAAAAAAATACATATTCAAAAAAAAATCCCCGCTGAGATTTGAACCCTATATCCTAACTGGTCCATTTACATGCACCACTTCTATCTTAATTATGCCTTCCTTCAGTGATCACCTAACCTTGTCATTATCTGACTGACGCACATCTGTTGCAGTGACCAATATGTATGACCTTGACCTCAAGCCAGGAAGCAGGTGACATGTTGATGTGACTTTAAAAATAGAATATTGTTTTCCTAAAATTGTGTTTTCGTATTAAAAAGAGATTAGCTTGAAGGTTAAATGATCAATTTGAGAAAAAAAGAAAAATAGATACTTATGCAGTGAGAGTTAATTGGAGCATGACCGTTTAAAAGCTTTACAATACAGATTTTATCAAATCCACAATTGACCGATATGGCGATGGATGAAAACAAAACAGAGCAACACAAAATGGTCACCTTTTCCTGGACTCTGATTGGTCAAATTTTAAAACTGCCCGATTTCCATGAAAATTGGTATGTAGGTGCGGTTTTACACCAGAACTGTAAGAAACATATTGCTGACATCCATTTTCTCTTTGGACAAAATTGGCTGCCACATATCGGCTTTAGAATGGTTGAATTTAGATGTTCAGAAATTGGTTTATGGGTATTGTCCCACCTCAGGACAAGGTTGAAACTCTTTTTCTTATTGGTCAAAAGGTTGCTCTATATATTTGACTTACATGATAAAATTCAAATATTGTTTGATTTTTTATTTTCATCACATTTCATATCAATCTTAATTTAACACTATGCAAATAAGGATGTATTGGTGACATGTACTGGTCCCGTTTCAAATAGTACTTGTTTCTGTTGAAATGCAGTAATTCTAATGTTTTCTTTAGCTAGAATCAAATCTACACAATTTATGACGCAGATTTAACAGTTTAAATTCTTTCAGTCAGGTTTTATCACTTTTAGACTGAAATATCATGACTATTCATGTAATTGAATCACAGCAACATTTCTATTTTGTCAACTTTTCTAGACTAGTGTATTTTTCAAATTAAGTGTGATTTGTTATACAAGTTTTCTAACAAATAAAAGATAATTTCTGTACCTGTTAATTACTGTACCTGTTATACAAGGTAATATATATAATCTGTGACATTCTGTATCGATTGTTTGTATGGTGTAGTTGTTGCAGATGTAAAATTTTGATATTTTACATTTTAATTGCAAATAAATTATTGATTAATATGAATTTTGTTTTATTTAAATATTTAGGTCATCTGAGACAAAGTGTTAACATATTGCCTGTTGTCCGGTGTGTAAGTCATGTGTTGATTGCCATCCATTTGTTAACATTTTTGACTTCATCTCAAAAATACCTGAACCAATTTCAATAAAATTTTGCAGAAACCTTACCTGGTCAAAGATTAACCAATAATGAATTATACAGTCTCAACCCCTGGGCGGCGGGGAAAAACGAGTCAAATTGACTTAAGTTTTAAAAAATCCTCTTCTCAACACCCAGATATGGAAGAATCAAATGCTCTTCATTGATGAAAGCATCTTAATGTTGAATTGGATGATTGTGAATTTCATGGTCCCAGGGTCTCATATATCGCCTTGAGGAGGGGGTAAAGTTTTCTATAGTTTAATATAGGAAAAGTAGGTTTATGACTGTAAGTTTGAAATATTTCAAACTTTAACAAGAATTATGAGCTAACGATGATGGCCTGATGGTATGCACATATTGATTCTGGTAGACCCTCAAGGGCTGATTGGCCTAAATCGGTCAAATTGACTCAAATTTCAAAAAAAGTTTTCTCAATGCTAGATTATGATAGAATCAAATGCTCTTCATGAATGGAAGCATATTAGGGTGCTTTACCCAAAATCATGAATTTCATGGCCCAGGGTCCTACATTTTGCCCTGAGGAGGGGTTGCAGTTTTCTATAATTTCATAAAAATATTGCATTTTTGAGTCTAACAATGTTTATTTTCAAATGGAAATAACTTGGTTTTGCGATGTATGCATACTTTAACCCTTGCTCAGGCCCCCAGAGCTTAACAGATTTCATTAATGCCACAATCTGTTTTTCTTTATACTTTAACCTTTGCTGAGGCCCACAGAGCTTAACAGATTTCATTAATGCCACAATCAGGCCCCCAGAGCTTAACAGATTTCATTAATGCCACAATCTGTTTTTCTTTATACTTTAACCTTTGCTGAGGCCCACAGAGCTTAACAGATTTCATTAATGCCACAATCTATTTTTCTTTATACTTTAACCCTTGCTGAGGCCCACAGAGCTTAACAGATTTCATTAATGCCACAATCTATTTTTCTTTATACTTTAACCCTTGCTGAGGCCCACAGAGCTTAACAGATTTCATTAATGCCACAATCTATTTTTCTTTATACTTTAACCCTTGCTGAGGCCCACAGAGCTTAACAGATTTCATTAATGCCACAATCTATTTTTCTTTATACTTTAACCCTTGCTGAGGCCCACAGAGCTTAACAGATTTCATTAATGCCACAATCTATTTTTCTTTATACTTTAACCCTTGCTGAGGCCCACAGAGCTTAACAGATTTCATTAATGCCACAATCTATTTTTCTTTATACTGTAACCCTTGCTGAGGCCCACAGAGCTTAACAGATTTCATTAATGCCACAATCTATTTTTCTTTATACTTAAACCCTTGTTGAGGCCCACAGAGCTTAACAGATTTCATTAACGCCACAATCTATTTTTCTTTATACTGTAACCCTTGCTGAGGCCCACAGAGCTTAACAGATGTCATTAATGCCACAATCTATTTTTCTTTATACTTTAACCCTTGCTTTGAGGCCCACACAGCTTAACAGATTTCATTAATGCCACAATCTATTTTTCTAAATTTTATAATGTAAACAATTCATAGTAGATTAATACAGAAAACAGATCATTAATGCCACAATCTATTTTTCTTTATACTTAAACCCTTGTTGAGGCCCACAGAGCTTAACAGATGTCATTAATGCCACAGTCTATTTTTCTTTATACTTTAAACCTTGCTCTATAAGCTTTGTATTTGATATTGCTTACCTGAGGTGATCTACACACCTGGTACTGAGACTGAACCTTTAAGCCAAATCAACGTTTTTTTCTAAATTTTCCTAATGTAAACAATCCATAGTAGATTAATATCAGAAAACGATCAGTGTAAAAGGAGCTGATTGATTTAATAACAATATTCAACTTGTAGTTGAACTGATCATACAGATATAGAACTAATACAGATATAGAACTGATCATACAGGTATAGAACTGATCATACAAGTATAGAACTGATTATACAGATATAGAACTGATCATACAGGTATAGAACTGATCATACAGGTATAGAACTGATCATACAGGTATAGAACTGATCATACAGGTATAGAACTGATTATACAGATATAGAACTGATCATACAGATATAGAACTAATACAGATATAGAACTGATCATACAGGTATAGAACTGATTATACATACAGATATAGAACTAATACAGATATAGAACTGATCATACAGATATAGAACTAATACAGATATAGAACTGCTCATACAGGTATAGAACTGATGATACAGATATAGAACTGATCATACAGATATACTGATCATACAGGTATAGATCATACAGGTATAGAACTGATACAGGTATAGAACTGATTATACAGATATAGAACTGATTATACAGGTATAGAACTGATTATACAGATATAGAACTGATCATACAGATATAGAACTAATACAGATATAGAACTGATCATACAGATATAGAACTAATACAGATATAGAACTGATCATACAGATATAGAACTAATACAGATATAGAACTGATCATACAGGTATAGAACTGATCATACAGATATAGAACTGATCATACAGGTATAGAACTGATTATACAGATATAGAACTAATACAGATATAGAACTGATACAGATATAGAACTGATCATACAGATATAGGACTGATCATACTGATAAAGAACTGATCATACAGGTATAGAACTGGTCATACAAGTATAGAACTGATCATACAGATATAGAACTGATCATACAGATATAGAACTAATACAGATATAGAACTGATCATACAGATATAGAACTGATCATACAGGTATAGAACTGATTATACAGGTATAGAACTGATACAGGTATAGAACTTATCATACAGGTATAGAACTGATTATACAGATATAGAACTGATACAGGTATAGAACTGATCATACAGATATAGAACTGATCATACAGGTATAGAACTGATACAGGTATAGAACTGATTATACAGATATAGAACTGATCATACAGATATAGAACTGATCATACAAGTATAGAACTGATTATACAGATATAGAACTGATCACACAGATATAGAACTGATTATACAGATATAGAACTGATTATACAGATATAGAACTGATCATACAGGTATAGAACTGATTATACAGATATAGAACTGATCATACAGATATAGAACTGATCACACAGATATAGAACTGATTATACAGATATAGAACTGATTATACAGGTATAGAACTGATTATACAGATATAGAACTGATTATACAGATATAGAACTGATCATACAGATATAGAACTGATCATACAGATATAGAACTTATCATACAGGTATAGAACTGATCATACAGATATAGAACTGATCATACAGGTATAGAACTGATCTAACAGATATAGAACTGATCATACAGGTATAGAACTGATCATACAGGTATAGAACTGATCATACAGGTATAGAACTGACCATACAGGTATAGAACTGATCATACAGGTATAAAACTGATCATACAGGTATAGAACTGGTCATACAGATATAGAACTGATCATACAGATATAGAACTCTATTCTTAAGTTCAACAAGTAAGCCTGCCATATCACGGGTATAACAGACGAGCAGATATTATAAAATTGTGTTTTCTTTGACACAAATAAGAACTTCTTGAATTCAAATCCGTATTTTTAAAATCATATTATAAAAGTATTAATAGAGCGTCAGATGGCATACTACGTCTATGTGATTGTACTAATCAATTATATACTTAGAGAGTTAATATACAAATAAGTCAAAAATATATTTAATCAACTTGAATGAATATGACGTGTTGATGCACGAGGGTACCTCTGACTACGCCACCGATGTTTAAACAGAATAACTCTAAGTTCAGAGATTGTTGAGGGGCCTAAATAAAAAAAGCAAAGAACTAACAAGTTGTCACATTTAGATTTAAAGGGTACTCGAAATCAGTTACAATGCCTTACCTTGCCATAATGTAACCCGCGAGACGTGTATACGCACTATGACAACGACAGAAAGCATGTTTCATAAAAATTGTTTGCATTAAGAATCTAATAAAAGCTTAACGATATCAGTGAGAGGGGCGAAAACAGATCCGTGTGGCACATCGACAGATTTTCACCGCAAGTAGTAATTGTTGAAGAAATCATTAGCAATTTGTTACAACAGAAGCAAACTGTAAATTATGGTTAAAGAAGAATGGTTTTATATCAGATCTAATATTAGATGTTATCGATGACTTTGTGGAGCATAATACTGTTTTAAATAATTTCAGGAGAATTTTCAAAGGGATACCACTGCAGAGTATAGAAAGGTATATTTTCGCTTTCAAGGCCTCGGGCGGGGAACACGCTGCCTACAATTCTGTTGATTCTTGCATGTTGTTACGCATTAGAACAGCCAGTATGTAGTTGTGCTAACTTTCCAGCTTCCACCATTTAATTTGTTGTTGTTTCACGGTACTTTTGTCTTCTTCATATTTCTTTTGTTTTCTGTTAACTTAATTACAGGTTCTGTCTCTTAAATACAAATTCTAGATAAATAAGAAACACTTGTTGATGTAGCCTTTTAATTCTATCTTCTACTGTATGTTAACTTGGTCTTTTTGTGTTATGTATATTTACTCTAGTTTCTAATTCACTATTAGCGGCTGCTTGTTTAAATTACTAATACTGCTTGGATATACAATGTATGTAAAGTCCACTGTTTTGCTTACTATAATAATGTAATGAAAAATAACTTTGAATGTCATCTCGTTTTTTCGCTGCCTTGCATTTTATTCTTTAAAGAATACTTTTTATTGCAAATGAATAATAAAATCAGCTCAGCTTTGTAGCATTTTCTTTATCTTTGAGTCTGAAATAATAAAATGATGTGTTACAAAACCAAGAACACGCACAGCATGTCATTGTGAATCATAATTAGTCACCGCATTCACCTGTGAAAAATGTCATTATGGGATTCACCAGGTAAGAAAAAACCGAAACGCACTCATGGATGATGTGTTAATCAACGTATTGTAAATGAGTTGTGCTCGATAAATAGGTAAACGGCAATACATCAGATTATTATTATAAATTGATGACGGTATATAACCGTAAAATCTATAAGCACGTGGAATAGTTCTCATCATCGTATGACCCTGCTACCTAAGACAGTTCGATAAATCTAATAACCTGAGAATTTACAGCGTTCGCTTCTTCGGAACACATCTAGAAAGTTCTATATAATGTTGGTAGCAGTCGGAAAAACTCGAACGGGGAATGAGTAACGATGATGACCTGAAAATGGAGGCCAGGTGAGGAATCTCAGGTGTGTACAGGTAAACAGTTACATTTGTTCGTTTGCAAACCTTTGATCGATATATTTGTGCAAAACTTAATAAATTACGCATTTAATACAACTGAATTCAGGGAATTCACGTATAAGCACCTGTAAATGCAAAGCGCGCACCTGTGCAAGTTACTTCCGGTAAATTGTTTTGAATTTAATCGTTGCCATTTCTTTTTCTACAGGGGTTTACTGTTTTTTCTTTTCAAGTTTAATTCTACGAATGGTATATGGAGATTAAAAGTATTTTGTTACACCTAATATTAATCAAAGGGCGATTGAGCACGTACGTGTGATACGATAATCTACGTTTAGTTACTAATATGTGCTACACAACCAGACCCCACCTTGTTATTGTTATCAGAGGAGATGTACTGCTTTTAAAATAGATGATTACGGTCAGTATTTTTACTTTATTTGAAAACGACAGCTACATATACAAATAACAGTTATTTATTCATTGTCGATCATTAATTCCATTTTCCGACCACCTGGCCCGAGTTGCTCAAAGGTTAGTTAGTGTTAACCAGGTGTTAGTGAAATGTTCAAAATATAGTCACTGAACATACTAGAGTATTAATTGAAAAATTGATACACAAAATGTGACAATCTGATTGTTTTCGGATTGGTTCAGAACAGTCTGCTGCTCGACCGAAATACCTGTCTGAAGTGCTGTTTTTAGCTATATCTCTGAAAACTTTATAGATTGTAGATGTGAATGAAGGTGTTGTTAAATTATCTTTAATTATAACAAAGTTTACCATATTCGGGTTTTGCAAAACCCTACATATAGATGATAGTCCTGCGTTGGAGGGATAATCAGTAATCAACTAGTTACTTCTATAAATGATCGACTAGGTACTCCATAGCATTATAATTTGAAACATTTGCATCAAAACAGAGCAACATCCTGTTAAAACAACACACAGAAACAAACAACACACAGAAACAACACACAGACACAAACAACACACAGAAACAAACAACACACAGAAACAAACAACACTCAGAAACAATCTCAACACACAGAAACAAACAACACACAGAAACGATCAACACACAGACACAAACAACACACAGAAACAATCAACACACAGACACAATCAACACACAGAAACAAACAACACACAGAAACAAACAACACACAGAAACAATCAACACACAGAAACAAACAACACACAAACACAATCAACACACAGAAACAAACAACACACAGAAACAAACAACACACAGACACAATCAACACACAGAAACAAACAACACACAGAAACAAACAACACACAGAAACAATCAACACACAGAAACAAACAACACACAGACACAATCAACACACAGAAACAAACAACACACAGACACAATCAACACACAGACACAAACAACACACAGAAACAAACAACACACAGAAACAAACAACACACAGAAACAATCAACACACAGAAACAAACAACACACAGACACAATCAACACACAGAAACAAACAACACACAGACACAATCAACACACAGACACAAACAACACACAGAAACAAACAACACACAGAAACAATCAACACACAGACACAATCAACACACAGACACAAACAACACACAGAAACAAACAACACACAGACACAAACAACACACAGACACAAACAACACACAGAAACAAACAACACACAGAAACAATCAACACACAGACACAATCAACACACAGAAACAAACAACACACAGAAACAATCAACACACAGACACAAACAACACACAGAAACAATCAACACACAGACACAAACAACACACAGAAACAAACAACACACAGACACAAACAACACACAGAAACAAACAACACACAGACACAAACAACACACAGAAACAATCAACACACAGAAACAAACAACACACAGAAACAAACAACACACAGAAACAATCAACACACAGAAACAAACAACACACAGACAACACACAGAACCAAACAACACACAGAAACAAACAGCACACAGAAACAAACAGCACACAGAAACAAACAACACACAGACACAATCAACACACAGAAACAAACAGCACACAGACACAATCAACACACAGACACAATCAACACACAGAAACAAACAACACACAGAAACAATCAACACACAGAAACAAACAACACACAGAAACAATCAACACACAGACAACACACAGAACCAAACAGCACACAGAAACAAACAACACACAGACACAATCAACACACAGAAACAAACAGCACACAGACACAATCAACACACAGACACAATCAACACACAGAAACAAACAACACACAGAAACAATCAACACACAGAAACAAACAACACACAGAAACAATCAACACACAGACAACACACAGAACCAAACAACACACAGAAACAAACAACACACAGAAACAAACAACACACAGAAACAAATAACACACAGAAACAAACAACACACAGAAGCAAACAACACACAGACACAATCAACACACAGAAACAAACAGCACACAGACACAAACAACACACAGATACAAACAACACACAGAAACAATCAACACACAGACAACACACAGAAACAATCAACACACAGACACAAACAACACACAGAAACAAACAGCACACAGACACAATCAACACACAGACACAATCAACACACAGAAACAAACAACACACAGAAACAAACAGCACACAGACACAATCAACACACAGACACAATCAACACACAGAAACAAACAACACACAGAAACAATCAACACACAGAAACAATGAACACACAGACACAATGAACACACAGACACTATCAACACACAGACACAATGAACACACAGACACAATCAACACACAGACACAAACAACACACAGAAACAAACAACACACAGAAACAAACAACACACAGAAACAATCAACACACAGAAACAAACAACACACAGAAACAATCAACACACAGACAACACACAGAACCAAACAACACACAGAAACAAACAACACACAGAAACAATAAACACACAGAAACAAACAACACACAGAAGCAAACAACACACAGAAACAATCAACACACAGACACAATCAACACACAGAAACAAATAACACACAGAAACAAACAACACACAGAAGCAAACAACACACAGACACAATCAACACACAGAAACAAACAGCACACAGACACAAACAACACACAGACACAAACAACACACAGAAACAATCAACACACAGAAACAAACAACACACAGACACAATCAACACACAGACACAATCAACACACAGAAACAAACAACACACAGAAACAAACAACACACAGAAACAAACAACACACAGACACAAACAACACACAGACACAAACAACACACAGAAACAAACAACACACAGACACAAACAACACACAGACACAAACAACACACAGAAACAATCATCAAACATATATGTAATTTGAACAAAACACATCTGTGCATATCCACATGATCCCCACCCCCTCCCCTAAACTGATTATGTTACTGTTTACAAAAGGCATAACGGTATACCTCTATAAACAGCATGTGTGCTACAGATGGTTATCATTTCACTTTTTTTCTTATACAGGTACAAAAATTAGATCCCTGCCAAGATGGAGAAAACCGTAGCCCGGATAGGGGTTTTAACATTTCTATGTTGTACAGCAGTTATAGCAAGTAAGTGTAATGCAGTATATGTTTGTATGGAGGAGATAATTCATTGTTGTACAGATTATCCAAATAATTCAATTATTTCTAGTCGGGGACTAGCACTTAAACCCACCCTCAGTTTCACAGGTATTAAAACCTGGAACAAAAATGTAAATCTGATAGCTGATGCTCTTAATACAAAATATTGATTCTGAATAACAACATTATGCTGAAATGGTTATCTTATTTCAGTTTGAAAACAAACTTGGTTTTTTGTTTACACCCTAGCTTGAGTCCTTAAAGTAGCTGTAACCTTATGAAACATCTTTATCACAAACCCTCCACCTCTGGGTCATGGGTTTGAGGCTTGTGTGTGGCAGTCGTCAGGTACTGGCCACAGGTCAGTGTTTTTTCTACAGGAATACCAGCTTTCCTCTACCAACCAAACTTGGCTAGTCCATAAAGTGCCCTGGATGTTAATAGGACACAATTAAATCAACCCACTTGCAACATCTTGTACAATTTGTTGATTTAAAAGTTGTTAGGCACTAATATTATGCTGGTCACCGATCTCGCACCTGTACATGCTGTGTCAATGCGTTTGCTTAATATTTATTCCTTATTTTTGTTGTCAACAGTTCCAAATCGTCCACCAGGTATTTATATAGAACCAGACAAAGATATCTACTTCAAGCCTGGGGAGACAGTGATGATGCCTTGTGTTGGGGATGGTTATCCCAAGGTCATGTAAGTATCAGAAGTATGTCAAGGTCATGTGTAGGAAGCTGAACATCATACAAGTTTTATAGGGTGTGTTTGTATCTTATAGCGCTACAGATATCTTTGGGTCTTCAAAGTTTCTAACAGTACGGAGATTTCAATTGTTTCACAAATTTCACAATTGTTGTGAAATTTATGAGTGGTACTTTAAAAGATATTTCTTAGCACTTCATTGCAAGGTCATCTGAAGGTCTTATGTAGCATGTGACTTGTAATTTGTTTTTCACAGTAGGATACAACATGTTTGCTTTTTGGCATAAAAAAACACAGTAATTTTAACAAATATCCTTGCTTGCGTAATTAATTACTGGAAGTCGATTGATAAATTGATTTACATTTTGGTAGATATACATGGAAGAAGAATGGAAAAGACTTCAATCCTAGTGGTAATGACAATCGTATGGTCCAGCTGGCCAACTCAGGAACAATTGTAATAAACAGTCCAGAAGATAAGGACGAGGGTATTTTCCAATGTTTTGCTGAAAACGAATTTGGGAAATCTATGACGAACCATGTGAATCTCCGTGAAGGTAAACTGGACGAGTTTCCAACTGGAGACAATGAGTATCATCGTCCACAGCTGGGTACACCTTTGACCCTAGAGTGTATCCCACCAACAAGTTATCCAAAGGCTCAGGTAGAATGGGTGTTAAAGGGCAGCTCCGGGCGAAATGAGGCCATCAACTACAACAACCGAGTTACCATGGATCTTGAAGGTAAGAAACTAGGGATTTATTTACACAGGTGTTACAGGGCAGGCATTTAGTGATAGTGGTTTGCCTGGATGGTGAGTTTATTTTCATAAGTGGTATCAGATTGAATATAATGTTGTTACGTATTACCATGGTAACATACAGAGTTTATATATGTAAGGAAAACATCACTAAAATACAACAAGCTAAATTTACACACTTTTCGCTCACTTTAAATGCGAAACAAAATAGGTGGATTCCCTGATATAGCTTTGTCTGACTGCATTGTTAATGGTATTTCCAGAATATTTCTGATTGGTAGATTTAAATCACAAACCGATAAAATAAGTCTTTTGAACAGTGAAATTGCCAAGATCCTATTTTGGTAGAACATCTACTAACAACAATGGTGACTGATTTGAAGAGAAGTCTGTTTTCTGAGATAGTATTTGAACTGATCTGGAATTATGTTTCTCACATATGTAACTTGTAAGAGGATTTTGCTTCAAAAAAGATAATCGCTGATCACAGGGTAATAAATATTGAAAATGTATTTTTCAGCGCGTCTTCACATCACAAATGTAAAAGCAAAGGATTACCAGGAGGGAAAAGCCTATGTTTGTATGGCTATCAACTACTTCATGAGACACAACGAATTTGACCACGGGCATTACATCATACCAACTGGAAGTAAGGCTACCACAGTCTCGTAGCAGTAACAACATGAAATGTTTGATAAGAAGTAATACATCTTGTAAAAAGTTCATACAGAAGGGATTATTCAACAGTTTTAGCAGCGGGTTTAAAAAAATTATTGCAAACTACAATATAGAATTCAGATTGGAGAAAGAAAAAGTGAAAATTATTAGAGAAAACCTATGATCTGAATATTTAGACATTTAGAAAATGATATTTAAAGAAGTAGCAACCTCACTTTCCATTCTACTTTCACGTCATGAAATTTGATGATCAAATTAATATACATATATAACGTCTTTGCTTGAAAGAAGAAACTTTTTTTCATTTAAATAATTTATTCTATTTTTTATCCAAACATGTTCTTCATATAGACATATCTCTCTAAGACCTATATCCATGATGGTCACAGCGGATTGCTTTAATTGCACAAATTATTCACATATTTACAGCCGCAGAGTTGAAGATTGGTCCTACCTACCAGTGGGCTACACCTAGTGACCATTTTGGTCTGGTGGGCGAAAAATTTAAGATGAAATGTATCTTTGCTGGAAAGTAAGTATGAAGATTACAAGTCTTATACATAAAATCATTTAATGTTGTTTTGGGCTGTTTGATAAGCTCTTGTTGGGAGCATTTTGTCAAGTAATGATGATGTCAATATGATAATTGAAGCAGCACAATATAATTAATGACGATTATTTGAGGAAAAAGAAATTATTTGAATGTGATTTGCATTCAACTGACAGTACCAAAAAACCATACCTACAGTGTCAGTCTAAGATACTGCACCATCACCATACAAAGTTTATTTGTACTGATAATACTGTTTGAAATGTCATTCTCAAGGCCTGTAACTCTCAAGTATTGAATAAAGTTGTTGGAAAAAATCTTTCAAAATTAAAAAAGGTAGAGAAAACAACAGATGGTTTTCATATTTTTCTTTATAAGTTCTTTTTGCTTTGATTGTTGGATTCAAAAATTCCAACCATTGAAATAGATAACCTTGAATGACCTTGACTAACTACAAGAACAATGACACTGACAGGTTATTTCTTCCTGTGTTTAGTATTGTTCTGTGATTAGCTATCATTCTTATACAGTTTGAATCTCACGGCATGTACTTCTAATCTTTTCCCTAGTCCAACTCCAGAGGTTTTCTGGCAGAAGACCAACGGTCAACTCCCACCAGATGTTGGAATATCTCAGGGCGGACAGGAAATCACCATACAATCTTTAAGCAATTCTGATGAAGGAAAATATGAATGTTACGGGACAAACACCCAGGGCCAGAAAGCCAACAGAATCATTGACCTCTCTATACAGTGTGAGTGATAGCCGAAATTATTTAGTGCAACTGGTTTTCTCTTGCTAATTGTGTGTTGTAAATAAGTGAAAATTCTGCATTAAGTCTAGAGAGTTAAAACGTGACGTCTGACTCAGTCGGGATGTGGGGTTATCCTATTATGAATAAATAGAATTGGTTTTATTTTTTTCTAAATAACGTTATTCATGGATGGGCTTATTACCAGGCAGGGAGGTATTGCGGGAAGTTATTACCTTTTGATTCATTACGACATATGTTATTCTACAATGCACTAGGTGATAAGTAAACATGTGCATTTCATCACTGTTATGTTATTGTACTACGAATTCACTTGATATTATGTATCACTTTTACCCATCCTCTGAATACAGCTAAACCTTACTGGGTTCAGAAGCCAGAAGACATTGAGACGAGTGAAGGAGCCTCAGCTACGTTCCTTTGTAAGGCTGATGGGGTCCCCACACCTAAGACAGAATGGTTTGTCAACGGTGTCCCTATAGATGGTAAGCCATCCACGAAAGTTTATAATTCTTTGCAACGTTCAGGACACACTTCAATGTAATGTTAAGAAAACTATGGTGATTTTAATTATGCCATTTGTATGTATGATAATAAAATCTTTAAAATCTACTCCATACAACTTGTGAGAAAGTGAATTAATTTCTATGAACTTCTTTTCAGAATCAACTGACGATACTGTATTGTCTAACCGATTCATGAAGCCAAATGACATGAACGTGACTATTGATGACCTCAAACTGACCGATGTTTTTGTCATTCAGTGTAACTGTTCCAATAGCCACGGTTACGTGTTTGCAGATGTGTACCTCAATGTACTCAGTAAGTGTCCCATTAAATATTACTGTGATCTCAATGATTCAAACATCCTGAAATTCCACATAGTGTCTCAGAGTTTCCATAAATGTTCATTGGTAAGTGTCTCAATGTTCTAAGTTAGTGTCTCAATGTTCTAAGTTAGTGTCCATGTGTTTCTAAGAAGTGTCTACATGTTTCAAGTTAATGTATATATGTTCCCAGCAAGTGTCTCAGTGTTCCAAATTAGTGTCTTTGTGCTCAGAGCAAGTGTCTCAATCTCTCCTGTAAATATTTCAATGTTTTTATAATGTATCTTTGTGTCCCAAACAAGTTGTGTCAGTCTTCACATTAGGCATTGCCATGTTAGTGTTATTGTACTGGTTATATTTACTGTACATTCTCACTTGTTGACATGCCTGATTCATATCAAAGACCACAATTTCCATTACCAAAGGACAGAATTTAGAACTTTTTAACAAACCAGAAAGTAACGATTTTTTTTTCATTTGTTCAGGAGAAGCACCACAATTTGTAAAACGCCCCGCCGAGAATGCTAAAGTAGCAGAGAGCAATTCTGTAGACCTGACCTGTCAGACGAGTGGCAAGCCGGACCCCATTATCACCTGGTACAAAGAGGGCCAACAGATCACTGGGGGTCGATACCAGATCAGACCAAACGGGGACCTCCATATTGAAGTATGTATATACTATATACAGTTTTCCATCCTAAATATTCTTACCACAAAAGCTCAGTATTTACATAAATACAAATGCAGTTTTAGATAATGACGGGAAAATTGTACACCACAGTCTACGTTGGTGTGATCTTCTGTTATTAGAGTGTGGTGCTGTCTGACGCGGGTTTGTACCGATGCACAGCTAACAATACCTATGGTTTTGTGGAGGCCTCTGGAGCACTGACTGTACGCAGTAAGTTGATCCAATATCCTATCTACAAATAACTTTATGCTTTAAACCGTATTAGCTCTGTTTACAGTAAACCTTCAGTCAGTACGAACAAAATTAAATAAGTATGGTTGAACCCGTTCAAATTATTTGAAATTATGCTTGTGAAAATAAATTAGAATATGAACATGAAAGAAAACTCACTGCATCAATGCTAATTAAGTGCCATATCTGTTATGATCTGGCAGTATCAGGTGCTTATGATGGTCAATTAGGTTTTGATTCCTGGTCTTTTTTTGTTGATGTGAGTACTGATCACATAGAGGGATTATTGTGACACTAATATCCTGGTCATACCTTGATTAACATGTAATTTCATAACGTGATCAAACGTTTCAAAATGTAAGTGAAACAAAAATTGGAAGGATTTGTAAAAGTCATGTATTTGAACTAATTGCACTGACAAGAGGTTAACTGTATATTGTGGTATCCATGAAATAAGTATTGTCAATAGTTACAGTTCTATTTTAATATAATTTCATATCTCTAATTATTTCAATATCGTCAATAGTTACAGTTCTATTTTAATATAATTTCATATCTCTAAATATTTCAATATCGTCAATAGTTACAGTTCTATTTTAATATAATTTCATATCTCTAAATATTTCAATATCGTCAATAGTTACAGTTCTATTTTAATATAATTTCATATCTATAAATATTTCAATATCGTCAATAGTTGCAATTCTTGATAGATTTTATATTTATATCTATATTTCATATCTATAAATAACTCAATATAACACAAGTCGCAATTCAATTTATATCATTTCATATCTATAACTCTATAGATATTTTAATTCTTTAAATAGTTACTGTTGTGTTTATTTAATTTCGTATCAATAAATAATTTAATATCATAAATACTTGTTCTATTCATATCACTTAATATCTATAAATCTATAAATATTTTAAACATTTGAATAGTTACTGTTCTATATATATAATTTTGTATATATAAATAATTCAATATGGTCAATACTTATGGTTTTGTTAAGATAAATTTGTATATGGAATAGTTCATGAATACTTACTGTTCTGTTGTGTCTATAAATAATTTCATATTTTCAATAGTTACGGTTTTGTTTATGTAATTTTGTATCTATAAATGATTCAATATCATAAACACTTTTTATACAAATTTATGATTTTGTATCTATGAATAATTTAATCCTCGTGCATAGTTGTATAATTTTGCTGTTATGAAGTTTCGCGATTTTTTGTCTGGACCAAATACGCAAGGTACCGTAAGTAAGTTGTTTTCAAGAAAGGTTTTTTGTGTTTCAATAGTTGACACATTGCAGGCATGTTTTGAAAGCTTTGATATTCATCGCTTTGTTTGTGATCTACATTTGTATAGAAAAGACAGTTCATTTATTCGTGTTACAAAAAGTGGCAAGTTATCAAAACAGTGAAAATTTTTTTTCTCTTTTGCGGATATATAAATTGTTCACATCTGATACTTTTATGACTATGTATATTAAGCCTTAATAAGGCCTAATGGTCGAATAAAAATTTCCCATGAAAAACTAGTAAAATTATTTGAAATTTGGCCTCATTATATATGGCATGTCACTTGAGAAACGGGAGCGTATGATCACGATCTCAAATATCTATAAGGTAAACGTTCAAAGCTCACAATTAAGAGATCTATTTTTTTTTTCCAGGGAAAGCCCGTATTGAGTCTAAGCCAGGTGATCTTGAAGTGAATGCTGGATCCGACGCAAAATTCACCTGCACCGGAACTACTGATTTTAATGAAGTACTGAACCTGGGTGTCACCTGGCAGAAAGATGGAAAGAATATCACTACAAATGATCAACGTATGACTCAGAATTTCCAAGACAACTCGTTAACTATCAGTGGTACAATCAGCAGGGATTCCGGCTTCTACACTTGTGTTGTCCAAGATAGCCTATCGGTGGCAACAGCTTCAGCCATTTTGACAGTTAAAGGTAACTAGTTGTATTGAAGATATTAAACAGTTTTTCAGTGAGTCAGAAACCATTTTCTTACCGATAATATTATTGGTGTTTTAATTATTAGATGAAGTAATAAAAAATTAAAATTCTTTTTAAATAAACAATGTTTTTGAAAAGTTGGATTATTGCTGTCACAAAAGACTTGTTTTTGTTACAATATGTTTGTATTTTGCTGTAGATGTGAACTGCGAGCATTTGAAAAAATTCATTTCAAACAGATTTTCAACAAGTCATATTTTCGTGTTTTTAGACAAACCTGATCCTCCAGTTGATGTAACATTAGTGAAGTGCCTCCAGGACAAAGCAGAGGTCACCTGGACAAAAGGAGCCTCTAACAATGCACCAGTCCAGTACTTCGTGGTGGAGTACAACACGACCTTCACACCCGATAAGTGGACCTACGCTCAGAAGGTAGGATCCACTCAAACTAAAGCCACCTTAAGCATTGCTCCAAATGTTGTTTACACATTCCGTGTTTTATCATTTAACAAGAGAGGTCAGAGCGAACCAAGTGCTCATACTGGGGACAGATGTACTACTAATCCTACGAGACCCAGTAAAAACCCTGGCAATGTTCGTACTATTGGAGACTTGAGGAATTTCCTGGTGGTTGAATGGACGGTAAGTATCACAAAATTCATTATTATGCCCCCGGATCAAAACATCTTGTTTTGGGAAAATGAAACAGAAAACACTTCAGTTATTGTAACTAAGTTAAATATAATGTTTAGAATTGTTGATGTTAATTACTAAGCCAATGTAATTCTTCTGTAATCTAAAACTTTTGGTGAAAATTTCCAAAACACAAAATAATCTACATTTAATATTGCTCTGAATTCGGATTCAAATGTTAGAACAATGACATCTATTACCATAAAAACACATACATGTAATTGGGACCGTTTTTTCATTAGCAACTGAATGCCTTTCTGTTCATTTCCTTGCAAGTCAAGAAAAAATGGTGGCCAATGATAAGATGATGGGAGAAAAATAGAAATCTATTTCTGTAGAATTAGCAATATATACCAGCAGATGAATCATTGAAAGTAAAATTGCGAAAATTTACAGCCTTGTCTTCTCTCCAACAGCCCATGCCTCCGATTCAGCAAGCTGGTGATAAATTTGAATACATTCTGACCGTTATAAAAGATGGTATCACTATACATACGTCCAACATCAATAATTACACCATTACCCGAAAGGACATTGCAACAAACGACATATTTGTTCCGTACGACATTACAGTGAAGGCGAAGAATGAGATCGGAGAATCTAACGCTCCACTAGTCACTTACAAAGGCTATTCCGCAGAGGACAGTAAGTTCTGTTTACTGATATATAAGTTTTCTTTATTAAATATTGAAACTTATCTATATATCATTGGTTATCACTTCTGGATTAAAAGATCAAGGGAAAAACTTCTACAGCAGATACATAATGGAACAGTTCAAATTCTATAGAAAGTTTTGATCTTAGAAAAATTGTTAAACTTGATTTTCTGTAAAAGGTTTTCTTATAAACCCCCCCCCCCCCCCCCCCCCAAAAAAAAAAAAACCCAGCAAAACATTGAAAATAAAATTAAAAGAGAATTTACCCAGTCTGTTTTTTAATTTATGTGAAAAATACATATTTTTTATTCATTCCTTTTATAAAGTGAAGCAAAATTTTAAAATTCTGAAAAAATGACAAAATATCACAACTTTACATTTAATATATTGATTGTTAAGAAAGTTTCCTCTGTATTTTTTCCAGTTCCCCAGATTACTGTAAGTAACTTTGCTGTGGAGGAAGTGACAGACAATGCCGCTGTGTTTACATGGGACTGGGATATGAACTACAACAACGTCACCCCCAACACTCCAATTAGAGGATTCTTCCAGGGTTTCAAGGTCAGTTTAGAACAATTATCAAATTCAGCTATTAAAAAAAGCCAAGGTCAATCTCAATGGCCAAGGTCAGTTTCCAGCTATGGTCAAGGTTAGTTGATAATAATAACAATTTTCAAAATCCAACAATAGCCAATGTTTGTCTCCAGGAGTAGCAGGGGTCAGTTTCTATTTATAGCCAATATCATCGTTCGCTCAGATATTGCCATAACTATTCATTGTCATTCTCCTGTCAGTTTGTTGTGTTAAATTTGTGAAGAACTTATCAGTTATGACTTGTAATTATCACAACCTGAATTGATGCGAAAAATATTTTTACTATTTGAACTTGTAGATTCAGTTTTGGAGACGAGGTGCAAAGTCAGAAACATTCCGGGAGCGAGAGGTGCTGAAGTCTCAAATTAAACTGAAATATGGGAACCGGAGAAAAAGGGCTGTGACGACCTTGACCTACACTGTAGATGACCTTCAGCCCTACACTTACATGGAGGCCCAGATTGTTGTTATGAATACATATTATGTAAGCCCACCGAGTGCCGTTATCTCACTACAGACTCTTCCTGGAGGTAAGAATTCACAGTCTGACTTATATATATCGCACTATATCCACTTATTTCAAAGTAATGCTGTCAAAATTTTTAATGTATCAAATTTTGTCTTCAGAATCTTGAAAAATCACATTCTCATTTAGTATTTTAAAGACAATCATTACTATTTGGAATTCTCTATTAAACTTTTTACCCTCTAAAAATGGTGGAAAATAGAAGGGCTTGACAACAGTGACTTTCAGTGTCAGTAGGTTTGTTTTAATCTGACGATATTCCATTTTTAGTGCCTGGCCCAGTTCGATTCTTCACTGTGTCGCAAATAGGTAGCAACTTTGTCATGTTGTCATGGGAACAACCAGATGAGACAGATAGAAATGGTCTTATTATTGGATACGATATTGGTTACCAAACAAGTAAGTACTCTCTAACACATTAATTCAGGAAAGGTTTCTAGTTCTGTCGAATCTCAATTAAGATAGCATAAAACACTACATGTGGACTGCAGTGACACAATTTTTTACTGTGAGAAGTTGAGAAAGTTGAATTATTTTTAATTACTAACTATATTTTCCTCCACCAGTTCAATGACAATATGAATTCACTTCCTTATAAAAGTATTGAAATTGTTCTATATAATCCTGTTATAATGGGGGCTTTTGGATGATGATGCCAAATTTGTACTTGTATGTAGCTGAACTGAAATCTTGTATACTTGGATCAAAGTTTGAATTTCAGAAATTTCCAAATGATTTGGAAAATAGACTAGTGGCTGTATTTTTTTCACATCTTCAGTAATATTATCATTATTATTATAAGAATCTTAATGGCCCATCAATACATAAAAGGTCATTAGGGTCATCAACCGGTACATCATATTTATGTGTCATGGGATTAAAGTCATATTAAAGGTGGGGATGCCAGAGAGTTTTATTTTGAGGAATGCGTGTTGTAGTTGGTGGCCTGGATCTAGGAAAGATGCAAGACCGTGTCCCCCAAATCAACGACCCATACACAAACAGAACGGTACTGAATGGCCTGGTGGCTAAACAGAAGTACCGTGTACACATCTGGGGACGAACAACGATGGGACGTGGAGAGGATTACTTCATCGAGGTTACCACTGCTGCAGCAGGCTGTATGTATAGATTAATTTTACACTGGTGATGTAAGATCTGTCAGCCATATGTACATCATTTCATTTTTATATCACTTGTCTGAACACAGGACAGATGAACATGGAAGTAATTAGAATTTGAAAAAAAGTCTTTTATTGGAGATGATCATAAATATAAGTTCAGTTAATTAAAGATTAGCTGAAAGTAGAAAATTGTTGGAAAAATAAGTCTTAAAATTTACAGGGGTGTGCAAATATGGCATTTAAGCAAGAAAGGATGACCATTAAACCCTGCCTCCCTTGGTAAGACTGATAAAGAGAGAGTCTGTGTAGATATGGGATTTATAGATATATGTGTTGGTCTGTTCTCAATAGCTCAACAATTAACAGGTAAATTATACCTAGCAGTTTAACCTTGAGGTGAATATTCTAGGTAAAGTTCATTTTAGTTGGACTGTGTTGTATAAATATTTCTTTGTTGTGTCATTTCAGCCCAAGTTGTTCCCTCCTTCAATGTCAAAAATGTCAATGAGACATTCTTTAATGTTACTTGGAACAATGTTATTACATCAAAAGCAGGGACCGTGGTGTATGTCGAGTTCCGGAAAGATGGTAAGTAACAAAGAAAAGATACACTGCTGACTGGGAATTTATGCAAAGATGTAAAGAGGAAAAGAAATCCACAAAAAAAAAAGAAAAAGAAAAAAAACCCCAGAAAATTAAAGGATAAAAACTATTGGATTTATTATTCCAAAATTTCCATGCTTAGTAAACATAAAAATTTCAAACTCAAAAAACGACAATAGTGAAATTTTCTTGTTTTTTGTTTTCAAGATTCGTTACCACAAATGATATTGATAACCTGCCCTAATGTGATATCAGACTTGAACTATCTGTAATATTACCTAGATTTTCAGCAGAGGCACAGAATGATAAGACAACCCCAAGCATTCTTAAAATGATATATATTTTGGGTTGAGAGATCATTCTGTCCACCTCAGTGTAAGTTAATAATTGTGCTTTGTCTGACCAGACTGAATCTATGCTACCTTGCTTTCCGTTAGGCGCCTCCGATTGGCAACAGACAACAGATGAAGTTTCCAACAACTGGAAGGGTGTGGCCAACCTTGAAGGAGGTACTAAGTACGAGGTCCGCTTGGCCGTCACCAATGGAAAGTCCCGATCTACCAGCGGAACCCAATATGTGTCCACTACTGGAATAGGTATGCTTGATTAAGTATTGTTGGAAACTGAATGAACTGTTCTTAAACTTGTTATCAGAAATAACTGTAAATTGTCTGCCATTTTTCCAACAATATTTAACCTGAATAACCCTCAAATACTGGCATAATTTTTCATGTTTTTCACAACTTCTGCCTTAAGTTTTTTTTCCACCTCAAACAACAAGTCATTACATAACGTTTTTTCCGATATATTTAGTGTGAGTGTGTTTTTCTTATTTATGATCTCAACCAAACAAGGAAAAAATACCTACATGTTTATACTTGAACCATCTTGATAAGCGAGCTTCTGATTTCGTAAATATTTTTTATTTCAGCTGCTGCTTATAATTTAGGAGCCAACTTTGGGTGGTTTATAGGAATGATGCTTGCCCTTCTCATTATCATTGCGATTGCCGCCCTCATTGTCTTCTGTAGAAGGCAGGCCCAAGAGAGAATGGAAGAGAAATACAGAGGTAAGGTCTGCTGTCCTTCTGTAGTCAGCCCAGGTGACAATGACTTGTGATTGTAATGTAAGAATGTGAACTTACAGGCAAGTGATAAAGCATTTGCTTTCACTTTCTTTTGAAACAATCTCGAGTAACAGATCGATTGATTGACTTGGCTTGAATTTATTGCCCAATACTGGGGAGTGGAGACACAACGTCCCACAATCGATGACATTCGGTAAATTCTTCCGGGAACTGCCGTTGATACAAAAAGTATATCAAGTCCTCACTAAGAAAGAGTAGAGTGTAGGTCGACAGTGAAGACAACACAAACAGCTCCTTCCTGATTCATGATTTATTTGTGCATCAAGTTGTTGACATGTTTCGTATCTCGATTTATATTATTAATTGATAGTTTAGTCATTCTAGATACTAGTGTACAAGATACAAGAAATTTTATTTTTTGTTGTATACAATAAGACATGTAACATTAGATCAGTCCTCTTGTATGGCCTTGTTACAGGTGCAAGAGTAAAACCTTTCAATTTTTTCAAAAATTTTATCTATGTTCCTTTCAGCTAAACCAGATAAATCACGAATGTACCCGAGGGAAGGTGAACCACGAGGACATTCCAATGATTACTATAAAGAAAGGTAGGTTTCTAATCATTGTTTCTGTTAATGTTTAATTCTATATTCTTTTATGTTTAATATTTGTTATACATTAATTTTAATGATTACTTTCAGCATTTTAATTTATGTTGTTTACAGGGCTGTGAAATTAACCCTCTTTAAAAAAGAAAAAAAGAAAGAAACTTTCAACTCATCAGAGTTTGACTGTGATTGTTGGTGTTTTCTAATTATGTGTTAGGGCGTCCTCAGTTGAATATTCTTAACAAACTTGTATCATGATGTGCTTTTGTATTATTTAAATGTAAAGATCTCCTTCATGGTCAAGGACACTTTTAAGTTCAAGCACTATCTGAGTTTTGTTACTTACTGAAAAGTTTAAGAGATTCCAGTAAATCTGGATTTCTCCGATACCTCACCCAGTGTTCCTGGAAGCCTCTGCAGTTACATGTAGATATGCTTTACTGTTCTGTTTGATGGTTCATATTGTACACTGATATGTAGTTATAGACTTAGACTAATTTTCTGCATCACAAATAATTTAACAAAAAGAATAAAAACTAATTATGTGGGCAATTTGGAAATGCATGAGAGAAAATATTTGATAATTTTTTTCCTCCAATTTTTAGTACTCATTACTGATATATGGTGAATGATTTGAAATTCAAACGACACGTATTGATTCAAAATACAAATGGACAATGTCACAATTAAGATTTTCAGTTTCTGTCTTTATGCATCAGCATTATGTATTCTAATATTGCATGTTAGACTATTGGTGATGTAGACTACAGATGTTTTGTTAAGTGGTAAGAACTTCTGACATCCAATATACAACCAGTGCGGCTTGTTCTGCTTATGTTAAGAACCTCAATCCCTTACCAAAAAAATATCCTTTTTCCCAGTTTCTTGTAGCACCTGGTTTTTTAAGGTTTTTTTTTTTAAAACTTACTTTTCAGGATATGGCAATTTTAAGTCCCCTTTTTGGAACTCTTTTGTGAAATAAGTTCTGATTTGTTCTACTGCTGTTGTATGATCATTAGATCTATGTGGTTGTAGTTTCTTCATGGCTGGTATGTACACATCATTTGTCATCATCATATTGGATTTCAGAAGTTCTTTTTTTCATATTCTTTTTCTTCAATGAAAGTTTTTTAAATATCTATGCTTAGCTGCTTCCTAATAATAGGTTCAAATAATTGTTAAATTAGATTGTGGATTAACTCTCCATATTCCTGTCCCAAATGTCCCAGATCATAGATAAAACATATGGATGTTACTAGTTTTTGTTCAAACAAATACTCAAGGGCAAGTTTAATCTACAGCATCTTATTTAAGCCAATGAACTAACAAGTGTAAAAAGAATAAAAGGTGACATGTATATAATTACAAAAGATTCGAACTTGGATGAATATTTTGAGACAACCATAGAAACTTGTAATAACACATGAATTTAAACTTTCACCTTCTCTTGCGTATTGAGGTTTTGTATTGGCTCATATGGAATAGGGAATCTTCACTGCATACTAGTGATATTTTCAATGTCTGCCCCACAAAATTTGAACTAGAATGTGAATATTGGTATTTACCAAAATGATTTTCTTGTCGGGGCAAATTCACCAAAAGAGCCATATGTAATTTCTTATTACAAAGCTTTCTAGAATATTCTATTTTAAGGAACTTCAGTAAAGAGTCACTGCAAAACATTGAGCAAAGAGTGACCTCAGCAGTTATATGAAGACAGCTTCTTATTTTTTTGTTTTCAATTTCAATCCATTTTACTTAGTATTGTTACAGTCGGAGAATTATGTACATGTTACCTTATGACACAAAATGCTTTCACTTTTTCTTGATTACGTTTGGCAAAATTGTAATAAAAACAGGATTTTGTACTATGCTTGTGTATACTAAACCTGGAATTGCATCTGCAGCTTCCAAGTTAAATACATACGGCAGACATTTATTATTTCAATGAAAAGATTTCAGAGAAATCATTGAAATATACTCGGAAGATTAAACATTAACTGGCATTTTTCCTTCCTCCATACAGGCGTAGATTGGAGCCTAGTGACAGGTACGAATTTCCCATGACAATGGTCAAAACTGTTTGTCGAATCTCTTGCTCATTCAAGATTTCTGCTTCTTAGTTCAACACTACTAACACGTTTCATATCTTTTACCAAAAACATTAAATTTTATCAGTTTTTATTCCTTCCAGTTAATATACAGTCATAGTCATCTTAATGTTTCAATTCATTTATCCAGGATTGAAATTTAATTAATGAAAATAACTTACCATTTAAACTTTAGTGTGTATAACTCTTTTAAGTTTTAAAATCAATGGACAGCACCATTGATAAAGATTCTTATTGATCTTAAGAAGGAAGCCCTGGTTTTGCTATAATTATCCTCTATGTACCCACTGTAGTGTTTGACAAACTCAAAACATCATCTATCACCTCGACTCTTCCCATCTGTTTGCCTTGACTCTGCCAAATTGTTGTCTGCTAGGTTGAAACATTCTTGTAAGCCATTGGAACTCTTTACTGAAGGGCATACCAGTCCTAGTTTCTGTGACGAGTTGATGTGGTGTGTGTCCACTCCATACTTTGTCTTTTTGAGTTTCCATGCTGATGACACGTCCCAGTAAAAAGTTGTCAGATTTAGTATGTCTGAGGTTCTAAATGCTGTGTTGCTTGGGGGTAGTGAATCCTGCTGCTTTCTATTCCTAAAATTTCCCCAAACTGCTGCTTGGCTGTCATGGCTGTGTCAACCTGGTCCTTATCAACACTGTAGTATCCACAGTAGAAAAAAATGTGAATTTTAAAAGTTACTGCTTGCTTGGTATTTAATAGTTATGTTTATTGTTTGCTTTCCATTTATAAAAAACAAATGTGTGTGGTTCACACCAGCAGTTGTTTCCCTGTAGTATCAGTAAAGTGAAATGTGACTTTTAATTTCCTGTGTTATGAATAAAAAAACCCCGCTGTTACACAACATCTGCTGCACTGGAGTTTGTTGCGTTGTTTTTTTTTAGAAATCACTTTTGTTTGTAACTGGTAGCTGACATTTTGTCTGGAGCTTTTAACGAGTGTGATGCTAACATTTTTCGAATCTGTAACCCTTAAAATTGTTGAACATTTAAAATAAAGATTTTTTTTATAAATCTCAAGGATGGACATAACAGCTTCCATACTGTAGATTTTCTGTTTTTGACACCAATGATCTAAATGTATTTATCCAGGTGTGCAATAGAATTTCAAGCATGCTGTTTTATTGTCCTGTAGTAAGCTCTGACACCTCTGACTTTGAGTGAGAAATTAAATGTTGACCCGTCAGTCTTACTGCACGAGGATAAATAGGAAAAAGCTGGAATAACGCCTTAACATATCATTGCATTATTCCCAACTGAGTGAAGTTTGTACAGGAATATTGTTATAGGATCTGTCCCTTCATGTGTTCTGTTAAAGCAAGTACCACAGGGTTCGTATTTGCATGAGTGATGCAACTGAGTAGGGGTTGGGGGAGGAATAGGGAAGTTGGTGGGGGGTGGGGCAGGGAGAGGTTGGGGGTGTGGTGGGGGGTGGGAAACGATGGATTCTATTCTTTATGAATTGAGTAGCCCATTCAGATTCTGGTGATCACACCAAAAATTACTTTGTAACAAATTTAAACTAGAGATATTTTACAAAGACATTTTCCATATTGTATACTGAAACATTATAAAAATGAAAGCTGACTTTCCCTTAGAATATGCTTGCATGTGAAAGCTGTTTATTTTATCATCAGTGTTGTTTGTTTTTTCAGTGATTTGTATACTCAACGCAACAACAGCAATCCACAAAAATTACCAAAGTGAGACAACACTAGCAAAAACTGCATTACAAAGAAAATATTTAAATGATTAGAAAAATTAAGGAAAATTTCTCTCTCTATTCATATTTGAATGTTTATTGTTATCAGGAAGTTGTCAGTGTTGAATGGTCATTGTTATCAGGAAGTTGTCAGTGTTGAATGGTCATTGTTGAATGGTCATTGTTATCAGGAAGTTGTCAGTGTTGAATGTTCATTGTTATCAAGAAGTTGTCAGTGTTGAATGGTCATTGTTATCAGGAAGTTGTCAGTGTTGAATGGTCATTGTTATCAGGAAGTTGTCAGTGTTGAATGTTCATTGTTATCAGGAAGTTGTCAGTGTTGAATGGTCATTGTTATCAGGAAGTTGTCAGTGTTGAATGGTCATTGTTATCAGGAAGTTGTCAGTGTTGAATGGTCATTGTTATCAGGAAGTTGTCAGTGTTGAATGGTCATTGTTATCAGGAAGTTGTCAGTGTTGAATGTTCATTGTTATCAGGAAGTTGTCAGTGTTGAATGGTTATTGTTATCAGGAAGTTGTCAGTGTTGAATGGTTACTGTTATCAGGAAGTTGTCAGTGTTGAATGTTCATTGTTATCAGGAAGTTGTCAGTGTTGAATGTTCATTGTTATCAGGAAGTTGTCAGTGTTGAATGTTCATTGTTATCAGGAAGTTGTCAGTGTTGAATGGTCATTGTTATCAGGAAGTTGTCAGTGTTGAATGGTCATTGTTATCAGGAAGTTGTCAGTGTTGAATGTTCATTGTTATCAGGAAGTTGTCAGTGTTGAATGTGCATTGTTATCAAGAAGTTGTCAGTGTTGAATGTTCATTGTTATCAGGAAGTTGTCAGTGTTGAATGCTCATTGTTATCAGGAAGTTGTCAGTGTTGAACGTTCATTGTTATCAGGAAGTTGTCAGTGTTGAATGCTCATTGTTATCAGGAAGTTGTCAGTGTTGAATGCTCATTGTTATCAGGAAGTTGTCAGTGTTGAATGGTCATTGTTATCAGGAAGTTGTCAGTGTTGAATGTTCATTGTTATCAGGAAGTTGTCAGTGTTGAATGTGCATTGTTATCAAGAAGTTGTCAGTGTTGAATGTTCATTGTTATCAGGAAGTTGTCAGTGTTGAATGCTCATTGTTATCAGGAAGTTGTCAGTGTTGAATGCTCATTGTTATCAGGAAGTTGTCAGTGTTGAATGCTCATTGTTATCAGGAAGTTGTCAGTGTTGAATGTTCATTGTTATCAGGAAGTTGTCAGTGTTGAATGTTCATTGTTATCAGGAAGTTGTCAGATGTTGAATGTGTATACTGAGGTTGATGTTGGTGTATACTGAGGTGAAGATGTTTGAAGTGTATACTGATTGTTATCAGAAGTTGGTGTATACATTGTAGATGTTGGTGTATACTGAGTTATAGATGTTGGTGTATACTGTTATAGATGTTGGTGTATAGTTATCTGAGGTAGATGTTGGTGTATACTGAGATAGATGTTGGTGTATACTGAGTTATAGATGTCAGTGTATACTGATTGTTATAGATGTTGGTGTATATCTGAGTTGTAGATGTTGGTGTATGTTATAGTTGAGGTAGATGTTGGTGTATAGTTATACTGAGTTGTAGATGTTGGTGTATTGTTATACTGAAGTAGATGTTGAATGTATATTGTTATCAGGAAGTTGTCAGTGTTGGTGTATACTGGGTTGTAGATGTTGGTGTTATCAGGAAGTTGTCAGTGTTGAATGTTATACTGAAGGTCAGTGTTGTTGGTGTATACTGAAGGTCAGATGTTGAATGTTCATTGTTATCAGGAAGTTGTCAGTGTTGAATGTTCATTGTTATCAGGAAGTTAGTGTTGAATGTTCATTGTTATCAGGAAGTTGTCAGTGTTGTTGGTGTATAGTTATCAGGTAGATGTTGGTGTATACTGATTGTTATCAGGACGTTGTCAGTGTTGAATGTTCATTGTTATCAAGAAGTTGTAGATGTTGAATGTATCATTGTTATCAGGAAGTTGTCAGTGTTAATGAGTTACTGTTATCAGGAAGTTGTCAGTGTTGAATGTTCATTGTTATCAGGAAGTTGTCAGTGTTGAATGTATATCAGGAAGTTGTCATTGTTGAATGTTCATTGTTATCAGAAGTTGTCAGTGTTATACTGTTATCAGGAAGTTGATGTTGGTGTTATCTGAAGTTGTAGTGATGTTGGTGTATACTGAGGTCAGGTTGAATGTTCATTGTTATAGATGTTGGTGTATACTGAGATAGATGTTGGTGTATACTGAGGTAGATGTTGGTGTATACTGGGGTAGATGTTGGTGTATACTGAGGTCTGAGGTAGATGTTGGTGTATACTGGGGTAGAGAAATACTAAGTGGTGTCTTATATAGACATTGGCGTATAGTTATACTGAGGTAGATGTTGGTGTATACTGAGGTAGATGTTGGTGTATACTGAGGTAGATGTTGGTGTATACTGAGGTAGATGTTGGTGTATACTGAGGTAGATGTTGGTGTATACTGAGGTAGATGTTGGTGTATACTGAGGTAGATGTTGGTGTATACTGAGGTAGATGTTGGTGTATACTGAGGTAGATGTTGGTGTATACTGAGGTAGATGTTGGTGTATACTGAGGTAGATGTTGGTGTATAGTTATACTGAGGTAGATGTTGGTGTATACTGAGGTAGATGTTGGTGTATAGTTATACTGAGGTAGATGTTGGTGTATAGTTATACTGAGGTAGATGTTGGTGTATAGTTATACTGAGGTAGATGTTGGTGTATACTGAGGTAGATGTTGGTGTATACTGAGGTAGATGTTGGTGTATACTGAGGTAGATGTTGGTGCATACTGAGGTAGATGTTGGTGTATACTGGGGTAGATGTCTTTTGATAATATTTAGGAAACATCTGTTAACAGGTTATTCGCCACTCTTTTTGGTTCCAGCAGATGTGTGTTTCAAAACATTAAAAAAAAACCCAAAAAAAACTAAAACATAAGAATGTTTTGATTTGTTTAATTGATGTAAATCTCAGTTTGCATGCTAATTAATAGTAACTATTAACCCAGCTGTATATTAGTATTATTCCACGACTGTAGAGGCTTCCAGGTTCTATAGATATAAAGGCTCTTTTTAAAATCCAGTAATATTTGTATATATGTATAACAGTGAATCTTTTGTGTTCTTGTTGTTAATGTAACTTATTAATTAAGCTGAGTCGTTTGATTATGCTTGTCTCATTATCAGCATGAAATTTTTTATCATAATGAATTTTGTTCCTGTTGAGTATGATTGATTTGTGTACAAGTATTAGTTATAATCAACAAAGACACAGTAAGTGTAATAGTAAAATAGGGGGAGGAGGGGGTAGGGGTGGGCAAGGGGATGGATAGGTTAGGGATTTTCGCACATTTGTATCATGTTAATTTCAACTATAATATTTATATGTGTAACAGTACAGCATTATCTTATACTCAGCTCACTGTAATGCCTTATCTGAAAATAAAAGGATATCTTTTCACTGGTTATGTAAATTGCATTTTATTATCACTTGTAAATTTTCAATTTTCGAATTTCAAATGTGATATCAAACTTGTGCATGAATTTCTAGTAGTTCACTTTTCAGTTGGGTCATTTAAAAAGTCAATGTGTCCCAACAATTTACAAGAAACTATCAGAATAAGATGGTAAAAGAGTATTCATATTTTGAAAATAACCCAAAACAGAAAAATCAAAGTATAAGTTCAGATTTTTCAAATTACCTGTTCTTTGATGTGAATGTTTTCACATATTCTGCAAGATATCATTGGTTTTTTCAAATTTGTTGATTTATTTCTTAATGTTTCAGCTTTGATGATGTCCGCAAAGGAGATGATGGAGGTTTTGATGACAGGAAGTACGATGATGATTATGATGACCGTCGCTATGATGACGACAGAGATCGTGACTATGACGACCGAGATCGTGACTATGACGACCGAGATCGTGATTATGATGACCGAGATTATGATGATAGGGATCGTGACTATGACAACAAAGATCGAGACTATTATCGCGATGATGATTACGATGATGGATATGATCGTGATGGTCGCCGTTATAGCTATGATCGTGATGATGGCTATGACCGTGATGGCAACCGCTACCATGATGACGGCCGTGATTATGACCAACAGGATTACGACCGACGTGATTATGACCCTGATGATAAGTATCCCAGTGATATCGATGATCGATACCCTGAAGATGACGACAAGGCATACGAGCCCTACCAAAGATCAGGCTATGAGCGCAGTAACAGCAAGGACAAGAAACGCATCAGCGATATGGATGATGAATATAGGCGGGAGCCTTCCAAGTTTGACGCTGATGGCTACCCAGTAGAAAGTGGTGGAGCAGGGGCGTCCTCTACGAGTGTATAAATATTTACATCCTGCGGCGAACACTATCTACAGAGCTGACATTCGTAGTGAATTCAGATAAATAATCAGATTGATTATGTTAACACTGTGCAGAAGTGGTTTACAAAAGCAATGCCTTGCAGTAAGCAATACAGCTGTATGGCTATTTCTCCATCTTTGCATCATGTACAACATTTTCATCCAGTGATTGCCGAAGTGAAATTGCAATATGCTGTTATCGCTAGTAAACTTGACAGATATAACTGTATTTCTGTTCACTTACTTTCCTTCTGTTTTGTAATAGAACATATACTTTTCCCTATTGCTTTCATTGTTTTTTTTAATTTTGTTAACCTAGAAAAAAAGTAACATCAATCTCTGTAGTGCTTGAAAATGCAATAAAAAACAGTATGATGGCTGTTTTTTTTTTTTTCAAAAAACATTTCATACATTTTCAATTACATTTGGGAAGAAGTGAAAAATTTCCCCTTTGTTTAAACAGTTGTAAATAGAATTGTAAAGCATATTGTACAGGGAGATTTGTAAATAGACTCAGTAGAACATCTGTGTAGGATGTTTGTTGGTATGAAAGAGTAGCTCAAAAGTGTGCCATGTACCAATGTCACTGTCATTCTCACAGGTAATCATTATGTAAATAGCCTCATTTTAATCTACGAAAAGTAGATGTTAAATAAGTTGATGATTTTTGTCCATTTATTTGAGTTTTAATCCCATAAAGATTGCAGTCTTCCTTTGTCAAAGATTGATGATGATAAAAATGATGATCAAACTTTTGTTTTTAAGATTGGTTGTAATTGTGATTGGAAATAGATTTAAAAACAAGTCCTTAGATTCTGTCTACAATTTCTAAGCAAACACATCACCAAGAATAATATTATCATTTTTACAACATTTAATGACGAAATATACATAATAATTTTAACACTCTTTGAGTGAAAGTTGATAACAAGATTTCATTTTTGTTCAGAAGAATGTTTGTCACACGTATATCTGATTATTATGCAGATTTTAGGAGTGTTTTAAAAACATTTATTGAATGTTAAAAATGTATCAGGTTGATATATTACCAGGATAGATATACAAAACAGTGTTAGACTTATCCACATATCAGAGTACATTTCTGTATCAGCAGCAGTCCTATAAATAGCCTATAACCAAGTATCAAAGTTATATAGTTTTTTTATACAGTATTTTGTGAAAAATTTTTTTTAGAAAGGAAATGAAAAATAATGATAAATTTTAAAACAAGGATAAAATAATAATAATAATTGATTGCTGTAACTAAGTGAAGTCAACATAAATAGCAATGTACATGTTTACAAATTCCAAGAACTTCAAAACGTTTGACCAAATAAAAATAGGTTTCATTTGATTTGAAAATTTCACATTTGTCCTATTTCTGTAAATATCATTGATATACATATGTAAATATATGTACCGATGAAAGAATAAAGAAATTTCTCTGTAAATAATAATCATTCGCTTAGATCAATATTTGATTTTTTTCTTTGATTATTTTAAGTACATGTGTCATTAAATGGATGTTTTCTTCTCGTAATAGTCATTTCATTTTCAGATCAAAGGGAGATTCATTTGTAGCTAGAACAGGAATTATTGGTTTTAGCCTGACTTATCAGACGGAGTATCTCTCCACCATCTCCGACTAATATCTATAACCATCCATACATGATAGATTGCAGCAATGAACATATTTGTATCTAAGATGTGCATATTTTTATAATGATAATAAAATCTTTTCTTATATAATCTAATTGGTTTTTCATGGTTTTCTGTTGAACAAAGATACAAAATGGCGTACTTGTGGTTATCTTGAGTATCAATGAGAGATCTGTGAAAATTTTGTAGTAAGGATAAATGGAGGATTAATATATATATATATCATGGATGAATGGTTCATTGGAAGCACTGTAGATATCCTGTGTTAAGGATTAGTGGGAGACCTATATATATCCTGTATTAAGGATTAGTGGGAGACCTATAGATATCCTGTGTTAAGGATTAGTGGGAGACCTATAGATATCCTGTGTTAAGGATTAGTGGGAGACCTATAGATATCCTGTATTAAGGATTTGTGGGAGACCTATAGATATCATGTATTAAGGATTAGTGGGAGACCTACAGATATCCTGTATTAAGGATTAGTGGATTAGTGGGAGATATAGATATCCTGTATTAAGGATTAGTGGGAGAGATATAGATATCCTGTATTAAGGATTAGTGGGAGAGATATAGATATCCTGTATTAAGGATTAGTGGGAGAGATATAGATATCCTGTATTAAGGATTAGTGGGAGAGATATAGATATCCTGTATTAAGGATTAGTGGGAGACCTATATATATCCTGTATTAAGGATTAGTGGGAGACCTATATATATCCTGTATAAAGGATTAGTGGGAGACCTATATATATCCTGTATAAAGGATTAGTGGGAGACCTATAGATATCCTGTATTAAGGATTAGTGGGAGACCTATATATATCCTGTATTTAGGATTAGTGGGAGACCTATAGATATCCTGTATTAAGGATTAGTGGGAGACCTATATATATCCTGTATAAAGGATTAGTGGGAGACCTATAGATATCCTGTATTAAGGATTAGTGGGAGACCTATATATATCCTGTATAAAGGATTAGTGGGAGACCTATAGATATCCTGTATTAAGGATTAGTGGGAGACCTATATATATCCTGTATTAAGGATTAGTGGGAGACCTATAGATATCCTGTATTAAGGATTAGTGGGAGACCTATAGATATCCTGTATTAAGGATTAGTGGGAGAGATATAGATATCCTGTATTAAGGATTAGTGGGAGACCTATATATATCCTGTATTAAGGATTTGTGGGAGACCTATATATATCCTGTATAAAGGATTAGTGGGAGAGATATATATATCCTGTATTAAGGATTAGTGGGAGACCTATATATATCCTGTATAAAGGATTAGTGGGAGACCTATAGATATCCTGTATTAAGGATTAGTGGGAGACCTATATATATCCTGTATTAAGGATTTGTGGGAGACCTATAGATATCCTGTATAAAGGATTAGTGGGAGAGATATAGATATCCTGTGTTAAGGATTAGTGGGAGAGATATAGATATCCTGTATTAAGGATTAGTGGGAGACATATAGATATCCTGTATTAAGGATTAGTGGGAGACCTATATATATCCTGTATTAAGGATTAGTGGGAGACCTATATATATCCTGTATTAAAGATTAGTGGGAGACCTATATATATCCTGTATTAAGGATTAGTGGGAGACCTATATATATCCTGTATTAAGGATTTGTGGGAGACCTATATATATCCTGTATAAAGGATTAGTGGGAGAGATATAGATATCCTGTATTAAGGATTAGTGGGAGACCTATATATATCCTGTATTAAGGATTAGTGGGAGACCTATATATATCCTGTATTAAGGATTTGTGGGAGACCTATAGATATCCTGTATAAAGGATTAGTGGGAGAGATATAGATATCCTGTGTTAAGGATTAGTGGGAGACCTATAGATATCCTGTATTAAGGATTAGTGGGAGACCTATAGATATCCTGTATTAAGGATTAGTGGGAGACCTATATATATCCTGTATTAAGGATTAGTGGGAGACCTATAGATATCCTGTATTAAGGATTAGTGGGAGACCTATATATATCCTGTATTAAGGATTAGTGGGAGACCTATATATATCCTGTATTAAGGATTAGTGGGAGACCTATAGATATCCTGTATTAAGGATTAGTGGGAGACCTATATATATCCTGTATTAAGGATTAGTGGGAGACCTATAGATATCCTGTATTAAGGATTAGTGGGAGACCTATAGATATCCTGTATAAAGGATTAGTATAGATATCCTGTATTAAGGATTAGTGGGAGACCTATAGATATCCTGTATAAAGGATTAGTGGGAGAGATATAGATATCCTGTATTAAGGATTAGTGGGAGACCTATAGATATCCTGTATTAAGGATTAGTGGGAGACCTATAGATATCCTGTATTAAGGATTAGTGGGAGACCTATAGATATCCTGTATTAAGGATTAGTGGGAGAGATATAGATATCCTGTATTAAGGATTAGTGGGAGAGATATAGATATCCTGTATTAAGGATTAGTGGGAGAGATATAGATATCCTGTATTAAGGATTAGTGGGAGACCTACAGATATCGTGTATTAAGGATTAGTGGGAGACCTATATATATCCTGTATTAAGGATTAGTGGGAGACCTATAGATATCCTGTATTAAGGATTAGTGGGAGAGATATAGATATCCTGTATTAAGGATTAGTGGGAGAGATATAGATATCCTGTATTAAGGATTAGTGGGAGACCTATAGATATCCTGTATTAAGGATTAGTGGGAGACCTATAGATATCCTGTATTAAGATTAGTGGGAGACCTATAGATATCCTGTATTAAGGATTAGTGGGAGAGATATAGATATCCTGTATTAAGGATTAGTGGGAGACCTATATATATCCTGTATTAAGGATTAGTGGGAGACCTATATATATCCTGTGTTAAGGATTAGTGGGAGACCTATAGATATCCTGTATTAAGGATTAGTGGGAGACCTACAGATATCGTGTATTAAGGATTAGTGGGAGACCTATAGATATCCTGTATTAAGGATTAGTGGGAGACCTATAGATATCCTGTATTAAGGATTAGTGGGAGACCTATATATATCCTGTATTAAGGATTAGTGATTGTCCCACATATATTCTGTATGTAAGGATTAGCGATTGTCCCACATATATTCTGTATGTAAGGATTAGTGATTGTCCCACATATATTCTGTATGTAAGGATTAGTGATTGTCCCACATATATTCTGTATGTAAGGATTAGTGATTGTCCCACATATATTCTGTATGTAAGGATTAGCGATTGTCCCACATATATTCTGTATGTATGGATTATTAATTGTCCCACATATATTCTGTATGTAGGATTAGTGATTGTCCCACATATTCTGTATGTAAGGATAAGTGATTGTCCCACATATATTCTGTACGTAGGATTAGTGATTGTCCGACATATATTCTGTATGTAGGATTAGCGATTGTCCCACATATATTCTGTATGTAAGGATTAGTGATTGTCCCTCATATATTCTGTATGTAGGATTAGTGATTGTCCCACATATATTCTGTATGTAAGGATTAGCGATTGTCCGACATATATTCTGTATGTAGGATTAGTGATTGTCCCACATATATTCTGTATGTAGGATTAGTGATTGTCCCACATATATTCTGTATGTAGGATTAGTGATTGTCCTACATATATTCTGTATGTAGGATTAGTGATTGTCCTACATATATTCTGTATGTAAGGATTAGCGATTGTCCCACATATATTCTGTATGTAAGGATTAGTGATTGTCCCACATATATTCTGTATGTAAGGATTAGCGATTGTCCGACATATATTCTGTATGTAGGATTAGTGATTATCCCACATATATTCTGTATGTAGAATTAGTGATTGTCCCTCATATATTCTGTATGTAGGATATGTGATTGTCCCACACATATTCTGTAGGTAAGGGCAAGTGATTGTCCCACATATATTCCGTATGTAGGAATTAGTGATTGTCCCACATATATTCTGTATGTAGGATTAGTGATTGTCCCACATATATTCTGTATGTAGGATTAGTGATTGTCCCACATATATTCTGTATGTAGGATTAGTGATTGTCCTACATATATTCTGTATGTAGGAATTAGTGATTGTCCCACATATATTCTGTATGTAGGATTAGTGATTGTCCCACATATATTCTGTATGTAGGATTAGTGATTGTCCCACATATATTCTGTATGTAGGATTAGTGATTGTCCTACATATATTCTGTATGTAGGATTAGCGATTGTCCCACATATATTCTGTATGTATGATTAGTGATTGTCCTACATATATTCTGTATGTAAGGATTAGCGATTGTCCGACATATATTCTGTATGTAAGGATTAGTGATTGTCCCACATATATTCTGTATGTAGGTATAGTGGTAGTACGATTAGTGAGAGAACTGTAACATAAGTTCAGAATTATTTTTTCTAGCAATACATCAAAAGATCATTTAAAAGATACATTTCTTCTTTTATTCATTTCATGATTTTAAATATAATAGCTTCAAAATATTAAACATATCTTGTTGCATAAAAGTAAGATAGATGTACATCATCAATGACAACATTTCATAATTAGCATCTCAACTGATGTAAAATGAAATCAAACAAACATCTTATAGGGTTAGAATTGAATATTATACAGTAATGATTATGCAATTTCTTATCCTCAATTCCAAAGTAACAGATTTATTTAATAAATACCGGTATAAGATTCATTTCTGTCTGCAATGATACAGAAAACAATTATCAATTCTAACTTATATAAAAAAAAAGATGTCATTTTGTGGTGAAACATGTTTTTTCATCATGACTTGCGATATGGGTCATTTCTTTTTAGTTATCCACTCTATGTAGGTAGCATTTTCACTTAAACATTTATTACACTCTGTTTCATTATAAAAGCTCAGTCTTTCATATCTTGTAGAGCCTTCAAAACTGGTGAAGATCATTCATCTGGATCACAGAATAAGTCAACCAAACTTACAAATTTTAACTCCAAGTCAATTAAATTCTAGTTCTGAGCAGATCTGACCCCTGCGACCTTCAAATGAATAACAGTTATTGTTTTTATCAACCTTATTGACAAAGTGATCCCTGTATGTTCCTTTTCTTGAGGTGACACACCATCACATTATTGGGACTGTTAATCAAAACAGATATATCTCTGACATACTATTTCCTTATTTTAGCGACTCCTTGGCTAATAATCTGCCAGTTCAGTTCACCGCCAATTTCTTCTGCCTTTATGAAAGCCTCCACTAGTACCTGCAATGTTGCTGCTCTCCCTGTTTTGTTTCTCCATTTGATCAACATGCATTGGTTATGATTTAGAGCTCCGCTATACGGGTTAGATAACTGAATTTGCTCGACCTCGGTCTTATTAATAGTTAATGCAGTCGCAACAGACATGATTGCTGTCGAGAAAGATTTCGAGAAGTACATAAGATCCAGTTCTGATACTCTGTGGGCCTTTTGTTCATCTGTAAGTTCATCTCTCAGTTTTTCTACAAAAATAAAGAGCAAAAAAAGGATAAAAATATCTACACTCAAATAAAATCATTGAAAAGATGTACCTGTGAAGTTCTGTATTAATGTATATAATATATTATTATAAACTCTGATTTCGTGTAGTGAAGAAAGCTACTATAGTAGGCTATATATAATATTCTTTGTAATATCCTCTTGAGAAAATGGCTTATGTGGAGTTTGATGTGCCATAACACTAAATTGTACATTGTGGTAAGCGTTTGGGAGGGCAAAAGCCAAAAAACCAAAAATATTAATTTTTATCAAATCGATAAAGATCAAACCCAGTAGACTTTGTTTGGATGAAAAAAATATTTTCAAAATAACACAATTTGAACCTTCTGTCTTGTAACACTCAATATCAGTTCTATTTTGTCTTAATCTATGATATGTGGTAGTCCTTTGATTTTCTGTGACCTTCAGGTAAGTAGATCCATTTTACACAATTCTTCAGTTATCCATCCAATATTAGTTTCAAAATTGCTGACCTGTTCACATCTAGGTCTGGTGACCTAAGGGTATAGATCATTGGCGTGTAGACCTGGTGACCTTTGGATATAGATCTGGTTACCTTTGTGTATAGATCTGGTGACCTTTGGATATAGATCTGGTGACCTTTGGATATAGATCTAGTGACCTTTGTGTATAGATCTGGTGACCTTGGTTATAGATCTGGTGACCTTTGGTTATAGACCTGGTGACCATTGAGGATCTTTGAAATAGAACTGGTGACCTTTGCGTATAGACCCGGTGACCTTTGGTTATAAATCTGGAGACTTCTGGGTGTAGACCTGGTGACCTTTGGGTATAGATCTGGTGACCTTTGGGTATACAACTGATTACCTTCAATAAGAATCTGTAACCATAATTTCCAGATCTTCAGTTGTAGATCATGTGATCTTCAGTTCTAGATCTTCAGACTTTAATTTCTAGATCATATGATCCTCATTCTAGGACATGTAATCTTCAATTCTAGATCAAGTGATTTTCTGTTTTAAATCATGTGACCTTCAGGTCTTGACCAGCAAATGTCAATTAATATTTTGTGAAATTTGGTTCTAGATCTTGTAACCTTGAATTCCCTATCATGTGACCCTCAAACTTACTGAGGCTAATGATGATAAAAACCATACCTCCTTGGCTTCTGTTGTCTGTAAAGTCAGGTTCAGTTGCATCAAGCTGATTAACAATAAACTGGTAGTCTCTCCTTAATATATCTCTGAATACTTCGTACGCTGCTTCTCCAGAGTTATATAGAGTCTCCAAAAATGTTCTGTTTTTATCTTCTGTTGAAGCTTGGCTTCGTATAATTTCACTGTCCCTTAAGGTAAAAATACCACGTTCAATTAGAAGGTCAACTACATATTTTGCATCTAAATTTTCTAACAGATATGTGTAGTTTTTGTCAAGTCGGTTCTGGTCCCTCTTATTGAGTCTGCCTTTAACTACTGGCATCTTTTCCACAGCAATAACTGCAAAAAAGAAAGTTTCTTTGTAAAAGGAAGAAATTAAGGTGTAACAATATTCAATAACATTAACTGACAGTGACATTTTTTTAATGCTAAAATCCCAACTCCCAGGTTGAGTGTGCCCACAGTGTAATAAAACTGAAATTTTTTATCAAGGATTTTTATTTTCATTTTGCACCTGTTTGCAGATAAAGAGTGACTTTCTAACACTCCTGGTACTTAACCTTTCTTAACTCTAAACCCAGCATCAATTCTAGTAACCTTCATGAATATTATGAGAATTGAATTATGAGTATCGTTCACTGGTTTTGTTTGGCTGTAATTCAGTTATTCAAACTAATAAAAACAAGAGGCCCCTGGGCCTTAACAGTCATCTGACTATAAAAACCTATATACAGAAGAGGCAAAATAGGCCTAAAATAAATTGTTCAACCACTCTATAGCTTACACAGGAGACATTGTTGGTTCATCGAGACATTTTCTGTAAACTTGAAATCATATTCATTTTACATGCACTACACAATTGCCATTTCTCCAGTCATATTCCCCATTCTCCATAATACTTTAGTCCCTTGATGTTGAATCAACTTTCTGAATTTAAAAAATGACTCTCAACTTTCAATGATGTTCCAGATGAAATTTGGTTGAAATCCATTCAAGCATTAAGAAAGAGTAGCAGTTTTTAACCAAATTTGGTTATTCCCCTTTTGAGACCTCCCCCCCCCCAAGTCCCTAGGAGTCAAATCAACTTTCTGCCCAGGCATTAAGAAGGAGTAGTGTTTTGAAGCAAAACATTGTCTAATTTCCATTTCTGGACCCTGCCCCCAAGTCCCTAGGGGTCAAATCAACTTGTTGAACTTAAGAATTATTTTTACAGACAAAATTTGAATGAAATCCACACAAGCATTAAGGAAGAGTAGTGTTTTGAAACAAGTATTGTTTACTACACATTTGGTGCTCCATCCCAGGTCCCTAGGGGTTGAATCAAATTTCTGAATTTAAGAAATGATGTTTCAGACCAAATTTGGTTGAAATCTGCCAAGTTGTTAAGCAAAAAATTATGGATGACGGACGGCACATTGGAGAGCATAAAGACTTTCTGTGGGGATGACTGCTCAGTTAGGTTTGATCTATCCATCTTACTGCTAAGCCTTTAGCTATGAGTTCATTAGAATAAACAGAGCAATTGTACGACATTCTGATTGAAATGTTTATGTTGTTGTCAGGGGAGAAAACTCCTAGACCTATTCTACCTGTAGTTGGAATTTCAGTACCATCAGTATAGCATTTAACAAAACCATTGTATTAGTTGTTGATGGTTGCCATGGATATAACTTTGGGTCCAGTTTTTTGTTGGAAGAGTTTCATAGTTAATTTTGGATTTATACACAACAGAGTCACCTTTACCCAAGGATGCTTCAGACCAAATTGGAACTGAATCCAGGCATTGCTACAGAATAGGTATGCACCAAAATATTTCAATAGTAAACATGTCAAAATATTTGTCCAGCAGCAATTTATTGGAATATCATTTTCAGTATCACAAGATATTGCAGCAAGTTCTAAAACTGTTCAGGGATTTTAACTACGGACATTGCATCGATTTGCAAACAAATTTTTAGTGGAATCAAAATTCAACTTATTTAATGTGTTGATAAAATTATGTAGTTTCCATTATATCACTGAATCAAATTAAGCTATTTTGCTACCTAGTGTTCATGTCCGTTCTACAATAAGTCATTTAATGTACTAAAACACAATGTATTGTGCTATATTGTGACATTTTTGTCTTCAGTTTCCCCCGTTTTTCTGTCGCTTGTTTATCTCAGCTAATCTGTTGATTGCCTTTACTGTGAGAGTTTTTGTCTGTACAGCTCCTTAAATATTTCAATGATGATAATTACCAGGGTGTTTGTGAAATTAAGTTTGAATTTAATCTGCATTTGAGGATTAATGTAAACAACATTGCAAGTGCAGGTCAAGATACAGGAATCATTAACCGATATGAGAAAACACTTCATGGGTGACTTTATCTATACAGTAAGCTGTGGTATATTTAGAGAAAAATTTAACACACACACCCTCACACACACCTACACATACACACACATCCTTATCCATCCATTATATATGGAAATCAGCATCAAGTTTCTGTTGCGTATTACATAGCTTGCCTGTGCACAAAGGACTGGTCCACTGGCCGGAGAAACTGGCTAACCTATCCCTCATCTTAGATGCAATCCTAGACATGTTTTTGGATATCAAATAGCTCGCATAAGAATGCTAAGCTGTGGTGGTAATCCTTATGTTGTTAAAATATTTTTGAAAATTTTGGAAACTATAATAAGTATAGCATACCAATAAATTGTTCTGAATTTCAATCTTTATATTTCTTTGTTTTTTTTTTAAAATATATATAAACAGTCAAGATAAATACTTTGAATTTAGTCATTTAGTATTGTGCTATTGATATGAGATGATAATTATCATTTATGTGAAGATTATGAGCACAGAAAATAACACAGGCCACCATCGGCAAAAATGTATGTATTTCGCAGGTATGTCGCCTTGATTGAAAGCTTTGCTTGTAGAGAGGCATCTTCAATCTTCTTGTTGCGATGTACTCAATGGGGAACTTAATTACCCCTTACACCCACTATGAGTCCCGGTTGCACGTACACGGTTATTACAATTGTAGAAAAAATTGTACAAATTATAAAAATATCAAGTCACATAATTTAGGAAAATGAATTTTAGGTCTTGATTAACATTAACTGCCACGTAAATGGTATTAAAGGACAAGTGGCGAAATAATCTCTAGACACCTTGTCACTATATATTCTAACACAAGGTGTAAAAGGTAAAAACAGGGATGCTAATATGGTAATATCACAATGATTTGGGTCTTACATTTGTATTCCTAATTTACTCACTTGTAAATTAATTGTTAGTTTTACTACATCCACCATACGTCAGGCCAAGGCATTGGAATTGATTGTTAGATTTATTTCATTCAATTGGCCCAACACATAAAAATTTATGGTTGGGGTTACAACAATAAGCCAACATTATTATGCAAACACCAATGTAGGGCCAACCTAATGACCAACAACCAACATTGGGCCAACATCTGCTATCTAGGAAGGTACTGCTACTTGTGACAGCTTGTAACTCCAGTACTAGAAAAAAGATGATGGCAATAGGGAATAAACAGCAGTTCTGGCTGGGCACTGCTCTTTGTGGAACTACTGTGCACACACGTTGGTTGTGGGTGTCACCAGAGCATGCATGTCGGATGTGCAGCCCCAAACCCCCTATTACACCAAATAACGAAAACCATATGACAATGTTGAGGGGGAAAATGCAAACTGTGCTGAGTATCATTCCGTGAAACAGTAACACTGTCGATACTTGTATCAGATAAACTTAACTTTACACTAAGTAAATCAACACTTGCATTTGGTTGCATTAATTAGTATTGGGTTGCATCCAGTAAATCGACACTTGTGTTAGGTTACAAGAGTAGTATTGGGTAAATCAGCGTTTGTATTGGGAAGTACTGTGTCGTATTTGGATTAATCATCGCGCCGACACAATCAACAAACGAATGAAGAATATAACTATGATGGAAACACATACTTCCTCAGCTGACGATAGCAGGTAGCTTCTGAAAGTGAAAGTAGAATTTTTTGTTGTAAGTTAAGAGTATGTACTTACCATGTACGTTAGAGATTCCAGAACTTAATGCAATTTACTGACAGCGAGCCAAACTGTTGAGTATTGTTATTTTCCCTTGACACAATTTCCGGATTTAGTTGACTTCACATACCCTAATAACCCAAATGACTTGCTACTGTTAACGCCACACCCCAATCACGACTAGACTATTCGGGTTATGCGAAAAAAACGGGTTCTGCTGTCATTTTCTTCATACCTGTTAGAATTTCATGATAACGAGTCATTTTGTAAATATTATATTCGTGTGTTAAAGTTATTAGAATAAAGTCATATTAATTTGTGTTTTATTGCAGAATTTACGTAACTAAAGCTTCGTTAAAAACCGGTTGGACAATCTGTGTCTTTCGGGTGTTTTAAAATCGGCAGACACTCATTGCACTAATCAAACATGTAACTAACGCCGACTAATCGGTTGCGACTAGTCGACTGTCACAACGGACTTTGCCCTGAGAACAAAATATGTTTTCTAAAACAAGTTTACACTTTGCAAAGTCAACACAGAAATGTCACATTTTTAAAACACACCGGATTTTTTCTTCAGTACGATGGTGTGCAAATCAAGTTGCATCTCAAACAGATTCGCCTGTGTATACGGTAGAGGACAACCGGCCCATCACAAATGTTCCATTTGCTAAAAATCTATTTGTGGGAAAGTTGGATAAGGTCAGGCACTTTTTTGTACTTAGGGTTAGATGTTTTGATAAATAATTTCATTTTTAATTATACCAGCTGATTTAAAGAAAAAATTTCTTAAAAAACGGGAAATTATCCCGGATACTATGCGACAGCTTGAAAAATAATCTTGAAATTGTGTTGAAGTAGTTGTTGAAAAACATATCTTTGCATACATAAAGATTAAGACAGTATCATGTAGGCCTGTTGATACCATTACTTCTTGCCTTTCTGCTAACCTTTATCAATACCTTTCATTATTGTCACTGAAGGACGAGGCAAAATAAAAAAAAACCTTCTTTATTCTTGGTATAAACTATTTGTTCAATAAAAAGAACGAACTATTCTATTTTTCTACCATTGGAAAGAAGCATGTGTTTCTTAGACCACAAACCAATGGCATCTAGTGAATTGTATATGTATTAACTATTTGAAATAAGATCAGTGAAATGAAGTCTAATGCTAAAATTCCAGAATAACAAGGGATGCAAATCATGAAAATTGTTCTGCAATAATAAATTTGGAACTTCCAGAACTACACCAAAAATGATCTCCACTTTAGAACATTTTTAATTTTAATCAGTGCTTTCAGATGTTCCTTGGCATTTGGAAATTTTGGAAGTCAAATAACAAATCTGAAGGGTCGGAACAACATGAAATATCCAACCCAAGAGTCAAAACTCTTTATTAAAAAACATACTATCAATGGTCTATTGAATGTTTTGTTATAAAAAAGAATATCACACAGCAACATTTGGGATAAGAAATATAATATAAAAAGGATGAAAGTTTGGATTCTATTTTGTCAAGATTTTGGATTGGTTGTGTTCTCATTATTTGGTTTTAAATATCAAAGTTTACTGTTAAGCACTGTTTATTTGGTCAGACACTGATTGGTAATGGTGAGACACTCCTATTTTACAGGCATTTCTGGCTTACCCAACAATACCAGAAGATGAGCTGAATGATTTAAACCAAATGGTTCAGCCCATCGAGAAATATTTTGAGGAAGCATGTAAGTTTTTGAATAATTTATAAAGATCTTGTTATGTAATAAGACAGAGTTGTCTTTTCCAACTGATCAGCTTGATCCCAGAGTTACATATATTATACAATTATAGCCTGTGAATGAGGTTTGTCTCTTGATTTATTAACCCAAGACAAAGACTTGTGTCTTGTCAATAAATTTAGGTTAATTGACTGAAGCTAAGGGATACCATTGTGTTAATTTAAATCATGTTTAAGTTATCAAACAGATGAACATGCTATTTGTTTAATCATCTATCACAGCATGATTTGAACATATTAACAAATTAAAAATGAAATGACATGCTATGGCAGTCAAACAACTGTTGATGACTACATAAAAGACTTTAAGAACACCGATCTGCAACATCTTGGTGAATATCATTTTCTCTCAGAGAAGCAAAAGTTGGATTTTATAATTTGACTACTATATATTTCTTACATAAGCATAGGATTTTAGTGGTGGTAAATTTCACTCTGTATTTACAGCTATTTTTAGGGGTTTTATATCCTTACATCAGCCAGGGTATGATATACATAGTATAACGCCACACTAAACACATTATGCTGTTATAGAGACAACAATGGGTGTCAATAAAACCATTATTTTGAAATGTCATAACCTGGACACGTCAGTATGACACTCCACACGGTCACATTATACTGACAACAAGGGTGCCAGTATAACCATCACACTGTCATAACATGGACACATCAGTATGACACTCCACCCGGTCATATTATACTGACAACAAGGGTGCCAATAGTACCAACACACTGAAATGTCATAACCTGGACATGGTAGTATGACACTACGCCCGGTCACATTATACTGACAACAAGGGTGCCAATATTACCAACACACTGAAATGTCATAACCTGGACACATCAGTATGACACTCCACCCGGTCACATTATACTGACAACAAGGGTGCCAGTATAACTATCACACTGTCATAACATGGACACATCAGTATGACACTCCACCCAGTCACATTATACTGACAACAAGGGTGAGAATATTACCAACACACTGAAATGTCATAACCTGGACACATCCACTGACGACAAGGGTGCCAGTATAACCATCACACTGTCATAACATGGACACATCAGTATGACACTCCACCCAGTCACATTATACTGACAACAAGGGTGAGAATATTACCAACACACTGAAATGTCATAACCTGGACACATCAGTATGACACTCCACCCAGTCACATTATACTGACAACAAGGGTGCCAGTATAACCATCACACTGTCATAACCTGGACACATCAGTATGACACTCTGCCTGGTCACATTATACTGACAACAAGGGTGCCAATATTACCTTCACACTGTCATAACATGGACACATCAGTATGACACTCCGCCCCGTCACATTATACTGACAAGGACACCAATATAACCTTCACACTGAAATGTCATAACCTGGACACATCAGTATGACACTCCGCCCCGTCACATTATACTGACAAGGACACCAATATAACCTTCACACTGAAATGTCATAACCTGGACACATCAGTATGACACTCCGCCCCGTCACATTATACTGACAAGGACACCAATATAACCTTCACACTGAAATGTCATAACCTGGACACATCAGTATGACACTCCGCCCCGTCACATTATACTGACAAGGACACCAATATAACCTTCACACTGAAATGTCATAACCTGGACACATCAGTATGACACTCCGCCCCGTCACATTATACTGACAAGGACACCAATATAACCTTCACACTGAAATGTCATAACCTGGACACATCAGTATGACACTCCGCCCCGTCACATTATACTGACAAGGACACCAATATAACCTTCACACTGAAATGTCATAACATGGACACATCAGTATGACACTCCGCCCGGTCACATTATACTGACAACAAGGGTGCCAATATTACCAACACACTGAAATGTCATAACCTGGACACATCAGTATGACACTCCACCCGGTCACATTATACTGACAACAAGGGTGCCAATATTACCAACACACTGAAATGTCATAACCTGGACACATCAGTATGACACTCCACCCGGTCACATTATACTGACAACAAGGGTGCCAATATTACCAACACACTGAAATGTCATAACCTGGACACGTCAGTATGAAACTCCACCCGGTCACATTATACTGACAACAAGGGTGCCAATATTACCAACACACTGAAATGTCATAACCTGGACACGTCAGTATGACACTCCACCCAGTCACATTATATTAACAACAGATTTGCCAGTCCATGTAGGTTTATGTAATCAATTTTATAATTCAGTATTTTAAAATAGTGCTAGACACATTTTTTGATAATTACAATGTAAGTGTGTGAACTGTGTAATGATAATTTATGGAAGTTTATAAGGCTGTTGAAAGCTTGACTGTATTATTATCGGTGTATGCCTTACATATTTTGGCAGTGGACTCCAAATCAATTGATGTGAATGCTAAAATATCAGAGGAAACCCTTCAGGAAATTAAGGACCTTGGTTTATTTGGTCAGCAAATCCCAGAAGAACATGGTAAGTTTAATGATCTTGTTACCATTCAATGATTTAATTACGGTAAATGATATTCTGTTGTATTGTTGGTTACAACATACTTAACCTCTTGTATTTGTCTGATATTTGTTTATAATTACTGTACGTAAGCAAAAATGAAAAATAGCCAAGAAAAAAAAAATGAAATTTCGGTTTTTAAAACTTATTTTATATTTTTACTGTTGATATTCAAGCGAGGTTTCAGTATGTATCACCTAGTTGCATCCAAATTTGTTAAGGAAAACTTCATAATCATGTATCGGAATATAAGATTGTATTAGTCATATCTTTAATTAGAAAATGAAATAGATTTTTTTAACTTCTCCATTCATTTCAAAATAGCATTATTTTATATTAACTTATTTCAAAGTTATGTTTTGTCTGTCGAGCGTAAACTTCTGACATTTTAAACTTCTTCTAAAGTTCCACCAATGGAATTGAGCTCAAACTCGCATTAAATGATCCTGAGATGGCCCTGACCAAGTGTTGTTATTTTTCCAGTCTGTCTGAAATCAAAGATAGCCGCCATGGCTGTCATCTTGAAAAACATATCTTTAACTTCTTCTCCAGTTCCCCTGGTGCTATAAGCTAAAACCTGGTGGTAATGTTAAGGAATAAAGTTAGCCAACAAAGTGTTATTATTTTTCAACCTTGTCAAGACTTTCACATGGCAGCCAGGGATGCCATTTTGTAACATGATTGTACAATCACGGTTTTCCTGTGCAACACCTATTTCAAACTTCTCCTCAAGTTTCACCAGTGGGATTGAACTCCAACTTGTTTGAAATGACACATTTCTTACATATAGGAGGCAGGATTAACCCCTTTTGACACAAGGGCTGTGTCTTCAGAAAGGAAACTGACTCAGATTTAGGGTTGAATGCTTTCTAAAAACTTTACTGTCAAAGAAAAGGTATCACTTGTCACAATTATCTGCTCCTCACCAAAACTACCATCTGCATCGTGGAAAACAGCTTCTTTGCAAGACTTCATTCAAAGTAGAAGATATAACCCTTCTCCCTGCTGAAAGTTTTGTAGTCAGAAGACAGTTAAGGCCTGTGGGCTTTTTGTTGATTTGTATGATTCCATGTATGTTAGCTAGGCCAGTGAAAAGACTTAAAACAAAAATTTTGTATTAACCAGTTGACTTACAAGTAACACAAGTTAAAAATTTTGTTATCTTTTCTGGCTGGATGTAAGATTACAAATACTGTGTGGTACAGTGTAACTTTTTTGTTGTAGGTGGGCTTGGATTAAATGCTACAAAATTCGCTCGTCTGGCTGAGATAACAGCTTTAGATGGTTCAGTAGCTGTCACCTTGGCAGCTCACCAGTCTATAGGACTAAAAGTATTTATCAAAGCATTAAGTTCGGTCATCCATGGAAACTGAAGGCTTTTTCTAGATCTGTGCATATTCTAACTTAATGATCCATTTTTTAAATACAGAATGTATTGTATGTGTCTTCAATCCCAAAAGTTGTCAAGGATACACTAATGTACACATGATTTATGTTTTAACTCTAGTGACGTAACTTGTCTGTACAAGTGTCTGTATATTCTGTTGTTTATACCAGTTTGATACACATATTTTGTTCCATTCTAAAGTGGGTTTACCAAGAACTTTGTTTCCATTGACATATCATTATAGACAACAAAGTGTTGCATACCAAAAGTAGGTCACTGATACCTTATCCCAGTCACAGAAGGATTCAGAAATTTACCCTATTCAAACACTACAAATACTATTATATATTAATGTATAGTTGTATTGAATGGTGACCATCTCCTTAAAAAAAGGCAATAGAAAAACATTTGATTAATATCATATCTTTATATATTTTCAGTTCTATATATACACATCATAGTAATAATTTTCATACATTTCCAAAACTATAAAATGATTTCCCTTATATTCAAATTTATCTCAATGAGGAGTGCATGTATGTCATAAGTGAAGATGAGATGAGTGAATTTGTTTTTTGAAAGGGTATATTGATTGCTGGAAATGATCAACAGAAAGAAAAATACCTTCCCAAGCTGGCCACAGGAGAAAACATTGCAGCCTTCTGTCTCACTGAACCATCCAGGTAATCTAGAACTGTTCAACATAATAACTTTCGCTTATTTCTGTGTTTCACAAGTTTAATCTTGCATTGGGGCTTTGTCATTTTGGTAGAATTTTATGACATAAATACCAGTAATTGAATGTTTGGCCAAACGCTTCAATTCCAAACTAGTTTTTGAAACAAGGTTAATAAAGATACTTGGCAAGTAGTTAAATAACCTATAAGTACATATTGTTGTGAAATACTAGATACTTACATTAGCTTTACAAGGGGTCAAGGGGTCAAAGGGTCAAGGATGCTGATGTATTTTTTACAGTGACTTACCCATCTGATAACTTTGTGACAAACTTTGGACAATAGTATTTTATATTTAAACCAATGTTTTTACTAAAACTGTTTTTGTTTTAAGTGGAAGTGATGCAGCCTCCATTCAAACTAAGGCGACTCTTTCTGAGGATGGCAAAACATTTTACCTGAATGGTGGGAAAATTTGGATCTCCAATGGAGGCATTGCTGAAATCTTTACGGTATTTGCCAAAACAGAGGTGGAAAAGGATGTGAGTAAATATATGATGTATTGTTTCTTATTTTGAAAATAAAAGAGTTCTTTTGATATTTCTAGATGTTATACGAGATTATATTCAGATGGTTTTATTGTAAAGTAAATTGATGTGGGGGCTTGGGATATAGAGCTTGAATGAATGTTTTTCTTCGTTTAAAGTTTGTAATTTTGTAGTCTGAATTCATCTGCTGTTTAGAAATAATGTTAATTACTTGGAAAGTCCAAGTGCCTACTAGACATGCTGTTGAGTATGTGTAATATTATAGAAATCAATGCCAGAATTTTTTTCTGTAGGGAAAGAAAGTTGATAAAGTAACAGCTTTCATAGTGGAGAGAAGTTTTGGTGGTGTTACTAGTGGCAAACCAGAGGATAAGTTAGGCATCCGTGGTTCTAACAGTGAGTACATACATTACCACAGGATAAGTAAGGCATCTGTAGTTTTAACAGTGAGTACATACATTACCACAGGATAAGTTAGGCATCCGTGGTTTTAACAGTGAGTACATACATTACCACAGGATAAGTAAGGCATCCGTGGTTTTAACAGTGAGTACATACATTACCACAGGATAAGTTAGGCATCTGTGGTTTTAACAGTGAGTACAAACATTACCACAGGATAAGTTAGGCATCTGTGGTTCTAACAGTGAGTACATACATTATCAGAGAATAAGTTAGGCATCCGTGGTTCTAACAGTGAGTACATACATTATCAGGTTCTAACAGTGAGTACATACATTATCAGAGAATAAGTTAGGCATTGGTGGTTCTAACAGTGAGTACATACATTATCAGAGAATAAGTTAGGCATTGGTGGTTCTAACAGTGAGTACATACATTATCAGAGAATAAGTTAGGCATCCGTGGTTCTAACAGTGAGTACATACATTATCAGAGAATAAGTTAGGCATCTGTGGTTCTAACAGTGAGTACATACATTACCACAGGATAAGTTAGGCATCTGTGGTTCTAACAGTGATTACATATTTTACTAGAGGATCTTTGCCGATCTAATACTGAACATTACCACTGAATTTACGAAATTTGTAGTCATTATTTACATGAACTACTTTAAGCCAGCCTTATTACTCATGCGATTTATTTTCTTGAATTTCACAATAAAAAAAATGGTCATGAAAGTTTCTGTTTACTCTGACCAGTATTTCAGTTATAGCATAGTCTTCTGTTTCAGAGAAGTTTTCACTACCACAAAGTATTGTGATGAAAAATTTACTGAAGTTTAAAATCGTCTGTTATAGATTGAAACATGGTTTCTCACTGGATTTTCAAATCCTGAATTTGTTATTTAGGGAACTTCTATTACAAAAATTCTGTATTGATTAATTTTATTTTTGTTTTTAGCATGTGAGGTTCATTTTGACAATACACCCGTCCCAATAGAGAATGTACTCGGAGAGGTTGGAGGGGGATTCAAGGTGAGGCACACAATTTACCTATTTTACATGAGAAAGAAAAAAATAAAGAAACTAATAGAGAGACTAAGCCACGTGTCTGTTAACTGTTGTAACAATTCAGGTGGTGTGGAATTATTCCACAACACACAAACATATATGTATCGGATGTTGTAGCCACCTGTCTGTAACACTGTTGTAACAATTCAGGTGGTGTGGAATTATTCCACAACACACAAACATATATGTATCGGATGTTGTAGCCACCTGTCTGTAACACTGTTGTAACAATTCAGGTGGTGTGGAATTATTCCACAACACACAAACATATATGTATCGGAGGTTGTAGCCACGTGTCTGTTAACTGTTGTAACAATTCAGGTGGTGTGGAATTATTCCACAACACACAAACATATATGTATCGGATGTTGTAGCCACCTGTCTGTAACACTGTTGTAACAATTCAGGTGGTGTGGAATTATTCCACAACACACAAACATATATGTATCGGATGTTGTAGCCACCTGTCTGTAACACTGTTGTAACAATTCAGGTGGTTTGGAATTATTCCACAACACACAAACATATATGTATCGGATGTTGTAGCCACCTGTCTGTAACACTGTTGTAACAATTCAGGTGGTGTGGAATTATTCCACAACACACAAACATATATGTATCGGATGTTGTAGCCACCTGTCTGTAACACTGTTGTAACAATTCAGTTGGTTTTGAATTATTCCACAACACACAAACATATATGTATCGGATGTTGTAGCCACCTGTCTGTAACACTGTTGTAACAATTCAAGTGGTTTGGAATTATTCCACAACACACAAACATATATGTATCGCATGTTGTAGCCACGTGTCTGTTAACTGTTGTAACAATTCAGGTGGTGTGGAATTATTCCACAACACACAAACATATATGTATCGGATGTTGTAGCCACCTGTCTGTAACACTGTTGTAACAATTCAGGTGGTGTGGAATTATTCCACAACACACAAACATATATGTATCGGAGGTTGTAGCCACCTGTCTGTTACACTGTTGTAACAATTCAGGTGGTGTGGAATTATTCCACAACACACAAACATATATGTATCGGAGGTTGTAGCCACCTGTCTGTAACACTGTTGTAACAATTCAGTTGGTTTTGAATTATTCCACAACACACAAACATATATGTATCGCATGTTGTAGCCACGTGTCTGTTAACTGTTGTAACAATTCAGGTGGTGTGGAATTATTCCACAACACACAAACATATATGTATCGGATGTTGTAGCCACCTGTCTGTAACACTGTTGTAACAATTCAGGTGGTGTGGAATTATTCCACAACACACAAACATATATGTATCAGGTTGTAGCCACCTGTCTGTTACACTGTTGTAACAATTCAGGTGGTGTGGAATTATTCCACAACACACAAACATATATGTATCGGAGGTTGTAGCCACCTGTCTGTAACACTGTTGTAACAATTCAGTTGGTTTTGAATTATTCCACAACACACAAACATATATGTATCGGATGTTGTAGCCACCTGTCTGTAACACTGTTGTAACAATTCAGGTGGTGTGGAATTATTCCACAACACACAAACATATATGTATCGGAGGTTGTAGCCACCTGTCTGTTACACTGTTGTAACAATTCAGGTGGTGTGGAATTATTCCACAACACACAAACATATATGTATCGGAGGTTGTAGCCACCTGTCTGTAACACTGTTGTAACAATTCAGGTGTAGCCACCTGTCTGTAACACTGTTGTAACAATTGTGGAATTATTCCACAACACACAAACATATATGTATCGGATGTTGTAGCCACCTGTCTGTAACACTGTTGTAACAATTCAGGTGGTGTGGAATTATTCCACAACACACAAACATATATGTATCGGATGTTGGAACTGATACACATATTTGTATGTTAGCTCAAAATGCAAAGTTTCTAAAGTTCCTGTCAAGCATTAAAGAACAAATTAAAAATAAGGTGCTATCCATATAACTTATACTTTTAGTGTGATGCTTCCAGAAATATGCGAGTGTACAGACCCTGCTTTATGCTAAAGTCCTGAAAAATAATGATATTCACCAAGTAAGTTTCTGACAGGTAGAGCAGGATCCCTCTATTTGCATGTGATGAATATTCCACAGTCCAGTCTCGATCCCGCTCTGTACCCGGCATTTTTCTTACAGGTTCAACTGCTTCAACTGTTTACATGAGAGCGACCAAAGTCTTGTATCTTTGTTTGAAATAAATTTGAAACTATTTGCTGTGTTAAATGAAATATGAATATCAATCATTTACACACTGAATTTCAAAGTTATCTATTTGTAGTGAATGTACTGGGACATTTACATTAATTTATCTCTGATTAACGATGCATTCTTGTCATTAATCTTATGGCACCCCAGGTAGAGTAACCCATGGTTCTCACTGTTAGGGGCCTCGGTGGCAGAGAGGTTAAGACATCTCACCTCAGGTTGAGTGACCCAGGGTTCTCAGGTTGAGTGACCCAGGGTTCTCACTGTTAGGGACCTTGGTGGCAGAGAGGTTAAGACATCTCACCTCAGGTTGAGTGACCCAGGGTTCTCACTGTTAGGGGCCTCGGTGGCAGAGAGGTTAAGACATCTCACCTCAGGTTGAGTGACCCAGGGTTCTCACTGTTAGGGGCCTCGGTGGCAGAGAGGTTAAGACATCTCACCTCAGGTTGAGTGACCCAGGGTTCTCACTGTTAGGGGCCTCGGTGGCAGAGAGGTTAAGACATCTCACCTCAGGTTGAGTGACCCAGGGATCTCAGTATTAGAGGCCTTCAGGTTGAGTGACCCAGTGTTCTTGCTATTATGGGCCTCGATGGTAAAGTGGTTAAGTCTGACTGTATTAAACACTAGTCCTTCACCTCTTGGTCATAGGTACGAGCGTGGGGTGCTGACTACCCAAACCTGGCATGTTAACTTTTGACAGAATAGTAATGCAAGGCTGCAGCAAACAAAAAATTGAGAACACGGTATCTTTATCCATGTTAATGAACAGTTACCGAAATGACACGTCGGATGACAAGATACAGGGATCTACCACAAATTCCTATTTATGGTCACTGGATATATACAACCAGTATATAATATGCCTGCTACAATAAGTGTAGTCTACAATCAGACAGAGGCTTCACAGAGTTTAGACTTAAACAAGTATTGTTACCGAAAAGACAAAGTGATATCAACTATTTTACTCAGAGACCTACAATCACAACACTTTGTTATACTTAAAACAAGACCAAAGTGAACTGGAAACAGTTGAAATGTGGCAGATTTTCCTCTAAAATTGAAGAAAAGAAACATGATGATTTAGCTAGTAAGATTATTGCAAAAATCTGTATAAAATAACAGAGTTCAAATAATTGTTGTCTTTTTTATAGGTTGCCATGAATATATTAAACAGTGGACGATTCAGTATGGGCAGCTCAGGAGCTGGTATTCTCAAGAAGTTGATCGGTGTGTTCAGGTTTATGATAAAGGTTTAAGGAACCTACTTAACTGTTGTTACTCCTGGATCTACCTACATTGTAGGTGATCATTATTGAAGGAGTCAAAACAACTCAAAGTTGAAAACATTTTCAGGAATTAGAAATAGTGATACAAAATTGAAAACATTAGTAAAAACAGCTCAAAGTTGAAAACATTTTCAGGAATTAGAAATGGTGATACAAATTTAAAAACTATGAGGAACTAAAAATATAATGACATAAATGTACATGTATGTCTAGTTTGTTGTAATTTTGTTTATTTAAACCTCCTGGAACTTAGTTATACGTTATAATATATGTTTATGTGGATTGATATTCATTTGCAGCCATGACAGCAGAACATGCCATAAGCAGGAAACAATTTGGAAAGCACCTTTCAGAATTCCGACTTATTAAGGTAAATTGTGTAATGGTATTTTTTTCAGGCTTGCAGACTTAATGAGGATAGAAAACTTGATACTTGGTAGAAAACATGGATCAGCTAAATAGCATTACCCAAACAGAAATGGTTTTTTAGACAATACATCATAGCTTGGAGGAAGTTGACACTTAAGGTTATGATTTATAACAGAATTTTGATAATCACAAAATTTTTGTTTGTGTTTTATTATGATAGTCAGATCTGTAAAGTCGTAATAGTATGATTGAGAAACATTTTTAAATGCTTATACTATGTGGGTAAAGAAGATATGATTACACAAACGTATATTTTTTCAGAGGATACAAGCTAAAAAGTTAAGATTTATATTACAAGGTGCCCTTTTATCTATGATGAACATTGTTAAATTTTTGTAAAATCTATATTGTGAAGGTTGTGTAGGACAATATGTTAAGGTCTTTCTTTGGAAATATTCAGGAAAAGTTTGCGAAGATGGCTGTAACAACGTACGCTATGGAGAGTATGGCTTACTGGACGGCAGGTATTATAGACCAGTACCAACAGCCTGACTGTTCACTGGAGGCAGCAATGGTCAAGGTAACGTTAGCACCACAAGTAGTCGGGATTTATTTCAGATTTTGATGTCAGATATCGTTAAAGCTTGTAAATTAATTTAAATTAAAATTTACAAAATTAACTCGGCTTCTGTGTCGCTAGTTACAGAATCACCATATCTTCTATGTTGCAAGGTACAGGTTAGATTATGTGAGGTTAAATCCAACTGTATATATTGAAATGCACATTATTTAGATAAGTTTACTAGGATACCGATATTTGGCATTATTGCAGTTTTTCAGCTTTTTGAGGGAAACAGGACTAAAAATAGATTTCCTTTTCTGACAATTTTGCCTTAAATTTTTGGTACTGTAAAGTATAAGTTATCAAAATAATTGTGATTGGGATCATACATTCTTCTGGATACGTGCTACTTCAAGGAAATTCCACGAGGAAAGTTTTAATAACATACAGCTGACGCAAGTTCCTATTTCACTGAGATAATGTATGGAAAGTATCTTCTATTGTACAATGCCTTTGCCTGTTTGACATAATTTTGTGCGAAGCATAGCACAAACACTATAACAAGTATCAGCATGACACTTCATAGGTAGATAGATCACAGCAAGGTGAAGTATGCAACAACTATCTCTCTTTTGCATGTTATAGGAGTTATAGCCCTTTGTTGTTTTTCATACTTAAATTTTGTCCCATTCAGGGAGCATAACCTGTCTTTGATGATGGCCTTTGTCTTGTTTGATATAGCCACAATTGAAACAGTGGAATCACAGCCCTGTTAGATATAGTTACAGGGGTTGTTATTACACTGATAACCGGGTATTTACATGAATAAAAATAATTATATTGCATGTACAGATGTAGCGTGACATGAAAGATGATGTTCTGAGACATTTCTTGTTATGGTCTAGATTTTCAGCTCAGAAGGATGCTGGGTTTGTGTGAATGAGTGCCTACAGATTTTGGGAGGTCTTGGCTACATGAAGGACTACCCTTATGAGAGATATCTCCGGGATGGACGAATTTTAATGATATTTGAGGTATGAAAAACTGATTATATTAGGTCATTAGAATTTTACTGAGGAAAAAGATAGTTCAGGTAAGTTTTACAATACACATTAAGTTAACACTTAAGCATGTAGAGTCAATTTATGTCTTTCTGTCCATCCATTTGTTCGTCCGTCCGTCTGTTATAATTATGTCCAGAGCATAACACGAAAACTATAATAGGTATCAACATGAAACGTCATGTGTAGATAGATTTTGATAATGAGAAGTGTAGTGTACAAAAACCATCACTCTTTTTTGCATAATTTAGGAGTAATTGCCATTTTTTCATCCTTAAATTTTGTCTGGAGCATAACATGATGAGGAATCAACATGAAAGTTCTGCTGTTTATTCGGGGAACATCCATCGGTTCTACTGATTCTCTTGTATAATAGTGTTGTTGTTGGCAAATGTTTGGTTGAAGCTTAGCCTTTCTGTATTGTGTTCAGGCTCAGAATGGAACTTGTACAGAATATTAATATTATAATAGTATTGATACTGCAGAAAAGTGTGGAGGTGGTACTTATCATACCTCATCCCAAATAGATCTTCCAGTTTTTGATGTATTCCTTGACATGACAATGTGTTGTTTTTGGTATTGTTTTCCAGGGGACAAATGAGATTTTGAGAATGTTTGTTGCACTGAATGGACTACAGTTTGCAGGAAAGGCTCTGAAGGAACAAATGTAAGTGAACAGTATCGCCCAGTGAAGGTGCAAATGTGAAATTCAACTTCATCAAAGTTGAACGTGATTTTAGCAGTGTTGTAGCCCAGGTCATAGTCACTATTACTATGTAATGTATTTTGCGGGTTGTAAGTCACACTGGTATATATTACTATGTGATGTATTTTGCGGGTTGTAAGTCACACTGGTATATATTACTATGTGATGTATTTTGCGGGTTGTAAGTCACACTGGTATATATTACTATGTGATGTATTTTGCGGGTTGTAAGTCACACTGGTATATAAGCCACAGAGCCAATTTTAATTGAATTTTTGGATTCAATCAGTATTACGACTACAAGTGATGGCTCTACATGATCTGTTTCAGTCAAAAACTTGTCGCTTAAAGGTTAGTTGTAGTTAAATATTGGTTAGTGAAAAATTCAAATGGCTACTGCTGAACAAAGAAGAGTATTAAATACAAATATCTAACACTGAAAATATATCAATCTGACCTGTAACTACAAACCTGTAGCTGTGGAGATGATAAATAATGTTTCCAATTTTTTTAAATTCATGTTTGAAAATTTCATTAACCATTGGTTTTTTAAAATTTTTTTGTCCAGAAATAAGACATATCGGCATATATAAGCTACACTCCCGACTCACGAGGAAAAAAGGTGTGGCTGAGTCGGAAGATATGCTTTAAAAACCTGTAATGTCTATTTTGTTTCAGTCTGGTACACCAAAAGCTGTTGTGTCTGTGACAGAATTGGTTGTCAACAGTATTTGTTAATTACATTAGTAAGGATTAGTGTTTGAAATTGTTTTCTTCTTTGAAATACAGAAAAGTCTCAAACATTCTCACCAACCCTTCAACACTGCTCAGAATGTACTTTGAAACTGAACCAAAACTAACTATGAAGCTACATGAGGGAATTCACCCGACTCTAAAGGTAAAACACCTGACTAATGTAGTGCACTATAAGTTTCGGTACTGAACATTTACAGCCTGGTAACATAACATACTAGCTACTGATGTTACCTTCTTCAGTTTTCTTATCCTGAAAAAAAACGTTTTGTGTATAATTATTAATAGCAAAAACACTATCAGGAGTTTTTACTTAATACAAGTTCATTTGATTGTATTCTTCATAAAAATGTTTAACTGTATTTTTATGGACTGAAGATCTTTTCAACGTGTAGAAAACTGTAATGTTGCATGAATTTATTTATTTCAGCCTCAAGCAGACATGTTGGAAAAATATACACTACATTTACAAAGAGCTGTTGTGAAAATACTGTCCAAATACAAAAAGGTTGGTAGAACGTTACATCCCTTGGGTAGCAAATGACAGTTTGTTGTCATACATTGTTTGTGTGGTAGATTGTTTTGCCATTCTTTTTATATAGTTGCCAAAGTAAAATTAGATAGGTAAACATTACGTATAAAACAGCAAATGGATAAAAAGATGAGGAGAATTTCACTTTTACCATCAGGGTCTTTGCATTTGAGTTCTTTCAGTACTCTGTTTTATATATACTCGAATGTGATGTTATTGTATTTATATAAAGATTTACTATTAATCATTATTTCCTGTGTGGGAGTATTGATATATTTTTGACAATATCTGTTTTTTTAGGAGGTGGTAGACCAACAGATTCATCAGAAACGAATGGCTGACATAGCAATTGACCTTTTCGGAATGACAGCTTGTATAGCAAGAACCTCCAGGTCGTACTGTATTGGACTGAAAAACTCTGACCATGAGGTAAATTGTGACCAGTAACAATGTCACATGACCTTTTTGAAATGGTCCAGATATCACTGAATTATTCAGCAATACATCTGTATTGAATGTGATTATCACAATAAATTAACAGAGTTCTAAATGTACCGTTTACAAATATTTTGTCAGATTAACAACTTTGAACAAGAAAAAAGATATTATTCTCACTACTGTGTTCTAAATCTTTAAAAATTTCCAAGAATGTTATGACTTGTACACAGCAACCTTATGAAGAGAATCTGCAAACTAGTAATAGCCAGCACTCAGTATTGGAGGAACAAAGCTGTACTGTTTTGTCGCTGTTTTGAACTGGTCATGAAAAATTAATTAGATAATTGATAGCAACTTTTGTTGGTTCACCTTTGGTTGGTTCACCTTTGGTTGGTTCACCTGTGGGTGGTTCACCTTTGGTGGTTCACCTTTGGTTGGTTCACACCTTTGGTTGGTCCACCTTTGGTTGGTTCTACTGTGGTTGGTTCACCTTTGGTTGGTTCACACCTTTGGTTGGTTCACCTTTGGTTGGTTCACCTTTTGTTGGTTCACCTTTGGTTGGTTCACACCTTTGGTTGGTTCACCTTTGGTTGGTTCACCTTTGGTTGGTTCACCTTTGGTTGGTTCACCTTTTGAGAGTTTCACTTGTATGACTGATCCATTCCTCTTCCTCAAGCGTTATGAATTGTTTTTGTTTAGGTGATGCTGACCAAGGCTTTCTGCTATGAAGCCAGAGAAAGAATTGAGCAAAATCTGAAAGATTTGAGAGCAGGTAATTATACAAGGAGTTCTCTTGATTGATAGTGTTATAACTTTACATATGATATCTGTCGTAGGAACTTAAGACAATGAGCTAAAATATGACATATTTTTTGTATAATTAAAAGATGAAAGCGTTAATTGGTTTATATGGTTTGTTTTTATTTTTGACCACCTTACAACTATAAACAAAGCATATTGGAACATATTATCTGGAGGTTGGTGAATTGTAGTCATAGAAATTGACATTGAAAGATAAGAAGAATTTTGTATTATCATCAGATAAATAATTTGACAAAAAAGAAAGTCGTTAATTAATACATTTTAAGCTATATATGAAGTTTCCACATCTGTATATAGGAATACAATATTATCACCAAACAATTAAGAGTAAACAGGTTTAATCAGCTTTTCCTCCTTACTTCATGCTCACGTGTACTTGATAACTGCCAAATTTAACAATTGTACATGGTAACTTCCAAAATTTAACAATCGTACTTGGTAACTTCCAAAATTTAACAATTGTACTTGGTAACTTCCAAAATTTAACAATCGTACTTGGTAACTTCCAAAATTTAACAATCATACTTGGTAACTGCCAAATTTAACAATTGTACTTGGTTACATTGATATGGTCTCTTTCCCTATCAGATGAAGTATTCTGGTTCATGAAATAAACAAAGCCTTATTAACAGTGTTTTAATATGATTAAAAATTGTAAGATAGTAATATTGAATGAAAAAAAGGGAAATACATATGCACACAAAAAAAAATACATATTTTCATGACTCTCCCTTTCAGAAACATTTGAGAACAATGATGACACCCTAGAAAGCATAGCTGACACAATATTCAAGAACCATGGTTACGCTGCATCCCATCCATTGGACAGAAATTGGTGAGGAGTTTTACACTCGCTGTGTATAACAGACAACAGATTTCTGTTCACAAAGTGTCACAGTGTTGCTGCTGTATAAGAACCTGTTTGTGAACTGATGGAGTGCCAACTTGATGTCTGTGAACTGATAGAATTTGAGCTTGATACAACTTTAAGTGTTACAAAGAAGGATGATAGTTAATAGTGCATTACAGTTATAGATGGTAGAATATTGTGTAAGTGGGTAAACTACAACAGCAAAGTGACATGGGGCATAGTGACATGGGGCATAGTGACATGGGGGACAGTGACATGGGGCATAGTGACAAGGGGGACAGTGACATGGGGTATAAACAAGGGGGACAGTGACATGGGGCATAGTGACAAGGGGGACAGTGACAAGGGGCATAGTGACATGGGGCATAGTGACATGGGGGACAGTGACATGGGGCATAGTGACAAGGGGGACAATGACATGGGGCATAGTGACAAGGGGGACAGTGACATGGGGCATAGTGACTTGGGGATTAGTGACATAGGTGGACAGTGACATGGGGCATAGTGACATGGGGGACAGTGACATGGGGCATAGTGACATGGGGGACAGTGACATGGGGCATAGTGATGTGGGGGACAGTGACATGGGGCATAGTGATGTGGGGGACAGTGACATGGGGCATAGTGACAAGGGGGACAGTGACAAGGGGCATAGTGATGTGGGGGACAGTGACATGGGGCATAGTGATGTGGGGGACAGTGACATGGGGCATAGTGACAAGGGGGACAGTGACATGGGGCAGTGACATGGGGACAGTGACAAGGGGCATAGTGACATGGGGACAGTGACATGGAGCATAGTGACAAGGGGGACAGTGACATGGGGCATAGTGACATTGGGGACAGTGACATGGGGCATAGTGACAAGGGGGACAGTGACATGGGGCATAGTGACAAGGGGGACAGTGACATGGGGTATAAACAAGGGGGACAGTGACATGGGGCATAGTGACAAGGGGGACAGTGACAAGGGGCATAGTGACATGGGGCATAGTGACAAGGAGGACAGTGACATGGAGCATAGTGACATGGGGGACTGACATGGGGCATAGTGACATGGGGGACAGTGACATGGGGCATAGTGATGTGGGGGATAGTGACATGGGGCATAGTAACATGAATCAAGTAATATTTGGGGCATAACACTTCCTTAGTTGGTTTCACTCTGGACATGGTCTACTTGTAGTAGTCACAATTATTACTCTTCAGTTCAAAATTAAAAGAAACTTCCGATGAAATGTTTTCAATGTCAAATGAACCCATTCTTTTGGCTGAAACTGTGACTGGTATATTCAACAACTCAGGTAGTATTGTACTATTTACTGAAAATATGATTTTGAAATTTGTTTTTTCTGTTTTCAATCAAATTGATTTACTCTTATATATAGCAAGAAACTGACTGATAGTTGTGATCTTGTTGAGAGTGAGGAAGTGGGTGGTTATAAAAGAACAAAATGTAAATGCATGTGTGTGTAAGATAGGTCTCCTGACAGATCTACTGTTGGAGTGATAATGAATCTTTAATTTGTATTTGTGATAATTTTGTTTTCAATAAAACTTTATTTATTGAAAATTGATTTATTGTACATCTGTCTTACAATTTGACTGTCAGGATTGTGGTGTAGTGTTTCTTGTCTATCCGTCCATCATTAACTTTTCGTTGTCCAGAGATCTCCCACAGTTTTTAACTATTATTTTCAAACTTGGTGGGCTATATGACATCAAGATGTGTTTTCCTAAACAGCAATGGATTTCAAATGCATTTAGAAGAGTTACTGCCCCTTGTTTTTTTCTGATTTTTAACATTGTCCTTGTCAGTATTCAATTCATTTCTTTAAAACTTTGTAGGTTTCATAATTTTGACGTTTCCTACACAGTAGTCAGTCAGCAATTTTTGAAGGAGTCATTGCCCTTTGATTTTTTTAAGCACTCTGATTTACCATAAAGATATTGTTCTTTTTCACCAATATCACGTAAATTTCATAACCATTACATAATGTGGTTTTCTTTTCTTTGTTTTTGTGATTTCACAATTCTGAGGTATTGCTTTTTTCTTAAAAATATGTTGTTTTTTTCTCCATCTCGTCCAGACACTTTCTTCCTCAGTCTTTTAAAGTTTATTTGAAACTCGTTTTCCCTCTGGACATTTCAAATCATCATTACCATTTCCATATTTGTATTTTTTTTATACAATAAATTATGAAAATCAAATTTTGTACAACAAGGATGGAATGTATGTAGATGATTAGCCTGGCCATGTGTAATCTGTTGACATCCCTCAATCAGAGATCATCATTATGATCTCTGAATCATCACTTTGTGATAATCATAAAATTTTGAAGTTTTTATCCATAACCTTCAGCCAAATTCAATTAATTATGAAGAGATGATATTGTATCATAAGGTCATACCAGAACTGTCTGCTTCACAATACAGGGAAACTCCACTCTGACGGATGCTATGTATTAAAATTTGATATTCATATGAAGAAAAACAGAAAAAACAATTTTCTTTGTAACTTTATTTTACAATGTAAACAGACATGACAAATGAATACAAATAGTTGTCAACAGGACAGAGACTGATATTTAAAGATATGAGTGGCAGTTATTTACTGAATCACAAAAAAAACACAAATTTCCTTAATATTACAGTGTTCTTGTCAGATATATGCTTGACAATCATCCCTCAATGGAACTCCTAATGGTGCCAACAAACATATATATATATACAAGTTACAACCAAGGGACAAGCTGAAAGTTACCTGCCCTTGTGCAACAGAAAGACCCTTTTAAAGTCACATGACCTGGCCTGTTCTACAGAGAAGCCTTAATAAGTCACATGACCTGCTATGTGTTAGGTATGTAGTGTTCTTACACACAAAAAATAACACCAGTATGAGAATTCAGTTTTTCTACAACTTAAGTTGATCATGTGACACAAGTTATCCTTATTAGGGTGCAATATGTTTTATGCTACATTTAAGCTACCTCAGACAAGATGTCAAATAAAATGTTTTAGAAGAGATTGAAATCCACATGCAAGTTCAGATGTTTAATGTTTATAAGCAAAGGTGCAATCCATTTAAAAAAAAATCTATAGGTTACAAATACCAACACTGGTCTTGTGGGAATGACCAGCAGAACTGGACTTAACTGCTAGTGATATGTTTGATTGACCAGAATTATAATAGCTTTCTGACAGAAAATATAATTTTACTCAAAATTGATATCTGTGTAATGTTTAGAAATCAACACTGGTCTACAATATCTTGCCTCACTGTAATGGTGAGACTTTATTGATCAAATATTTTGGGTTTCATTGTTTTGGACATCAACAAATAAATAATATCTTATAATGTTCTATATTAAGTTATCAATAAACGTACTTCAACAAATATGAAGTGATTTTAGGAGATTGGGGATATCTACGGAAAACTTTCAAAATTTCTGCTGCTTTCTCATGGAAACGGAATGACAGTAAACAGGAACAAATGGTATACTGAAGTAGAGATCTTTTCATTTTCCATGTAAACAGTTGATGATTTGAGTAAGTTATACAGTATTTCATTACCTTTAAGATAAGTATGATCTGTACACTGCATATTAGTGGAATAAATAATAATGTTTCGAGCAGATAAAAAAGGATGACATGGAATATGATTGGATTATATCAGAGCGACTAATATTATCCTACGTACGATGAAAGCGAATTTGAGGACAAATACCAGGTATACCTCAGAAGACTTAAGATAGAGAAATCAAGTTTTTTTTCCTTCCTTTTTCCTCCCATTTTACTGTTACAGACATGGGTTTTTCTGTATTTTTCTAGTCAATGTCAAATTTTGCTATTTTTGCCTAACAGGGATTAAACTGGCAAATGTTAAATGATAAAGCTTTACATTATGCATTTTTAATTCCAGCTCTTCAATTGCAAAAATATGACAGGGTTAAAATTATGATTAAAATTTTGACACCAAATAGCAAAATTTGCATGTGTTGAAATAAACAATTCATGCAAAATCATTCATTCATAAACATAATCATAGCACTTTACAAGTTCATTTTCACAAAGTTTTCCTTCTTCGCAGTAAAAATAAATATTGCACAAAATAATCACAATGACAATATATGCAATAGATTTGTAGTACACATTTGTCGACTGGTATGGTGTGTTTTATAAATGCATTTTCTATATTCTACATTGCTAAGTCACATTGTTGACCAACAGCTGGGTGTTTAAGATCTCAAATTCTCCAATCCTATTCCTTCTTCAACTTCATTTATGCTTCTTTAAATGAAATTCAGAAAAATTGCTGATGATTTCATATGGATTTCATTAAAAAGGAAAATTGAAAATTCTTTCTCATTTTTAAAATGTTTTGGCGATGTCCTACATCTTTCTTAGACTGAAGTACAATAATGATACATAAAGTATTTTCTGTGGGGGTGTATGTTAAGTCTTTCTCTACATAAATAACAAAAGTCTACATGTTTAAGACTTTGGGGGATAAATTCACGATGATAATGCTTTTTATGCATTGTGTTATTTGAAAGCTTTTCCCTGACACAGATCTTGAATTTTACTGCAGTAACATCAAACATACACTTGTAGAGAGAATGGAACAAACTGAATATCACCCAAGCTTCCTAATCACTCAGACCACATATATAAAAATATCAGAGCACACTGTATATCTTATATTTACACCGATTAACATATTTGTATACGTAAGACTTTGTACAGCAGAGTATATACGAAATGGAGAGAGTTATTAAAACAGGTAATTTTTACCATACAAACATTATACAACAAAACACTTTATCCCATATTTGTGGGCTTTTCCCTTATGTTGTACAGAATAAAAAAACTCAAAAAACACTTAATACTGTAGCTGTCAACTGACTAGAATAAAAAAGCATGGATGGCTTACAGCTTTAATTGTATGTATGTTGAACATCTAGTGGTGTCATACCTAACATTCTCTACTGCACAACAGGAACTAAGATTACAATGCAGAAATTGTAATTTCCTTTAAATAGCAAAATTAGTTTACATCTCAACATTTCAACACAACTCTCACTTTGTAATTAAATGGTCACCTTAGGATAAAATTTGGGCTATTGTTTGCTGTATTAATGTAATGCTTTCTGAAGTAAAACACATTTTTTGTGTGTGATATTAACAATTCCTGGCTAGTTAGTAATGCAACTATGAAAAGTAAATTAAAAAAGTTTCATCTAAACTCTTGTGTATCAATAATGTATTTGGTTTTTTCTTCTTGCCATCTACAGTACAGCATCTGGGTTTATCACAAAAAAAGCTGCAGACTTTTATGTAACATTAAATTTGTACTAAGTGGAAGCAATGTTTACACTTTGTACGACCAGTGTACAGAGTATACAGCCTGGGTATGTATACAATATACCTGTATCGGTGGGGACACAGGAAAATGTTTGGTCCCTGGTGATTGCTGCGTCAGCCGGTATAATTGTGGGAATGGAATGAGGTTTTGGAGCATATACAGATATCACATTGTATAATATACATCAACTTTCTGTTTGTCAAGTTTTAAATCTGACAATGAACATCAGATATAAATTGATCTAGAACATGTAATTAATGTGTTATGTGGACTGTGGCTCCAGGCATGGTACATGACTAACACATTAGGACGAGCCTCAAGACGATTTGGGTTTATTAATATTACGACTAGATATACACCATATTGCTTCCAAGTATTTAACACTTCCACTATAATATTCTAACACATCATAATCTTCAAGCCTCCATATTTATTTTTTGTATTTCCTGAAATTGTATCATTACTCAAATGCTTATGTGCCGTGGAGTCAGCCATATCATAAAAATTCTATCACTCACCATATTTTCACAAGTTGTTCTCCTAATTCTATTTCCTGTTCATGTACATTTTTATTGTAGCCATCGAGTAATTGGAATTATGAAGTACCCTACTAAATAGGTTTGTTCTCATTTATAGGAAGCAACAGTATTAGGTTTGAGGTTACCATGGTAACAATGGTTGATGGTATTAAACATAATGAATATGTCTCAACCTACCATGTTTATCTGGCAACAAACCCCTGCCTTGTAATAAGCCCATGCCTGGTAATAAGCCCACCCATATATATTGCTACATAGAAAAATGATCAACTAATGTTTCCATGTGATAATCCATTTGCCTGAATAAGCCTGACTTTAGGGTCAATGTGTTGCCCCCCTGCCCCCTCCCCTATTGGACTTATTAAAAGATACAGTATTATCTAACATTAAACACCCAAAAAATTACAGGAAACTTAGGAATGAAAGGTATGTAATTAGCAGCAGTTTACTCTTTGGTAACAATGTCAGATAATATCTCTCTCACACATACACATCAACTATATAAAGCACAGTTATCATGGCTTCATAAATACTAACATATGGACAAGCTAACATTTATCTGATACTTAATCCACTACCTGTGGATCAATACATAATCCACTACCTGTGGATCAATACATAATCCACAAAGGGTGGATCACTATATTATCCATGACTGGTGGATCACTATAATCACTTCTGGATCACTATAATCCACGACATGTGGATCAGAATATAATCCACATCTTATGAACCTTTGACTTGTGAATCCCTATTATCCACTATTGTGGATCGCTCTATTCCACAACTACCATAAGTTTGAGTAGATTTTAAATAGTCTGTATATATATATATTGCACTAGAAAAGGACAGTGGTAAAGGCATTTAAAGCAGACTGGCAATTTCACCACGGTACGGTGGACACATCCACTCCATGTCAATAGATTTGATATACTTACAAACATTAATCAATAATAAATACAAGAAATTAAATTAAATTCACAGTCATAGAAAATGTAACATTTCTACACATATCATGAAATTGTAGATTCAGGAGTTGATACAGACACACATCTTGCTGCAAATCGACTTATTTTGCTTCATCGCCCAAATACATGAACATTTATGCATAAATATTTTGTAAGCAAAGACATCAATCCAGGGACTTTTTTCCGAGAATTTTCCACAAGACAACACTTATTTGAAGTTCACCTCAATTACTCTGTGACTTGTATTTTTAATGTGTGTTACGAGGCTTTGTCTGTTAGCACAATGGTGCTGACACATGGAGACTTTGGCTGAACAGGACATACTGTGAAATGATACGTGTATCTGAAGGTACGAGGAATCGTGTGATGAATGAAAAAATTGCACGCAAGAATTCATATCACAAGCAGTTATGTAATATTCTGAAGAGCTATGCCTGACCAGGAATTCATATTTCTCACGGCACTGACTAGACTCACTATCAATTTTTCCAGACTGTTGTAAGTGAACACATCAGCTTTTTCAACAATGAGTTCTTGTTTCTGCAAAAACTAAATTTGAAATCATCTTCACTGGAATGCTTGGCCAAGTTGCTATAGGAAAACACAGTACCTTCTTCACCTTGTTGCTATAGCAACACAACAGTTTGGCTGTTAGGCCTTGTTGCTATTACACAAGTCTGAACCAATCAGACGAAAGTATGCATGGCAGAAGGTTGCGTTTCGTCTGCTGTAGATACATTCTGTGCTCCATATTGTCCTATGAACGACCCATCCTCATTAAAACGACTTGGGTCCACATCACCATATTCCTCTAAACTGTCTTGTTCACTGTCAAGGCAAGCTTTCTCCAGATCAGGATCTGAACCTCCGGCTAGAGGCTGCTTCTCACCGCTGTAACACAACAATGAATACCATTGTTACAGATAATAAAGGTCACAATTCAAATTGTTTGATATGAAATTAACGAATAGTGATCCAGTGACTTGTCATTCTAATACAACAATTTGTAATACGGGTGTGATAAAAAGGCAACATGGACCCTATCAACTACTGGACACATGAACTGGAGATTTCTGGAATTATAATTTAGTTGACCACAAAAAGATTGTTAATTAGTATGTTAAACACAAAACTTTTGATATTGAAATTTTAAAAAATTCAACCGACGTGTTTGTATTTTACCAAGTATATTTCTGTAAGTATTTTAGTGGAGATACAGGCATCATTTATCATTTACATACTTTAAACAGAGACCATTTCTAGACATTTCAACACTACAAATATATTATGAAAATTTCAAATAAATTTCACAAACATAAATTGTACTATTATATTTTTGTCTGTATCAACTGAAATTCATCTGTAAGCAGATAGCAAGCAAGCAATACATGGTTTTCTGGAGGAGAATATAGACCCAACTTTTATAGTCACACCTCAGTCCCTTATATATAACAGTAAAAACAGGACAGTATTAGGTCAAAATGTCATAAATTCAAAATAAATATTTTATCTGAGGAGAGTTGACATTTTGTTCTATTTCCTGATAAAAGCATTAACTAAACAAAGAAATAAACATGGAAAAAAAAGCCTTGATACGTTTTTAACAAAAAGTGATTAAATATATACATATATCTCAAACACCACAACAAAAAACACAGTCCTTACAAACAACAATACAACACTTCATCTCCAATAGCTTCTATCTTTTAATTATTAAAAACATATTTTTTTATATTTTAACTTTGAGGTATCTTAATACATATAGCACCAATTCTTTACAGTTTCAAATACTCTGGCACTGAAAAGCTGAAAGGCCATACTGATGGTCGTAAAATCCATAAAAAAAATCATCAAAAATATAGTCAGAAATATCTATATATCTATGAAATATCTATATATCTATGAAATATCTCTATATATATATATATATGTATTTATCTTACAATAACTGTGAAATAGCCCATCAACATATTTATCCATTTTGTTGGCCCTTACTGAGGGTGTGCTTGGGGAAAACACATATGGTTAGGCAGATGATAGTTAACTTTTCAAATTTTTCTTTTAAATTTAGATTGAGTGGGTTTTTGAAAAAAATATTTTGTTTTAAACTTGAATTCTTTTGTTGATTTTTATAGTCTCTGGTCAAATTATGAATTTCTACATACTTAATTCACATTGATCTACATTACTAACAAGGAGAACATTTCGTTCTTTTAGTTTTTAAAATTAATCCTGTTTTCCTTTTTGATTACGGTCAGATGGGTGATTATGAAAACTGATGACAAAGCACATAAAACAAGCCCACATGACAAGGATAGTGAATACAGGTACCACCATGCTTTTGTTTGTACCTAAAATAATAATCAACACTTTTAGGGAAAATGCGAATCTCAATCAGTGGAAACTTATTGTTATTTGGCAAGCTCTTTTGTGTCACTGCAGCAATTGCATAAAGGTAACTTCATAATCAATGGAAACATTAATATATATTAGCATTATAAATCTAAAAATTAAAATTTTTGTAATTAGAAATAGTTAACTATTAAAAAACAAGTGTTGAATCAGTCAATATAAACAGAACAAAATAAATAATATCAACATGCATGCAACTGACAAAAATATGACAATAAAACTGCAAGGTCAAACAAATGTTTCTCAAGGTCAAACAAATGTTTATCAAGGTCAAACATATGTATGATCAAACAAATGTTTCTCAAGGTCAAACAAATGTTCATGAAGGTCAAACAAATGTTCATCAAGGTCAAACATATGTTTCTCAAGATCAAACAAATGTTTCTCAAGATTAACAAATGTTTCTCAAGGTCAAACAGATGTTTCTAAGGGTCAACAAATGTTTCTCAAGGTCAAATAATTGTTGCTAAAGCTTCAATGAATCTAGCACATGTCAGACTTTTTAGGAAGAGATATCACTTTAATATATATTTAAATGTTTGACCTTGAACTTGCAGTTGAAAATAATTCAATAACTAAAATGTAACGGAATTTGACAAAGCAATAAGCGAGGACTGTTGGTTTACACACGGAAATCAGGAAAAGAACAAAATGATGACACCTGGTACCGACTCTTACAGCTCATCATAATCCCAGGTAGCTAGCCTTAAAAGGCAAGAAATCAAAGTTAGGCAAAAATCAATCAATGTAAATCATAAATACCAAAATTGTCTTCTGTTGGATTTTAGCAACATAACTCTGGTAAAGGTTGGCGGGGTAGAAACAAAATAACAGACATTCCATGAGGATGACATTTAAATAAAAAAATAAAAAATTTTCATATGGAAAAATAGAGAAAAAAAAAACCAGGATAATTATTTCATACACCTGAAAATATATGACCAATAAAGATTACCTCTAAGAGTGACCTTACAATCAAAATTATACCAAAAGGAAGGCAACCTTGCCCTATGCCAGCTTGGACCATTCAAGGATATCCAAATTCAATTTTTTTAGTTTTGTTTTGTAAACAATCCAATATCACTTACTAACAACAAGGAAAAAGTGGAAGAGTTCGAAACAGAACGTATGTATGTACTTAAATAACTAGAAAGAGTTGGTTTCTATGAGACATTCTCATCATTACTTTGATACTAATAGAATACAGCAGCCACCACGATTTTAAATTAGATTCCTGATCAGCAAGTGTGAAAAGGTAGACACAGAAAATATGAAAAAACTGATATCAAAATTTCTATGTTATGTGCATATTTTCTGCAATAACCATTTACATGGTAAAACACAATCTGTCAGCTATCAGGTATTGACCTGTACATGCAGACATGATGTGCCTGCTCTTGATTGGTGGCAAATTCGCTCTCAATCAGACGCACAAATGTATATTTACAAGGACACATTATATTCACAACTTTTACAGACTCAAAACCATGAAACATTTTTTCAGACTCAAATCATGAAATATTTTTTCAGTCAGCTTTCAGCTACCACTACATGGACACAAAAAACATTCATGAAATTGCACTCTATATTATACATATAAAAATTATGACTTAACTACAAAAGCATTGTCTTAATTCTATCATGCTGGTATCAACATACTCTAGCATACCACAGAGCTGACTGTTTTTTATATACTTTTTAGGGAGCACAATTCCTTTATAATAAAATTCAAGTTTTTTTTTTCATTGAATCACTACAACAGTATATGAAAAAAATTTGCAGAAAACTAAAACTTATCATGTTGAAATTTGACATCTAAACCAGGAATTTTAACATAAAAAGTAAGCACAAAATTAAGTGTAATATTCAGTGCATAAAATGTTATCAAGTGATAATGAGCTATGATCAAATATGCAAATGCTGTAAAATCTACAACATACGCGCAGAGCAAACATCCTGAAGTGATTGGTAATATCATATTGGGAGCATTTACAGGGGGGAACATAAAATAAACATCTAAAAAAAAAAAAAAAGTAGATTGGAAAAAATAACTTTATAACAACACTGAAGAAAAATGCAGGATAATTCAAAAATGCTGAAGAACTTTTTTCACTGAAAAGTGGAAACAGAAAAATTGTGTTTTGTAATTACCCTAATGAAACAAATTTACTGCTGTTTTATGATGTAACTACTGTATCACAAACCATCCAAACTGAATGAACCTTATATAAATTACCCAAAGCTTTACAACGTATCAAGTGCATTACAAATTATTCAAATGTATTATCAAATACAATGATCTGATGACAAGAAAGTTGTAAGAATAAAAAGTAATAAATTGATAGGATTAAAAATAGTGAAGGGACAAGCACTGTGTCTATCACTCAAGAGAACCATTCTTCTTAGTCACTATGGTTACCAGTGACAAGCCCCGAACACTGTTACTATGGTTACCAGTGACAAGTCCCAAACCCAGTTACTATAGTTACCAGTGACAAGCCCCAAACCCTGTTACTATGGTTACCAGTGACAAGCCCCAATCCCTGTTACTATGGTTACCAGTGACCAGCCCCAAACCCTGTTACTATGGTTACCAGTGACAAGCCCCAAACCCTGTTACTATGGTTACCAGTGACATGCCCCAAACCCTGTTACTACAAGTACCAATTGCCATGACATGTCCCTAGTCCCTCCCATTGCCCCCTGGCTGGAGCATACACCTAGGCAAATGATTCTAAAAACTACAGCAGTACTACAAGTAAAGAGCAGATGATCTCTTCAGAAGCATTATAATGTCTACAGCATGTGAAAAATTCACCACAACAGAATATATAAGCTTTTGTTAATATACATGTATATATATATAACCAGTACACGAGAGACAACCAGTCTTAATACCCTAGTATTCTGTCTATGGTGAGCAACACACTAATGGATTAACAGAGTAAAACACAGGGGATTGGGAGTAAAAAGTTATACTTACTTTTCATTAAAATCATTAACATGTGCAGATTTCTTATCTTCTGGAGGAATTCCTTTAAGTCTTTCATTTTCTTGTACTGTTGACAAAGGACAAAGAAATCTGTTACAAAATGTCACATAGAAAATGATATGTGTTAAACAAGTGTGGATTATATAACATATTATATCGTTGTTTACATAAAAGTGTGTTTTTTTTACGTACCATGGTATTTGTCTCCCCTACTTCGCTTTACAAGGCACACGATGATGAAGATGATAATGAGGAGGGCTAAGGCCACCAGCATGATGATAAACCACAGACTCTCATAAACCTCCTGGGTTTGGGCCACTGTAATCACAACAAAAGGTCAAGGGTCACTAATTACAACAAAAGGTCAAGGGCCATTGTAATTACAAAAAAGGTCAAGGGTCACAGTAATCACAACAAAAGTCAAGGGTCACTAATTACAACTAAAGGTCAAGGGCCATTGTAATTACAACAAACACTCAAGGGTCATTATAATCACAAAAAAGGTCAAGGGTCACTGTAATCACAAAAAAGGTCAAGGTCAGTGTAATTACAACAAACACTCAAGGGTCATTGTAATCACAAAAAAGGTCAAGGGTCACTGTAATCACAAAAAAAGGTCAAGGGTCAGTGTAATTGCAACAAATGGTCAAAGGTTATTGTAATTACAACAAACAGTCATGGGATCATTCACTTTATGTATGTTAAACAAGATCCCAAAGTAATCTTGGTGCCAAACATCATTTGATTTTTTTACTTCTTCCTGCTTGTAATTATTGATTGTAACGTCTTATGTCAGTAGCAAACACATCTCACGATAAAAACTTGATATCGCTGTGTTTGATATGTGTCCTAGTGTCATTCAGTCATGGACTGAAATAGTAAAATGTATCAAATAACAGTCTAGCAAGCCTCATATATAAGACATCTAGTTTCCATGTTCAGACCGGAAATTAAATACTGATCATAGGAAACACCCATCACCTTTATAGATTTATTGAAAAATAATTTGCAGATGGATGAAAGGTGATCTAAACAGTCCAAAATCTACTGATGGTAGATAATATATATTTGTCTCGCTGTGTCCTTTGACCCTGACTACTGACCTTGAGCCCCAAGTGTGACAACAGTGCGGACACTACTGCGTTTTATTTCCTGTCCACTGGTTGCCACGACTTGGACTTCGTAAGTGACACCAGAAGTCAAGTTAGGCACCAACTGCCACGACTTCATCAGCTCTCCCGGCATTTCACTCCATTTGTGGTTTCCTTGACGTCTGTATTCCACGTAATGGTTGTAGCCAGCACGATCATGGTTTTTATTGATAGTCCAGGACACATTAATGGAATCGAAATGTGGTGTGACTTTGTCAATCTGGGGCACAGCTGGGTCTGAAATTGAAATCCATAATTTGTCATAGTTAATGTATATAAACACAAAAAGCTTTCATCATCAAAATGGAACAATATGCATGTTAGGTAATTTAAGAAACAAATCTTCTGTCAACCATTAAATGGATCCTTTCATGTTCATTCAGCAAGCAGGAGTTACCTCCCCTTCTCTATAAACACTCACCACCAGGAATTGCTGTCATTGCATCAATGAACATGTCGTCCCCAAGTCCTGGGGCTGTTCTTGCCCGCACATGGATTCTGTATGATGTATTCTCATTCAGTCCATTGATTCGTGTCATAAATCCACCATTCATCTCCAGGATAGTATCGTTTGATGTCATGGTTTCTCCAATCATTAGTCCATGTACTGAAATATGACAAATTTACAACAAACACAATGTAAAATACAGAACTATATCAGACATTGTTTAAGACGTTTTAATGTCCTCAATTTGTTGGGTATTTTTTTTATGAGAATATTAAACCAAAACCTCCAGATTAATCACCATTTTCTCTTATCTTGAATTCAATTCCAAAAAGACTTACTTTCTTCATACGAGACATCATAGCCAATAATTTTGCCATTTGGACGTTTTGGTTCCTCCCAGGATAACTTGATATAAACAACACCACGACTGGTCGCACGCAGACGTTCAACCTTGTCTGGCACTAAAGGAAACAGGATTTAAATGAAAACTTTATTGTGTAGATCAAACCATGCTATATTATATGAATTCATCAAAGGGGAATAACTCCCAAGGAAAATCATATCAGGAAAAGAATTTCTTGTGAGGACACAGCCATTTAAAGTACCAATCACATATATATGTATACTGTCTCTTAAAAGGATAGCTTGAAGGTTAAGACTAAGGAGTGTTAATCTGATAAGCTCCTGTCTTCCACTGGACAGACACCCTAATGTAGTATAAAACCCTGGTATGTATAAAGCTTCATTTAGGGGCTTACATAACTAACAACCCTATTATATATTGAGCTTCATTTAGGGGCTTACATAACTAACAACCCTGGTATATAGAGAGCCCCAATTTTGGGGCTTACAAAACTAACAACCCTGGTATATAGAGAGCCCCAATTTCGGGGCTTACAAAACTAACATCCCTGGTATACAGTGAGCCCCAATTTTGGGGCTTATAATACTAACAACCCTGGTTTATATCAAGCTTCATTTAGGGGCTTACAAAACTAACAATCCTGGTATATATCAAGCTTCATTTAGGGGCTTACAAAACTAACAACCCTGATATATATCAAGCTTCATTTAGGGGCTTACAAAACTAACAATCCTGGTATATATCAAGCTTCATTTAGGGGCTTACAAAACTAACAACCCTGATATATATCAAGCTTCATTTAGGGGCTTACAAAACTAACAATCCTGGTATATATCAAGCTTCATTTTGGGGCTTACAAAACTAACAATCCTGGTATATATCAAGCTTCATTTAGGGGCTTACAAAACTAACAATCCTGGTATATATCAAGCTTCATTTAGGGGCTTACAAAACTAACAATCCTGGTATATATCAAGCTTCATTTAGGGGCTTACAAAACTAACAATCCTGGTATATATCAAGCTTCATTTTGGGGCTTACAATATGAACAACCCTGATATATATCAAGCTTCATTTAGGGGCTTACAAAACTAACAATCCTCGTATATATCAAGCTTCATTTAGGGGCTTACAAAACTAACAATCCTGGTATATATCAAGCTTCATTTTGGGGCTTACAATATGAACAACCCTAATATATATCAAGCTTCATTTAGGGGCTTACAAAACTAACAATCCTGGTATATATCAAGCTTCATTTTGGGGCTTACAAAACTAACAATCCTGGTATATATCAAGCTTCATTTAGGGGCTTACAAAACTAACAATCCTGGTATATATCAAGCTTCATTTTGGGGCTTACAATATGAACAACCCTGATATATATCAAGCTTCATTTAGGGGCTTACAAAACTAACAATCCTGGTATATATCAAGCTTCATTTTGGGGCTTACAATATGAACAACCCTGATATATATCAAGCTTCATTTAGGGGCTTACAAAACTAACAATCCTGGTATATATCAAGCTTCATTTTGGGGCTTACAATATGAACAACCCTGATATATATCAAGCTTCATTTAGGGGCTTACAAAACTAACAATCCTGGTATATATCAAGCTTCATTTTGGGGCTTACAAAACTAACAATCCTGGTATATATCAAGCTTCATTTAGGGGCTTACAAAACTAACAATCCTGGTATATATCAAGCTTCATTTTGGGGCTTACAATATGAACAACCCTGATATATATCAAGCTTCATTTAGGGGCTTACAAAACTAACAATCCTGGTATATATCAAGCTTCATTTTGGGGCTTACAATATGAACAACCCTGATATATATCAAGCTTCATTTAGGGGCTTACAAAACTAACAATCCTGGTATATATCAAGCTTCATTTTGGGGCTTACAATATGAACAACCCTGATATATATCAAGCTTCATTTAGGGGCTTACAAAACTAACAATCCTGGTATATATCAAGCTTCATTTTGGGGCTTACAAAACTAACAATCCTGGTATATATCAAGCTTCATTTAGGGGCTTACAAAACTAACAATCCTGGTATATATCAAGCTTCATTTTGGGGCTTACAATATGAACAACCCTGATATATATCAAGCTTCATTTAGGGGCTTACAAAACTAACAATCCTGGTATATATCAAGCTTCATTTTGGGGCTTACAATATGAACAACCCTGATATATATCAAGCTTCATTTAGGGGCTTACAAAAATAACAATCCTGGTATATATCAAGCTTCATTTTGGGGCTTACAATATGAACAACCCTGATATATATCAAGCTTCATTTAGGGGCTTACAAAACTAACAATCCTGGTATATATCAAGCTTCATTTTGGGGCTTACAAAACTAACAATCCTGGTATATATCAAGCTTCATTTAGGGGCTTACAAAACTAACAATCCTGGTATATATCAAGCTTCATTTTGGGGCTTACAATATGAACAACCCTGATATATATCAAGCTTCATTTAGGGGCTTACAAAACTAACAACCCTGATATATATCAAGCTTCATTTAGGGGCTTACAAAACTAACAATCCTGGTATATATCAAGCTTCATTTAGGGGCTTACAAAACTAACAACCCTGATATATATCAAGCTTCATTTAGGGGCTTACAAAACTAACAATCCTGGTATATATCAAGCTTCATTTTGGGGCTTACAAAACTAACAATCCTGGTATATATCAAGCTTCATTTAGGGGCTTACAAAACTAACAATCCTGGTATATATCAAGCTTCATTTAGGGGCTTACAAAACTAACAATCCTGGTATATATCAAGCTTCATTTAGGGGCTTACAAAACTAACAATCCTGGTATATATCAAGCTTCATTTTGGGGCTTACAAAACTAACAATCCTGGTATATATCAAGCTTCATTTAGGGGCTTACAAAACTAACAATCCTGGTATATATCAAGCTTCATTTTGGGGCTTACAATATGAACAACCCTGATATATATCAAGCTTCATTTAGGGGCTTACAAAACTAACAATCCTGGTATATATCAAGCTTCATTTTGGGGCTTACAATATGAACAACCCTGATATATATCAAGCTTCATTTAGGGGCTTACAAAACTAACAATCCTGGTATATATCAAGCTTCATTTTGGGGCTTACAATATGAACAACCCTGATATATATCAAGCTTCATTTAGGGGCTTACAAAACTAACAATCCTGGTATATATCAAGCTTCATTTTGGGGCTTACAAAACTAACAATCCTGGTATATATCAAGCTTCATTTAGGGGCTTACAAAACTAACAATCCTGGTATATATCAAGCTTCATTTTGGGGCTTACAATATGAACAACCCTGATATATATCAAGCTTCATTTAGGGGCTTACAAAACTAACAATCCTGGTATATATCAAGCTTCATTTTGGGGCTTACAATATGAACAACCCTGATATATATCAAGCTTCATTTAGGGGCTTACAAAACTAACAATCCTGGTATATATCAAGCTTCATTTTGGGGCTTACAATATGAACAACCCTGATATATATCAAGCTTCATTTAGGGGCTTACAAAACTAACAATCCTGGTATATATCAAGCTTCATTTTGGGGCTTACAAAACTAACAATCCTGGTATATATCAAGCTTCATTTAGGGGCTTACAAAACTAACAATCCTGGTATATATCAAGCTTCATTTTGGGGCTTACAATATGAACAACCCTGATATATATCAAGCTTCATTTAGGGGCTTACAAAACTAACAATCCTGGTATATATCAAGCTTCATTTTGGGGCTTACAATATGAACAACCCTGATATATATCAAGCTTCATTTAGGGGCTTACAAAACTAACAATCCTGGTATATATCAAGCTTCATTTTGGGGCTTACAATATGAACAACCCTAATATATATCAAGCTTCATTTAGGGGCTTACAAAACTAACAATCCTGGTATATATCAAGCTTCATTTTGGGGCTTACAAAACTAACAATCCTGGTATATATCAAGCTTCATTTAGGGGCTTACAAAACTAACAATCCTGGTATATATCAAGCTTCATTTTGGGGCTTACAATATGAACAACCCTGATATATATCAAGCTTCATTTAGGGGCTTACAAAACTAACAATCCTGGTATATATCAAGCTTCATTTTGGGGCTTACAATATGAACAACCCTGATATATATCAAGCTTCATTTAGGGGCTTACAAAACTAACAATCCTGGTATATATCAAGCTTCATTTTGGGGCTTACAATATGAACAACCCTGATATATATCAAGCTTCATTTAGGGGCTTACAAAACTAACAATCCTGGTATATATCAAGCTTCATTTTGGGGCTTACAAAACTAACAATCCTGGTATATATCAAGCTTCATTTAGGGGCTTACAAAACTAACAATCCTGGTATATATCAAGCTTCATTTTGGGGCTTACAATATGAACAACCCTGATATATATCAAGCTTCATTTAGGGGCTTACAAAACTAACAATCCTGGTATATATCAAGCTTCATTTTGGGGCTTACAATATGAACAACCCTGATATATATCAAGCTTCATTTAGGGGCTTACAAAACTAACAATCCTGGTATATATCAAGCTTCATTTTGGGGCTTACAATATGAACAACCCTGATATATATCAAGCTTCATTTTGGGGCTTACAATATGAACAACCCTGGTATATATCAAGCTTCATTTTGGGGCTTACAATATGAACAACCCTGGTAGATTCATTTCAGGGCTTACACACTAAGCTTTAATAATGTAGATGTTCACTAAGTGAAGAACAATGTATTACTTTGATCCCATCAATCTTTGCTTCCTATTACTCTGAAAATAAGGTGAAAATCTGAGCCAGATGTCACTTACCGCCTTCAGGTGTGGTCAAGTTCAGGACGTTACTACCATTGGACTCATGATAAGTATTAATGGCTACCACATCAAGCTGTAGGTTTTTAAATGCTGGCAAGTTCTTCACTATAGCAGTCTCCTTGTAGGTTTCCCGTCGCGTACGGCTGCCATGTAGGAACTCTTTACGAACAATGACCTCAAATTTCTTGTCTGGATTGTCTGGGGTCCAGTATCGAATCTAAAATTTACCGAAACTTTATTGAAAAATTTAGAAAGCATCATCTGAACTAAGATGCATGGGTATTAATGAAGAACTTCATGAAAAAATAAATTGAAAAAACAGGATCTCAACAAAAACTAAGATTTTACATATCATCTTGCCATGTATCTATGATAAACTGATATGTGGTTGTTTTAGGCCGTTTTATGATTTAACAGATCATCCAAAGCAGCATCAACATCACTCAGAATTTTTCACCAATTTTTTCCTAGGTATCACACAACCTTGGTAAACTATCAAAATTAAGAATAAATGTACAGCCATGTTTTGGAGCAGTTGCCACCCATTGTAGATAATTATTCACACACAAACCAGCTAAGTTTCAAGTGAGGGTATATGATTCACTGCCTAAACAAACATATTTGTAAACTAAATCCTCTCAAACTCATGACAACTGATGTGGAGCCACCACAAGCAGTAAAACTTAAAGTTTAGTGGTAAATCTGTCATGAATTTGATAGCTCATGCTAAAACTGCACTTACGTTTAACATCTTCCAGTAGTGCTAGCGTTATCATTCCAAATACGTAGAAACATTGAACAACACACAAATATACTGACATGTCAGCTGGTACTCACTACAACAGCTGTTGTAAACGATGTGACATCATTAGAATGTTGACAATGCAACAATGTATATTTTTTTAATACACTGGTGAGTCATAGCAGCATTAGCTTTCAATCCAAAATGATAAAATTAAACATTAATGTAACATGATAAAGATAAAGACTTGTTTGCCTGACCTTATAGCCCTCAAATTTGCCCTGCATTGCCTCTGGACTGTCATCTACTGGGTCCCATCTGAATCCTGCCTCTTCATAGGTAATGTTCATATCCGGGTCCAGCTCAAAGTTTGTTGGAACCACGTTGGGAACTGTAAATATGTGTCATCATAACAGATCATTTTTAATGTTTTTCAAAATTAATTCTTAACATTTTTTAAAATAACATTTTTAATTTGGGTATGTTTATTTTTAAGCATACACTTGAGATTAGAAAATGAATTTTGGATTTATTCGTCTCATGTTTAAACAACAAATGATTTTACCTCCAGAAAATGCAAAATCAAACTATCCCAATTGTAAATAAAAATCTAAAAATGCTGTTATAACTGCAATATCAACAAAATGAAACAAAAACTAAGTCCTGCTAAACATTTTTCTGAAAGGTCCCTCTCATGTTCTTAGCCAATGAAAACGCTCCTTTCAATCATTGATGACGAAGGAGGTCTGCCCACTTTCTAGTCAAGTTTTTGATAGATTTGGGTCAGGATGTAGGTCAAGGCTTAAAATGATTCTCAGTGTGAATCATCTTCCCTAAAAATGTTGTTTATATTGATTGCTAGTGTATATACCAGATATCTATCGCTGAATAGTAAAGTTCACTGAAGTAGGTCGATAAAACGACTGCCAATGTGGAGAGACATCACAAGAAATCATGACAGAAGACTTATCCAAAGTTGTCAGTACAATTCTTTCAAATGGAGATTGGACTTTATGTATCATTCTGTCAAATCATCCAGTAACGGTTGGGAGAAAATACACCTGGACATTACCGACAAACTGACTTTTATCATCTGCCATACAAGGTAAGGTGCCAGCCATTTTTGGGCTAGTGTCAGAACTCCCGAGTACATCATTGATTTGATCATAAATTTATCCAACAATGTTGGACATTTATTTAAGTATCGGAATATATGTAACTAATGTTGAAAATAACATCTGGTTTTAACTTATTACGAATGTCATCACTTTGTGCATTCCTCAATCAGGTGCATCAAAAAAATGGTTAGACGCAAGCACCAATATGAAGGGTATAAAATCTAGGAAAATGCCAGAAACCATTTAAGTTGTCAGTTCCCTGACCATGATACGACTCTATGGTGAAGGCATTGTTCAATATAATATATATTACCCCACATTCCAGAGTGACCAATATTAGTTAGTGGAACAGGCAGTGCATCTCCAACTTCATTAGATGCCATAACGTAGACCTCATACTCTTGGTAGATGTCGTCTGTTTGAATTTTTTTCCGTGTGTCCAGATAATCATCGATGACAAATTTATGAAGGTAGCCCGTCTTCTTGTTCCTGGCTATAAGCCTATATCTGAACCCAGGGGCGTTGTGCAGAATGGGATCCATTGCCTACAGTACAATAAAATTGATTCTTTGTGGTGAGTGACTGTGTAACCATCCGTAACGACCACCCATAGCAACGATCAGATATAACCACATTTACTTACCACCCATAGTTACCATACATAGTATAAGTAATCACCAGTTATAACCGTTTATAGGAACCACCCACAGTAACCAGAAACCAGTCCTAGTGACCGTTCATAGTGACCACACATAGCATCCATCTGAAGCGACCATCAATATTATCAACTATGCTGACCTACAGTGTAACATGGAGACTTCTAAGAGAATACATAAATATTATTCAGACCATGAACATCCATTTTAGACCAAATTCTTTGACTCACAACCCAATTTAAAAATAAAAAAAGGATATATTTCAGAGCTTTGTATACACTTACATCCCATTCCACAATGAGGAAGTTTGGTTCATTGTCAATAATGTGCACATTTTTTGGGTGTTGATCAGGATAATCTTTCTGCGTTCTACAGATAGGTTCTGAGGGGTCAGAAGGCATCCCTTCCCCAAATCCATTGAACGCTTTAACTCTAAATGTGTAGTTAACCCAGGCAGACAATTCAGCTACCACCTCCGTTACAGTGCCATCCGTTTCAGTAAGATATTTCCATTGGCCAGGATTAAATCCACTGTGCTTCTCTACCACATAACGTTCTATTGGAGAGTAGTTGTCTCTAGCCTTCTCCCAGCGCAGTGATACACTCCTGGTATCACAGTTTAGTACTAGAATATTCCTTGATGGGTCTGGAGGAGCTGTAAGGTAAAGTATGTTGAAGTCATAGTTACAATTCAGTGTTATTCAGTGGAAAGACTAAATCCTATTTTTTCAAATTAACTTCAGACTTGTACTGTGAGGTATTGTGGCATAATATCAGAATCATTTGCAAATACTTGAAAATATCAAGATATCGCAATAGAGATTATTGATTAAGACAGGAAAAAGCTTCAAAAATGACATCTAAAATGTGTTCTTCAATATTTGTGTTGTATTCAGATATATAATGAATGGTAATGACTATGACCTTTTTCTCACCTTGACTTCATAATGACCTTGATTTTACACTGACCTTACACTGACCTTGACTTTACAATTACTTTGATTTTATACTGACCTTGACTTTACAATTACTTTGATTTTATACTGACCTTGATTTTATATTGAGCTTGACTTTACTTGCATTCATACTGACCTCTGACCTTGAGTTCTGCTGTGGCCTTGGCCTCGTCTATTCCATTGTGTGCCCAGCAGGTGTAGTTAGCTGTATAAGCACTAGAAGTCTCCTTGATTTTAAAGCCATCAGGCCTCATCTCAATATTGGGGTCACTTGTATCTAAGGGAACGCCATCTTTCAACCAGCTGATTTTAAGGTTATCCGACTCAGCACTGTCTGTGAAAGCGTTACACTTAAAGATCACTGGGCTAGAAAATGTGACATTTTTGTCCTGTGGAGCAGAGATGATGCGTGTCCTCTCTGGGAAAAAAATAAGAATATAACATAAGTAAAGCACTGGATATACAAACAGAAATGGGGTTTGAATAGACTTATCATTAAATCTAATGAGGTCAACTATCTCATTATCAATGTGATGTTAAGTGAAGGTAAAAAATAGATTCATTAAACATTTGATTATAAATTGTGACCCCAGATCCTCTAGAATACATGAGATTTCCCTAATGTCTTGTACTCACTTCGTACGGTGAGAGAGCCTGAGCTGGATTTAATGGCGTACTTATTTCTAGCTGTACAAGTGTAGGTACCACCATCAGCGCTAGAGACATCCTGAATGAAAAGGTATATGAATGTTTACATTAGCAACAAAAAAACCAAAATGAAAGTTCTTTCCAATAAGTGACCTTGACATTGTCGATGGATGGACAGACAGATGAAGGTCGATGGACGGAAGGAGACAAATAATGAACCATGGCCGGATACAGAGAGATGAGAGACAATAGATGGAGAGAGACAGATGGACAATGGATGATGGATTAACAATAAGTCAATATATGGAAGGGTGGGTATTCATAGTTTTACACAAAGTATATGTCTATGTGTCAGATTTTTTTTAAGTCATTAAACAACTTGAATCTTACTGCAATGGTGATGGAGGATCCAGTTTGGGTGTACCGACTCCCCCGAAGAACTTGTGCTCCTTTGTTCCAAGTCAGTTGAGGTTGTGGTTTTCCATCATTTTCACAGGTCAAGGTCACAGACTGACCTTCAGCTACGGTCAGCTGACCAGGCCCGCTGGTGATCTCAGGTCCATAAGCTAAAATGTTTTAATCAGAACTGATATTAAACAGCTGAGAGCACTGCAAAATCATGGACAGACATGGGGATAAGGCATATGAATGCTCTGTTTCATCTTAACTTTAGGACCTTTGAAGAAATATTTGAGACCTTTGTCATCAAAATTTCATCAAAACTTTAAAGCTCATTGTCTTTTGTCTAATCACTAGTTGTCATCCTGGGTCCTTTAACACCATTCTGGGTGTGACAATAGCATTAAACAGATTCAATAAATTTCCAGGAGAATCAGAATCATTCTATGACAAATTCAAATTACCCAAACTTTGACTTAATCAATTATTTTTATCTCTCTATTCATTCCCATTTGAGTGAATTGAAAAATTGGAAAAATATATCTTTTTTAGTCCGTCAGAAATACAGACAAATACAGTATTATCCTCTTTTATACATACAGCTATCGTTTCAACATAGAAAATAGTAGTGAAAACTAAGATTTTCTTTTTTACAATTCGATCCATTCACAAAATTCTTTTCAAGTTTCTACATATTCAAACTGAGCTAAAATTTATAAATTTTTAAAAATTTTAGTAAAATGCTGTATCAATTTGGTTACCAAGAACATTGAGATAAACATCCGCCCATAAAGTGCCATGTTTGTTGGTTGCTAAGCACTGAATGACTTGAGAATCATGCCTTTCTAGGTTTTGGAATGTCAGAACATCGTTAGCTAGGGTCCGCCGAGTAGCTGGTACTTCTAAAAACCAGAGAAAAGTGCCTTAACAGATAATGCTGACAATGAAATCTAACCACTGATCTCCTAGTAACTGATTGTCACATTCAATATCACAGTTTCAATTAGTTTAAAAGTTACATTTTTGAAAGTCAGCTAAAAAAGAAACATTCTTATATTATTCATTAAAAAATATATGTATGTTTGCCTAAAAAAAATAAACTTGACTCATGAACACAAATAATAGGTTTTAGTAGGTTTAATTGGCATCACAGAAAATTCAATCTTACGTGGACTACAATGGTATCAGTAATGACGGACTTACCACTGATAGGTTTTAGTAGGTTTAATTGGTATCACAGAAAAGTGAATCTTACGAGGACTACAATGGTATCAGTAATGACGGAGACTTACCACTGATAGGTTTTAGTAGGTTTAATTGGTATCACAGAAAAGTCAATCTTACGAGGACTACAATGGTATCAGTAATGATAGACTTACCACTAATAGGTTTGCCGTTGATGAACCATTCCACTGTGGGTTTCGGAAGTCCTTGAGGTATACACTGGAATGTAGCATCCTCAGTAACTCCAACATCCTGATTCACCGGAGGGGTAGCCCATGATGGCTGGGCTGTACAATCACAAAAATATCTCAAATGTTTCACTTTCCTGACAAATAATCAATTTCTATTTAAAACAAATATTTTCAATGGCCATTTTTTTCATGTTATCACCCTATAACTCAAGAAATTTACATCATTTTGTAACCTCATATTTGATTGGCCAAGGTGGGGGGTGAAAGAAATTATCCAAGAAAAGCATCCTTTATGGACGTCAAAAATATTGCAGTGTGTGATAAAAGAGAATTTATTTTTTATATTTAATTTTTTTTATAATGTTATTTATCAATAACAGTAACAATGTATACTCTTGACGTAAACTGCTTTGTGGTTTATTTAGAGCACACACTTTTCTTTGCGCTGTGACTCAATAACATAAAAATAGGATAAGTCAATACTGAAGAAATACCAAGTTGGTCATCTGATGAATCTCATCCTCGACATTAGAGGGTTTGTTTTGACCCTAACACTCAAAGTTTTCCTGGTTACTCTATGAACACTGGACATCGAGAGGAAATCTTAACAACAGCGCTTTTTGAGAGTTTAGTTTCCCTGGTTACTATACTTACACTCAACAGTGAGAGAAAATCTCACGACGATGCCTTTTGAGAGTTTGTTTTGACCCTCACACTCGTAGTCTCCCTGGTTACTATACTTTAGGTTTTTAATGATGAGCTCGTGTCCAGTTTTATTCTCCATAGGAATACCTCTGTGTTTCCAAGTTATCTTAGGGGTAGGGCTGAAACATGCAATACATAATATATACAGCATGTCAGGCCCTATCATCATACTCAGCTATTATCTCCCCTTACCCACAAGGACATACTGTATATAACTGACACAAAGTCGGGAAGTGAGATGATTGTAGGACAATTAATAATTCCACTGGACAGCAATAGATATGAGTGGGCCTGGGCTTATTGGCAAACAAATGCTAAATATAACTGTAAGGAGTGAGCAAAACACGACCTGTTCTGATCCATTACACAATTTATTCGTGCCACAAGTCGGTTACATGTTTCAGGTCCAAGTGATAAATACTGAATATGTACTAATCATAATTTTCAATAGAGTAAAAATCCAGAAATCAAACACCATGTAAAGCATTAAGTAAGACAAATGTCAGGTTACAGCATACAATAAGACAGTTAGAACATTGAAAAAGCATTGTTGGTAATTTTTACCAGGCATAGACATAATGCTGATGAGACATATAGACAGATAACCAAATCTTAATTCTGAAACCTTCATCAAGTATTTTATAAACCTCAAAGAGGATCACGTATGGAAAGAGTTTAAAAGTCAAATATCCTGATGGAGGTCAAGTCTCTTAAGAGAGGTGTATTTTAAGAAGAGTAGTTTTTAAGGTACCCTTATTTGTGTACTTACTTTCCAGCAAATATACACATAAATTTTGCTGTTTCTCCGAGAAGTCCTATCACTGTTCTATTGGAATGCCACATCACACTCACTGGAAATTTGCCCATGGCTGCAACAAAAATTAATTACATTAAGATCACCTGTATCAATTTGTCACTGAAAAGAAATCCTTATATATATATCAATGAAATTTCCAATTTAAGTAAGAATAACCTTGAACTTTGCAAAACTCCAATCAAAATGAACTGGGTATTTCCCCTTATCTACAGTAATATACCTGTCATATACACAGTTGAGACTTTATGCTGTATTTTGGTGAAATTTGAGTACCAGTTTATTGTAAAATATCCTTTTCAGCAAATGACAATGGATTTTGTTGGATGATACCAATATACATGTAATTTCAGTTCATCTTTTCCCCCCAAAAATTATCCAAATAAAACCTATTCACTATTTGTTCTGAAGTCAGGATCTTGACAAAAAGTATACGAAGGTGGACAGGAATTTGTTGTGATACTTTGATCAGCTGATCTGAATTTTATCACAGAAAATTCAGTCAAAAATCAACGTGTTTTTATGAAACAAAGAGATGACTCTGTGAAAGTTGACCTACATCCTTTTGTTTGTATGATTTTGTCGTCTCCCTGAAGAAATGATCTGAAGACAGTTTTCTGCCAGGCGTTACAAACATATGGCTCTCCACTTCTATTATCTGATGGGATTACATTGGCAAAGTGTAGATTTCCTGAAAATAAAGTGACCACATGCAATTAGCATCACATATTTTTTTTTCAACTGTTTAAGTTTTGATATTTTAGCTAAATATCGGATGTTATGATAAACTATGATCATCAAAGTTTAGAAATAAAAAGGACTTCATTATATCTTTATAAGATCTGAAATGCCATCTTGAGTTATAAACTGATTAAGAAACATTTGATAATAAGCAAAAACTTCGGCCCGAACAAACCAGATGTGGTGATACAAACATTACACCATGTAAATAAAATCAAAAGATTCAATCATGGCTTTTAACTAATTTATAAACAGATGAAAGCATCTTTCAATGCCAAAATTTAATTGTATTTATCTCTGTGTTCTGAGTGTCATTATAATTTTCAAAAAAAAAAAAAAAAAAATCATAAATAGTTTTGTTACAATTTGTGATCTTTGACTCAAAATTACCAGAATAGTCCATGACGACTCGATCGTCCAGTGTAATCCTTGACCCTGCACTGGACGGGTCATTGGTGTCGGTCCAATACACAATGGCTTTAGGTATACTAAGAGGAGGGTTACAAGTGAGTGTAACTGAGTTTCCAATTACAACATTTATCCTCTTTGGTACTGTCACTGAGGGAAATGGTTCATTCACGGCTTTGATCATTTGAACTTTTTTAGACAGTGACCTGCCCAGTGTGTTGTAAGCAGAACACTGATAAAGGCCTATATCGTAGTCTGATGTCTCTTCAATTGTTAACGAACCACCAGTAACTTCTGACACTATCCGTGTTATATTAGTAATGGGTGATATATATTCTACTGCATCAAAGTCTATTTCCCTTCCATTTTTAGTCCAAGTGTACCTGTAGCATGAGAAACAGAACTGTAGCTCATAACATATCACAATAACATAATGTCAGGTTACCAAAATAATGGACATGTCACACAGATGAAAGAACAGGTTAGAGTAACTTACTCTGGAGCAGGTCGACCACTGGCCTGACAGGTGAGAGTGATGGTATCTCCTTCCTTAAAGTATACAAGTACACGGTCACCCTGGACACACTCTGCACAGCCTCGATATGGGATTGGGCTCGGCTGTTGAATCACATGGGGTGGTCGATCAACTACATAAAACCAAACACGAAAAAATCAGAAAAAAACCAAACTATTCCATAATGACCATCAGTCATTAGAAACAAACCATTATGCTATCTCTTACATCACCTGCACATACAATGCAACTGAGAACTGCATCTTTGTAATCAAAGATGCAAATATCAGTGTTATTATCAAAATGACTTGATATTCCTCAAATGCTCAAGGATCCTTTTAAAGATATTTCTATACTACTTTTATGTACCTCAGAAATACCCGTATCCTGTTTTCTTGTTCAACGTGTGTGTTCACTTACCTATTCTCGCCATGAAAGACGATGGAATATTTATCATCAGCAGTAATGTTGTTATAAAGTTTTGGAATGCAGTCATTTTGTACATTTTGCCGAGAACACTGACGGAGGAATGACTGTGAAACTGAAAGTAATAAAGAATATACAGGTACTGATACACTGTGGGGTTCTTAACATAATAAATAGACTTTATTTACAAACAAAAATAATAATAATTATATTTTAAATATTATGACTATATTCTTTTCAGTTAATAAGAGATACAGCATAAAGATATACTGAAATTGTTAGAATTTACACAGGAATGTGACTTTAAGAATAATTGATTTCAAACAGTCTACATACTTATGACATGGTTCAACACATTGACCGTTATAGGTCTGGTACGGAATGTCTTCGCTTTGTCCTCTTGTGAAACATCCTACCTGAAAGTGAAAGGATGATAAATACAACTTCCATATATTGTATGCAGAATGCTTTTTTATTTTAGAACATTCAAATTTAAAGGCCGAAACAGCAATCACCGTATCAAATTTAGTTACATCTGACTTTGTGGAAAATTTTAAAGTTCAAAATTTGCAACCCATGTGTGGTGAGATCAGCCAACTATGGGTCAAATCAGCTAGTTAAGGTTCTGATCAACAAGACAGAGGTCAGATAAATCAGACAGAAAGCAGATCAACCAGTCAGAGGACATATCAACCAGTCAGAGGCCAGACCAACCAGTCAGAGGACATATCAACCAGTCAGAGGCCATATCAACCAGTCAGAGGCCATATCAACCAGTCAGAGGACATATCAACCAGTCAGAGGACATATCAACCAGTCAGAGGCCATATCAACCAGTCAGAGGCCAGACCAACCAGTCAGAGGACAGACTAACCAGTCAGAGGCCAGACCAACCAGTCAGAGGACAGACCAACCAGTCAGAGGCCATATCAACCAGATGGAGGCCATATTAACCAGTCAGAGGCCACACCAACCAATCAGAGGCCATATCAACCAAATGGAGGCCACACCAACCAGTCAGAGGCCAGACCAACCAGTCAGAGGCCATATCAACCAGTCAGAGGCCAGACCAACCAGTCAGAGGCCATATCAACCAGTCAGAGGCCAGACCAACCAGTCAGAGGACAGACCAACCAGTCAGAGGCCACACCAACCAGTCAGAGGCCATATCAACCAGATGGAGGCCATATTAACCAGTCAGAGGCCACACCAACCAATCAGAGGACAGATCAACCAGTCAGAGGCCATATCAACCAGTCAGAGGCCAGACCAACCAGTCAGAGGCCAGACCAACCAGTCAGAGGCCATATCAACCAGTCAGAGGACAGATCAACCAGTCAGAGGCCAGTTCAACCAGATGGAGGCCACACCAACCAATCAGAGGACAGATCAACCAGTCAGAGGACAGACCAACCAGTCAGAAGCAAGATCAACCAGTCAAAGGCCACACCAACCAATCAGAGGCCACACCAACCAATCAGAGGCCACACCAACCAATCAGAGGCCAGATCAACCAGTCAGAGGCCATATCAACCAGATGGAGGCCATATTAACCAGTCAGAGGCCACACCAACCAGACAGAAGCAAGATCAACCAGTCAGAGGCCACACCAACCAATCAGAGGCCAGATCAACCAGTCAGAGGCCATATCAACCAGATAGAGGCCAGACCAACCAGTCAGAGGCCACACCAACCAGTCAGAGGCCAGATCAACCAGTCAGAGTCTGGATCAACAAGTCAGAAGCCAGACCAACCAGTTAAAGGCCTGATCAGCCTGTCAGAGTCCGGATCAACCAGTCAGAGTCTGGATCAACAAGTCAGAAGCCAGACCAACCAGTTAAAGGCCTAATCAGCCTGTCAGAGTCCGGATCATCCAGTCAGAGGCCTGATCAGTAAGACACAGGCCAGATTAACCAGTCAGAGACCAGAACAACCATTCAGAGATCAGATAAACCAGTCAGAGGCCTGATCAGCAAGACACAGGCCAGAACAACCAGTCAGAGGCCTGATCAGCAAGACACAGGCCAGAACAACCAGTCAGAGGCCTGATCAGCAAGACACAGGCCAGAACAACCAGTCAGAGATCAGATAAACCAGTCAGAGGCCTGATCAGCAAGACACAGGCCAGAACAACCAGTCAGAGGCCTGATCAGCAAGACACAGGCCAGAACAACCAGTCAGAGGCCTGATCAGCAAGACATAGGCCAGAACAACCAGTCAGAGGCCTGATCAGCAAGACACAGGCCAGAACAACCAGTCAGAGGCCTGATCAGCAAGACACAGGCCAGAACAACCATTCAGAGGCCTTACACTGAAACCATACATAAGTTGTTTATGATATGGAGAAGAGGCAATCATTGATTTACAAAGAAATTATACATCTTTTTTATTTTTTAAGATATGGAGAAGAGACAGTAGTGAACAGGAATACCATACACAACATTAAGTATTGCATTCAATACATTATTTACATCACTCAGTCATTATAGTATTGATTCTGTGAGGGGCTACGGTACCCAGGAGAGATTCTGACTGCTAACCTATATACCATTACTGCTGACATTAAAAATCCAGAGCCATTGATCATTTCCAACCATTGTTTGTGTCAAAAGGATTTATACAAATACTTGACAATAATTCATGGTAGAAACTGGCAAAAAACCATACCATGTTTCTACGGTAACTCAATGATTGATACAAAAGGGAGGCGATATTTAATTTAACAGCACTCTCTTTCTCATTTCTATAATGCTTCAACATGATTGATGAATGCTAACATTATGAGAACAACCTAGCATAGTGCAGTTATGTTCCATACCAATTACTGAGTATTGATTCAATGGGATACAACTTCATTTTAAGTGAGGTAAAGTTCCACAACAAAGAATGAAAGCTGATATTGTAATCAGGAGAGATATTTCAACATCAACATATTCTTACAAGTACACGCTTAATGTTATAGTCAAACTGCTGATGATTTTCATTAATTAGCTACAGTAAAAATTGTTGTTTTCAAGGTACTATTTTTTCCCTCTTTTACCAGGAATGGTAGGAAATCACCATTACATATTCTTTGAAAAACAAAATTAAAAGAAAAAACCTTAGTCCATTCCATCGATGTCCAATAAAAAAAAAAATCTCTTTTTTTTTTGCGCATTAAAAAAAAAACTTTATGAAATTGTGAAAACTAAAACTGTGCTCTCTGACATGTCGTCTTCCATTTGAAGTTTTAATCATGTTTCTGCTTTCTGTAGTTCACTTATTACAGTAATTAAAAGATTGTGAGATATGATATGTTTATGCAGTCAATAACTGCAGTGAGAGACTTACAATTTGTATGCCTAAATTATGAAACAATAAAACATCCTTCTTTCATACAGAATGCCTTAATTTTTACATACCAAGCTATCATATCAGAACCAAAGTCATAACTGTGAAGCATCACATCTACAAGCTAATTTTAGCAATTGAGAGGACATTAATCGATGCTATGACGACAAATTAGTGCAGCTCTGCTTGTTTTCTATGTAACCAGTTTAAACTGGATGCACAATCTCCATCCAAGTGTAATTGAGACATAATTGTCTCCCCTTGGGGCATATTAGTCGGTAATGAGATAATATGGAAGACCAAGAGTACATCTGTTGAGGCAGAAAACAAAGGCCTATGAAATCTTTTGAGGGATCCCGAGGGACTTTGGGGTGGAACGTGATGGTATCTCCAACTCTCATGTCCCTGCTTAACTGTTACAATCAATTACAACCATTGCTACATATTGCAGTCTGACACTACACGAGAATGTCCCCATATGTTGCAGGCCAGACAATCATTCAATTATTTACAATGTAAAATATTCAATAATGACAGCTGATATCAAGTTGTCTAGCAAATGATAATTCTTTATAACAATTGATATACATATTGTGTGTAGCATAAACATGTTTCTGTGGCCAAAACTTTGAAACAGGAAATTTACTATATGCCATGAACAAATTTTCCAATATAAGTATATCATAAACAGTTGTAGAAGTTGAGTGTACAGGTCATCATACTAGTCTCATCTAATGCAAATTTTTCCTTTAGTTGAGTGGTAGAGTCTCTGGCTAGAGACCAAAGGGTCACTAGTTCAAACCTAAGTCCTGGCTGGGTGTTTTTCATTATTCCTTCTTATTACACAGCATACACCAGGATGTAACAAAATATATCCCAGACTGCCCTTTATTGTGGGCAAGTCACTTAATCATCCAATTAGTATCACGTTAGATGGCATGCGGTTGGCCTCCCACATGAGGTTCAGAGAGAAAGCAACCAGCTAATACACAAAGACCTGGCTCAAAATGGCCCTGGCTGTTAATGGTATAATGTACCAACAGATATGTAGGGTGTACTGTACCAACAGATATGTATGGTGTGATGTACCAACAGATATGTAGGGTGTGATGTACCAACAGATATGTATGGTGTAGTGTACCAACTGATATGTATGGTGTAGTGTACCAACAGATATGTAGGGTGTGATGTACCAACAGATATGTATGGTGTGATGTACCAACAGATATGTATGGTGTGATGTACCAACAGATATGTAGGGTGTAGTGTACCAATAGATATGTATGGTGTGATGTACCAACAGATATGTATGGTGTGATGTACCAACAGATATGTAGGGTGTAGTGTACCAATAGATATGTATGGTGTGATGTACCAACAGATATATATGGTGTGATGTACCAACAGATATGTATGGTGTGATGTACCAACAGATATGTATGGTGTGATGTACCAACAGATATGTAGGGTGTTACCCCATGTGTTGTGGACCTGGTGACTTATTGTTGTACACACTTGATGAGACAACTACAACCAATTCTAGTTACATAAGGTGTTTAGTTTTGACATTTAAACACACCCTGCTGACATTGATGTATTACATAACTGATATTTTCACCACGATCGGGTTAGAAATGAGAAAGAAATGAGAATGTCTGCCTCGTGATTCCACTATAAAGACATGCTGTGTACAAGGCTTATCTACATTTATATAAGATATTAGCCGTTGAAAGGTTTTCTTCAGCGGATGAAGTATTCTGCTATGGAATATGTCCTTGTACACCACCACAGACAAGCTTGAATCATATGAAAATCTATTCAAAAGAGTAAAAAGCACTATTGATTATACAGTAACCGATTTTAATCCTTAATCTAGAATTCTAGAAATATTGATTTCACAAAGCTCTCAGCAGAACTCAAATTGAATTAAAGGATGAAAGATGTTGAAGCAATGTTTCAGCAATCAATATGTATTAGACTAAAAATTACTCAGAATATCTAATTTATAAATATATAAAGCAAATCGATTCAACAACCTGTAGTAGGAGGTTTGAGGTAGTGCTGGAGAGGGACTAAACCATATTGTCTTTACTTCAGGAACCTTATTCTACTTTACTTAGTGAGGACTTTGCTTACCACATGTATCCATGGCAATTTCCCGAAGTGTTGCTTCGAAACTTACAGACTAAGTGACATTGTGTCTCCACATCCAAAGTGTCTTTAAATCCATTGTTTTCAAAACATACAATATACCTATAAACACACATTTTTTCAAGTTAACCATGATATCTAACCTATTCCCAAATAAAAGTACGCTTAATGTCTTATGTACAGGGTTTCCCCCTGAGAAAGGCACATGGGGCCTGTACATCATCCTGTTTCTTTTGTTTTCAGAACTTAACAAAAAATATTGTCATTTGTTTAATCTTAGTCATTCACCTATCATTTCTTATTCAGACTAAAAATGTTTTTCCCCCCTTATTGTTCAAATATTCACAATCTTACAAAAAGCAGGATACATCATTTATAAAGTTAAGGGATAAACTCTGATTTCCTTAAAGAATTCAATTTCCAGGTATTTTTTTGTTAATGCATCCATCATGAAACATAAACAACTTTAACACTACATTTTATAAAATCACAATTATAAAGACTTTTTTAGGCCATATCAGCCTTTATTTAACTACCCTCAGTTCAAAATATATCTTATTTCCTTTCACTGGATATATTCCATTCCAAGTGTGGTAAAATTTTCAGTATATCACTGCGTACCCAGGAACACTATAGCGTTATAATACATGATCAGATTTTGATATCTCAAGACATTAAATAAAATTAATATCATATTTCTACCTTACTTTCCTGTACCTACACTACCAGTGTATTAGTTTACTGGGGTATACCTAGTGTAGTAGTTTACTGGGGTATACCTACACTACCAGTGTAGTAGTTTACTGGGGTATACCTAGTGTAGTAGTTTACTGGGGTATACCTACACTACCAGTGTAGTAGTTTACTGGGGTATACCTACACTACCAGTGTAGTAGTTTACTGGGGTATACCTACACTACCAGTGTATTAGTTTACTGGGGTATACCTACACTACCAGTGTATTAGTTTACTGGGGTATACCTAGTGTAGTAGTTTACTGGGGTATACCTACACTACCAGTGTAGTAGTTTACTGGGGTATACCTACACTACCAGTGTAGTAGTTTACTGGGGTATACCTACCCTACCAGTGTAGTAGTTTACTGGGGTATACCTACACTACCAGTGTATTAGTTTACTGGGGTATACCTACACTACCAGTGTATTAGTTTACTGGGGTATACTTACACTACCAGTGTATTAGTTTACTGGGGTATACCTACACTACCAGTGTATTAGTTTACTGGGGTATACCTACACTACCAGTGTAGTAGTTTACTGGGGTATACCTACACTACCAGTGTATTAGTTTACTGGGGTATACCTACACTACCAGTGTAGTAGTTTACTGGGGTATACCTACACTACCAGTGTAGTAGTTTACTGGGGTATACCTAGTGTAGTAGTTTACTGGGGTATACCTACACTACCAGTGTATTAGTTTACTGGGGTATACCTACACTACCAGTGTATTAGTTTACTGGGGTATACGTACACTACCAGTGTAGTAGTTTACTGGGGTATACCTACACTACCAGTGTATTAGTTTACTGGGGTATACCTACACTACCAGTGTAGTAGTTTACTGGGGTATACCTACACTACCAGTGTAGTAGTTTACTGGGGTATACCTACACTACCAGTGTATTAGTTTACTGGGGTATACCTACACTACCAGTGTAGTAGTTTACTGGGGTATACCTACACTACCAGTGTATTAGTTTACTGGGGTATACCTACAATACCAGTGTAGTAGTTTACTGGGGTATACCTAGTGTAGTAGTTTACTGGGGTATACCTACACTACCAGTGTAGTAGTTTACTGGGGTATACCTACACTACCAGTGTAGTAGTTTATTGGGGTATACCTAGTGTAGTAGTTTACTGGGGTATACCTACACTACCAGTGTAGTAGTTTACTGGGGTATACCTACCCTACCAGTGTAGTAGTTTACTGGGGTATACCTACACTACCAGTGTAGTAGTTTACTGGGGTATACCTACCCTACCAGTGTAGTAGTTTACTGGGGTATACCTACACTACCAGTGTAGTAGTTTACTGGGGTATACCTAGTGTGGTAGTTTACTGGGGTATACCTAGTGTGGTAGTTTACTGGGGTATACCTACACTACCAGTGTAGTAGTTTACTGGGGTATACCTAGTGTGGTAGTTTACTGGGGTATACCTACACTACCAGTGTAGTAGTTTACTGGGGTATACCTAGTGTGGTAGTTTACTGGGGTATACCTAGTGTGGTAGTTTACTGGGGTATACCTAGTGTAGTAGTTTACTGGGGTATACCTAGTGTGGTAGTTTACTGGGGTATACCTAGTGTGGTAGTTTACTGGGGTATACCTAGTGTGGTAGTTTACTGGGGTATACCTAGTGTAGTAGTTTACTGGGGTATACCTAGTGTAGTAGTTTACTGGGGTATACCTACACTACCAGTGTAGTAGTTTACTGGGGTATACCTAGTGTAGTAGTTTACTGGGGTATACCTAGTGTAGTAGTTTACTGGGGTATACCTACACTACCAGTGTAGTAGTTTACTGGGGTATACCTACAATACTAGTAAAACAATTTACTCTATTGCTTATATCTATCTGACAGGAGGGCAGTCTTATCTTCCACTATCAGCAATTCAAAAGCTATGTGTGGTGGAGCATCATTTTATGCTTTCTACCACAGTGGGAGTTGAGAGGATACCATCTAACACCGAGATAAATCGTTTATAGTGAGCAGATAAGGCAAAAAAAACCCTACATTTCAGAAGCAACAAATTTCAAAACTCAAGTGTGGAAAATTATCCATCATTTGTTAAACATTTATATTCTGCAATAAATCATTCCTCATGGATTTGCTACATCAACATTTGATGGAGTGTCAAAATATAAACACTAATGTTCTTTAAAAAGTCCTAAAAGAAGATTGTTGTATCATAGGACTCGGTGAAGCAGAGATTACCCTTAAATACCAATTCTCAGACATATACAACTTAAACTGAATTTTATAAACCATTATATTATCTAGCGGACAATCCATCAAATTTCGCAAAGTTCTGCAACAGCCTCAGTTTACCCTTTGAATATATCACTGAGCTCAGAGGACCAGAGATTTCCCTGAGAATACAAACCATCACTGAGCTCAGAGGACCAGAGATTTCCCTGTAAATACAAACCATCACTGAGCTCAGAGGACCAGAGATTTCCCTGTAAATACAAACCATCACTGAGCTCAGAGCACCAGAGATTTCCCTGTAAATATACACCATCACTGAGCTCAGAGGACCAGAGATTTCCCTGTAAATATACACCATCACTGAGCTCAGAGGACCAGAGATTTCCCTGTAAATACAAACCATCACTGAGCTCAGAGGACCAGAGATTCCCCTGTAAATATACACCATCACTGAGCTCAGAGGACCAGAGATTTCCCTGTAAATATACACCATCACTGAGCTCAGAGGACCAGAGATTTCCCTGTAAATATACACCATCACTGAGCTCAGAAGACCAGAGATTTCCCTGTAAATACAAACCATCACTGAGCTCAGAGGACCAGAGATTCCCCTGTAAATATACACCATCACTGAGCTCAGAGGACCAGAGATTTCCCTGTAAATATACACCATCACTGAGCTCAGAGGACCAGAGATTTCCCTGTAAATATACACCATCACTGAGCTCAGAGGACCAGAGATTTCCCTGTAAATACAAACCATCACTGAGCTCAGAGGACCAGAGATTTCCCTGTAAATATACACCATCACTGAGCTCAGAGGACCAGAGATTTCCCTGTAAATATACACCATCACTGAGCTCAGAGGACCAGAGATTTCCCTGTAAATATACACCATCACTGAGCTCAGAGGACCAGAGATTTCCCTGTAAATACAAACCATCACTGAGCTCAGAGGACCAGAGATTTCCCTGTAAATATACACCATCACTGAGCTCAGAGGACCAGAGATTTCTCTGTAAATACAAACCATCACTGAGCTCAGAGGACCAGAGATTTCCCTGTAAATACAAACCATCACTGAGCTCAGAGGACCAGAGATTTCCCTGTAAATACAAACCATCACTGAGCTCAGAGGACCAGAGATTTCCCTGTAAATACAAACCATCACTGAGCTCAGAGCACCAGAGATTTCCCTGTAAATACAAACCATCACTGAGCTCAGAGGACCAGAGATTTCCCTGTAAATACAAACCATCACTGAGCTCAGAGGACCAGAGATTTCCCTGTAAATATACACCATCACTGAGCTCAGAGGACCAGAGATTTCCCTGTAAATATAAACCATCACTGAGCTCAGAGGACCAGAGATTTCCCTGTAAATATACACCATCACTGAGCTCAGAGGACCAGAGATTTCCCTGTAAATATACACCATCACTGAGCTCAGAGTACCAGAGATTTCCCTGTAAATACAAACCATCACTGAGCTCAGAGGACCAGAGATTTCCCTGTAAATACAAACCATCACTGAGCTCAGAGGACCAGAGATTTCCCTGTACAAACCAAAACAGAGATGTAAATAACCATCACTGAGCTCAGAGGACCAGAGATTTCCCTGTAAATACACACCATCACTGAGCTCAGAGGACCAGAGATTTCCCTGTAAATACAAACCATCACTGAGCTCAGAGGACCAGAGATTTCCCTGTAAATATACACCATCACTGAGCTCAGAGGACCAGAGATTTCCCTGTAAATATACACCATCACTGAGCTCAGAGGACCAGAGATTTCCCTGTAAATATACACCATCACTGAGCTCAGAGGACCAAAGATTTCCCTGTAAATACAAACCATCACTGAGCTCAGAGGACCAAAGATTTCCCTGTAAATACAAACCATCACTGAGCTCAGAGCACCAGAGATTTCCCTGTAAATACAAACCATCACTGAGCTCAGAGGACCAAAGATTTCCCTGTTAATACAAACCATCACTGAGCTCAGAGCACCAGAGATTTCCCTGTAAATACAAACCATCACTGAGCTCAGAGGACCAGAGATTTCCCTGTAAATACAAACCATCACTGAGCTCAGAGCACCAGAGATTTCCCTGTAAATACAAACCATCACTGAGCTCAGAGGACCAGAGATTTCCCTGTAAATACAAACCATCACTGAGCTCAGAGGACTCAGAGGACCAGAGATTTCCCTGAGAGCTCAGAGGACCAGAGATTTCCCTGTAAATCACTGAGCTCAGATTTCCCTGTAAATACAAACCATCACTGAGCTCAGAGGACCAGAGATTTCCCTGTAAATACAAACCATCACTGAGCTCAGAGGACCAGAGATTTCCCTGTAAATACAAACCATCACTGAGCTCAGAGGACCAGAGATTTCACTGTAAATAAACACCATCACTGAGCTCAGAGGACCAGAGATTTCCCTGTAAATACACCATCACTGAGCTCAGAGGACCAGAGATTTCCCTGTAAATAAACCATCACTGAGCTCAGAGGACCAGAGATTTCCCTGTAAATACAAACCATCACTGAGCTCAGAGGACCAGAGATTTCCCTGTAAATATACACCATCACTGAGCTCAGAGATTTCCCTGTAAATATACACCATCACTGAGCTCAGAGGACCAGAGATTTCCCTGTAAATACAAACCATCACTGAGCTCAGAGGACCAGAGATTTCTCTGTAATTACAAACCATCACTGAGCTCAGAGGACCTGGCCCCATTTGTATAAAACATCTCAACTTGAGATTTCCTCAAGTCGAGATTTCCCTCAGCTGATATCTCCTCAAAAACGGCTTGTATAAAATTTTCTCAAGGAACAGGAGGAAGTCATCGGCTAGGATGTCCTGAAATTCCTTGAGGAATTTTCATACAAGATATTTTCAAGGAGATATTAGCTGAAGAAAATCTGGGCTTGAGGAAATCTGAAATTGAGATATTTTATACAAGTGGGGCCAGAGATTTCCCTGTAAATATACACCATCACTGAGCTCAGAGGACCAGAGATTTCTCTGTAAATACAAACCATCACTGAGCTCAGAGGACCAGAGATTTCCCTGTAAATACAAACCATCACTGAGCTCAGAGGACCAGAGATTTCCCTGTAAATATACACCATCACTGAGCTCAGAGGACCAGAGATTTCCCTGTAAATACAAACCATCACTGAGCTCAGAGGACCAGAGATTTCCCTGTAAATATACACCATCACTGAGCTCAGAGGACCAGAGATTTCCCTGTAAATACAAACCATCACTGAGCTCAGAGGACCAGAGATTTCCCTGTAAATATACACCATCACTGAGCTCAGAGGACCAGAGATTTCCCTGTAAATATACACCATCACTGAGCTCAGAGGACCAGAGATTTCCCTGTAAATATACACCATCACTGAGCTCAGAGGACCAGAGATTTCCCTGTAAATACAAACATCACTGAGCTCAGAGGACCAGAGATTTCCCTGTAAATACAAACCATCACTGAGCTCAGAGCACCAGAGATTTCCCTGTAAATACAAACCATCACTGAGCTCAGAGGACCAGAGATTTCCCTGTAAATACAAACCATCACTGAGCTCAGAGGACCAGAGATTTCCCTGTAAATATACACCATCACTGAGCTCAGAGGACCAGAGATTTCCCTGTAAATACAAACCATCACTGAGCTCAGAGGACCAGAGATTTCCCTGTAAATATACACCATCACTGAGCTCAGAGGACCAGAGATTTCCCTGTAAATACAAACCATCACTGAGCTCAGAGGACCAGAGATTTCCCTGTAAATACAAACCATCACTGAGCTCAGAGGACCAGAGATTTCCCTGTAAATACAAACCATCACTGAGCTCAGAGCACCAGAGATTTCCCTGTAAATACAAACCATCACTGAGCTCAGAGGACCAGAGATTTCCCTGTAAATACAAACCATCACTGAGCTCAGAGCACCAGAGATTTCCTTTATGTAATACCTCTGTTTGTATCACTTTCTCCATTTTATTTCTCAACCAACTGAATCTCGACCAAGAGCTTTCAAACAGGACCTCAGGTTGACACTATAATATCACTTACTGGTAATTCTATAATACTGAAATAGACATGGTTGGACTCCTTACAGGACATTTGTCATGGTCTGCATAGCAATGAGTTTGTGAAAGACAAAAGGCCAAATATTGGTTCAGTTAGCTCACATGGCATCTGAAGACATGGACTTACATACAATGACAGATATAGAACTTACCTGAAACTGAAGACGTGGACTTACATACAATGACAGATATAGAACTTACCTGAAACTGAAGACGTGGACTTACATACAATGACAGATATAGAACTTACCTGAAACTGAAGACGTGGACTTACATACAATGACAGATATAGAACTTACCTGAAACTGAAGACGTGGACTTACATACAATGACAGATATAGAACTTACCTGAAACTGAAGATGTGGACTTACATACAATGACAGATATAGAACTTACCTGAAACTGAAAAATCCCAGATAGGGCGTTAGTATTGTTCCCAACTCTAGGTAAATATCCTCTTCCAAAAAAATCACAAATGCTAGGAAGGATTTGTTAATCTCCGATCACACTACTCCAGAATCGTCCGACTATTTACGTTTATCCATGTAATCTGTGAGACAGCTTAAGTTCCAAAAAACAGTCAGAATCTGAAATAACAATCATATTATACATGAGTACAGAAATTAAATACGCAAGGCTGAATTCAAGGTATTGGTCTATGCTGAACTAAAAAAAAACCATTTAGACTAATTCATAAATTCACATTACACGATACACACCTTTAGGGAAATATCTTCAATAATTTTCTTTTTAAATTCTGATCAGTGTTCAAAATTTCAAAAGAAACTGACCATATGTCAGCCTAAGACATGTAGGTAGTCCTTCTAACATCAGGAACATTAATACATCTGTACATTAAGATATATATAAGACATGTAACTGAATTGACAGGAAAACATGATCAAAGCCTTCATTTCAACTGTAAACAATGGACTGAAAAACCCATATGACTTCAATATGTGGGACATCAGATCTGCATAGAGTTCACAGCCATCCCAATCAGTACTTGACTTAGGCAGAAAGCTTTAAGTGGCTGTCTGGCCAATACCGCTGACAACAAGAGGAAAGTTAAGTGGCTGGTCAAGTGCATATTGATAAATATCATTCCCCTACTTATATTGTGAAACTGCTTTATTGAAATTAAGTCATTTTCCTGACCTTAAGTCTTTTCATTGATGTAAAAAGTTATAAAATATCTTAATATATTACAGATTGTTTCCGGTTTGTCTAACATCAATGAGTTCTAACACACAAGAGTCTTATATAGGCTTTGTAAGATTTCGTCTTTTTTCATAGTAACAGCTGAGAGGAGAGCCTATTATAATGAAGATTATTATTAGATAAGCATATTGATCTAATTAATGACCCCTATTCATCATTGTAATTAATTTCACAGTGACATTACAATCTAGTTTCCTTTCAGTGGTAAATGAACTCTGACCCTACATCAGAGGTAAGAAATAACCCACCCTTTCCCTACCTTACCTGGTCAATCTTTTTATCCATCTCTGTGTCAGACGTCATTTTGTTTTTTCCATCTTATTAACCAGAGGTCTGTCTGTTTCCCTACCTTAGTTAAAAGGTCATTAAATTTCCCAACCTTACTCACTAGATGTCAATCTTACCCAAGCCCTGTGGCTCAAGGTCAATCATTTCTCTTGACACAAAGACCAAGATCAATAAATCAATTTCCCACCTTAGTGATCAAGGTCAATCATTTTCTCACCTGAGTGATCAATCATTTTCCCACCTTAGTGATCAAAGTCAATTTTTTTTCTCCTTAGTGATCAAGGTCAATCCCTTTCCCACCTTAGTGATCAAGGTCAATCACTTTCCCACCTTAGTGATCAAGGTCAATCATTTTCCCACCTTAGTGATCAAAGGTAAATCATTTTCCCACCTTAGTGATCAAGGTCAATCATTTTCTCACCTGAGTGATCAAGGTCAATCAATTTCTCACCCTTAGTGATCAAGGTCAGACAATTTTTTCTTCCTTAGTGATCAAGGTCAGACAATTTTTTCTTCCTTAGTGATCAAGGTCAGTCAATTTTTTCTTCCTTAGTGATCAAGGTCAGACAATTTTTTCTTCCTTAGTGATCAAGGTCAGTCATTTTTTCCTACTTATTTTGACCAAGATCAGTCACTTTTATGTCCTCAGTGATCATGGTCATTAATTTTCTCCATGTTCAAGGTCAATCATTTTTTCCTCCTCAGTGTTCAAAGTCAATAATTTTTTCCTCCTTAGTGATCAAAATGATGTCAAACAATCTGAAGAACTTGTGTTTCTTCAATTATGGAGAAACCATTAAGACTTTAAATGCACAAGATAATTCTTCCTCTAGCCTGAATGTGTTAAAGGGCCAACTGTTCTAATACTAGACCAATGTAGAGGAAGGGCCCCGCATAATACCTACCCCTTATGATTGAGTTTCTTAATATTAAGAAATATTGAAAAATGGTAATAGCAGTATGTAAATAATTGAAAATGGTATGAATTTCATGGCAAGAATTGAAAACAAAAACTGCAGGTACATATGTGAAGACATAGCAATTTTGGTTGTTTTAATGAGTGTTAGGTCAACAAGTGAATCGGACAGACAACTTATGGACAGGTGTCAAGTACTGAAAGCAACTTTCATCAAAATCCAATGAAAATGGACAGATGGACAGATATATGGATCGACGGACAGGGAAACGGACAGACAGACAGACGGACAGGGTGAACATTGAACTCGAATGAGGGGCTTATGTACCAAGTATCACAAAGCAAGTTTTAAAGAAATCCAAAATCATTCCTTCAGAAGATATTCTCTGTAAAACATTCAGCCAATCAGATTGCAGCAGCCTCATTAAATATGCGCGGAATTCGGCAAACATCGAACTTGAGCGAGGGACTTATGTATCAAGTATCATAAGCAAGTTTCATCGAAATCCCATCATTCCTTCTCAAGATATCACGTGGAAAGCGAAACCGACAGACATGTAAAACATTCAGCCAATCAGATTGCAGCAGCCTCATTAAATATGCACGGAATTTGGCGAACATCGAACTTGAGCAAGGGACTTATGTACCAAGTATCATAAGCATGTTTCATCGAAATTCCATCATTCCTTCTCAAGATATCGCGCGGAAAGCGAAACCGACAGACATGTAAAACATTCAGCCAATCAGATTGCAGCAGCCTCATTAAATATGCGCGGAATTTGGCGAACATCAAACTTGAGCGAGGGACTTATGTACCAAGTATCATAAGCAAGTTTCATCGAAATCTCATCATTCCTTCTCAAGATATCGTGTGGAAAGCGAAACGGACAGACAGACAGACGGACAGACAGACGGACAAGGTGATTACTATAGGGCACCCGCATCGCGATGCGGGGCCCTAATTAGAACCATTAAGTTTACCTATTATTTGTCAGAGAAAACTTATTAAACCTGTCTATTAATTATAGGGGACCTTTTAACAAGCCTATAAGTTGTTTATACACTAGCAAATGAATGTTTTTCGCAAGATTATCACATCGCCCCCATAATTCCCAGGAAGTCAGGCTGTTATTGAAACCAGTACTTGCAAAGAAGCAACCAGGCACCAATTAATGAACAGATATGTTTTACACCAATATGCATCAATACTTTTCTGACAATCTTGCGTAATTATGCATGAAGTTATCAAGAAACTATGATAAGATGTACTGGCGCCAAGTCTCGCTGTGGCCATACATGGAAACCTATCACACGAAACCCTCTAGCAGTTCACCACCTCTAAAGTTAATGACCATCTCGACATTTTATGTTTTGTTTTAATCTCCTCTCGTTTGCCACTGGCTATATGGGAGTCTACAGCAGCCATAGATCTCCTGTTAACCAATAATGTGGGTCATTAATAATAGACAAAAAAATTGAGACACTAGAAAATCATCAGATTGTTCACCAATTAATTGTTTGAAATTGCAAAATAATCACAAATATCTTGGAAATAAAACGCTGCAACTGCAAAATTATCAGTATATCTGATAGGAGGTCACTAGAGAGAAAAGCCAAGCCATCTGGTGGCTAGGAGATCAACCATTTTCATTCAGTTTTTTCCCAAGTAACGAGGAGATGAAGAATAAAAAACAAAACCTGTATCCGCCTTCTGTGGCAGAATTAGTTCCTGTGTGTTTTCCACCACCACAAACTTACAACAGCTGATATGTTTTTACTGCTGCTTGACATTTTGTTCCCTATCATAACCACCAAGTCTGAATCAGAACATCCTAAAACCCAGGGCCTGTAGATTCTGAGTGTCTGTGACTTCTGTATATCAAGTTTGATAAAAACAGCTGTGTATATAATGCTGTACACTCTCATCCGTAATAACCTTTAATAGGACTCCATATAAACTGACACTAAGCATATACTTGTTCACAATGAGGTTGTGTTGATGACATGCTCACTTGTCTTCTTTACCAGAAGCTTGCATTTCACCTAAATGAAAACAACCTAGATTAGCTCACAACACCTTAACATTAACTCACTGCACCTTAATATTAGCTCACAACACCTTAACATTAACTCACTGCACCTTAACAGTAACTCACAACATCTTAATATTAACTCACTGCACCTTAACATTAACCCAATATAGCTTAATATTAACTCACAACACCTTAATAATAACTCACAACACCTTAATATTAACTCAAAACACCTCAACATTAACTCTCTGCACCTTAACATTAAAACACTGCCCCTTAACATTAACTCACTACAACTAAATATTCACTCACTAATCCTTAAGATCAACTCATTGTCTCTTAATGTTTACTCACTACACTATTTCACTAACTCACTGCACCTCAACATCAGCTCTAAGTGACTGCACTTTGAGATTATAGCCCTGAAAGCAATACTTCACTGAGAACAAACATTTTTAGTCCTGAAGGAATTACCCCACCAAGAAGATATCTATAATACTGAAGGAATTACCCCACCAAGAAGATATTTATATTCCTGAAGGAATTACCCAACCAAGAAGATATTTATATTCCTGAAGGAATTACCCAACCAAGAAGATATTTATATTCCTGAAGGAATTACCCCATCAAGAAGATATTTCTAGCCCTGTAGAAAGCTTTTTAGAAAACAAACAGATTTGTTTGACATCAAGTGTCTGTCTGTTTGAGAGAAATGACCTTACACAGACAGCTCATTACTGACCAAAGGTTGGCAGCAATTCAAGTGTTTGTGATGGTCCATGTTCCCAGCAGGTCTACTGGCTAGGATCATCATCTTATTGTAAAGAGACTGGACCATATGTTTCCACAGGGACTGCAGTACTGTGTAGAGAAATTGTAGCATTACCCAAGGTCACAGTTCCATCAGGTCATAAACTGTTAATGACATTGTGTAACATACCTATCAGTCATCAGGCAATTACAACAAAGTCATTAATATATATTGTATATGTATAAGATTCTACAAAGCATGCCATGTGTTGATATTTCACCCAAACCATTGTGTAGTTGTTTATTATTGATATGACTGACTAGTGCATAGTAAGCCTAAATTGAAACCTTGCATTATACTATATACCATATTTATCATACAGTGTGTCATACAATATACCATATTTATCATACAGTGTGTCATACAATATACCATATTTATCATACAACAGGTCCAGGTCCACTAATAAGCCCACCAAAGTATTTTATTTCTCTGTAGAAGAACCATTATCCTTTAGAAAGCTCTTTGCATCACTCTTAAATTAAGTAATGGCAGAAAGGAATTATTGAAGCACAAATATGGTTAAATAGAAAAAAACACCCCTATTCCTTGTAACCATAGTGCACTGTGACTGAAAAATATATCTTCCCTTTTTGTGATTGAGAAAGTGAAGCCAACAAAATTAGCTTATATATGTAAACCTTTTAGATAATTTGACAGGAAGTTAAAACCAACACAATTATTTAGGTCTTTTCTACCTCCAGGACACAAGAGTTACAGCACAATACCAGAACATCTGTCATATAATACTATGTGTACACCCATCGTGATAGACCAGTCACAACAATAACTACATTCAACACTAATTGTTTAACTTCAGTCAATCTTCGGCAGAGATATCAGCCAAAACATCAAAATTTCAAACAGATTTATTTAATTAGTCAAGAGGGGTCCTTAAACTGTCAAAAAAATCTGATACCTCTTTTTTATACAATTAAGTGGAAGGTCCATTTATCCACAGATAAGAGGTAATTTACCATCCTGTCTGTCTTCACGATTAACAGTTAAGATTTGGCTCACATCTGTGCTCTGGTAACATCATGAGCTTCACAATGCTGTAGGTGAACAATTTATTGTCGTTTAATTCTTGTTTCTAAAACTAAAGGGCTTACAGTACACAATCAAATTAAAATAAATTCTATTAACCACTACAATCAACAACAATATTGTTGTTTTACGAACTGGGTACAAGCGCCTCGTTTGAAGTCATGCTGGTGGCCTTAGTTGCCAACTATTTGAATTTCCCATGGGCCAAGATGATACACACTAAAAATTCCAAAAGCCCCAGAAAAGTACATCTGGTAACAGCCTTTTGAACTTATAACCGGGTGGTTGGGTGGCACACTGGTAATGCACTGGACTTTCACCAAGACCTCCTGGGTGGTAGATTCCCCGAATGGACATGAAAGGTGAGGGCCACCTAACCGACCATTCAGGTTTTCCAGATTACTCTGGTTTCCTCTCACATTAACACTCCTCTTGTACTTCAGTTGGGGCAAATAACGAATGATTAGTGCAAGTTGGATAACTCGTTTCGCAAAGTAAAAAAATGCACAGCTTATATTTATATCAATATATTAGATATTAAATCAAAATATTTCAAACAATATGTAATAGATTTTTTTATGATTGAAGAATTTTCAGACAGTATTGTTTTCTGAATTTGCAATTGGTATAATAATTTAACATTTATAATCTTACTTTCATAAACTTAAAAGATCAGTGACAAATAAAAACCTAACTAGGACTCAAAATTGATAACAAATTTATGCCAAAAGATTAGACAGCTGTGATTCTATTATCTGGATACTTTGTCTTCTTACTGACGAACAGAAATATGTAAACATAAAGGTATTTAAGGTATTTAAGGTATTTTAAAAGGTCTTTATCATAACTAATGTGATATGGTATAATAATTATACAGTAGATTATTAAAGTTACTCTAGGGTTACAAAACATCGATCAGTCACTAGAGTTCATTGTCCCAAGTTGAATCTGAGCAAGATTTCATTCACTGAATATGTCCCCATCTGTCCAGTCATAAGCACTATAGATAAGCGATCATTTCCCTTAATGAGTCCTAATGCCAATTGCTTGTCCTCTGTGGACCAGAACATCCAACCGCTATCATCAATATTGATCGAGTCATAAATTCTTGAACGAGGCTGAATTCAATAAATCTATCAACCATCCATATAGACATCATATTAATATTTTAAATATTTTCCTTGAACAATTTAGTTTTCAAAAACACAAAAAGAATATACTCTTGTGTTGTCTGTGACACTCATAGCTACCTAACTGCTGAATGATGTAACACAAAATTAACTTTTCATAATTTGAAGATTTTTTTTATAAACAATGCTTTTCTATGGCCATATTTTAGCTATGAAGAATATATATATAGGTAAAACAGCATCTTAGTTAAATATCTTTGCAAAATTATAACTGATAGACATACTAACGTAAACACTAATATCTGAATACTGCTGAGAATCTCCATCATTTCAATGTTGTATTAAAGCTGACCTTTTAACTATCACCTTAGGGTGCCATTCCAGTATGGATGGTGCCCTATATCACACAACACACGGTATCCAAGTGTCTACCACTGTTAACCTCTTAATTCATGGGACACTTACACATTTCTTCCTTGAAGATGAAATAAGCAAAGAACACTGTGAAACTGGAATTAATAATAAGCAGATTTTTCAGTCTCTTTTTAAAGTCGCTTTTGAAAGAGATGGTTATCTTTTAAGAGATGTGGCACATGCGTGCTGATAACCATTTTTGTTTTCCTTTTGATCTGCGGAAATTCTTGAGAAACATATGTCTGTAGAACAGTACATTGATCAGCAGTTTTCATTAATCCCATTGATAACGACAGAAAAAGTTTGCAAAAAACCTTGCTTTTTTCTCTGAAGTTTCAGTCCCAAAAAGTTAATGATAAGAGGTTTCAATCTGTTGTTATGTACTGTAACATTATATATCTAAAGTGTCCTGTAAACCCTCACTAAGTACAAAGTTATTCTTTTTGATAAGTATGAACAAAATTTTTAATATTGTCAGGATATGTAAATTGGTAATCAAAAGAGAGAAAGAAAAAATTGCCATACAAGTGATAACTTAGTCACCAAATCTAAGCAAAAGAGCCAATAAAATATGAAAAGAGCAAGATTTGCCGTAATAAATTGATGAGTGAACGATACAATGCAGTCATAAAACGTATAAAGATCTGATGTTCACCATTGTATCCTCTTCCCCCTCCTCTAATATTAAGCCTGCTGTTAGTATTTGAGAAAGATGCCAACATTTGCTAATAAATGAATTGATGAAGTTATTCCAGGAACTATGTGATTTATATAATCCTTTATCCCCAGACACCTACACTGTTTTTCTGAACAATATGTCCTACATCATCATTATGGACTCCTGTGGTCAACATCTTGTGTCCATTATTGACCAGTAGAGGTCAACAGACCTTTAAAGTGACTATATGGCCATCAGCTATGCATTGATTGTAACTGAAGCTCGTTCAGACAATTAGATGTCCCGACCAGATCAAACAGTGGATGTCCAGTTAGTGGCTGGTCAATAAACTCCAGGCTAATTAACAGCTAAATTGTGTGTATCTTCTAGGAGAAAACAAACAAAGGTAGGCCAGTCTATACAGCTTAACAACCTGCTCATCATACTCCCATATATTATCCTATATGTACTACTACAGGTATATTGTAAACATGAAATATCTTCTCAATAATTACTCTACTGTCTCCAACATAAACATGGGCTTACTACCAGGCCTGATCTTATTGGTGTTAATTTCTGTACCATAAGTTAAGGTTCAGATTGGATTGCCTCTAGAAAAAAAAAATAAATAAATAAAATTTTGGTCTCTCTGATATGTCCAATTCTAGATCCAACTAAGGGGAGATAAGCTAATTCTTAACAAAAACTTGGGGACTGGTTGCCAGTCTAATTAAAGTTATATGCTACCTAAGCTGACCTCATGGTAAATGATCATGTGACCAAATGGTTTCCCTGATTACCATCTACCATACAGTATAATGGAATATGGCAGATTCACTCTCTCCTATGATATTTATCCTGCAAGCTAGCTCATGTCCTGTAATAAGCCCACCCATATATATCGTTGTCTAGTATTATCATTAACAACATGTAATATTTCATTGTCCTGTAATAAGCCCACTCATTTATATCGTTGTCTAGTATTATCATTAACAACATGTAATATTTTAATTGTCCTGTAATAAGCCCACCCATATTTATTGTTGTCTGGTAGTGTTACCAACATGTATTTATATGTTACCAACATGTAATATTTCTTTGTCCTGTAATAAGCCCACCCATATTTATTGTTGTCTGGTAGTGTTACCAACATGTAATATTTCATTGTCCTGTAATAAGCCCACCCATATTTATTGTTGTCTGGTAGTGTTACCAACATGTAATATTTCTTTGTCCTGTAATAAGCCCACCCATATTTATTGTTGTCTGGTAGTGTTACCAACATGTAATATTTCTTTGTCCTGTAATAAGCCCACCCATATTTATTGTTGTCTGGTAGTGTTACCAACATGTAATATTTCATTGTCCTGTAATAAGCCCACCCATATTTATTGTTGTCTGGTAGTGTTACCAACATGTAATATTTCATTGTCCTGTAATAAGCCCACCCATATTTATTGTTGTCTGGTAGTGTTACCAACATGTAATATTTCATTGTCCTGTAATAAGCCCACCCATATTTATTGTTGTCTGGTAGTGTTACCAACATGTAATATTTCATTGTCCTGTAATAAGCCCACCCATATTAATTGTTGTCTGGTAGTGTTACCAACATGTAATATTTCATTGTCCTGTAATAAGCCCACCCATATTAATTGTTGTCTGGTAGTGTTACCAACATGTAATATTTCATTGTCCTGTAATAAGCCCACCCATATTTATTGTTGTCTGGTAGTGTTACCAACATGTAATATTTCATTGTCCTGTAATAAGCCCACCCATATTTATTGTTGTCTGGTAGTGTTACCAACATGTAATATTTCATTGTCCTGTAATAAGCCCACCCATATTTATTGTTGTCTGGTAGTGTTACCAACATGTAATATTTCATTGTCCTGTAATAAGCCCACCCCCTTACTTTGAGTCTGGGTTTATATGATGATCTCCTGAGCTTACTGCCAGTTAAATACAAGCATATTATCATGTTTGTTTAATATCCTGTTTATTATCAGCAACTGTCACATATATTCTACAGTACGCAATATAGACCAGTTGTCTGGCAGGGTAATGGAATACAAAATCATTATACATATTATATCAAATTTTGTCATTTGTTGATCAAAATAGCCGACAGAAGTACATGCTGGTTGTATGATTTGCTGTCAACATTGGCCTATAGAAAATCTGTCACTCACCAAACTCGGCAGTCAATCTATGTTATTTCCAATTCTCAGGTATCACTATAGAAATAGGATTGGTGTAGAGCACTGGTTTAATTCTGAGTCTGTCCAGTTTCCTCGTTTTGCTGCTACTAGAGAGATTTCTATCATTTACATGTGGACACCTGGAGAAATTGGCCTTCCATCCATTTCTTTGGAGTAGCATCACCATACCAACACAGACAGACTACCATCCCCATACCAACACAAATGCCATCACACTATGTGAGAGGATAGGCTGTCCGGGCAAACTGCACAGGATCCTAATGGAAGCCCACTGTGAGAAAATCAATTTACAGATTTCTCCAAAAGAGAAAAGGCAGTGAGACTAACACTGTTCAATAGGTCACGAAAACCCTGATCAATCATGCTGCACAGCTCAGGAAGCTGAGACCTGGGATGTTTCTTTAAATAGTGGTATACCAGCCAAGTCGGCTTCACAACATTACTAGCAATACATTCAGTACCTATTTTTTGAAAATTAATCGTTGGAATATATGGTACCATGAAATATCTAGTATTCCATATAATAAAATACTGCAAGTCATTTTATGAAATGTCAGTAATACATGTTAAGTATTTTGGGGTTATAGGTCATAAGAAATCAGTTAGCCGAGTTAGAATAATTTATGAGACATAAACTTATGTTCTGTATCTTCCAAGATGACGCATCATAAGATACATTATCTTCAACATTCCATGTTGTAACGTACTAGTATTAGGTCTGCCATTTCCTCATGGAGTTTAACAGACTCACTGTCCTAACATACCACCATCTGTCATACACTGTGTATACGTACTCAGTCTCGTGCACCAGAAGAGATGATGCAAGTTATAGCTGTTTAATTTGATAAGTGTTCCAACATGTGCAGTCAGACAAATGTAATTTGCGTTCTTACTTATATAATTATTTCAGTTGTACATGATGGTTTATGGTCAGAGAAAGCTTAATTTGTAGTCCAAGGTAAAAAAAAGGACTTGTCCTTGAAGATCCAAGGCCAGAGAAAAACTTGTACCTAACAGCCCAAGGTTAGAGAAAAATTTGTACATAACTGCCCAAGATTAGAGAAAAACTTGTACCTAACAGCCCAAGGTTAGAGCAAAACATGTACATAACAGCCCAAGGTTAGAGCAAAACATGTACCTAACAGCCCAAGGCCAGAGAAAAACTTGTACCTAACAGCCCAAGGTTAGAGAAAAACATGTACATAACAGCCCAAGGTTAGAGAAAAACTTGTACCTAACAGCCCAAGGTTAGAGCAAAACATGTACATAACAGCCCAAGGTTAGAGCAAAACATGTACATAACAGCCCAAGGTTACAGCAAACTTGTACATAACAGCCCAAGGTTAGAGCAAAACATGTACCTAACAGCACAAGGTTAGAGCAAACTTGTACATAACAGCCCAAGGTTAGAGCAAAACATGTACCTAACAGCACAAGGTTAGAGCAAACTTGTACATAACAGCCCAAGGTTAGAGCAAAACATGTACCTAACAGCACAAGGTTAGAGTAAAACTTTTACCTTACAGCCCAAGGTTAGAGAAAAACTTGTACCTAACAGTCCAAGGTTAGAGCAAAACATGTACATAACAGCCCAAGGTTAGAGAAAAACTTGTACCTAACAGCCCAAGGTTAGAGAAAAACATGTACATAACAGCCCAAGGTTAGAGCAAAACATGTACATAACAGCCCAAGGTTACAGCAAACTTGTACATAACAGCCCAAGGTTAGAGCAAAACATGTACCTAACAGCACAAGGTTAGAGCAAACTTGTACATAACAGCCCAAGGTTAGAGCAAAACATGTACCTAACAGCACAAGGTTAGAGCAAAACATGTACCTAACAGCACAAGGTTAGAGTAAAACTTTTACCTAACAGCCCAAGGTTAGAGCAAAACTTGTACATAACAGCCCAAGGTTAGAATAAAACTTTTACCTAACAGCCCAAGGTTAGAGCAAAACATGTACACAACAGCCCAAGGTTAGAGCAAAACATGTACATAACAGCCCAGTAAAACTTGTACCTGAAGGTACCCCACAAGTAGGTTCATTCAATCATTCAACCAGATTTTGCATGTTGCATGTTGCTGTGCCAGGATCTTTTGTAACTGTTTTGTCATAATCATATTATGTTTGCCTTGTAGGCTTCCAATGAAATCATGTAATGACCTCTGCTGTAGTTGATTCTAATGGATAGTACAGATATTTTGCTTCTTTGGAAAACAAGAAACACACAGTTGAGCTGATCAAACTATCATACACATGTCTTGTTTTTGCCACTGTTGACATGACAACTGAAACTGGTAGTAAAAATCACTGCCTTCTAGCAATTCATTGTATTTTGTTCGACCAGACTCCTCAATTACAAAGTGCTCAAGCAGCTGGAAGAACAAGACTATGTTTACTGGTGGTCCCATGTCAATAAAGATTTTTTTAGGAAGGTACAAGGTCAAGAGAAAAACTTGTGCTTGAATGTCCAAGGTCAGAGAAAAGCTTGTAACCTGGTCATCCAAGGTCAGAGAAAAGCTTGTAACCTGGTCATCCAAGGTCAGAGAAAAGCTTGTAACCTGGTCGTCCAAGGTCAGAGAAAAGCATGTAACCTGGTCGTCCAAGGTCAGAGAAAAGCTTGTAACCTGGTCGTCCAAGGTCAGAGAAAAGTTTGTAACCTGGTCGTCCAAGGTCAGAGAAAACTTGTACACTGGTCGTCCAATGTCAGAGAAAAGCTTGTAATCTGTTGGTCCAAGGTCAGAGAAAAGCTTGTACCTTCAGGTACAAGGACAGAGAAAAGCTTGTACCTGAATGTAGAACAAGATCATACAAATTCTTTAAAATCAAATGAATTTAACATATTTCATGTTTTAATTCTGAAGTTATAGCAGTGCCTTTTTTATTCAATAAAAAACATCCATAATTAAGTGCAGTATGTGATCTAGCTGTGATTTTTATCGTCATCGTTGATGTTCCAGCACAACATGCTCCTTAATTAACATACTGCCTGAAAATAGAGCAGTCAGATATGCAGGCAGTACCATTCTGATACAGATCTCCACATGGTTCAATTAAATAATGTTTAGTACACCTTCGAATCAGTCAGTTCATTGAATCACTTTCCGTCAATAAATTTTCAATGACAATATCAGCACAAAAACAGAAAATATAAAGATTCATTTTGTATGCTGACTCATGACTTAATCAGGTTTTAAAATAGTATTTCAGGAAAACTGAATTTTACTTATTCATGTTGAAAGTAATTCAATTTGTTAAAGTATGTAAACCCTTGTTATGAGCTGGAGTTGGGTAATATAAAAAGATGATCTATGTTTACCATTATGGCAGTTTATGACTGTATGAATGCAGCACCTAACAGCATCTAAGTGGTGTTTAAAGTGTTATTTTGTTGTTGTTTACGCAAGTAAAACAAATACAGTAAATCTTAAGAGTTCAACACCCAACACAATAAACTGTTTCATGGATCATGTATAACAACAAATTTAAAGGCATATTGTTATTCATTTGAAAATAAGCCCTCCCTCAATTAATTAAACCTACCCTGGTGTCCTCTACAGTATAGTATTGATAAGGACAAATGTTATTTCTTGCCCTGCAGTCATCCCCTACTTTGTGTCGAAGTTTCTACCTCACCCCCTAGGCTTGCTACAGTAGTTTGATCACTAGGCCACATAACAGCTAATGATAGACAATAATAGCTATATGGAGATCTGAAATATGACCTTTTGACCTGACACCTAACCCAGTAACAAGTATTTGTACTACTGAATCAAGGATCTCTTTAGTTTGACGTCTTCCTGTCTATCATTCAACTCGCCCAAAAAAATAACTTCTACAAAAATGCTATTATCTTGAGTCTACTTTTTCATGTTATGACACACACAACCTAGTGATAACAAACAATCTACGTCAGGTTTTCTGGAGAAAAAAAGACATAAGAAATGCCTGTATTGCATTTAAGACCCATTAAAGTTTAGAGTTTGTAGGTAAAACATATTAGCAGAATACGCCACAAGGTATGTAGTTACTTAGCTACAGATCATTTCAGCTTCACATTTACACAGGTGAAAGGTTGTACCATCAAAGGCTTCTAAATTACACCACAAAAATGCATATGCTGCGTCCCGTACACATGCTAATTACGGTACCAGATGGTTAAGTGTTTGTAGTTAGGTACGTCTGCGAACATTACACCCCTAATGATATCAATGAGCTTGGTGCTTCGTACAATCACACACAGTAGGTATTATGTAACACAATAAAAAAAAATCAAAGATTGACTTGTTTGGATTATCTTTAATAAGACTATACTGGAGAAGTGATGTGGAAAAAAATGTGTTAAAGACATCACTGCTGTGATAAACTAGAGTAAATAATGGTCTGTTCTACACAATATTTCATTGTACAGACCAGGTCGGTTTCACCAGCTCCTGTACAGAACCACGCATTGTCCACATCAGGAAACGTGAGGTAAAATCTCCGATCTAATGACTAAGGACCATTCATACAGATGCAGTCATACTCTTATCTTGTCTCAATTTAAGCAGATTGAGGTTTACGTTGTGATAAATGGATCAGGATCTTTGAGCATCGACACTTTCTAAATATATCCTAAGTTTATTTCCAAAGTCATGCCTGCAATCACTTAACAATCAATATTGCCTGTAAAAGCTACTGACATATCAACTTTTGAAAATAAATCGTCATTAAAAGAACTCTCTGTGAAACTTCAGACATCTGACACAAAACATGAATTCTATTTCTTTTCTAAACTTATTAGAAATTTCATAGTACATTGGAACCACATAATATCACATTGATTAATGTCACTTTCCACTTATTAACACATTTCCCCTGTCACAAATGGAACATGATATTAAGCTGAATTCACTCTATAGTTCGAGATGTTTTCTTTTTCACCTACCCAGTTACGGAAATTTTACATAACCTCTAAAATTTCAAAGCTTTGTGAGTGAAGTTTTTTAAATGCAACATGTACGGATGATAAAAATACCCACAAATGTCAATCATTCTGATGACCATTAAGGTTCTATGTAGGTACGAAGGACAATGACCCTGAAAGACCACAGTGATGGACATTTAATGCCTGGCTTTTATGATCTGATAGATGTCACAATCAGGCCATCAACAAATTGGACTTCAAATACCATTAACTTCATCACTGGTCCCTCTACATTACTGACCATCACTGGTCCCTCTAGGTTAATGATCATCATTGGTGATGGTTGTTAACCCTAGTTTTCACTACTGGATGATACTGTAAACATAGCAATTACTGTAAATAATAGATAGAATTTTGTTTGTTTAGTCAGAACAACATCTATCATCGGAAATTAAAAAATCTTTAATCTTAAATGAGAAACATTTTTTTTTTTACATTTATAGATAAAACTCCTAATATTTCTACTGAATTAGTACTGTACATACAAAGTGACAGAATTGGGGTAACCTTGACCCTGTCATGCAGGAAACAAGGCTGGGAATAACAGGACTGCAGTATGCCTAGCAACTTACTGAGGAGTATAAACCTAATTACACTTCATGTCTTCTCATTCCAAAAATAGTCTGCAGTACAGTGCAGTACTTTACACATGCACTATACCTACAACAGTACGGTAGATATCCTTAAATTCACTTAGAACAGATGGCCCTAATACATTACTACATGTGTATTTAGTAAATCTGAGTACAGAAGATGGCCTCACAGCAGTACGGTAGATGTCCTAACACTTACAGTACAGCAGTACGGTAGATGTCCTATCAGTTATAGTACAGCAGTACGGTAGATGTCCTATCAGTTATAGTACAGCAGTACGGTAGATGTCCTATCAGTTATAGCAGAGCAGTACAATAGATGTCCTCACACTTATAGTATTGCAGTACGGTAGATGTCCTAACACTTATAGTACAGCAGTATGGTAGATGTCCTAACACTTATAGTACACAGTATGGTTGATGTCCTTAATTCCATTACAATATAGCAGTATGGTAGATGTCCTAACACTTATAGTACAAAGTATGGTTGATGTCCTTAATTCCATTACAATATAGCAGTATGGTAGATGTCCTAACACTTATAGTACAGAGTATGGTTGATGTCCTTAATTCCATTACAATATAGCAGTATGGTAGATGTCCTAACACTTATAGTACAAAGTATGGTTGATGTCCTTAATTCCATTACAATATAGCAGTATAGTAGATGCCTTTAGATTCACCCAGTACATGACAGCATGGTAGCTGTCTTTAAAGTAGCGCAAAAGAGCATTATGGTATATGTTCTTAATTCACCTTGTACAGTAGTACAGTATATCATTCAAATTCCTTTGATGAGGTTCCTGTGGAAAGTTTCCTCTTCAATCCATATATTTTTTCCCTTAATTTTTGCAGTGTTCTGTAAACATAATTAAAGATTTAACCAATTCATTAAGTCAAATCTTGTCTCCACCAAACTGCATTTCTGCAGTTTCCCTGACATAATGGAGGCAGAATTTAAATTGTCTATTGATTGAACTGAAATCACTCAGAAGTAACAATTATCTCTCCTTAAAACATGCTCATCTGAAAAGGAAATTAATGAAAATTTAGCAGTTTGCAAAAAAGGTTACTCCCAAAAAGACCACAAACTGCAGAAGTAATATTGGCCAATATGTTTCCTAACAAAATCTTTGTCTCTAAATGCAAAACATCCAAATACCATTATACGCCCTCTACAAAGCAGTTGTCAGTGCTGGTATAACAAATTATACCTTAAAACATTTTGATAGGTTATTGCTGGATAATTTAAATAAACAAGACGTTTAAAAATGCTTTACTTTTATCATCTTGATGCTCTTGAAAGGAAAGGAAAGGAGGGAGGGGAGAATTGGGAGGAGGGCGGGAGGCGGCATGCATTTAAAAATTTCCTAAGACTGAAGTAATTTTGTAGATTTGTAACAAGATAAGGTCCTGTTGTTATGAGGAAACATGATTCTACTTTCCACTGACTATAATGAACACATGCAGGGGATTCAGATAGTAAAAGATTTTTTCAACCCCACCCTAAGGTTTAAAATCATGGAGCAAAGGTCCCAGACATTTTCTACGTCCATTATCAGGAAAACAATAAATTGATCATGAAACTGGAGTAAAAAACAAAGAAATATAATCCACTTGGAACCAGAAACTACATCCATTGTCATGTGTGGTGATAAGGTTGCCATAGCTACAGCGACGGAGTGTACCAATGTCAGCATTCACAGTACTACAGTAAGAGGCTGGAAAGTCCAAAGTTTCCAGAGAAATTAAAAGAGACATCTGCCACCTGCGTAGTTTAGTACCAGCGAGCTTTTAGTTTTGATGTGTTTTGTGCAATATATTAAAGAATTATGCATAAAAAAAATCAAACATCGATCAAACAGCTGATAGAGATACCAGTTCTGGGAATCTGTCATCTCTATCAGAGCCAGTTACCAAATGCTAGACTGTCATACTGGAATCCAATCAGTCAGTAACAGAGATACAAATCTCCATTGTTAAAGATACTCTGATTTATTTCCAAGTATAAAGAATAATACTCAAGAGAAAAAATGTTTTATTTTATCTTTCACAATGGTAAACTGATATTGATTGGAAAACACAATCAGGTAATGCAAACGAAAGAGAAAAGATTTTTTTTCTTCAAACATAAAAGCAGAACAGCTGATGACAAATGTATGGAGTTTACGGCCGGAAAATCCATCAAGTAGGAATGGCAGATATCCCAGAAATCTTACCACAAAAAACTTAACCAGTTTGTGGCAGGATGAAATCGATAAAGTGTAATTGCTATATGTGTGACTAGTGTAGTTTTCCTAGAAGCCTGGCAGGACGATCAATAAAAATCAATAAATGTAAATATCAAGGGATTACAATGTAAATCTGGCATCATCCTGTTACATGTTCTATGGCTCCCAATTTCTCCTTTCAAATGATTATGACCACTGACAAAGCTTTGAATCTTGTATTCAACACTACACTCTGACATCACACTTAAGCTTGCACAATGTAATTAATGTTTAATTTCAACCTTTAATTTCAAGTCTGCAAACAGGAAGTGCTTAACAGGGTCGTGCAATATGTCAGAATCAATTTTTATACATGATGTTTCAAAGTGTAGTATGTTTATATACATAGTATACATACAGTTTGTATGTCTGCTGTTCTGTGTCATGTCATAGTTTATATGTCTTCTGTTCTGTGTCATGTCAAAGATTGTATGTCTGCTGTCCTGAGTCATGACATAGCTTGTATGTCTGCTGGTCTATGTCATGACATATTTTGTATGTCTTTTGTTCTATGTCATGTCATATTTTGTATGTCTGCTGTTCTATGTCATGTCATATTTTGTATGTCTGTTGTTCTATGTCATGTCATAGTTTGTATGTTTGTCGTCCTATGTCATGTCATATTTTGTATGTCTGTTGTTCTATGTCATGTCATAGTTTGTATGTCTGCTGTTCTATGTTATATCATAGTTTGTATGTCTGCTGTTCTATGTCATGTCATAGTTTGTATGTCTGCTGTTCTATGTCATGTCATAGTTTGTATGTCTGCTGTTCTATGTCATGTCATATTTTGTATGTCTGTTGTTCTATGTCATGTCATAGTTTGTATGTCTGTTGTTCTATGTCATGTCATAGTTTGTATGTCTGTTGTTCTATGTCATGTCATAGTTTGTATGTCTGCTGTTCTATGTTATATCATAGTTTGTATGTCTGCTGTTCTATGTCATGTCATAGTTTGTATGTCTGCTGTTCTATGTCATGTCATAGTTTGTATGTCTGCTGTTCTATGTCATGTCATATTTTGTATGTCTGTTGTTCTATGTCATGTCATAGTTTGTATGTCTGTTGTTCTATGTCATGTCATAGTTTGTATGTCTGTTGTTCTATGTCATGTCATAGTTTGTATGTCTGTCGTCCTATGACAAATCCTAATGAGTTTGTCAGTTGTTATGACAAAGTTTGTATGTCACTCATAGTCTATAAGTCATAATTCTAGACTCATTGTGTACATCTGTCATTGTAGTCAGAACATAGAACTTTCAGTTGTGTTGTGTTGATGGTTGGAGTGAATTATTGTAATGTATAACAATTTAACAGTATTTCAGCAGCTGAAACATTTAACAACAAAACTACATCCTGTTATGATAAGTGTAGTTTTGATAAACTACAACCCCAGATCATCACAGAATGAGTCCATATGTGCATGCTTATCCTTCATATCTAACTGAATTTTCTTCTTCCTCTTAAGCATGTGTCTATGTTAGGCGGTACTAGAGACTTCTAATCTTTTATCCCCTCACCATAATTACTTTTTCTAAGTATATTTTTGGCAGCATTGATCTGCCCTGACCATCATGCACTGCATGACCTGAGACCATCGAAAGCTCCCTCTGTTGGCAAGTCTCTGGTTGACACCATTAGAAGTTGGTTCCTTGCCCTACGTTAACGAGTACAGTGCGACACCACAATCCAGTGTCTTTGTCTAATACCATGGGGTTGACTTAGGTACAGTGGAGTCAAAGTCAGAGTTGATGAACAAAATACTGACACAATTGTCACATTGTAATCACATATCATTTATACTGTTACCCTAGGATCGTCTGTATTAAAGCATTAAAATCAGCCAATATTTCAACTTCAGAATTTATTGAAATAAAAGGAATAAAAACAATTTCCAAAAACTTTTTTTCTGGTTTAAAATTACAATGGTTTATAACCATGACCATAATTTACATCAATTAGAAAAAGGCGAAACATTTCCTGAGAATTTGATAGAAGAAAGCAATCAATTACAACCTACCACACTCAAATAACCCATTTCATTGGTCACCATATTTATTCTGCAATAAGCCAAGCAGACCAGCACGTAACCTCTGACATGAAGACAAGGGGTGGGCTTATTACAGGACAATAAACCAAGCAGACCAGCACGTAACCTCTGACACAAAGTCAGGGGGTGGGCTTATTGTAGGACAATAAACCAAGCAGACCAGCACATAACCTCTGACACAAAGTCAGGGGGTGGGCTTATTACAGGACAATAAACCAAGGAGACCAGCACATAACCTCTGACACAAAGTCAGGGGGTGGGCTTATTACAGGACAATAAACCAAGGAGACCAGCACATAACCCCTGACATGAAGTCAAGGGGTTGGCTTATTATAGGACAATAAACTACCTTTGACAGGTTTCAACATCAAGAAGACAAAACCAAGGGAAGGCAGCAATTTTGTTGTATGGTTTTAATTCATGACATAACTGAAATGCCCATTTAATGACATCACAATGGTTTTAAGTCTATGAAAAACTTTCTAAGGTATATCAGAAGATTGACATATCTGAAAATATTACATGGGTGAATTCCATGGATAATAGATAAAATCACATCACTTGATTTGTTTTCAAAAAGTGTTGATATGATGCAAGGACATCAACTTTGACTTTCACTTTCTGTTAAAAGTAGAGACATCTGTTCATGGTAAGCGCTGTACAGAAAGTAATGCAAAAATAAAATAAGAAAAAAAATGGGTAGATTTTAGGAGAATAGAGCAAAAAACTTACATATTTCATCATAAAAGTCTGACATTTCAACTGAAAACTTGACATCATCTCTGTAGCATTTAAAATTTCTTTTAAGAGAATCCATAAAAAACATTTTAACTGGATTTCTAATTTAATCTTAATCTTCATAACAGACGCCAGGGCTGCATTTTGGTTAATTAGACGGAGCAACAACGTCACACGTGAGCAAGTTGGATACCATCATAAGGGCAGTCTAGGTGAACCAGTCGCTACGGAAGAGCGATCATGAAGTGCTATTAATGATCAAACAAATTTTAATATCTAATTTCCTGTGTTAAAACATCGCTTCCAGCCGTTACAATGTTCATTTTCTGTAAACCATCACACATTGTAGGAATACAGAATGAGTCTACTAATTTTATAGTACATGTAGTACTGCTTCAAGCTTGTAGCTTTGTCATCAAACAAAGAGCAAATCCTGCATAATTTATTCCATAATAGCGTTTCTCATCAATTGTTTAATGGGAAAAGTAATTTACTATCAGTGAGATGGAGTAAGATTTCTTGACAATCTCAGCATCCATTTTACATATGTACATTCCCCTTACCTACCACTTTCCCCTAAACTTCCCTTTTTTTGTCTCCTTTTTCTCTCTTTCTTTCACTGTTTCTGTCTTTCTCTCACTGTCTATCTCTCTAACTCTGTCTCTCTCACTCTGTCTCTATCTCTCTATCTCAATCTCTCTATCACTCTCTGTCTCTATCTCTCTCACTATGTCTCTCTCTCTCTGTTTATCGCTCTCTATCTCAATCTCTCTCTCTCTCTATCTCTCTCTCTCTCTGTCTGTCAGTTTGAAGCTGAACCTTTTCTGTTTTTTTTACTTGAATCCTGAAGATAGCATCTCTATCACAACATTTTGAAAACATTCAGAAAATGTCAAACCCTGATATGTAAAATCTCTTTATCACATTTAACTCACCATGAACTTTGTATGGCCATACCTTAAACCTATGACATGGCACACCTAAAATTCACAAAACCTGAAACATAGAAAACGTCTTCAATTTCAATCGTATCTTTAATCTTGAATTCAATCCAACAATAGCTTACCAAGATCTGAAAACTTGTCAATCTCTAAACATCATTTTTTAATCTGTCATCTATGCTGGTAATATTAAAAATCAGAGCTTTCATTAAAAGCCTTTATTGTTTGTTAAAATGTACTGCTATTGTTCTTCAATAGGTCTGTTTTTGTCAGTTTCAGGTCTGAAATATTTCCCATGTAAGGAACTGTTACTGAGACTTAACCAAGGACACCTTAACACTAACCATTTCAAAATGATCTAAAGTCAGGAAAATGAAATATTCAAAACTGATAAAAAAGATTCAGCTTACAATCAATTAATTGATTCACATGAAAGAATGCATTCATCAACATCTACACCATATATATCATTCAATTTCACCCAACATTAACATCCTTCTCATCCGACACATTACCCTGGAATCCAGTAAATAAATGGATCTGAAACATCATACCGGATGTTCAGATTTTGTGCATGGTATGCAAAATTAGACTATATAATTGGATCATATAACCACACAAAATAATTGGTTTTGTCCACAACAATCCTAAAACCAATATGTTGGCCAATCCTCGAGGACCGCTTCTGATGATTGTAGGACACATATGCCGGATGTCATTGTCAACAGTTCATTTCTCCTTCATTATCTTCCAGTGTCATCCGGAAAATGTCCTCTATTCAAAATAAGTTGCAAGCAGCGTCGGAATCAATATCTCTTCCTTTAGATAGGACAATAGGCTTTGACATGGCACTCCAAACTTCGCCCGATTTACTTTGGTAGAACACAGAGTATGGTGGGTAATTCTGGTGTGCTATTTAACGATGTCATTTTATGACAGAAGATCTGGTAACTGATGATTAATACAAGGGTGTCATGTATAACATGTACCAAAATCAATGTAACACATCTAGCCAACAATTAACCCATGCCTGGTAATAAGCCCACCCATATATACTGTTGTTTATTGTAATAATATTTCATTATCCTGTAATAAGCCCACCTCCTTTGTTTGAGGGACCGCATCTGCGGAGTGAATCATGTGCCTATCAACTCAGCACCAGGTACTGGTCGCAGGTAGGTAGTTTATCTCTCAGCACCAGGTACTGGTCACAGGTAGGTAGTTTATCTCTCAGCACCAGGTACTGGTCACAGGTAGGTAGTTTTTCTCTCAGCACCAGGTACTGGTCACAGGTAGGTAGTTTATCTCTCAGCACCAGGTACTGGTCACAGGTAGGTAGTTTATCTCTCAGCACCAGGTACTGGTCACAGGTAGGTAGTTTATCTCTCAGCACCAGGTACTGGTCACAGGTAGGTAGTTTATCTCTCAGCACCAGGTACTGGTCACAGGTAGGTAGTTTATCTCTCAGCACCAGGTACTGGTCACAGGTAGGTAGTTTTTCCTCAGAGAACCCGACTTGCCTGCATCACCCAAACCTGGCACATTTTTCAATGACCCTGATTGCATGTTAATAGGATGTTAAGCACCAATAGACCAAACTTACTTTGAGTCAGATGTGATATTATAGTGTCCTGTAATAAGTCCACCCATATCTACTGCTGCACTGTAGCATAACTAGTAAGTGATATTAGAGTGTTCTGTAATAAGCCCACCCATTTCTACTGCTGTACAGTAGAATTACCAGTAAGTGCTATTATAGTGTCCGTAATAGACCGGGCTTATTGCAGTAAATATACATAAGGAATGATATCACAATAACTTATTGTATCTATTGTTGGAGAGGGCTTCTGTCAATCCACTTATAGCTGGAGGGATCATGTTTTAGGGTGAAGTGTTGTCTCAATCATAGCTACTGACTATCTGCTGAAATAAATGAGAGTGAGAAAGGTGTTGAAACTTTCACAAAAAAACCCCACTTAATCTAGATACTGCAAAGCCCATATTTTGGAGTTGAGAGTGGACATAAGCAAAAAGCCTATAGACAGGACAGGAGATTTTGGAAATATTACCGTTGTGTGAATCAGGAAAATATTCCACAGTATTAGATGTTGTGCACATGGCCAAAACAATCACCCAAAGCATGCTACATAAAAAGATAAAAATGTTGTAAATTATCTCAAAAACTAAGGAGGAAACGATAGAGTAATGTTAAAAGATATATTTGACATATGAGAACCAATTTTTTGATTCCAGACACAAAAAAGTGTGAAACATTATCAGCCATTGAGGTCACCGTGACAACAGGTCTAAAGTTTATCACAGCATAGTATCTACTGGGAGTGCCTGTCCTGACCCCACCCACCACTTGACTACCAGACTCTCAAATCGTTCAAGTCACAACTTAAGCCCTACACGTCCTTGCCTAGAAAAGGAAACAGTTGTCTAGCTAACCATTAAGCATGGATCGAGGGAATGCTAACCCTGATAAAACTGCAAGACCCGAGTTTTCCTAACCAACATGGATGTCAGATCCTACTCTGATAAAAGTTCTGTTTCATCTCATCCAATTTGAAACCATGTTTTATACAAAATCTGTCGTGATATGAGTTGTGATGCAAGTCTAATTTCATATGAAACCCCTTATGTGGCTGTAAAGAAAAGCATTGTGTATGAAAGCCATAAAAGTCTACCATTAAATGTAGCCAACCATTCAACGTAACCAGAAGAAGCCAAACAACAGACCTTCATGATGAAGCCAATTTTACAATATTCAATGAAATGATATATTGTAATACTAAGGTTAACTGTATTTATCCTTCAATAAGGCAAAGTAGTCAGAAATTTCCTCAGATCCAAAGTAGGAGGGTGGGCTTATTACAGAACAATAACAGCGGATTTTCTGAGATTTATACTGAAATGGAATAGATATGAATGGCTTATTTCCACACATATGCTTATTACTGAACAAATAGAGTATTTGATACCTGTAGTAACCTGATGTTCATTACAGGTGTTTACAGCTACAACACTACCTGTATATCATAGCACATACCTGTTGATCATTACAGGTGTTTACAGGTACAACACTACCTGTAGTAACACACACCTGTTGTTCATTACAGGTGTTTACAGGTACAACACTGCCTGTATATAATAACACACACCTGTTGTTCATTACAGGTACAACACTAACTGTATGTAATTATGCACACCTGAAGTCCAGCTGAAGTTCAGAAAAAAAGTATGCTTGACCCCTCCCTCCCCTACCCTCCTGCCAAACCTAACTGTTGATAGGCATTAATTAACAATTATCCTATCATTTCAATGTTTGTAGATAACATCATAAAGACACTGCAAAGCAGATATCAGTTCTGTACTCTATCATAAGGCAATTTGTGGTTGAATTTGGATAAAACCCCTACAATCCTATACCAATTACTCTAACATAATTGTGGTGCAATCTACCTTAAATCATGATAAAATGAGAGTTTTCTTTACACATATTTGACACTTTAACAATCCCAAAATATTCTGAGGATGAAAAATACAAAACAGCCTCCTCTGTGTCCCTGTTATTCTGCTGTAGCAGAATGTCTTGTGATCTGATGATACAACAATTGTTTGTACGATTACTCATACGTCCAGCTCGATGAGCTCGACATTGCTACAGTATAATCTACCACTCCCTGCTATCCTGAGTCAAGTTCTACTGCCACAGAGGATCTCCGATCAATACTCGATTCTCCTGTCATACCATTACTCATGGAGAACCTGTAGGGAAAAAACAAACCAACAAACGCACGTCAAACGCGCGCACACGCACCACTCTACTCGTCCATTGATCATGCTCACTGGTAATGAGTACTACACTAAAGCACATTTCCTCTTCTCCTTGCAAACCTGTATTAGTAAATTGATAGCTCATTATTGATTTCCAGAATTTAATGCAAAACACAAATTACTCCACCAAAGGGCAACAGTGTTGTGTTAACTTGTATGTAATTGTGGGTGTGACATCAGATAAATTATCATTAAATTATCAGTACATACAGGAAGTGTTTTAATGATAAAGTAATGAGACCATATCTTTATATTGATTACCGACCAGTTTCAGCCTGAGAAGAGAGATGCAGGTGTTACACCTCACTATACTGTTAACCAACATATGCTCTTCGTACAAGGAACAATATCAATATTGACAGAAAATCAATACTTTCAGAAAAAGTAATATTATTGACATATGACGCTTTCTACACAGAATATTGATGGCCGATGTCGCTGTCAAGTCTAGCATACTGTGAGCAGACGACATTATCAGGATGTCCACATCTTAACCGGAGTATCAAAATCTGTAAGAAATATCGCACTACATGCATGCAGTGTGATACCTACCTGTTATACAGCAATATCCAAACTGAAGAGCGAAGGCCAGCTTTTCACTATTCAACACCAGAGTAATCAATTCTATACATAATAATCCAGTCACCAACTTGTCACTGTTTTAAATCAGATAAAAATTTCCAAAAAATATTGTCACAGAATAAGATGAAATTATACAACAGAGTATGTATATAAATCCAGCGTATTATATCACACACACCTCAGGCGTGTGGACTGCAGCAAGACAGTACACTGGTCCTCTTCTCCTTCCCAGCCTCTGTACCATGTATACTCAGTCAGCACTGAGTGCCAGAGCTAACTGGGCATGCCCAGCACTGCCAAGCATTACATTATATTCTCTGTGGCAACTAGTGCTAACACAGTGACAGCTATCATGTACAGGGATGTTTTCTATGTGTGTTAGCTATTGTCCAACATTCTACTCTTTAACGGACTACTGGCGATATTGTGTATACTATTTGTGTTAAAACTTTTTTCCGAGGTTTCTAAATACATTTTGAACTAAATTTTTGGAAATTGTCATTGAATTCAATAACTCTACAGAGAAGGTTAAAACATATTTTACACATGATTTTAATATACATATGATTCATTGTGCATTACTGTACATCACAGAAAAGCAAGGAGACTACAGTACGGTAAACTGGATTGTTTTGGTGACTCAGGCTCAAGATAACAAGTAACCATTACTGATTGGTATGACATTTTGAAAGCGAAATATGAAAAATTTAAGTAGCGTGGTTGACAAGTTTGAGCCAATTAACTCTTGAATTGCAATGGTTGTGAGAAGCAGAAATTCCAGTTATTCAATGAGTAACCATATTTCGAAGCATTAACGGTCACATGGAACTGAAGTATGCCATCTTTGATTTAGTAATCTCTCCTCAAAATCAAGCTATGAATGTTTTTTACTTATATACGTGCAGCTATTTTAAATCCTGAAACATAAAGGTCTACTTCTGATTTTTAAACATATTTCTGGATCGCCTTGTTAACACTATATTCACTACCATGAGTATCACCTTTACGATCATCCCTTACAATGTTATGTTGCTGCCTTAATTAGAAAAGGGAGAATAAACTTCATTTACACTCATTATGTCTGAATACATCGGTGAAAATGTCATTTATACTTGCGAAACAACATTGACCTCATGACTGTGCATAGTAATGTATAAAAAAGATCCAGAGAGAAAAGTTCTTATAACACAACCAGTAGAAGGTTTGTGTGTGATGTTTCCATGACTACATGGTCACCTTCATCTTATAACACAACCAGTAGAAGGTTTGTGTGTGATGTTTCCATGACTACATGGTCACCTTCATCTTATAACACAACCAGTAGAAGGTTTGTGTGTGATGTTTCCATGACTACATGGTCACCTTCATCTTATAACACAACCAGTAGAAGATTTGTGTGTGATGTTTCCATGACTACACGGTCACCTTCATCTTATAACACAACCAGTAGAAGGTTTGTGTGTGATGTTTCAATGACTACACGGTCACCTTCATCTTATAACACAACCAGTAGAAGGTTTGTGTGTGATGTTTCAATGACTACACGGTCACTTTCATCAGACAAATGAGCAGTATTCAGTATACTAGCACTGATGTTTGTAGTGTACAAGATGTCATTTGTCTGATGAAAGTGACTGAGTAGTCATCAAAACTTCACACTCAAACCTTCTATTAGTTGTGTTATAAGATGAAGATGGGTGTGTAGTCATTGTAACATCACACTTAAACCTTTAACTGGTTGTGTTATATGAACTTCTATTCTTTTGGTATTACCAACTTGGAGAAAATGTTCCAAAATTTAAAAATCCTGAACTAATCATTAAAATCAAGATCAAAATCCTATTAAAATGGATTAAAACTACTGCATCTACAATGTTGCATGATCTATATCAAACCATGACTACCTTTCTACAGTATCATCTTCATGCAGCCATCATTATAACCTTCGTTGTCCTGACATGATTACCCAATGATGAAGATGTCCGACAACACACAGAATATGGAACACTGTCATTAACCAGATATGATGGCAGTAATACAGCTTTAATGAGAGAAGACTATAGATAATATACCGACATACAACAGAACCTCTGTTTACTGACAATCTCAATGTTTTATACAATCACTCTATACTTTAAAGACTGATCCCAGCAGCTGATGCCAAGCATTAATGATCAGTTGCTTTCAGACGGACCAAACTTTGACCACAGTACATAATTATATGTAGCTGGTAATTTGAGATTCTCAGTATCAGTATAAAGGACTTCTTTTTATGACTTAGTATAAAACATTTATGATTAAAAGAAATATTGGCAATATGAGCTTCACATATATTACTTTTCAGTTTAAGTTAAATTTTTATAAAACTTATGTTAAAGATTCAAAAATCAAAATCAAACTGTGAGACCTTTTCAGAAAACACAAGACAAGCAATATTTCTGATACTGATAAAAATCTTTCTGTTCGTAAGTGAACGTCTTAAAAACTTATGGAGCTTGGAACCAATTAGCCAAGATAGACTGTTACAGCTTTTTATATGACAATGTAATACAAAAATTACACATCCCCAGCACCTGTGTTAAATTAAGTTGATGATTAAGGCTTCATCATTTACATGTTCCCGTTCAACATTTTTTTATCCCTGAATCACTTTCACCCCTGATGTTGATGAATCGTTCCATCTATTACACTCAGGGTTGAACCATTTGATGTGCTAAGGGTTGATAGGTGTATACTGGGCGTGTCAATGCATCACCTCAAAACCATTAAAGAGCAAATTATTGAGAATCTGTGTCAAACACATGAAATCTGGAAGCAATTTTTGTTGAAAAAAGGCATTCTCTAAAAGTAAACCAAATTATCAAAATTTTCTGTTAAACTGGCGTCCAGGAGTGTAAGTGACTATTATACAGAACAGCTTAGTCAGCCAACAGATCCCTTTTCACATCACACCCTTATATGAGGAAACATCTTGAAAGAGTTCATTCAGACATATATTATGTAGATGAAAACTTTCTATGTCTTCCAATCATCCCCTACTCACATCTGAGTTAAAGGGAGCACTTATTGTATCACGGTATAAGCCCAGGGGTCACTATGACCACAAAGTAGGGGTGGGCTTATTACTGGTCAATGATATAACAGTTGTTGCCATTTCTGCTGAAACTCGGTTGATTAGGGTCATTTTGGGATAAATCAGTTAAAAATTCATGTACCAGGCCAAGAATTTAAACGGATGCCCTGTTGGTGTTACAAATAAATGTTATTAAGTATGTAATTCTGGTTGAAAATAAACAGTAGATTTTTACCATATCATAAGCTTAACTACAGCTTTATCATTACAGGGTTAAGGAGACAAAAGCTGCTTTGCCTTGATACAACAGGACAACATGTGGCTAAGGCCTGTGTTCCTACATACCTCTTATGCAACATTGCAGATCAAAATGTGCTATGTTTGTGACAGCTGTCAAAAGCTTATAGTATGTGCCAGGACAGTCAGTAGGCTAAACTCAAGTCGGCATTCTCAACATACATCTACAGGATGCATCTTATATTCTGAAAGATCTACCGCGGCTGTTTTTGTTACAAGTGGAATGATGGCTCCAACACATAACAAAGGCAATATTATGCACCCGTCTATCTAGATGCTCTCATGGAAAAGTAAGTCACGTCTTTGATCAGAGATTTGAAAAGAAATAAAAACAAAAAAATGAAATACCCATGAAGATTTTGATCACATATCCAACATGATATATATGACTAAGTAATGAGAAATCCCTTGATTATAAAAAAAGATAATTACTTACCTAACTTTTGTGTAGATGTTCTGATGTGTGTGTGACATCATAGTACGGCTATACTGTGGTCTACACCAGAGCAGATGCTTTCCATTCAATGTAACACTTGAATATCAAAGGAAACGCCTGCAAACAGATAGAACATGTTGGTAGTCCCAAGATATCCATTCTAATCAGACACTGCTTCCTATACATAGAACAGGACAATAATTTTAGCGTTTCACTACCAAGGAAAAAAAGTCATCTAATGAATTAATTAAAAAACAAAAGAGGGGACAATCATTATAAATTTCATTCCTATTTTACCAAAAAAATAATGGCAGCCAAATTTTCGTTCTCTCATACATGAGGGAAGAAATAAACCCGAAAAGGAAATCTGGTCATATTTATACGGTTACTGAGGAGGGAGGTTTAGCCAGAATTCCGTTCAGGATAAAAATTGGCTCAAACTTGTGAGATTTTCATATAAAGATATATTATTACATAACCAGGCTTATGCTCTTTTCCATATGTAATTTTCAGTCACACGTTATAAGACTAGTTTCTTCCCCACAAGTTCTAACTTGTGTAATTTTCAGTAATATGTTATATGAACAGGTCTCTGTTCTTCCCCACAAATTCTGACTTGTGTGATTTTCAGTAAGATATATGACCAGTCTCTGTTCCTCCACACAAATTCTGACTGGTGTACTTTTCAGTAATAAGTTATATGACCAGTTTCTTCTTCATAACATGTATAGCCATGCTTTCCTATTACAATATTTTAAAATCTGAACTGTACTTAAATATATGTAGATATGTAAAACATGAAAGAGAGGGCTCATGCACTAAAGTAGCTGAAGGTCTCTCATCCACTGACATTTAAAGTTCATCAAAGTGTTGCCAGGAGAGACCCTTCGCTGCCTCCAACAGCTGGTGGAATTAGTTAGGAATGTAAGGGTGATATGGTACTGTGTGAAGGGTATTAGATTCCTTAACTGTTTGGCTCCTCCTAATACACACTGTCACCCCAGACAGCCGACTTGTTCTGTCCTTCAGTATTTACTTTGATGGCAGAACTATACATTCATGTATTGTTATGATAGTAAAATCTCAATAGCTCTCCTGATGAGAATTAATCCAGACTAAACATAGTTTCTTACTGATGTAACTTTTACTATTCAACTCCCCTCCCCCGTCCCCCTCCCCCGTCCCCCCTCCCCGTCCCCCCTTCCCCGTCCCCCCTCCCCTGCCCCTTGTTAGATATTACAAAATGTGCTTACATAAAAAAGGAACTTATATCACAATATTTCCTGTTTTTTTCTCTTTCACTTTAGAAAAATGACCTACTTTTAAGCTGACCTCCATTTAGGTACATAAAAGGCGGCATTAAGATTATTGAAAATGTTTATATACCTACAAAATGATGGTAGGGTTAAGTAAGGTGGCAAGGTCATGTTTTTTGTTTGATGACATGAACAACGAAACAATAAATACTTGACTTTCTGGAAAGTGATCCTTACATGCAGTCACATGGCTGTCACATGACTGTCAGATGCACTTGGACTGAGTGATTCACAATACACATCTATTTATAAATTTGACATACATTTTTTTCCCTCTATAACTGCTAATAGACTTAATTCCCCAATATTATAATAGGGAGCTAACTTTATCACTTCCAACAATTTCTAACTAGGAGTGACATTAAGCCAAAGTTGTATCCACTAGTAGCTGTACATATTGGTATCATCATCCTAGAATGCAAATGTCTCTCCATGAACCCTTGCTGGAGATTAAAATTACTCCACAAAGCTCACCAGAACACTATGACTAATTAGGCACCATGTAAATTTAGTTACTAATTGCCTCTAATTACACAGAAGAGCTCCATGCATTGATACTGGAGAGCTGCGGTGATGTATGGTAGAGACAATCTTTCATGTCAATAACATCACCAGCCATCAATAATTCACACCATGATAGATGTGGATGTATTTACAATTCTACATATGTGTCTTTATTCAAATTTAAGCTAATTTTAAAAATAAGAGTCAAGGACAACGGAAAATCCCAATCTGTAACATTCTAGGAAGTAAACATCGTAACTACAATGGACCTCATCACAATTTGATGTACTCAATAATTACATGATGTTACCGATATACTGTAAATTACTTAAGATTTCGTAAATACTTTATTTCCTTAACATATCAATTCAGACGTATTCGCAATTACATAATTTCGCGAACTGTGATCTAGAAATGACTTTAAATTTGCGAATGATGGGCTGTAACATAGATATATGGACTCCCATATTCGTAACTAAATCAGCATTAACATTTCTTGATGTAATTAAAATCTATTTGATGTAAATAAACATTAATTTGATGTATTCATATACATCCATTTGAAGTTTGAATGACTATACATCAATTTGATGTCCTCAACATTAATTTGATGTATTTCGGAACATTTTCTTAAGGTTGATATCGTCAAAAGAAGAGAAGTTCTTATAACACAATCAGACAAATGACCAGTGTAGACTGTACTAGCAGTGATGTGTCTAGTGTATGAGATGGTATAGAATCGACCAACTTTTTCAGCTGTAGTATAGCCTAAGCACACAAAGGTCAATGATAGTGTGATGAGATGATAAAAAGTTTGTAGTGCAAAAAATACAAGATTGTAACAGACTGTAGTCAATTTTGCTACGCTTTTTTTAACACTTGGTCATAGATGTGTGAGAGTCTGTGGCCTCCATCCTCCTCCTCCCCCTCCTTCCCCTCATCCCTGTTTATTAGTATTGGCCCACTGCAGCGTATCCAGATGGCTTCCTTAACCAGTCACTTGAAATTTCAGGTTGTTTTCCCTGTTGCCTAATTTTAAAATTCCACGTCAATCATATGATTTTTCTGCGTGGAATGATCTGTGCCAATTTATTGATCTGGAAATGAAAATGTTTTCGCTCTGATCAAATGAATTTTTTGCCTTCTTGGGATCTCAAAATTCCACAGACTTTCTACACAAAATTATAGTACAGCCAAAAGTTTCCTTACCAACTTGCACACTATGTACATCAGTGCCAATACGCTCCACATTGGTCATTTGTCTGATAAATGTGAATGTGTAGTCATCGAAATGTCACATTAAAATCTTCTACTGGTTGTGTCATTAGATCTTGTGTTCTATTAATTTCATGGAATCAACATGAATTCGATTTACTGAATATTGATCTCATGAAACCATGATCTGGATCAAATCTAATTTATCATTTGGTGTGTACAGTATAAAATTATAAATGTACTGAAAGATGCTTAGCCTCGATTTGAGTCACGTAAAAATTATTCAGTCCAAACTGTTTATAAAGGTCACTCAAGTGCTTACAACAGCTGAATGTTTCAAACAGAAGTCAATACTGCAAATTTACAAGTGCGAAATACTTGTCTAAAAAACCCCCATAGATTTATCTTCCACTCCTGGTAATTAAGGTTGAACACTGGCTTTATTTACTTAACGTGATCTAGCACTCATTAAAACTGACCAAGACAAAGGATCAGGCCACAATAACGATAATCTACTTTTCAGGCCAATAAAGTCAGCCAATCTAATACACCAGAGAGTCACCTTATAACTCTATATGATATGGGGCAATTCAATTCGCCAGTCTGTTCAAATCCGAGTCATTTTGATCAGTCTCACACAAACAGCTCTGCAATATTCATGTACACATATAAATGAAATTTCCCTGGTCGTGCAACCCTGTAAATATTTCATAAAACATTCCCTCCTTTCATGATAATTATGTTGGTTCGTATGACAACATACAAAGGACCATTAGAGATAAAACCATTTAATTACGAGTTTATTACACAATACCGCATATTTAGGACATCATTGCTTCTCTGGTCAAAATACACAGATCCTGCAACCAAAGTTTGCTATTGATTTCTGTACTGAATGTTGTGATGCCTGCTGGGTAATACCAGCTACAGCCATCTTTGAGTTTAAAATCACCTACGTAGCGAGGTCAGTCGATATTTTCATTTGTCACACAATTGATCTATTCCGGAGTAAACATTAACTAGTGTACATCTGGAGTGACCTCCCTTTGTCAGTATATTTCTCTGTATATTTATATATATATCAGTAGATTCGGTATACTGTTTTGTAGGATTAAGTTATAGATAAATCTATTGACTTGTTCTATATGCTAATAATGGAGATACTACAGCCCTGATTCAGCTTAGGCTTATCAATGGCGAAAAACGGTATCATTTATATGCAAATATATACAGGATGTATTCAATCTGTCTGTGCCACAATACGCTATTAGAAGACATTATAAACCAGCTGGAACACCAATTTAACTCTTTTTTTACATGAATAAGTATCCCACACATTCAATGTAAATGTTTCTGGCTCCACTTTGTCACAGTGAACTTCAGAATAAGGACATGCATGGTTTTTTTCTGTTATAAGTTTCTCTATCTTCCAATTATACTCCTTGAGCTCTCACTTTTTAGATATGTCTACTTGACCAATACTTTAAAAAGAATTTATCAGTAAAATCAAATTATATAGAACACAGAGACATTAATCTGGACCCTTTGGACAACACCTTTACAAGCTTCAAAGATACAGTTGTAATATAAAGTATCAATTTTCTTTTGCATTCGAAGATGTGTTACTACTTTTCCTCAACAGAAGCAGGATCTTCTCTGTTGGGGGCACGTTTTAGTGCCAGGGAATCTATGTATCTATGATATGTGTTATAACCAAACTGTGATGATGAAAGTCACTGTATCTACTGGAGTACACTCTCCAAGGTTAGCCACACTTCAATAAAAGTCAGTCATGCATGGACAATTGGTACTCAACTAGCAGGCTATAGCTAATCAACACTAATTCAGGGCCTACAATTCTACATCATTACAAGGCGTTAAACATCACACTGCTGATACACACCTAGGTGGAAGTCTGCATCACTTTAAACAGCCCTCATTATTACACGAGTGCCTCCATTTGGATTCAAACTCAGGACCTCTGACATACTACACTTTTGCTAAACCATTCAAGATAAGGAGTAAATCTCTCCATCTGAGCAGTATATAGTAGCTAGTATTTACCTAGATCCTCTTCAGGAAAGATTTGTCCTGAGTTTCCGGGAGTTACGTCGACAGTAACAGTAACAATAATTATCAGCTGGATTCCCTACATGTGTGCTAGTGTAATAAACATACTTATTAACATCAATGCCTCTGCCAAGATTTAAAACCAAGATCTGTGGTTTACAAGTCTTACTCAACTTATTGAGTTAAAGAGAAGACTTCTTCAGCTAAGCAGTATAATTGCCATTACCACATCAGTAATTGTTAACTCCGTGCACTTGTTATACCTTAGTACTTGTCATAATTGACAAGGTAACCAATCCTAACTACAGCTAAAGCATTTCTGTGTTTAATGACAGACATATACATACACATTTAACACTTCATCTGTCAAATAATTTCTTCAGTCTTTTTTTTCTTGTTTTTTTTAAAGAAAAAAATTTACAAAAGAAGATATCCCCTTATCCCCTTCAAAAGTATAATTAAAAAAAAAAAAACAATTCCTTTTTAGAGTCTAACATATCTTTTCTATGCCAATCACAACTGCCAAATATGGCCAAATTAAGGTAAAGACAGTCGGAGAATACGTAATGACAAGGAATAAGAATATTACCATATCATGGTTGGTCTAGCTAACGACATCCTGTACAATTAAACACTCTGTACTCATGTGTAACCAATATATTACAATTATGCCATTGTTACATTTGATTAAATTCACCTGCCTGTAGAAAATAAAATAATTCAGAAGTAGAAAGAAAATCCAATATATCAATATTTACTTACTCTCACACATTCAATATAATTTCATACCGTCAATTACAAAAAAATATTTACGCATGTAAATCACATAGAAAGTAAATGTTGACAGATCCTTGCCTTTTATGCTTATACCAAAGAACAGTTTAGAGGTAATATTTCTCCAGTGTGTCTTTACACCTCAACACAATAGAATGTTTATACACAATAATATTAAACCTGAGATACACATAAAATAAAATTCAAGACTTACTCATTTTTCACTGCATGTACATTCTACACACAACACCGAAATGCCCAGATTCACAAGGTTTTACTGTAAACACATACCAAAATGTTCAGACTAGCAAGGTTCCACTGTACACACAAACCAAAGTGTCTAGACTAACAAGGTTCTACTGTACACACAAACCAAAGTGTACAGACTAACAAGGTTCTACTGTACATACAAACCAAGGTGTCCAGATTAACAATGTTCTACTGTACATACAAACCAAAGTGACTAGACTTACAAGGTTCTACTGTACACACAAACCAAAGAGTCCAGACTAACAAGGTTCCACTGTACACACAAACCCAGGTGTCCAGACTAACAAGGTTCTACTGTACACACAAACCCAGGTGTCCAGACTAACAAGGTTCTACTGTACATACAAACCAAAATGTTCAGACTAGCAAGGTTCCACTGTACACACAAACCAAAGTGTCTAGACTAACAAGGTTCTACTGTACATACAAACCAAAGTGTCCAGACTAACAAGGTTCTACTGTACATACAAACCAAGGTGTCCAGACTAACAAGGTTCTACTGTACACACAAACCTGTACACACAAACCAAAGTGTCCAGACTAACAAGGTTCTACTGTACATACAAACCAAAGTGTCCAGACTAACAAGGTTCTACTGTACATACAAACCAAGGTGTACAGACTAACAAGGTTCTACTGTACACATGGACCCAGGTGTACAGACTAACAAGGTTCTACTGTACATACAAACCAAGGTGTACAGACTAACAAGGTTCTACTGTACATACAAACCAAGGTGTACAGACTAACAAGGTTCTACTGTACACACAAACCAAAGAGTCCAGACTAACAAGGTTCCACTGTACACACAAACCCAGGTGTAAAGACTAACAAGGTTCTACTGTACACACAAACCAAAGAGTCCAGACTAACAAGGTTCCACTGTACACACAAACCCAGGTGTCCAGACTAACAAGGTTCTACTGTACACACAAACCGAGGTGTCCAGACTAACAAGGTTCTACTGTAAATACAAACCAAGGTGTACAGACTAACAAGATTCTACTGTACACACAAACCATGCTGTCCACACTAACAAGGTTCTACTGTACATACAAACCAAAGTGTCCAGACTAACAATGTTCTACTGTACATACAAACCAAAGTGACTAGACTTACAAGGTTCTACTGTACACACAAACCAAAGTGTCCACACTAACATGGTTCTACTGTACACACAAACAAAATGTCCAGACTAACAAGGTTCTACTATACACACAAACCAAAGTGTACAGACTAACAAGGTTCTACTGTACATACAAACCAAGGTGTACAGACTAACAAGGTTCTACTGTACATACAAACCAAGGTGTACAGACTAACAAGGTTCTACTGTACATACAAACCAAAGTGTCCAGACTAACAAGGTTCTACTGTACACACAAACCAAAGTGTCAAGACGAACAAGGTTCCACTGTACACAAAAACCAAGGTGTACAGACTAACAAGGTTCTACTGTACATACAAACCGAGGTGTCCAGACTAACAAGGTTCTACTGTACACACAAACCAAGGTGTACAGACTAACAAGGTTCTACTGTACACACAAACCGAGGTGTCTAGACTGACAAGGTTCTACTGTACATACAAACCCAGGTGTCCAGACGAACAAGGTTCCACTGTACACAAAAACCAAGGTGTACAGACTAACAAGGTTCTACTGTACATACAAACCCAGGTGTACAGACTAACATGGTTCTACAAAGGTTCCCATTATATATACAAACCATATATCCAAACCAACAAGGTTTTACTGTTGAATGTGATTCAATTGGACACACAAACCAATGTTTTTTGAGCAACCAAGATCCACTGAACTCATTAGAATACAATTGCATGCATGTATCATACAGCAGGAGGTTTAACATCTATGTAAGTAGGACAAATTTGCTATTTATCTTGACAAAATAACCTCTGTACTGATAGATTCCTAGCTTACCTGGTTTCTACCTGCACTTGTTCTGGTGCACCTATATGTTGTCTTAAGTAACGTTCACAGGTAAAAGACAAATCGTTCCCATTCCACAATCAAATCCAGCTTCTAACTTCCGTTAGATTGAGCTGAATACTATACACGCAGTGGCAGCTGAAGTTTGTAGATTTCGTCTATAATGAACAGCTGACAACTTGTATTCTGTTTCTGACTGAATGATCATGAAAGGAAAGGGAAGAAAAGAAAATTGTGTCATCAAAAGACGCTAATACTGATCTGATTTCTTAAATTTTTAACAATTTTATAAAGGGAAACTAAAAAATCAATGGTCAAAGCGAAGAAACTATGAATGGTGAGTTAAGGTTGTGTGACTCTTAGCCAGTTCATAACAGATTACAACCTACTGATCTGTGTTAGTGCTTCGCAGTGACAGGACAATGATGAAATGTAATCAATTTATTGATATAATCAATTAACCCCATCACATACGATTATCGAATATACAGTGTATCTGCCTTCTGCCCTCATACAAACATACAATATGTCAGTATCTGCCTGCCTGCCTGCAATAATATTGTATAATTTCTGCCCTCATACAATATGTCAGTATCTGCCTGCCTGCAATAATATTGTATAATTTCTGCCCTCATACAATATGTCAGTATCTGCCTGCCTGCGATAATATTGTATAATTTCTGTCCTCATACAATATGTCAGTATCTGCCTGCCTGCAATAATATTGTATAATTTCTGCCCTCATACAATATGTCAGTATCTGCCTGCCTGCAATAATATTGTATAATTTCTGCCCTCATACAATATGTCAGTATCTGCCTGCCTGCGATAATATTGTATAATTTCTGTCCTCATACAATATGTCAGTATCTGCCTGCCTGCAATAATATTGTATAATTTCTGCCCTCATACAATATGTCAGTATCTGCCTGCCTGCAATAATATTGTATAATTTCTGCCCTCATTCGAATATACAATTCTGGTATCTGCCCCCTGCATTGCTATATCATAATTTTTACCCTCATATTAACCCTGTGTATATGCTCTGTACTCATACAAGTGTGCAAATTAAGTTCCACCACTGTACACTCAAGTTTTCACAGTGGATGAAATCTTGACAAACAAAGTCACACAGATTATTGTTTCTATTTGGTTCAAATTTCAAATTAATTTTGGTCTCAAATCAACAAATCTAACATGTTCAAACCTAGAACAGAATCTCTCTTCTATGATTATGAATAAAGACATTTGATAACACTGATCTGTTGATAGTATGATAAAATCTTGATTTCACACATTCTGATTCAGAAATTTTTAAAATGCCTCATCAGAATTGTGTAAATCAAGCGGAAATGTGTGCTCAATGATGTGTAAAAATAAGCAGTACTGTATATTTATGATCATTTGAGTAGACGTACATTCTGGTGATGCCCAAGGCAGTTTCAACAACTGTTGTCGTCTACTGTGCCAATTAACACTACATCTTGGTGTTTAGTGCGGACAACAGAGTGAAAATCCAATAATTTCACCGATACTGGATGATTTTTTGCTCAATGTATGTTCTCATACATAAATAATTATCCATCGTAAAATGACTCACCTACACGGTTATTGACATAGCTATATCATGCCTCCCAATGACTCGGAACTTGAGCATTAGAGAGCAGAATCGATGTCCTTACAGCTCCTAGGCCTTTAACACTTCTGGTTTACTCGTACAAAATTACAACCTCCTTGAGTCAATTTGACAATTGTGTTTACAAAGTGTTCAATAATGCATGTAGGTGATTTCTTATCTACCGTACGGCCAAATTACTCATTGTTGTTCAGTTGGGCCCAAATTATAATTTTACGCTATTCATGAATTTTCAGCAGAGCTTTTTAGAAAAATTGCAAATCCACCAGTCATCAGTGTATTCCTAGTGGAGCACATTCTGAAGGCTGTATAATAGAACACTATTGATCTAACATATCTAACAGTACAGCAAGTCTTCTGAATACTCGCTCAAACCTCATTAAGAATTTATTTACATAATGACATCATCAATTTCAAACATTTAAAAGACCTTAATAAAAATAAATTAAGTGTGTAAATTTAAAAATAATATAGAAAATGCATTCTTTGTGCCTGTTTATATTCAATCATTTGGGCATTCATTTCAGAATTGAGGATTTTGTATGTGGTTTTCTGAAGGGCTCATGTGTTATTGAAGTTTGAATTGCTAAACTCCCCTGGTATAAACAGGAAAGCTAAATATAAAACAAGATAAATATAGCAAGTATCCAGGTGGTAGCATACATGTCACTGTACTTTGAAAGGAGATTGGTACTAAATATTTTAAATACTAGCAAATTGATTTTTTTAAAAGTCTGCTTTCATATATTTCTCAGCTAATTCCATTCACAGTAATAATTTGTATGTGATTAGAGTTTAGAAAAGTGTTGAATTTCTGACTTCCAGGTAAACATCAGTGATAAAATTGTACAAACACTTGTGATCTTTAACAGATTAACATAGAACACGGATTTCACCTCCCGTTAAATAAAAGTCAATAGTTTTGGACTGCCCAAAAGAGCATTCATTAAAAGTCAAGCATTTAATTACACAGGCAAGGATTTTGTGGACTAGATAAGGTATGGAACTGATTGTCTGGATGTGACAGGCATCACAAAAGACCTTATCAGATGTAAGAGAAGGTTATTGCCTTGAGTCTATTGCTTAATTGCATGTACAAGGTCTTCTAATCAACAGGACACTAAAATAATTATTGTGTAATGTAGCTTAACGTTTCCGGTGTTGATATACTTTTTAAGTGTTTGTTCAAATACATCAAGCTATGGCTAACCATAGACTTGTCTTATACTGACCAGAGACCAGACTAAAGCCCAACCATAGACTAGGTTAAGACTGACTACAGACCAGACTAAAGCCCAACCATAGACTAGGTTAAGACTGACCACAGACCAGACTAAAGCCCAACCATAGACTAGGTTAAGACTGACCACAGACTAGACTATGGATGACCTAACCAATCGTTTCTACAGGACACATAGACAAGACACCATGTGTCTTGAACTACATAACCAATCATCTCTACAAGACACACAGACAAGAAACCATGTGCCTGTAACTACCTTACCAAGTATCTCTACAAGACACACAGATAAGACACCATGTGTCTTTAACTACATAACCAATCATCTCTATAAGACACACAGACAAGACACCATGTGTCTGTTACTACCTAACCAATCATCTCTATAAGACACACAGACAAGACACCATATGTCTGTAACTACCTTACCAATCGTCTCTACAAGACACAAAGACAAGACACCATGTGTCTGTAACTACCTTACCAATCATCTCTATAAGACACACAGATAAGACACCATGTGTCTGTAACTACCTAACCAATCATCTCTACAAGACATACAGATAAGACACCATGTGTCTTTAACTACCTAACCAATCATCTCTATAAGACATACAGACAAGACACCATGTGTCTGCATAACTACCTCACCATTTTTTACAAGACACACAGACAAGACACCATGTGTCTCTCAACTACCAAACCAATTTTTACAAGACACACAGACAAGACACCATGTGTCTGTAACTATCTAACCAATTTTTACAAGACACACAGACAAGACACCATGTGTCTGTAACTACCTCACCATTTTTTACAAGACACACAGACAAGACACCATGTGTCTGTATCTACCTAACCAATCTTATCCTTTTAGCCTGGAATTTTTACTCTTCCATCCAGTTATAACTTTTATAATGAAAAATAAATTAAGAAACCTTTGAAAACAGATGAAAATTTAAGACTACTTCCTGGAAAAGTGTAAAAATGATACTAAGCCAAAGAACAATATGATCACACTTGTGTCTTGTAATGAATGACCTCACTCTGATGTTAAAGAGGATGATAAGTGTAGTGTATATACAACTTAACATCAGTGATTTCCACCAAAATAACCCCAGCACCTAGTTATCATGGTCTTTATAAATACCAACTGATTGTCAACCTGTGACTGTTTCATCTTTCACTAAGTGCTAAAGTTTTTCACGTTCTTTTGAAACCTTACAGAATTTATTCTTTAAATCAAGCATAACACACAAAATTTCAACTTGTTAAATAAAGTGTTTTAGATGTACCACACTGAAACTGCACTTTACACAAAGCAATAAATCTCAAAACAGATTTAATACTTCAATGGTTGTATCACACCAATTAATACCTCGGTTTATAACCTGCAACAGACATCAGCTACTCGCATGTTGTCACGTCAACTACACAACAAATGTCAAATGCCACCCTGGTTATTTCTAAGCTTGGATCGATAGTTTGCTCATTTCCTTTTCCATGAAGGAAACATCTCATTCTACAATATAATTTATAGATTTCTACTAAACGTGTAATTATCACCAAGATTTTGAACCTCTCTGGAATCATCATCAACACTTCTGACAGCATGTTGTTTGCTGGTAATAACATTTTTGTTTTTTTAGCATTGCTATTGTAACATAAGAAGATTTCTGAAACTCCTAATACGTTCTACATAATTACAGAGAAACAGTGATTTAACTTGGTCTAAAAGTTGATATTACACACTTCAAATTGAATCTTAAATCAGATTAAAGCGTGTTGGTACCAACACACGATGAAAACCTCAGTATCAGGAGCTTAGCAGATACTTAATAATAACAAATAAAAAGTAAGACCACACCAGAAACAGATTGGATACCAAGAAAACAAACAGTAAGACTGCAACACAAAATGAGAAGCCAAAGAGACTCCAAAACAAAAGGAAAGCCAACATCAGGAAATGAGGAAACAAATAGGAAGACAAAAACTGAAGGGACACAATAAAAAAAAGACTTGACAACAAAAATTTATGACATAACTATACCAACAGGCACAAATTCTAAATTACAAAAAAAGAGGCAATTACGATACCACTAATAATTTAATACCACACTAAGCCAAGGAAACATGATTCATACACATTACAAAAGCCTTAAATCTTTCTGTCTCTGGTTTTACATCCTTAAAAGACATGCTCCTTTTGGAGACATTGCCAAAAAGAAAGAACCAAAAAATTCATTCCAAGGTGACAGTGAAATTATTTACTATGCTGCTCCCCCTGTGGGAGTTTCCGAGGAACACATATGAGTGTATGGCAATAAACCATACATACATGAACTTTGTATGAACTTTAAAACTGTAAAATAAGGCCATTACTCTACGATTTACTGATCATTTTGAACCACTTTTATGGTGAGTTTTCATCTGAAGAAGGGAATATTCAATGCTTATAATAGATTAAAGCTCGGCTTTTACCATACTGTTTTGTATACATGGTAAAACATATATAGCCATCATATACACTTATACTAGTGACAAGTAAACAGAACATATCAATAGATAGCCTGTCAACTATATGTACACCATGTTGCTGTGTCCTGATGCTGTCTGTCTTCCAGGCCAAAACATGTCAACAACTAGCAGAAGACATCAGAATACAGTATTACCATACCTGGCTTCAGAGGTTGGTGCTCTTCAGTACAGTATTACCATACCTGGCTTCAGAGGTTGGTGCTCTTCAGTACAGTATTACCATACCTGGCTTCAGAGGTTGGTGCTCTTCAGTACAGTATTACCATACCTGGCTTCAGAGGTTGGTGCTCTTCATACCTGGTACAGTATTACCATACCTGGCTTCAGAGGTTGGTGCTCTTCAGTACAGTATTACCATACCTGGCTTCAGAGGTTGGTGCTCTTCAGTACAGTATTACCATACCTGGCTTCAGAGGTTGGTGCTCTTCAGTACAGTATTACCATACCTGGCTTCAGAGGTTGGTGCTCTTCAGTACAGTATTACCATACCTGGCTTCAGAGGTTGGTGCTCTTCAGTACAGTATTACCATACCTGGCTTCAGAGGTTGGTGCTCTTCAGTACAGTATTACCATACCTGGCTTCAGAGGTTGGTGGCTTCTCTTCAGTACAGTATTACCATACCTGGCTTCAGAGGTTGTACAGTATTACCATACCTGGGGTGCTCTTCAGTACAGTATTACCATACCTGGCTTCAGAGGTTGGTGCTCTTCAGTACAGTATTACCATACCTGGCTACAGAGGTTGGTGCTCTTCAGTACAGTATTACCATACCTGGCTTCAGAGGTTGGTGCTCTTCAGTACAGTATTACCATACCTGGCTTCAGAGGTTGGTGCTCTTCAGTACAGTATTACCATACCTGGCTTCAGAGGTTGGTGCTCTTCAGTACAGTATTACCATACCTGGCTACAGAGGTTGGTGCTCTTCAGTACAGTATTACCATACCTGGCTACAGAGGTTGGTGCTCTTCAGTACAGTATTACCATACCTGGCTTCAGAGGTTGGTACTCTTCAGTACAGTATTACCATACCTGGCTTCAGAGGTTGGTACTCTTCAGTACAGTATTACCATACCTGGCTTCAGAGGTTGGTGCTCTTCAGTACAGTATTACCATACCTGGCTTCAGAGGTTGGTGCTCTTCAGTACAGTATTACGTGTAACGTATTTCGGTTGTAACATGTCTTGGTTGTAACGTGCCTCCGTTTTTCAAATTTTCCATCTCTTTGAGGCTTTCCATACCTGTTGTCTCACCATGAAATGTCAGTGTTCTGAATAATTTTCCTGCAAATTGTGGCAGGCATGTTCACCAGGTGGAAGTCATTCTCCAACGCTGCACTTCCTGTTTTGAAATTAATCATTACATTATTCATAGGGTACATCAGTGGTTCTTTACTTATGTAACAGGTGCAGAGAAAAACATGGCCAGACAGGAACTCAAACCAAGGATCCCCCAAACTCTAGACAGATACTTTGACAATTATGCTAATTGGTCGCCAAGAATTGACACCATCCATGCAGTTCCACTAAAATTCCTCCATTATAACCCAGGTTCAGTTATCGCCCTTGTCAAGCTTTCTCTTACTTGAAGCATGGGTTGGTCACATGTACCAGTTGGTAACATGAGCAGAAAAATACATGGCCTGACCAGGGTTCCAACCCAGGACCCTCTGAACTCAGATGCTCTACCAACTGAGCTACTTGGTCACAGGATCAAACCAGTCTGGCTCCACTACACATCTATGTGTTTGTGAAGACATTAAATTTAACATTTAGTTCATCTGTGTTTCTTCAATGGCCCCCGCACTTTTTACAGTGATAGTAACTCTAAAGGTCGACATATACCTTGCAATCAATGGCCTGCTTATTTTCAAAATATTATAAGATCAGACTCAAAAGGCTCGTGTCAGAAATACTCCTGACATCTACATCTTAGAACCAAATAAAACCTTGATTACATCATAAACAACTTGTTGATAGAAATATAAAAAAACTGATTTGACAAAAGATATGGGTTGATCATACACTGTACAGCTTAATACATGTCACTGAAGTTACCTTCTGTCATATGTCAATTTAGAACATTAAGTTCTATTTAAAATGGCTATAATACTGCCTACAATTACACCCACAGCAGCTGTGACACACCATCCCACATCGCTTTTTATTCTTACTCGATGACAGCTTGCCCACCGTGCAAATCTTGTGATATCTACCATTATCCAGGGGCCACTTGCACATGACACATGGCACAATAACGGCACATTGAGGGGTGAATATCTGTGCAAGGCCATCTTTGCACACGATTACACCCAGACACAGTCGAACAGATGAACCTACCTTATTTTTTGTATCTGATTAAACATTGCATGCTGTTCACAGTCGGAAATAAATGCCAGCAAAATCTAAACAATTTAAGAAATGCTGGGATATGTCTAATTTAAATCTCTGAAGCAGCAGAGCATGAAGATATGTTTTAAATGAATGACACCTATAGAATTAGTTTCTTTGACATACTCAGGTATCAACAGCTGGAAATAAATACTATTATTACCTTTCCTTTCTAGAAATTCAATTAAAGTATCTTAATTGAGCAAGCATGCATTCTTAGTCTCTTAGAGGGCTGGAAAAACCAAATATAAGTACAACAAAAACATCATAAAAACATTATCATAGAATTGTTTATGTCAGGTAATAATGGTTAATATACCACAACTTCTGTAAAAGATCATTGCATATCAATATCTGTAACAGTAAAATATGAAAGTCTGCTGTAGACAGCTATAAACAAAATGATTTATGTGAGAAGACAACTCATATATTTGTTAGTTCACAGAAACTCTACGTTGATTTTAAAAGATTTAAATTTCCTGTAAGAAAAAAAAACATCATTATTTTTTTCTGAAAAAAAAAAAAATCAAACATAATGAACTCCAGATTCTTTCAAATAAAAAAATCAACAATACACCAAGATGTAGGCCTCATATATCTACAAATGGCACCGTTATGTAAACTCCTGCAGCTTCATAACTTCTGAATGGAGTTTTCAATCAAAATTTATATCAAAATATTTTGATTTATATGAACAGCTAAGTAGAAAAATGAAACTGATCGATATCAAAACTACTGCAATAAATATCTCTGCGGTTAAAGATAGGAAGCAGGTTTTACAGAAAAGCCTCTCTGGGTGGACACCTTGTAATCTGACCGTTGTAAAATCTAGACGGGAGGTTTGTTGATATGTAAAATCTCACACAAGTCAGAAAGGGTATACCCTACACAAGTGTTATCAGGTTGAGTATATATTAAAACAAGCATCTGCAGCAAAAATTGATTAAACCACACATATATATCTGTAATATCTGTCTATGTTAGTAACTGATGGAAGGGCCCTTTAAAGCAAGTGACAAGGCAGAAAAGGCAAGAAATGTGATCTACATGAAAACATGGTAAATGGCATGAAACCTCACGATAAGGTTGTGATAGTTACAATCCTACAACCACTTTGTAATAAGTGGGATGTAGACAAAGTGTGGAAATAACAATCCAACACCCATTCTGGAATAAGTCTACATCCCATCATCCCTTTGTGATGTAGATACAAAGTAGACAAAGTATGTGAAATTAAAATCCTACATCCATTCTGCAGTAAGTCTACATCCCATCATCCCTGTGTGATGTAGACACAAAGTAGACAAAGTATGTGATATTAAAATCCTACATCCATTCTGCAGTAAGTCTACATCCCATCATCCCTTTGTCATGTAGACAAAGATTTTGATAATTACATCCTGGAACCATTCTGGAATAAGTCTACATCCCATCACCCCTTAGGGTGTGGACAAAGACTTTGATAAATACAATCCTAGAACCATTCTGGAATAAGTCTACATCCCATCACCCCTTAGAGTGTGGACAAAGACTTTGATAAATACAATCCTAGAACCATCCTGGAATAAGTCTAATAGATTCTATCAATAATTTAGGACATAGACACCTGGCTTTGATGAAGTCTAATGAGTCCTATGTCCCATGTGTGGGACTTAGACAAAGGAATCTTCACCATGGTTACAAATTTAAGGCTCCAATAATTTCTTACATCTTCCAAAAAATGGTCCAATTTTCATGGCCAGTGTAATATCATGTAATGCTTATGTACAATAATTGATGCCAAGTTGAAGGTTGTAACAAATTTGACCCTTCTGACCTTGAATATGGGTCAAGGTCATATCTTTTCACAAACTTTGTCACACCTTATCCCAGGAATCATTCAACCAAATATTCTGATTCTAGGCCTTGAGAAGAAGTCATTTGAAGCAAAAAGTTAATGCCAGATAGACCACCAGCCAAATGAGCTAAAAATTTAAGTATGAATTAAACATCTATACATCGATACATATACAAAGATCAGACCTTGCAAAGATTAATCTTAATTGAAGCCAAGTCAAAAGAAAGGTAAAATTCAAGATCAATGATCTACTGATATCCAATGATAAGATTATCTGTGTTATTGACTCCAGGCTTTGGAGAAACAATGATACAGAAGACGTGTAAACCATTTAACTGTTTTATTTATACTGCATACCACAGTGATCTGCACACCGTCAATATTGGAAGTTGTAATGAGTAGACCTGGGCTGGTGTTTATGATCCGGTATCCATGGAACAGGAAGCAGGATCAATACTAACGACTGACTTGGTTAAACATAAGAGCAGTATCTAGCCTCGGTATCAAATCTGTACATAATCAACCGACCTCTAATCGGGACACACAACATGCAAGAAACACATCCTAGCAGAATTGGTTTTACGGAGAACAAAGCAATGTACCCATCTTAGTACAAATCATTTTTGAAATACCAAGGGTGAAACTCCCTTTTATCCAGATAAACATATTGAGTGAACAACCTCTGACTTTTAGATATACGACTGGAACAGATTTAATTCTTACCAAACTGTACACTTGATTTCAGGATTACTCCAAAATGCTTCAAACTCAAAACTGATGAAGCATTTGCAAATATTTACAAAAGAAAGATTTTACAAGGAGGCTCCCAAAAAAGTACAAGAACAATACCAGGTGTTCTCAAATGTTAAGCATCTTCTACTTCTTTGACAACAATCATGATAAAAGTCTTACATAAGAAATGCTATAAAGACTTTTTAATGAAGCAAGCTAGGATAATGTTATACTAAACAACACATTAAAGCCCGTAATACATTGAGAAATATTATCAGCCATGAGGGAGCTGTTGTGCTAAATCTTTTTAACAAGTCATAAAGGAAATGTTCTATGAAAATTATCAAGAGTTATGTGGGAAATATCAATAACTGATTATTAAGAGTCATGTGGGAAATATAAAAAGAAGAAATGTGTTAGTTATGTGGAAATATTTGAAGAAGACAGAATGTTAGTTATGTGGGGAATATTTGAAGAAGAAATGTGTTAGCTATGTGGGAAGTGTATGAAGAAGATAGTGTGTTAGTTATGTGGGAAATATTTGAAGAAGAAATGTGTTAGTTATGTGGGAAGTGTATGAAGAAGACAGTATGTTAGTTATGTGGGAAATATTTGAAGAAGAAATGTGTTAGTTATGTGGGAAGTGTATGAAGAAGACAGTATGTTAGTTATGTGGGAAATATTTGAAGAAGAAATGTGTTAGTTATGTGGGAGGTGTATGAAGAAGACAGTATGTTAGTTATGTGGGAAATATTTGAAGAAGAAATGTGTTAGTTATGTGGGAAATATTTGAAGAAAATAGTAGGTTAATTGTGAGGGAAATTTGTGAAGAAGACAGTATGTGAGGTTTGAAGGAAATGTAAAATGCAGAAATTTGACACTGTGTCATAGTGGAAGTATTTGTGGTTTCTATGCCCGCAGATCTGACATGCATCTCCATACCTATAAATAATGCAGGAAGGCTGAGAGAGTAAAGAGCAACAGTGGACACAGATTGTATTTAATCTGGCTTTGAAAATAGATCAAACAGGCAAAATTGTGCATGTCCTCACGTGCTGATCCTGTACAGAACTGAGAGATAAAGGTAACAGTTCTGACTTTCAATGAGATATACCACATAAAGAATTCAACACCAATAAAAGAGAGGTTGAAGACTTATATAATTCAGCTTAAGGAAATCTGAAAAAGATTATAAAGGTTCAGATTAATTTTAATCAAAATCTTATCATTTTATTTATTTCATAAAAGGGGAAAGATGAACTTGTCATTGTGTTGTTTGACAGACAAAAGAAAAATAATCAAAGAAGCCTCTGAGCAATATAGAATAATCGGGATTGTTCTGAATGAAAGACTTTACATACAGGTAACACTGGAATGTAAAACTGCTAGCAGAAGGATCCTTTAGACAATGACCAACTAGAAATAAGCCTTAATTCTGATGTCTTAGATTTGTCCGATACTAGAAGTTTTCAGACAAATGGGAGATAAGTCAGCTAGAGGAACCTTTATACTGGACAGATTGAAAAAGTCTTCCTTCCCGATGTCTTGGATTTGTCCGATACCAGAAGTTTTCAAACAAAGGGGAGACAAGTCAGCAAGAGGATGTTTTATACCAGACATTGGCAACATCATGATTCTAATTTGAAAAAAAATTAAATTGCAAATTTTGAAAGTATAACAACAAATCAGTTATTTAAAAACAAACATTCAAACTGACTCTCATCAACAAGAATGGAAGTGCTAATTAAATTTCTTAAAAACAGAATGAATTCTAAAATCTAGGATTAAACAATTTTTGATAAAAATAATACAGAATATTTTGTACAGGCATCCCAGGAATCCTTGGATTTGAAATTTGACACTAAAATCAATTTGTTGTCATATCTCTAAGCCATAAAAGTCAATTTTTGGTATCCTATAGCAATAGACAATCTGTTACCATGACAACAACAACTATCATGTTTTTTTTTTATGTATATCTTGTTAAAATATGAATCTATTGTATCGCTGTCAAGCAAGAGTCACATTAATCATCAAGCCAATGATTCACTGTCAGTCCCTATCTCCACAAATCATTTTTATATCTACATATACATAGGTTCCTTTGATGTAGGTTTGTTTACAATTAGTATCCCCTCATCCATACCAGCCTCCATTCTACCGACAATCCAAAGTTTTTATACACAAATGACACGTCATAACAATAAAATCTACTATCTTATCTTCTTTCTCATCATGTTGTATTAATGAACTGATTCGTCAACGCCGTCCTACATGAATCTCATCATGTGTCATTATCTTCAAAGACACAATGCTAATTATACATCCAGTAATACATTTATAGAAAAACAGAATTGTACTAGCATCCATCAATACTATACACAATAATACTACAATCACATGTTTCTACTGTTGTGGACTTTCTTTTCTGGACTTTTCCTGAAACAGCTTATATTCTATGTGTCATAAGTGATATTTTCAAACACAAACATGAAAAGTCTGTTCCGTAGATTTACATCACCCACAGGTTCAATCACAGAGTACTCCAAATATGTACAGGCATCATTCCTTCAAATACAAATATTCCTGACACACCTCAAGTTTCACTGTTAACAAAGATCTCTTTAACCAACATCATGATCCCTTAAATAGATGATATTTACCAGCCTATTAAAGTAAATGAAGTCCTATATAATATTCTGAATTTTACAATCTATGTATTTGTTTTATATCAAAACATTTGCCTTCTGTTATCTCAATTGCCCTTAAGTGGCAGAAATTTTATTTTGCCTTTCTTCATTACTGATTATCTACGTTTATTTCTGTTGGATTTCTCAGAGTAGACTTTAAAGCACATTACACAATCAACACTAATAACAGTGCGTATCATATGCCTCTGAAGAATGTGTGACATGCGCCAAAGATGAGTTTGTAGATGTAATGCTCTTCCAATATCTCCCATTTCTTTCCTAACAGCTCACGATTTTCATTACATGACATATCCACGACAACCAGACCTTTGATAGCCTCACTCTAGGGAACCACATTCAAGTGCAAACCTTTTCTGCTAACAACTATGAAAAAAATAGTCCATTTACAATTCTCAAGCTGGAGAACAACTCGACAGTTGTTACTCAATTCAATTATTTGGAACCTTTCAGATATTACATCCAACGCAGATCTCTACAGTTGTATTTTTGTTTCCCGAGTCACTATGACTGCTGTGTTACAAACACAAATTGGGGACAACAAGGTCATGTACTTTTATGTTCTAACAAAGTTTTATTACAATGATTTCATATGTGATTACAATGTTGAGCGTCCTATAGCTACCACCAGGCGAGAGGCATCGTCCAAACATCTTACAATTCACTTGATTTTGGTTAACGGTGACTGTAAGACAATCATCGTCCAGACATCTTACAATTCACTCGACCATCGTTTACAGTGACCATGAAACAATCATCATCCAGACATCTTACAATTCACTCGACCATCGTTTACAGTGACCATGAGACAATCATCGTCCAGACATCTTACAATTCACTCGACTATCGTTTACAGTGACCATGAGACAATCATCGTCCAGACATCTTACAATTCACTCGACCATCGTTTACAGTGACCATGAGACAATCATCGTCCAGACATCTTACAATTCACTCGACTATCGTTTACAGTGACCATGAGACAATCATCGTCCAGACATCTTACAATTCACTCGACTATCGTTTACAGTGACCATGAGACAATCATCGTCAAGACATCTTACAATTCACTCGACTATCGTTTACAGTGACCATGAGACAATCATCGTCCAGACATCTTACAATTCACTTGACTATCGTTTACAGTGACCATGAGACAATCATCGTCCAGACATCTTACAATTCACTCGACTATCGTTTACAGTGACCATGAGACAATCATCGTCCAGACATCTTACAATTCACTCGACTATCGTTTACAGTGACCATGAGACAATCATCGTCCAGACATCTTACAATTCACTCGACTATCGTTTACAGTGACCATGAGACAATCATCGTCCAGACATCTTACAATTCACTTGACCATCGTTTACAGTGACCATGAGACAATCATCGTCCAGACATCTTACAATTCACTCGACTATCGTTTACAGTGACCATGAGACAATCATCGTCAAGACATCTTACAATTCACTCGACCATCGTTTACAGTGACCATGAGACAATCATCGTCCAGACATCTTACAATTCACTCGACCATCGTTTACAGTGACCATGAGACAATCATCATCCAAACATCTTACAATTCACTTGACCATCGTTTACAGTGACCATGAGACAATCATCGTCAAGACATCTTACAATTCACTCGACCATCGTTTACAGTGACCATGAGACAATCATCGTCAAGACATCTTACAATTCACTCGACCATCGTTTACAGTGACCATGAGACAATCATCGTCAAGACATCTTACAATTCACTGGACCATCGTTTACAGTGACCATGAGACAATCATCGTCAAGACATCTTACAATTCACTCGACCATCGTTTACAGTGACCATGAGACAATCATCGTCCAGACATCTTACAATTCACTCGACCATCGTTTACAGTGACCATGAGACAATCATCGTCAAGACATCTTACAATTCACTCGACCATAGTTTACAGTGACCATGAGACAATCATCGTCCAGACATCTTACAATTCACTCGACTATCGTTTACAGTGACCATGAGACAATCATCGTCCAGACATCTTACAATTCACTCGACCATCGTTTACAGTGACCATGAGACAATCATCGTCAAGACATCTTACAATTCACTCGACCATCGTTTACAGTGACCATGAGACAATCATCGTCAAGACATCTTACAATTCACTCGACCATCGTTTACAGTGACCATGAGACAATCATCGTCCAGACATCTTACAATTCACTCGACCATCGTTTACAGTGACCATGAGACAATCATCGTCAAGACATCTTACAATTCACTCGACCATCGTTTACAGTGACCATGAGACAATCATCGTCCAGACATCTTACAATTCACTCGACCATCGTTTACAGTGACCATGAGACAATCATCGTCCAGACATCTTACAATTCACTCGACCATCGTTTACAGTGACCATGAGACAATCATCGTCCAGACATCTTACAATTCACTCGACTATCGTTTACAGTGACCATGAGACAATCATCGTCCAGACATCTTACAATTCACTCGACCATCGTTTACAGTGACCATGAGACAATCATCATCCAAACATCTTACAATTCACTTGACCATCGTTTACAGTGACCATGAGACAATCATCGTCAAGACATCTTACAATTCACTCGACCATCGTTTACAGTGACCATGAGACAATCATCGTCAAGACATCTCACAATTCACTCGACTATCGTTTACAGTGACCATGAAACAATCATCGTCAAGACATCTCACAATTCACTTGACTATCGTTTACAGTGACCATGAGACAATCATCGTCAAGACATCTCACAATTCACCTGATTATGGTTCAGGTGACCATGAGACAATCACATCATGTTATAATATACAGTGTATATCAAGATTATCGTACATTTTGCACATACTGCCGAGATACAAATTCTCACCCAAAGTCAGGGATCGGGCAGGTTTATAATGGTATGCACATTATATCAGGGTAGCTATACATTGAACAGCCACGGGCTTATTGAAGGGCCACGGAAGTAGCCTTTATCATGCAATATGTAAACAAATTGGGCTTACAACTTCCAGACAGGCAATATATACAGAGTTACCAAGTAACCACAGACCACTGGACAGGTAAGGGCTAATAACCATGAACAGGTGTGATCTTATAGAAATCCAGTGTAGTAACCTTAACTGTGCAACATATACAGGGTGGACTTATAACCACCAGACAGACAGGGCTTATTGTAGGCCAGTGTACAACAGGTGTACTGATAGTCACCAGGCACACTGGGCTTATTGCAGCCCAGTGTACAACAGGTGTACTGATAGTCACCAGACATGCTGGGCTTATTGTAGGTCAGTGTACAACAGGTGTACTGATAGTCACCAGGCACACTGGGCTTATTGCAGCCCAGTGTACAACAGGTGTACTGATGGTCACCAGACATGCTGGGCTTATTGTAGGCCAGTGTACACCAGGTGTACTGATAGTCACCAGACATGCTGGGCTTATTGTAGGTCAGTGTACAACAGGTGTACTGATAATCACCAGACATGCTGGGCTTATTGCAGGTCAGTGTACAACAGGTGTACTGATAATCACCAGACATGCTGGGCTTATTGCAGCCCAGTGTACAACAGGTGTACTGATAATCACCAGACATGCTGGGCTTATTGCAGCCCAGTGTACAACAGGTGTACTGATAGTCACCAGACATGCTGGGCTTATTGTAGGTCAGTGTACAACAGGTGTACTGATAGTTACCAGACATGCTGGGCTTATTGCAGACCAGTGAAGTTGCCAGTGTACACCAGGTGGGCTGATAACCACTGGACAGGTCTAATAGCTTGAGAAGTACAGTTAGGGTTTAACAGATAAATTGAGATTGTATTAATTAAGCCACACATCCTCCTTACATGGAAATTAACAGTGAATTCTGTCTGTGTGTTATAAAATAATTTACAGATAGAAATCAGAGTGGAACACCTAGTCTATTACAAAGTTCCTTCAATACTCAAACACAGACCTGATTTAAACAAAGAAGATCTAATACAAGTGTCCATCAATAATTTGATAAGAAGAGTGTCGGGCACAGAATCAGGAAACATGCATACATTATATAAGTAAAGGTTTAGCAATCAACTGATATCTTTCATTAAGGATTCCTTTTACAAATTTTATACAAAATTGGTGTTAAAATGGGCTGGCTTTGTAAACCTTTAAATATGCCTGTATTTAATTTATACATAACCTGAAATAAAATCCTGTTGTCATTCAAATTGTTAAGGAGTATCCTGATAGTATACATGCACACATAAAGATAAATGTCATGTCCATGATAAGTCATCGCTTCATAAACTCTACAACAAATTTCTACAGCAGATCAGAACAGTGACCTACAAGTCAGGCACAAACAAACAGCATATCATTTACTTCACAAACATGTTGAATTAAACAATCCTAGAGAAGACAGCATATTTTAAGTTTACAAACCTGTTAAATCTGAGAATGCCATAATCCAACAAAAAATCCGAACATCAATGAAATAAGGGTAAGTAACAACACAAACCATCAATGGCTCTTCTGATTTTTTTTGACAATTCCCTGTTGGTGCCCTCCCTCATTTACTGTTGAAAAGGAAGCAAGACAGTCTAGAAATTGTCATATCCCTGTCTGTGTTTGTCCTATAATGGTTAGGACTGGCTACAGTTTGTCTGCACATGAACCAATAAATGTAATCATCACCGCAGCTCAGATAGCAGGTTCCCTATGCAACAGACTGTCACTCAATATTACGGTAAGAAACAGCAAATGTTTACAAGGATATAATGTGTTATTGTGTCTTACAATATTGGCTATTTATCTATAACAAGTTTGTAATTTATATGATACAGAACTGATAGCATCATATACTTCTAAATCATGTAAATTGTAAAATGTTGCTGAAGTGGATACCATGGTATATATTAACAGCCCCTGAAACATATGGTATATTTCACAATGAACCTGCAATGCTCATCTGTAAAGTACAATTCAAAATCAAAATATGAAGAATTTCAAAAAAAAAAAAAAGAATTTTAAAAATAGATAACATGATCCCCCAAAGGGTTAGACCAACAGTTCAATGGAATCTGAAAAAAAAATCCATTCCTACAACAAATATATATTTAAGAATTTGTTGAATTTATCAAGCCCCAACCCTCAAGCTCCTGGAGGCAAAAACCCAACATATTCACAAAAACTGGCTCATTTTCCTTCTACATATATGAATGTTACTGACTAAATCATAAAGTAAAAAAAAAATCATCCTTTATTTCCCCTATTGGGCCCTGCCCTTGCGGCCCCTTGGGAGTAATACCAACAGCAAATACAAAGTTGATTATCCTGCCCCAAGGATACTTCAGACCAAATTTGGTAAAAAAAGCTTTAATCCCTAAAGAAGAAGGATCTTAAAGCTAATCCTCCCATTAAGCTGGTTTGCCCCCATTAGGGTAAGATACATTATTTACAATAAAGTAGTTTAGAGATGACAAACTCTGTGCCATAGCATAAGGTTACCATCCTTTGGACCAGGTGAACTAAAAAGGGCAAAGAGGAAGGTGAATGAAATGTAAAGGGGTAATTTCTAGTACGCCTTGATATTGTTTCTGGTTTGTAATTCTGAAAACGTTTTACTGATTTATTGGATATCTTCTTTACTTCCTCTTTTTTTTTCTTATACATACAATTCAAATCTTAATTGAATAGTAAACTTTTGACTCAATAAATGTTAGGATGTTTACCGTACACTTATGTATTGGTTAAAAGTGATGTGGTACAGCGAAAGTGGTTCCATTTTCTATGTAGAAGTAACATGCGATAGAGACACACAATACATGACACCAATCCTGTTTGAGTGAGATTGTATTACAGAACCTGTCCCGCACAAGATGTCATAACCTGCACTCACACCTATCTACCTTTACCCCTACCATGTAGGGTCCATCCCATATATGCATTATTCATGCATAAATCCCACAACAGCTCAATGTAACCTGTCTGTTAACATACCATCTATTTATTCAAACATTGTCCTCAAAAATATGTAAGTTATATCCCTGATTCATTAAAAGGTGATTTACATTACTACCAAATTGTAATCGACACTTAATGGTCAGTAACTGACATCTACCAAATTGTAACCGACACTTAATGGTCAGTAACTGACATCTACCAAATTGTAACGGACACTTAATGGTCAGTAACTGACATCTACCAAATTGTAATCGACACTTAATGGTCAGTAACTGACATCTACCAAATTGTAATCAACACTTAATGGTCAGTAACTGACATCTACCAAATTGTAATCGACACTTAATGGTCAGTAACTGACATCTACCAAACTGTAATCGACACTTAATGTCAGTAACTGACATCTACCAAACTGTAATCGACACTTAATGTCAGTAACTGACATCTATCAAACTGTAATCGACACTTAATGGTCAGTAACTGATATCTACCAAATTGTAATCAACACTTAATGGTCAGAAAAACATTTTTTTTCACACTTTTGAATTTATTTTTACACTTTGATATTAAAAGGTGATTTTTTCTTTAAATAAACAGGTAACTGTTACATACAGATATTTTGTTAAGACAGATCTTTGCTATATATGGGTGACTTATATAGACAATTAATTGTTAAATATACAGATGGCCTTTATTGACAGGTAATTGTTATAAACAGGTGACCTATATAGACAGGTATTTGCTTTCTACCATTGACCTTAAATTTATTGATGGTAATTAATATATACATGTAACAGAGGTCATTATTTATTTCTTGCCTACCATTGACCTTAAATTTATTGATAAAGAGAAGTTCTTAATATATACATGTAACAGGGTTACATACAGGTATTTTTTATTGAGATATTTGCTATATATTGGTGGCCTTTATAGACAGGTATTTTCTACATACCATTGACCTTTATAGACAGGTAATTGTTATATACGGATGGTCTTTACAGACAGGTATTTTCTACATACCATCAACCTTTACAGACAAGTAATTGTTATATACAGGTGGTCTTTATAGACAGGTATTTTCTACATACCATCAACCTTTACAGACAAGTAATTGTTATATACAAGTGGTCTTTATAGACAGGTATTTTCTACATACCACTGACCTTTATAGACAGGTAATTGTTATATACAGATGGCCTTTACAGACAGGTATTTTATACATACCATCAACCTTTACAGACAAGTAATTGTTATATACAAGTGGTCTTTATAGACAAGTATTTTCTACATATCATCAACCTTTATAGACAGGTAATTGTTATATACAGGTGGCCTTTACAGACAGGTATTTTCTACATACCATCGACCTTTATATTGTTGTATACATGTGGCCAGCATGGCAGATTGGACTACCTTAAAGTAAGAGTGCAACATCAATGAAATGATTTCATGCTAGAAAAAATTCATTACCATATATGTACAAATACCCATATACCATGTAATCAGAATCTCACAAAGACACCTGAAAATTTGATTAAAGAACAAACAATCAATTTGAAGCTAAAGATAACTGCACTGATTCAACTTATCAGCTTTAACTTGACTGACAAATAAGTAATGACACCAATTTGACAGAACTTATAGACTTGTTGAAAAAAGCTTTGTCTAAGGTCTGTTAAATATTCCCTTGTATTATTATTCTAATCAAGCACTGTAAAATGTTCTGACAATGGATGTTAAACTGACAGATCTGATAAAACGAAATGTCTTAACAGGCAAATATTTTGTGTACCTGTTGAAGTGTTTACCTGGACGTAATGTACCTATGGTTTAATCAATTATGACCCTGCATGGTGCTGGTCTTATAATGTAGGATTAAAGTAGATCATGTTGTGATCAGCTCGGCTTTCCATAGATTGTTGACATCTACCGGCATACCTGTACACTGGCCTGTGTGTTACACAGTAAATTTACAGGTGAACATTTTGAATAGACATGTCTGTATATGTGACAAAAACACTACTTTATATAGGAAAATTAGAATTTCAGATAAAACTAGCACGTCAAACAACTTGGAGCTCTCTGATCAGCTTTTATGTATGTACAGGTGATTATGTATGTTAACATGTCCTAAATTACTAGAAATAGGACATCCATTTCTGAAATGTTGATTTCTATAATAACAGGTGTGAAGAAATTGATGGATGGAGGTGAAGAAGGGGAAGGAAGGATGGAATAATCAATTTTCTGCATTATTAGGTTAAGTTGGAGACCTTAAGGCTCCAACGATGAAATTGAATAACTTGAATTTGCATAAACAGTGAGAGAACTATTTTAGTTCCCATGTGTAAAGGAAAGATGATGGTTGACCTCAGGTGACCCTTAAAATTAAAATTGTCAGTAAAGAAAAAAATTGTCTACTGTTGTAAGTGTATAAATGGTTAGTGTTATAGATCAAGTGTTTACAAATGTGTGAGAAAACAGCCCCAACAACAGCCGATAATTTTTGAGAGCTATAATTCTGTCAAATGACAAAAACACCAACTATAAATATACATAGAAATCATCACTCACCTTTCCTTCAGTACACTGTGTGTTCCGTGGTGTAGTGATAGAATCAACAGTGACATTAAAATACAATTAAACTCATCCCTCCAGCATTACATTCATCTGTCAAAACTTGCCTATACACAAATATCTCCTCACTTGAGGAGCTATAACAGTGTCATCCGTCCAGATTCCTCATATTTCCTACATCATCATTATGGTCCTCAAACATATGTCAAAACTTACTCAATCCATACATGATATACACCACCGCGTGTCAGATTTGCATTTACCACAGCGTGGTCATGCGTTTTTACCAGCCGAGTAACTTGTATGTTTAAATGTACTAATTTAATTCCTTCTCTCCTTACCTGACCCTGGCATTATTACCTGACAGAGTCGGGGTAACACCTGTATATAATCTGACTTACAGGCATTTCCTGACTACCTGGACATGCAGTTAGGTTGCCGGTACCTACGTTACCTGTACATAATTAAAGTATTTGTCAGAAATGTCACTTCCATTCGAACTTGGTAAACTTCAAGGCAATTAACTCACAGTAATGTTCAGGTACTGGTTGGAATAACAGTCACAGGTATTAGAGGTTACCCAGCAACGGTATTTATTCACTGTTTCTAATCTTTTGAGAAGTAATATTTAAAATAGGATGAAGACAAAACTGAGCCACATAAAAATACTTGAAAACTCTGATATCTTGATCTAGAATTTACATTATGGTTACAGATAAATCATGATAAATACTGCCCTGTCAGAATCTACAGGTTCCTGTGTACATGGTAAATCATGATAAACCCCTCCCTGTCAGAATCTACAGGTTCCTGTTAACAAGGTTAATCATGATAAACCACTCCCTGTCAGAATCTACAGGTTCCTGTGTACATGGTAAATCATGATAAACCCCTCCCTGTCAGAATCTACAGGTTCCTGTTAACAAGGTTAATCATGATAAACCACTCCCTGTCAGAATCTACAGGTTCCTGTTAACAAGGTAAATCATGATAAACCCCTCCCTGTCAGAATCTACAGGTTCCTGTTTTTAAGATAAATCATGATAAACCACTCCCTGTCAGAATCTACAGGTTCCTGTTAACAAGGTAAATCATGATAAACCACTCCCTGTCAGAATCTACAGGTTCCTGTTAACAAGGTAAATCATGATAAACCACTCCCTGTCAGAATCTACAGGTTCCTGTTAACAAGGTAAATCATGATAAACCACTCCCTGTCAGAATCTACAGGTTCCTGTTAACAAGGTAAATCATGATAAACCACTCCCTGTCAGAATCTACAGGTTCCTGTTAACATGGTAAATCATGATAAACCACTCCCTGTCAGAATCTACAGGTTCCTGTTAACAAGGTAAATCATGATAAACCACTCCCTGTCAGAATCTACAGGTTCCTGTTAACAAGGTAAATCATGATAAACCACTCCCTGTCAGAATCTACAGGTTCCTGTTAACAAGGTAAATCATGATAAACCACTCCCTGTCAGAATCTACAGGTTCCTGTGTACATGGTAAATCATGATAAACCACTCCCTGTCAGAATCTACAGGTTCCTGTTAACAAGGTAAATCATGATAAACCCCTCCCTGTCAGAATCTACAGGTTCCTGTTAACAAGGTAAATCATGATAAACCCCTCCCTGTCAGAATCTACAGGTTCCTGTGTACATGGTAAATCATGATAAACCACTCCCTGTCAGAATCTACAGGTTCCTGTTAACAAGGTAAATCATGATAAACCACTCCCTGTCAGAATCTACAGGTTCCTGTTAACAAGGTTAATCATGATAAACCACTCCCTGTCAGAATCTACAGGTTCCTGTTAACAAGGTAAATCATGATAAACCCCTCCCTGTCAGAATCTACAGGTTCCTGTTAACAAGGTAAATCATGATAAACCACTCCCTGTCAGAATCTACAGGTTCCTGTGTACATGGTAAATCATGATAAACCCCTCCCTGTCAGAATCTACAGGTTCCTGTGTACATGGTAAATCATGATAAACCACTCCCTGTCAGAATCTACAGGTTCCTGTGTACATGGTAAATCATGATAAACCCCTCCCTGTCAGAATCTACAGGTTCCTGTTAACAAGGTAAATCATGATAAACCACTCCCTGTCAGAATCTACAGGTTCCTGTGTACATGGTAAATCATGATAAACCCCTCCCTGTCAGAATCTACAGGTTCCTGTTAACAAAGTAAATCATGTGGTAAATCATGATAAAACTCCCTGTCACAGGTTCCTGTGTACATGGTAAATCATGATAAACCACTCCCTGTCAGAATCTACAGGTTCCTGTTAACAAGGTAAATCATGATAAACCCCTCCCTGTCAGAATCTACAGGTTCCTGTTAACAAGGTAAATCATGATAAACCACTCCCTGTCAGAATCTACAGGTTCCTAACAAGGTAAATCATGATAAACCACTCCCTGTCAGAATCTACAGGTTCCTGTTACAAGGTAAATCATGATAAAACCTGTCAGAATCTCCCTGTCAGAATCTACAGGTTCCTGTTAACAAGGTAAATCATGATAAACCACTCCCTGTCAGAATCTACAGGTTCCTGTGGTAAATCATGATAAACCCCTCCCTGTCAGAATCTACAGGTTCCTGTTAACAAGGTTAATCATGATAAACCACTCCCTGTCAGAATCTACATGATAAACCACTCCCTGTCAGTTCTGTTAACAAGGTAAATCTGTGTCAGAATCACAGGGTAAATCATGATAAACCACTCCCTGTCAGAATCTACAGGTTCCTGTGTACAAGGTAAATCATGATAAACCCCTCCCTGTCAGAATCTACAGGTTCCTGTTAACAAGGTAAATCATGATAAACCACTCCCTGTCAGAATCTACAGGTTCCTGTTAACAAGGTAAATCATGATAAACCACTCCCTGTCAGAATCTACAGGTTCCTGTTAACAAGGTAAATCATGATAAACCACTCCCTGTCAGAATCTACAGGTTCCTGTGTACATGGTAAATCATGATAAACCCCTCCCTGTCAGAATCTACAGGTTCCTGTGTACATGGTAAATCATGATAAACCCCTCCCTGTCAGAATCTACAGGTTCCTGTTAACAAGGTAAATCATGATAAACCCCTCCCTGTCAGAATCTACAGGTTCCTGTTAACAAGGTAAATCATGATAAACCACTCCCTGTCAGAATCTACAGGTTCCTGTTTTTAAGATAAATCATGATAAACTCCTCCCTGTCAGAATCTACAGGTTCCTGTTAACAAGGTAAATCATGATAAACCACTCCCTGTCAGAATCTACAGGTTCCTGTTTTTAAGATAAATCATGATAAACTCCTCCCTGTCAGAATCTACAGGTTCCTGTTAACAAGGTAAATCATGATAAACCACTCCCTGTCAGAATCTACAGGTTCCTGTGTACATGGTAAGTTATATGATAAATTGCTCCATGTCAAAATGCCCATTCCATTAAACTTTAAATGAGAAGACCAATGACACATTTAAGGAACATGAAAGATAAGATGGAAATTTGATGAATTTATCTGTAAGTGTAAATATTTGAATCAGATATGATGACATGTAAATTGGTGTCAATGATTGATGAAACTCTCCATTGATGGATTTTTTTTTTAATTTTTGAAGCTCCCAGTTGTAGTTTTGGCTTTTGGAATTCACTCCCACCAATACAAATGTATTAGTTCAGCAATCTTTACAAATGTTTATATAAAAGTTTGTCTCAATCTATTTATACAAATACATCTGCATTATTTTCCCAGGAAGAAAATTTTAGGAAAAAAATAACAAGCATCAGGACTGAGCTTTTCAATCATACCTTGTACTTATATCTTCTAATGGCCTGTTGTAAATGTACACCGCCTTTATTTTCACACCTGATAACACACAACCCTTCAGTGTACAGAAAATTTTTTTTTCACACCAATAAATCCATTTTACGATGCGGTTATCACTGAAGATCTAAAGATATTTTGTAGTAACACCACTAAGCCATTTAACTGTTAAAAAATCAGATATATATTTCATATTCTTCACATTGGGTAGGATTCATTTTACAAAAGTAAATTTTAATATCATACCGTTAAAAAGGTCAAGGGTCAAGAATTATGTTTCTTTATGATGTGACCCTTACACTCCCTAAGAAGGATCTTTAGTTTAACCTGCTTTTATGTATGTAAATACTGCAAAGGTTATTCTTTCTCCATGGTTCTAATTTTTATCGTTTTATATCTATTTTACAGAAATCTTGAAACAGACTTTGGTTTTCATTCTATATTCTATTTCAAAGTTATCAATTTTACCCAATTTTATTCTTTCGTCAAATATATTCGCAAATTGAACCCCTGACAATAACAGTCTCTCGACCACAGAATAGAAGTTGTTACAACACAACTAGTAGAAGATTAGAGTGTGATGTTTCGATGACTACATGGACACATTCATCTTATAACACAACCAGTAGAAGATTAAAGTGTGACGTTTCGATGACTACACGGTCACCTTCATCTTATAACACAACCAGTAGAAGATTAGAGTGTGATGTTTCGAAGACTATATGGACACATTCATCAGAAAAAAAACCCAATGTGAATCATACTAGCACTGACATACAGTGTACAAGATAGTAAGGAATCAACCAACTATATTTCAGCTGCACTATATTCTTGTGTACACTAAGATTACAGACCAAAAATACACAAAGTGGTAACAATCTACTGTAGACATTTCGGCTATGCTTTGTTTTACGTTTTGTCATAAATGTTGGTCATAAATGATACAAAATATTCATTAGACTGTATTGTACACAGACAACAGAAATGTAACAATGGAGAAGAACATTTTGTGGCGTAGGACAGGCCACAAGTTTTGTTCCACCCTCGGGCTGAATTGCATCTCTTACCTTACTATAACCTTCTATCCACCTCCTCTATTAACGTCCGACTCCAAGCTAGCCCAACTGCTTCTTATTCACTTAAGATGATCTTTAAAATTCCTATATCAATCTGTTGTAAGTTATTCTAAGCCTTTCCTGGAATGTTTTAACACTTATCATTAATCAAAAAGTCTAACAGGAAGCTGAAAGTTTTAATGAGGAAAAAAAAGGGATTTAATTTGTGGGTTGTTGGGAAACCTGTTCAAGTTTCGTGACAAACTGAGATGATGATAATCCGTTTAGATCATATCAAACGGAAACAAACTAGATGACAAATTTAGGTTTTCTTGTATTATAGTCTAAATTCTTGCTAAAACCTATAATAAAACAAAGCTGATATTTCTTTATTTAGATATCTCTCTGGTAATTAAAAATCACAATCATAGAAGCAGGAATTACATAAATAAAAACATGTCAGTTTTAATATGTAAAACTATCACTGCTGTTCTGCTACCCTCAACATTATAGGTTATAATAAATTAGCTAACATCAACCTCCCTCCATCTACTGTCTCCTACCTGTTATATTTATCATTAGAGAACAAACTAACACCATCCTCCCTCCATCTACTGTCTCCTGTTATATTTATCATTAGAGAACAAACTAACACCATCCTCCCTCCATCTACTGTCTCCTGTTATATTTATCATTAGAGAACAAACTAACACCATCCTCCCTCCATCTACTGTCTCCTGTTATATTTATCATTAGAGAACAAACTAACACCATCCTCCCTCCATCTACTGTCTCCTGTTATATTTATCATTAGAGAACAAACTAACACCATCCTCCCTCCATCTACTGTCTCCTGTTATATTTATCATTAGAGAACAAACTAACACCATCCTCCTTCCATCTACTGTCTCCTGTTATATTTATCATTAGAGAACAAACTAACACCATCCTCCCTCCATCTACTGTCTCCTATCTGTTATATTTATCATTAGAGAACAAACTAACACCATCCTCCCTCCATCTACTGTCTCCTGTTATATTTATCATTAGAGAACAAACTAACACCATCCTCCCTCCATCTACTGTCTCCTGTTATATTTATCATTAGAGAACAAACTAACACCATCCTCCCTCCATCTACTGTCTCCTGTTATATTTATCATTAGAGAACAAACTAACACCATCCTCCCTCCATCTACTGTCTCCTGTTATATTTATCATTAGAGAACAAACTAACACCATCCTCCCTCCATCTACTGTCTCCTGTTATATTTATCATTAGAGAACAAACTAACACCATCCTCCCTCCATCTACTGTCTCCTATCTGTTATATTTATCATTAGAGAACAAACTAACACCATCCTCCCTCCATCTACTGTCTCCTGTTATATTTATCATTAGAGAACAAACTAACACCATCCCTCCCACCATCTACTGTCTCCTGTTATATTTATCATTAGAGAACAAACTAACACCATCCTCCCTCCATCTACTGTCTCCTGTTATATTTATCATTAGAGAACAAACTAACACCATCCTCCCTCCATCTACTGTCTCCTGTTATATTTATCATTAGAGAACAAACTAACACCATCCTCCCTCCATCTACTGTCTCCTGTTATATTTATCATTAGAGAACAAACTAACACCATCCTCCCTCCATCTACTGTCTCCTGTTATATTTATCATTAGAGAACAAACTAACACCATCCTCCCTCCATCTACTGTCTCCTGTTATATTTATCATTAGAGAACAAACTAACACCATCCTCCCTCCATCTACTGTCTCCTGTTATATTTATCATTAGAGAACAAACTAACACCATCCTCCCTCCATCTACTGTCTCCTGTTATATTTATCATTAGAGAACAAACTAACACCATCCTCCCTCCATCTACTGTCTCCTGTTATATTTATCATTAGAGAACAAACTAACACCATCCTCCCTCCATCTACTGTCTCCTGTTATATTTATTATTAGAGAACAAACTAACACCATCCTCCCTCCATCTACTGTCTCCTGTTATATTTATCATTAGAGAACAAACTAACACCATCCTCCCTCCATCTACTGTCTCCTGTTATATTTATCATTAGAGAACAAACTAACACCATCCTCCCTCCATCTACTGTCTCCTGTTATATTTATCATTAGAGAACAAACTAACACCATCCTCCCTCCATCTACTGTCTCCTGTTATATTTATCATTAGAGAACAAACTAACACCATCCTCCCTCCATCTACTGTCTCCTGTTATATTTATCATTAGAGAACAAACTAACACCATCCTCCCTCCATCTACTGTCTCCTGTTATATTTATCATTAGAGAACAAACTAACACCATCCTCCCTCCATCTACTGTCTCCTGTTATATTTATCATTAGAGAACAAACTAACACCATCCTCCCTCCATCTACTGTCTCCTGTTATATTTATCATTAGAGAACAAACTAACACCATCCTCCCTCCATCTACTGTCTCCTGTTATATTTATCATTAGAGAACAAACTAACACCATCCTCCCTCCATCTACTGTCTCCTGTTATATTTATCATTATCCTCCCTCCATCTACTGTCTCCTGTTATATTTATCATTAGAGAACAAACTAACACCATCCTCCCTCCATCTACTGTCTCCTGTTATATTTATCATTAGAGAACAAACTAACACCATCCTCCCTCCATCTACTGTCTCCTGTTATATTTATCATTAGAGAACAAACTAACACCATCCTCCCTCCATCTACTGTCTCCTGTTATATTTATCATTAGAGAACAAACTAACACCATCCTCCCTCCATCTACTGTCTCCTGTTATATTTATCATTAGAGAACAAACTAACACCATCCTCCCTCCATCTACTGTCTCCTGTTATATTTATCATTAGAGAACAAACTAACACCATCCTCCCTCCATCTACTGTCTCCTGTTATATTTATCATTAGAGAACAAACTAACACCATCCTCCCTCCATCTACTGTCTCCTGTTATATTTATCATTAGAGAACAAACTAACACCATCCTCCCTCCATCTACTGTCTCCTGTTATATTTATCATTAGAGAACAAACTAACACCATCCTCCCTCCATCTACTGTCTCCTATCTGTTATATTTATCATTAGAGAACAAACTAACACCATCCTCCCTCCATCTACTGTCTCCTGTTATATTTATCATTAGAGAACAAACTAACACCATCCTCCCTCCATCTACTGTCTCCTGTTATATTTATCATTAGAGAACAAACTAACACCATCCTCCCTCCATCTACTGTCTCCTGTTATATTTATCATTAGAGAACAAACTAACACCATCCTCCCTCCATCTACTGTCTCCTGTTATATTTATCATTAGAGAACAAACTAACACCATCCTCCCTCCATCTACTGTCTCCTGTCTCCTGTTATATTTATCATTAGAGAACAAACTAACACCATCCTCCCTCCATCTACTGTCTCCTGTTATATTTATCATTAGAGAACAAACTAACACCATCCTCCCTCCATCTACTGTCTCCTGTTATATTTATCATTAGAGAACAAACTAACACCATCCTCCCTCCATCTACTGTCTCCTGTTATATTTATCATTAGAGAACAAACTAACACCATCCTCCCTCCATCTACTGTCTCCTGTTATATTTATCATTAGAGAACAAACTAACACCATCCTCCCTCCATCTACTGTCTCCTGTTATATTTATCATTAGAGAACAAACTAACACCATCCTCCCTCCATCTACTGTCTCCTGTTATATTTATCATTAGAGAACAAACTAACACCATCCTCCCTCCATCTACTGTCTCCTGTTATATTTATCATTAGAGAACAAACTAACACCATCCTCCCTCCATCTACTGTCTCCTGTTATATTTATCATTAGAGAACAAACTAACACCATCCTCCCTCCATCTACTGTCTCCTGTTATATTTATCATTAGAGAACAAACTAACACCATCCTCCCTCCATCTACTGTCTCCTGTTATATTTATCATTAGAGAACAAACTAACTGTTATACCAAACTAACACCATCCTCCCTCCATCTACTGTCTCCTGTTATATTTATCATTAGAGAACAAACTAACACCATCCTCCCTCCATCTACTGTCTCCTGTTATATTTATCATTAGAGAACAAACTAACACCATCCTCCCTCCATCTACTGTCTCCTGTTATATTTATCATTAGAGAACAAACTAACACCATCCTCCCTCCATCTACTGTCTCCTGTTATATTTATCATTAGAGAACAAACTAACACCATCCTCCCTCCATCTACTGTCTCCTGTTATATTTATCATTAGAGAACAAACTAACACCATCCTCCCTCCATCTACTGTATCTGTCTCCTGTTATATTTATCATTAGAGAACAAACTAACACCATCCTCCCTCCATCTACTGTCTCCAAACTGTTACTGTCTCCTGTTATATTTATCATTAGAGAACAAACTAACACCATCCTCCCTCCATCTACTGTCTCCTGTTATATTTATCATTAGAGAACAAACTAACACCATCCTCCCTCCATCTACTGTCTCCTATCTATTATATTTATCATTAGAGAACAAACTAACACCATCCTCCCTCCATCTACTGTCTCCTGTTATATTTATCATTAGAGAACAAACTAACACCATCCTCCCTCCATCTACTGTCTCCTGTTATATTTATCATTAGAGAACAAACTAACACCATCCTCCCTCCATCTACTGTCTCCTGTTATATTTACTTTGTGTACAAACTTACACCATCCTCCCTCCATCTACTGTCTCCTGTTATATTTATCATTAGAGAACAAACTAACACCATCCTCCCTCCATCTACTGTCTCCTGTTATATTTATCATTAGAGAACAAACTAACACCATCCTCCCTCCATCTACTGTCTCCTGTTATATTTATCATTAGAGAACAAACTAACACCATCCTCCCTCCATCTACTGTCTCCTGTTATATTTATCATTAGAGAACAAACTAACACCATCCTCCCACCATCTACTTTCTCCTGTTATATTTATCATTAGAGAACAAACTAACACCATCCTCCCTCCATCTACTGTCTCCTGTTATATTTATCATTAGAGAACAAACTAACACCATCCTCCCTCCATCTACTGTCTCCTGTTATATTTATCATTAGAGAACAAACTAACACCATCCTCCCTCCATCTACTGTCTCCTGTTATATTTATCATTAGAGAACAAACTAACACCATCCTCCCTCCATCTACTGTCTCCTGTTATATTTATCATTAGAGAACAAACTAACAGCATGCTCTGTCAGCTGAGTGAAAGTTAGATTTATCATTAACACAAACTATACAAGCCGTATTTCATACGAACCTTGAAGCAGTTGATTTAAGGGCCGACATGGAAATCTATGCAGTTAAAAGCAAATACTCTGGTTCACTTCTATTATCTCGTCATAACTTGATTCACCAGCCTGGTAACTGTCCTTTAGTGAATGTTTACATTTAATACACACCTGTATCAAATACAGATCCACTTCACACAGCCATGTTAGGTAACTGTCCTATACACTTTTGGTGTGTGATTATGAGGCTGGCAGCTAAAGACCCACTAGACCTGTATCCTTCATTTGTCCCTTGCATGGCTGAAATCACAAAATGTAAACTTTAAGACAATTCCCTCATTTAACAAAAACATCGCTTGAGACTTCAACCCACAACTGAGAGCATTTGTTTCCTCTGTCTGTAAAACGACCAAAAATAAGACAATTTGTCCTTTCAAACAAGTGTGATTTCCTCCAAAATTATTTCAAAATCAGTACTATATCTTCCTAATTTTCAAGAATATATTGTAATATATTCCCAACATATGTAGAAAACATGATGCAGTGAACAACAGGAAATACAGTACTGAACTGTTCAATCTAGCAGAGGCAGGATGGCAAACCTAACCACAAACAAGATATTTAATGACACCTCCCTATCAATTAATCCCATTGAATCTTAAGTAGCTCTAACATCTGTCTGATCACCTAACAAATCATTTCCTTTATAGGGTAACAAATGAAACACCATCAATCTTGACCCTCTTCTGGCCCACATTCATTACTAGTGGTCACCATTGTGACGGAAACGTCCTCCAGCCCTGCAAAATAAACATGGCCTGCTGGGACATTCAAAGGCAACATGGCCAATTTGTCGGTTTGATTTCTCCTTTATTTGTGTATCAGAAGGCATTAAACAGCCTCAAATTCGGCCAGCTCATGTGGTCAGCAATGTCATTTTTTTCATTATACACGCACTGGTCATCAGGTTTGAGGTGATGGTCTAGATCCAGTTCTTGCTACATATCATATAAAAGTAGAATCTGATTACGTATGTTGTCAGTAAGACATCATTAATGTCAGGTATTAAACAGGTAACTGAAAACCAAGATCTTTATACTAAAGATAAGGATAAAACCCATGTCTATATATAGTATATCCATCCTTGCATTTTTGCTCAAACAAAACATGTGAAGCTAATTTATCAGAGCATAAAAAGTTGTACACAACACTGGTGTACATAGGATTACAGTAAGGTCTGTCAAGTTTTATCAAGAGGCCTATAGGCCTTAATAGTCAGCTGTCATTCTAAAACATCCTGAGGACTCCACCACTACATCAAAGTCCATTTGATATAAAACATTAAGTCAGGACAAGGAGATGGACCAATCTCATCTATGTAAAGAAATTATTGTCTTTCCACATCAAGGTTCCAGGCCTGCCATATTTGGTTGAAATCTCCTTACCCACCCCCTTCCACCCTCAACACCACCAAACACACTACCCCATCCCTCATTTATATAAGAATGATTGCCCATCCCCACTTAAAGCCCCAATATACGTAACATTCACCAAAAATTTAGTGCAGAATCACACATAATTATTGAGATATTCTCTAAGATGTAGTAAAAATTAAGTTATTCAAACAATAGTTACAATGATTTGTGCATAAAGTATTGATATATGAGCAGTTGAATCTCGTTATTTGTAAACACACCTCCATTTTAAACACTCCGCCATTGAAATTACGATTGTTGCCGAACCATGTCGGAAACTTCACCACCTGATCTCGCGAGAGTTGAGGTTTCTACTTATAGAGGAAGCACATGTAGATATGTCTACGGTAAGTTTTTGTTTACAAACATTGTTTGCGAAGTCTTGTCGTAGACTTGAGGTATTTCTGTGATAAGCATTCAGTTTTTGGGAAATTATTAAAAGGAATAATTAGGCTAGTTTAGAAACGATACGACGCACAATTATAATGTAAGAATTCAGAACTGGCCTGATGTATGATTGGAAAAAAAGGAAGCGACTGATGAACGTCTGTACTGTGTCTGCCATGTTTACACACGCGGAATATGCGCATGCGCAATGTCATCGTTACAAGCGGTAATATATGAATTATTGTGGGTCCCACAATATTTTCCGATTTTTAAAATTTTTATTTAAATTGAAAACAGTCAGTTTTATTTTCTTTAATTAAAGGAAAGTATTTGTTTTGTTACATATATTACGGGGAAAATAAGATAAAGTTTGTTTTTTTATAGTGATTTTTACGTATATTGGGGCTTTAAGTTTCAAAGCAAAATTTGGTTAAAATTCAGTCAAGCATTAACGAAGAGTTTCTAAGCCAAGATTCAGCTTTAGTTCCCTTTTGGGCCCTGCCTCTATCCCCTGTGGTCAAATCTAACTCATTTACTCAAGAAATGATTGACCTCTTCAAATGATGTTTCACCTGTCTGTTGAGCTATATCACAACACACAGATGTTTGTGTTATTGAGCTATATGACATGCTGTCTCTTGAGCTGTATGACAGCACACGCATCATCATGCTGTCTGTTATTGAGCTATGACAACACACATGTAATGATGCTGTCTGTTGAGCTATACAACAAATGTGTCATCATGCTGTCTGTTAAGCTGTATGACAATACACATGTCAACATGCTGTGTGTTGAGCTTTATAACAACACACCTGTCATCATGCTTTCTGTATGACAACACACATGTCAACATGGTGTCTGTTGAGCTGTATGACAACACACGCATCATGCTGTGTGTTGAGCTGTATGACAACACACATGTCAACATGCTGTGCGTTCAGCTTTATAACAACACACCTGTCATCATGCTGTCTGTATGACAATACACATGTCAACATGCTGTCTGTTGAGCTGTATGACAACACACATGTCAAACATGCTGTGTGTTGAGCTGTATAACAACACACCTGTCATCATGCTGTCTGTATGACAACACACATGTCAACATGCTGTCTGTTGAGCTGTATGACAACACACACATCATGCTGTGTGTTGAGCTGTATGACAACACACATGTCAACATGCTGTGTGTTGAGCTGTATGACAACACACGTGTCAACATGCTGTGTGTTAATGAGCTATACAACACATGTGTCATCATGCTGTGTGTTGAGCTATACAACACATGTGTCATCATGCTGTGATGAGCTGTATGACAACACATGTGTCATCATGCTGTCTGTTGAGCTATACAACAACTTGCATCATTATGCTGTCACTTAGGCTTTATGACAACACGAACTGCGGAGCTTGACAACATCAATAATAACTACATATACTGACAACATCAATAACTACATATACTGACAACATCAATAACTACATATACTGACAACATCAACAATAACTTCATATACTGACAACACCAATAATAACTACATATACTGACAACATCAATGATAACTACATATACTGACAACATCAATAACTACATATACTGACAACATCAATAATAACTACATATACTGACAACATCAATAATAACTACATATACTGACAACATCAATAACTACATATACTGACAACATCAATAATAACTACATATACTGACAACATCAATAATAACTATAACTGACAACATCAATAACTACATATACTGACAACATCAATAATAACTACAATAACTACATATACTGACAACATCAATAACTACATATACTGACAACATCAATAACTACATATACTGACAACATCAATAATAACTACATATACTGACAACATCAATAACTACATATGCTGACAACATCAATAATAACTACATATGCAACATCAATAATAACTACATATGCTGACAACATCAATAACTACATATACTGACAACATCAATAACTACATATACTGACAACATCAATAACTACATATACTGACAACATCAATAACTACATATACTGACAACATCAATAATAAACATCAACATAATAACTACATATACTGACAACATCAATAACTTAATATACTGACAACATCAATAACTACATATACTGACAACATCAATAACTACATATACTGACAACATCAATAACTACATATACTGACAACATCAATAACTACATATACTGACAACATCAATAATAACTACATATACTGACAACATCAATAACTACATATACTGACAACATCAATAACTACATATACTGACAACATCAATAACTACATATACTGACAACATCCATAATAACTACATATACTGACAACATCAATAACTACATATACTGACAACATCAATAACTACATATACTGACAACATCAATAATAACTACATATACTGACAACATCAATAACTACATATACTGACAACATCAATAACTACATATACTGACAACATCAACAATAACTTCATATACTGACAACACCAATAATAACTGCATATACTGACAACATCAATGATAACTACATATACTGACAACATCAATAACTACATATACTGACAACATCAATAACTACATAAACTGACAACATCAATAACTACATATACTGACAACATCAATAACTACATATACTGACAACATCAATAACTACATATACTGACAACATCAATAATAACTACATATATACTGACAACATCAATAACTAATAACTAATATACTGACAACAACACATCAATAACTACATATACTGACAACATCAATAATAACTACATATACTGACAACATCAATAACTACATATACTGACAACATCAATAACTACATATACTGACAACATCAATAACTACATATACTGACAACATCAATAATAACTACATATACTGACAACATCAATAATAACTACATATACTGACAACATCAACAATAACTACATATACTGACAACATCAATAATAACTACATATACTGACAACATCAATAACTACATATACTGACAACATCAATAATAACTACATATACTGACAACATCAATAATAACTACATATACTGACAACATCAATAACTACATATACTGACAACATCAATAATAACTACATATACTGACAACATCAATAATAACTACATATACTGACAACATCAATAACTACATATACTGACAACATCAATAACTACATATACTGACAACATCAATAATAACTACATATACTGACAACATCAATAACTACATATACTGACAACATCTGCTACATTGTCAACATTCTAATTTTACAACACTAATGTCACCTGTCAAGTTTTATGATGTGGACCATAATTCCAAGGACAATCACTTTCAATTTCTCTGCAGCTTCATTCAGACAAAAACTGAAATCAATATTTTCAGAAAACCTTTTCAATCAAGTGTTAAAAACACTCATTCTTGAATGAAGAAAAACTGCAGCCTTTTAAACATGAAAAAAAATTCTGTCCTTGAAAACTATTTCTAATCAATTTTTCTAACACTTATTCCACCCTCTCTCCATGATTGCCAGTCATCACAAGGTCTGATAAACCAGATAATATTGCTGGTTTGGTTTGTAAGTGGTGAGTGAAATAGAAATCTATCAACTCTCGTGACACATCCTACTTAAGGAATACATGAAATCTTGTTTAGCTAACGTCATTGACAAAATTAATCATGTGAAGATTACTATTTTGCTGGGTTTAGACGATAAAAATGTGTTGAACCCCAAATCTTACAGAAATGTTTTCCTGTATAACTTCTAACATTGTACTCTTAGTTAGGGGAATGCGTTGGTCCCCGGGCTTATTGCAGGATTGTAATATGTAAAAATCAATCTGTATAGAATCAAAATTTCTGTATACTAAGTAAGCAATTTTTGAAAAGTTCTGTTTTTGCGATTTTTTAGGATGGAATGAAACCATGATAAAAACAATTAAAAACAAGACAATTTGTTGAATTCAGTCCTCAGTCCAATGTATATAAGAATGCATTACAAATGAACCCATGTCCAAATAAGAAGCTGCAGTGACTAGTTGTGCAAGTGAAAGAGCAATGACAAACTTTTTTATAATGTAGTTCAAAGGTTAAAATGTGTGTCAGACTGACCTATATTTGATACATGACCCACTGCTTCACCATGGTGAGACATACCCCAACTGTGAAGTAACAAGACAGAGCAAGGATGGATGGACATAATGCAAAACCATTGTCCCCATCCCCATAGTTCTTTGTAGGAGGGGAGAGGTGGGGGGCTGATCAAATAAGATAAAACGAGACCCCTGGGCCTTAATTGTCATCTGTCTACAAGACACTTGTACTAGTGTATCGCATAAACTGAGAAGAAGTATTACGGAACACAACAGGTACCACATTTTCCAGGTTATAAACCGCATTGGTATATAAGCCGCAGAGCCAATTTTTAATGATTTTTTTTAGTTAATCCACATATTAGCCTCACCAGAATATAAGTTGCACCCTTTCTTATGATGTGGTAACTGTTATGTTGACCAAAGTTTGTTAATATAACAGACAACAGCAGAAGGCAATTTATCAAGATCGTCAGTGAAACATTGCAAATGTATTATACACAGATAATCATTTATTTTACTGACAAGTTTCAAAGACGTCAAATAGCAATTATCAATATTGTATGGCTTGGGAACCTCCAAAGATTGTCTACACACAGATATAAGGCTTGATGTTGCATATGATTTACTTAACATCTCTATCAGTGTCTGTATTGTTAAATATTAGCCAAGACCCTTGCATGCTGACAAGATTCTTATAGTCCCATATTTCTTCCAAGTTACACAAAACCATTCTTATCACAAACAAGCATGGTGGTCATTCTAGAATTTGACCTATAACCTGATGACCTATCGATCCCCGGATGCAACAGGTTATTGTTAACTTCTGCTATGGTTTCCACAGCAACCACAAAAGTTCAGAATATGTTATTGTGATTCATATTAAGATGTATGATTAATTAAATCCATGAGAATGTTATTTTTATTTCAGTCTTAAAATCAACTGGGTCTTTTTTTTAATCTGGAAAAAAATGGTAGTCAATTTCCAATTTGGACTACTATGAAAAATTTCAACCATAGTGACATTACCGGATTTTGAACTGCCACAGAAGTTAACAACACTTATATTCTAATTCCACCTTTTCTCCTTTAACCTTTTCTCCTTTAATTTTTTTTTTTTTTTTTTTGTGCAATGAAATCAACAATCGCCGTCCACTGTTCGTACTGGTACATGTACATCCGAGTTAAGTAACACCTGCAATAACAATGTAAATATAAATATAAAAATGAGAAATTTACTGTTATCTGGTGGACCGTCAAGACTCGAATGATATATGGTATCATTTCACTTTACCATTACAACTCTTGACACGCAAATTATACGTGAATCATGTGCAGTCTCATAACCTTCAAGCTCTATGCAAATTACTTGTAATACCCTTTATACACCCGACACACGTGTCACTGTTTTCTAACATCAGTGTCACGTGACTATAATAAATTCATTTGTTCAGGACATTATCAGGATCATTTCAGGAAATTTTCAGCAGAATCCTGCCCTTAGAACTTGATAACTTTGAAAACTGTTGTTCAGGAATACCATGATTGTTCAGTCATTACAAAATGGCCACTGTTGCTGCCATGTTGAAGTTTCCAGGAAACAGAAAAATAAGGAAACTTTTCATTGTCTATTTCCTTTCCTTAACAACCAATTTTTAGCTTCATTCAGCTTCACAGCACCACTTAAATTTGATAAGAAGTTTGAAATACGTTTTTCCAGATAGTGGCCATACTGAATTTTGGACCAACTCGAAAAATAACAAATACTTATTCAGGGCCATCTGAGGATCTATTCTGGCAAATTTCAGCTGCATCTGACAAATTGAACTTGAGAAGATCAAAGATTTAAATGTAAAAAGATGACCACCTGTACTCACAGACAGACAAAACACAAAGACTATATTTCAGCATTACCCATTGGGTTAGATGATCTAACAGAAGACAATTTCAGGCTGAAAAATATTTTTGTAAGTTTGACTGAATCTTTTATTAAAACTACAAAGATTTGAACCATTGAAAAAATAATTTTTAATTATCTTATTTCAGTTTAATTAAACATGACATGTTAGCTATTTGCTGTTGTTTCTCAATGGACAGAGAACTGGATACTGTACAATATATCTGCGGATACATTAGTCAGATTCACAGGATACAACTTTGGCCTCCAATTCCTATTAACTGGATCATGTCAACACCAACTGTGTAAATGTTCATACAATTTAGCAGAAAACTTTAGTGGGAATTTTTTGCTGTCTCTACACTGCAAACTGACCAATCACTTGTATCGTGCAGTAGCCCTGTCCGTATGACGTTTGAAATAGAGCTCCAGTAAGTAGTGAAGGATCGTATCAGTACAGTGCTAATGTGAATGAATCTGCTGGAAGAGCTTTAGATTTGTGATAACTTGCTGATTTACTGAGAATGAGTAGATCTAATAGCTATGCACCAAAATCATGTTTGACAAGAGTATGACAGATCATGAAGTTCAGTTGAAATTATTGTCCGGACAAAATGATGACAGGATATTGCTAATTCATGCGCTCTGCAAAATCTGTTTTCTACATATACAAAGGACTGATTCTGAAATGTGACATGTGATCATATTGTAGATTAATCCACAGTGACAGCAGACCACCAAGGCCAGTTCTAACTCTGGATCTGACAGAGAAACACTGAAGTCAAAAGGCATTTTGTCAAGACATCACTGGCCAGATAGAAGTGACCATAGTAAATCCCGGTAGAGGAAAAATCATGGAAATTGACCCCGTTACTAGAAAATAAACAGACAACAATTTATCTCTCAAGGTTATACACCTCTAACATTACTCCATCATATCTTTTCTGCCTGAATAGACTATTATGACCAAATATGTCTGCATGCAGGCAGATGTTTTATTCCTAGAAGACGAAGCAATCACAACCTATTTATATCTCTAAGAGACATTGGTAGAGGTTCAGTGACGAAGCTTTCTGTTGTAAGGCTGGATTTCCAGTATAAAACAGTCTGATGTAGAATTGATCCAACCAAAAGAGTTTAAGGCTTCTGATCTCTGGTTCACCAATGAAATCTTTTTACATGGCCTTTAGGGGAGTCTTAGGACTTGTATGTTAGAATAGCTTAATAGATGTGCTGAGTTACAACAGTGTCTACTATTTGATATTGTTGAATAATTCACCACGGACATCAATTGTTCAACAGGACACTACAGATTAACTTTAAGATGTTTTGTAATCCAACTACTTTCATAATCATACACTAGTTTATCAATATATATTCTCTAGATTTCATGTACAATGCTTTTCTTGTAATCATGCTCAATGTTTCTCTCAAGATCATGGTCAATTGTTGACTTGTAATCACAGTAAATGTTTCTCTCTCAAGATCATTGTCAATCGTTGACTTGTAATCTGTTTCTCTCAAGATCATGGTCAATTGTTGACTTGTAATCAGTGAATGTTTCTCTCAAGATCATGGTCAATTGTTGACTTGTAATCAGTGAATGTTTCTCTCAAGATCATGGTCAATTGTTGACTTGTAATCACAGTAAATGTTTCTCTCAAGATCATGGTCAATTGTTGACTTGTAATCACTGTGAATGTCTCTCTCAAGATCATGGTCATTTGTTGACTTGTAATCATAGTAAATGTTTCTCTCTCAAGATCATGGTCAATTGTTAACTTGTAATCACAGTGAATGTTTCTCTCAAGATCATGGTCAATTGTTGACTTGTAATCAGTGAATGTTTCTCTCAAGATCATGGTCAATTGTTGACTTGTAATCACAGTGAATGTTTCTCTCAAGATCATGGTCAATTGTTCACTTGTAATCATAGTAAATGTTTCTCTCTCAAGATCATGGTCAATTGTTAACTTGTAATCACAGTGAATGTTTCTCTCAAGATCATGGTCAATTGTTGACTTGTAATCAGTGAATGTTTCTCTCAAGATCATGGTCAATTGTTGACTTGTAATCACAGTGAATGTTTCTCTCAAGATCATGGTCAATTGTTCACTTGTAATCACAGTGAATGTCTCTCTCAAGATCATGGTCAATTGTTGACTTGTAATCAGTGAATGTTTCTCTCAAGATCAGGGTCAATTGTTGACTTGTAATCACAGTAAATGTTTCTCTCAAGATCATGGTCAATTGTTCACTTGTAATCACTGTGAATGTCTCTCTCAAGATCATGGTCATTTGTTGACTTGTAATCACAGTAAATGTTTCTCTCTCAAGATCAGGGTCAATTGTTGACTTGTAATCACAGTGAATGTTTCTCTCTCAAGATCATGGTCAATTGTTGACTTGTAATCAGTGAATGTTTCTCTCTCAAGATCATGGTCAATTGTTCACTTGTAATCACAGTGAATGTCTCTCTCTCAAGATCAGGGTCAATTGTTGACTTGTAATCACAGTGAATGTTTCTCTCTCAAGATCATGGTCAATTGTTGACTTGTAATCAGTGAATGTTTCTCTCTCAAGATCATGGTCAATTGTTCACTTGTAATCACAGTGAATGTTTCTCTCTCAAGATCAGGGTCAATTGTTGACTTGTAATCACAGTGAATGTTTCTCTCTCAAGATCATGGTCAATTGTTCACTTGTAATCACAGTGAATGTCTCTCTCTCAAGATCAGGGTCAATTGTTGACTTGTAATCACAGTGAATGTTTCTCTCTCAAGATCATGGTCAATTGTTGACTTGTAATCAGTGAATGTTTCTCTCTCAAGATCATGGTCAATTGTTCACTTGTAATCACAGTGAATGTTTCTCTCTCAAGATCAGGGTCAATTGTTGACTTGTAATCACAGTGAATGTTTCTCTCTCAAGATCATGGTCAATTGTTCACTTGTAATCACAGTGAATGTCTCTCTCAAGATCAGGGTCAATTGTTGACTTATAATCAGTGAATGTTTCTCTCAAGATCATGGTCAATTGTTCACTTGTAATCACTGTGAATGTCTCTCTCAAGATCATGGTCATTTGTTGACTTGTAATCAGTGAATGTCTCTCTCAAGATCATGGTCAATTGTTGACTTGTAATCACAGTGAATGTTTCTCTCTCAAGATCATGGTCAATTGTTGACTTATAATCAGTGAATGTCTCTCTCAAGATCATGGTCAATTGTTGACTTGTAATCACAGTAAATGTTTCTCTCTCAAGATCATGGTCATTTGTTGACTTGTAATCACAGTAAATGTTTCTCTCTCAAGATCATGGTCAATTGTTGACTTGTAATCACAGTGAATGTTTCTCTCTCAAGATCATGGTCAATTGTTGACTTGTAATCACAGTGAATGTTTCTCTCTCAAGATCATGGTCAATTGTTAACTTGTAATCACAGTGAATGTTTTTCTCTCAAGATCATGGTCAATTGTTCACTTGTAATCACAGTAAATGTTTCTCTCTCAAGATCATGGTCAATTGTTGACTTGTAATCACAGTGAATGTTTCTCTCTCAAGATCATGGTCAATTGTTGACTTGTAATCACAGTGAATGTTTCTCTCTCAAGATCATGGTCAATTGTTGACTTGTAATCACAGTGAATGTTTCTCTCTCAAGATCATGGTCAATTGTTAACTTGTAATCACAGTGAATGTTTCTCTCTCAAGATCATGGTCAATTGTTGACTTGTAATCACAGTGAATGTTTCTCTTAAGATCATGGTCAATTGTTGACTTGTAATCAGTGAATGTTTCTCTCAAGATCATGGTCAATTGTTGACTTGTAATCACAGTGAATGTCTCTCTCAAGATCATGGTCAATTGTTGACTTGTAATCACAGTAAATGTTTCTCTCTCAAGATCATGGTCAATTGTTGACTTGTAATCACAGTGAATGTTTCTCTCAAGATCATGGTCAATTGTTGACTTGTAATCACAGTGAATGTTTCTCTCAAGATCATGGTCAATCGTTGACTTGTAATCACAGTGAATGTTTCCCTAGAGATCATAGTCATGTTTCTCTTGAGATCATGGGCAATGGTTTCTTTGTAATCATGATCAAAATTTCTCTCAAGATTATTTTGGGAAAGGGTTGCACAGTATATATAGTCACAATACATGGATGTGATTTATTGACGATAATCCACAGAACACGAGATAAGGAAACAAAAGTTTAACAACTTTTTTATATCTCAACATCATCACAATATGATTCATTAGAGGATTTAAATTCTATTTCATACCAAAATTAAAACCCGAAATATGAAAATTATTTGACCATTCATAACTGCAATACAAACATTTTATGCAGAAGCTCATGTATAACAAACTGGAATTACATCACATGTTATCACACAATCCTACCAGACTGGTGCTATCTATATAATTGAAATGATTACTTCTGTAGCCTTCAAAGTGAAATGTCAGTACACAGGATGACCGCTATCTTTACAAATCTTCAATGGAAAGCAGATGCGACAAGCTGACATTATCGTCCTGACTTGTGCAATGCATTCATGGGAACTATTGGCCATTAGCAAACAGATAGATGATCACACTAGCTAACTTGCAACCTTCATGGAAGATTTGAAACTTATCAGAAGGATCATGTTTGAAACTTGGTGACAGTTGCGAGACTAGATAGAGGGGTTGAAGTTACTTGGAAATTTTGAGGACTGTATGATGTAGGATTTGAGGAGTGTATGATGTAGGATTCAAGGAGTGTATAATGTAGGATTTGAGGACTGTATGATGTAGGATTTGAGAAGTGTATGATGTAGGATTTGAGGAGTGTATGATGTAGGATTTGAGGACTGTATAATGTAGGATTTGAGGAGTGTATGATGTAGGATTCAAGGAGTGTATAATGTAGGATTTGAGGACTGTATGATGTAGGATTTGAGAAGTGTATGATGTAGGATTTGAGGACTGTATAATGTAGGATTTGAGGAGTGTATGATGTAGGTTTTGAGGACTGTATAATGTAGGATTTGGGGAGTGTATGATGTAGGATTTGAGGACTGTATAATGTAGGATTTGAGGACTGTATGATGTAGGTTTCGAGGACTGTATAATGTAGGATTTGAGGAGTGTATGATGTAGGATTTGAGGAGTGTATGACATAGGATTTGAGGACTGTATGATGTAGGATTTGAAGAGTGTATGATGTAGGATTTAAGGACTGTATAATGACAGATTTGAGGAGTGTATGATGTAGGTTTTGAGGACTGTATAATGTAGGATTTGATGAGTGTATGATGTAGGATTTGAGATGTGTATAATGTAGGATCTGAGGAGAGTATGATGTAGGTTTTGAGGACTGTATAATGTAGGATTTGAAGAGTGTATGATGTAGGATTTGAGATGTGTATGATGTAGGATTTGAGGAGAGTATGATGTAGGATTTGAGGACTGTATAATGTAGGATTTGAAGAGTGTATGATGTAGGATTTGAGATGTGTATGATGTAGGATTTGAGGAGAGTATGATGTAGGTTTTGAGGAGTGTATAATGTAGGATTTGAGGAGTGTATGATGTAGGATTCAAGGAGTGTATAATGTAGGATTTGAGGACTGTATGATGTAGGATTTGAGAAGTGTATGATGTAGGATTTGAGGACTGTATAATGTAGGATTTGAGGAGTGTATGATGTAGGTTTTGAGGACTGTATAATGTAGGATTTGGGGAGTGTATGATGTAGGATTTGAGAAGTGTATGATGTAGGATTTGAGGACTGTATAATGTAGGATTTGAGGAGAGTATGATGTAGGTTTCGAGGACTGTATAATGACGGATTTGAGGAGTGTATGATGTAGGATTTGAGGAGTGTATGACATAGGATTTGAGGACTGTATGATGTAGGATTTGAGAAGTGTATGATGTAGGATTTGAGGACTGTATAATGACGGATTTGAGGAGTGTATGATGTAGGTTTTGAGGACTGTATAATATAGGATTTGATGAGTGTATGATGTAGGATTTGAGATGTGTATAATGTAGGATCTGAGGAGAGTATGATGTAGGTTTTGAGGACTGTATAATGTAGGATTTGAAGAGTGTATGATGTAGGATTTGAGATGTGTATGATGTAGGATTTGAGGAGAGTATGATGTAGGATTTGAGGACTGTATAATGTAGGATTTGAAGAGTGTATGATGTAGGATTTGAGATGTGTATGATGTAGGATTTGAGGAGAGTATGATGTAGGTTTTGAGGAGTGTATAATGTAGGATTTGAGGACTGTATGATGTAGGATTTGAAGAGTGTATGATGTAGGATTTGAGAAGTGTATGATGTAGGATTTGAGGACTGTATAATGTAGGATTTGAGGAGTGTATGATGTAGGATTTGAGGACTGTATGATGTAGGTTTAGAGGGCCAAAGAAGGAATTGAAAATGAATCAAAGTGACAATTACCGATAAAGGCTTTAGCCAAAATGGGATATTTGTGGCTTAATGAAAGGTTTTAGACTTGATGTTCAGTTTTAGGCTTGATGGAAGGTTTTAGGCTTGATGGAAGGTTTTAGGCTTGTTGGAAGGTTTTAGGTTTGTTGCAAGGTTTGAGGCTTGTTGGAAGGTTTCAGGCTGTTGGAAGGTTTCAGGCTTGTTTGAAGGTTTTAGGCTTGTTGGAAGGTTTTAGGCTTGTTGGAAGGTTTCAGGATTGATGGAAAGTTTTAGGATCGATTGAAGATTTTAAGCATGATCGAAGGTTTTAGGCTTGTTGGAAGGTGTTAGGCTGTTGGAAGGTTTTAGGCTTGTTGGAAGGTTTTAGGCTTGTTGGAAGGTTTCAGGATCGATGGAAGGTTTCAGGCTTGATGGAAGGTTTTAGGCTTGATGGAAGGTTTTAGGCTAGATGTAAGGTTTTAGGCTTGATGGAAGGTTTTAGGCTTGTTGGAAGGTGTTAGGCTTGATGGAAGGTGCTAGGCTGTTGGAAGGTTTTAGGCTTGTTGGAAGGTTTTAGGCTTGTTGGAAGGTTTTAGGCTTGTTGGAAGGTGTTAGGCTTGATGGAAGGTTTTAGGCTTGATGGAAGGTTTTAGGCTTGTTGGAAGGTGCTAGGCTGTTGGAAGGTTTTAGGCTTGTTGGAAGGTTTCAGGATCGATGGAAAGTTTAAGGCTTGATGGAAGGTTTTAGGCTTGATTGAAGATTTTAAGCATGATGGAAAGTTTTAGGCTTGTTGGAAGGTTTTAGGTTTGATGCAAGGTTTGAGGCTTGTTGGAAGGTTTCAGGCTGTTGGAAGGTTTCAGGCTTGTTGGAAGGTTTTAGGCTTGTTGGAAGGTGTTAGGCTTGATGGAAGGTTTTAGGCTTGTTGGAAGGTTTCAGGATTGATGGAAAGTTTTAGGCTCGATTGAAGATTTTAAGCATGATCGAAGGTTTTAGGCTTGTTGGAAGGTGTTAGGCTGTTGGAAGGTTTTAGGCTTGTTGGAAGGTTTTAGGATCGATGGAAGGTTTCAGGCTTGATGGAAGGTTTTAGGCTTGATGGAAGGTTTTAGGCTAGATGGAAGGTTTTAGGCTTGATGGAAGGTTTTAGGCTTGTTGGAAGGTTTCAGGCTTGATGGAAGGTTTTAGGCTTGAGGGAAGATTTTAGGCTTGTTGGAAGGTTTTAGGCTTGATGGAAGGTGTTAGGCTTGATGGAAGGTTTTAGGCTTGAGGGAAGATTTTAGGCTTGTTGGAAGGTTTTAGGCTTGTTGGAAGGTTTTAGGCTTGTTGGAAGGTTTCAGGCTTGATGGAAGATTTTAGGCTTGTTGGAAGGTTTTAGGCTTGATGGAAGGTTTTAGGCTTGAGGGAAGATTTTAGGCTTGTTGGAAGGTTTTAGGCTTGATGGAAGGTGTTAGGCTTGATGGAAGGTTTCAGGCTTGTTGGAAGGTTTCAGGATTGATGGAAGGTTTTAGGCTTGTTGGAAGGTTTTAGGCTAGAAGGAAGGTTTTAGGCTTGAGGGAAGATTTTAGGCTTGTTGGAAGGTTTTAGGCTAGAAGGAAGGTTTTAGGCTAGAAGGAAGGTTTTAGGCTTGAGGGAAGATTTTAGGTTTAATGGAAGGGTTAATACTTGATGAAAGGTTTGAGACTTAATGGAAGGTTTTAGGCTTGATTCATAATGGGCGGAATTAACCTATGTTGACAAAGTGATTTATTTGCCATTAATTCAAGGCTTATAAATGTTCAATAATCTTTAAACTTGAACTTGAAATTGTCAAACAGTGTACTTCAGGCTTAGTGAGTTCTGAATTTCTGAGTGTACTTCAAGCTTAGTGAGTTATGAATTTCTGAGTGTACTTCAAGCTTGGTGAGTTCTGAATTTCTGAGTGTGCTTCAAGCTTGGTGAGTTCTGAATTTCTGAGTGTGCTTCAAGCTTGGTGAGTTCTGAATTTCTGAGTGTGCTTCAAGATTGGTGAGTTCTGAATTTCTGAGTGTGCTTCAAGATTGGTGAGTTCTGAATTTCTGAGTGTGCTTCAGGATTCATGATTTCTGAATTTCTAAGTGCACTTCAAGCTTGGTGAGTAGTGAAGAGATATTTAGTGTACTTCAGACTAAGTGAGTTGTGAAGATAATTTGCATATACATAGAGCTATGTGATTTGTAAAGAAATGGTTAATGTTCTCGATTTGAGTGTACAAAGAGTGTAAGTTTTGATGGGGCAGTTAATGTTCTTGATTTGAGTGAACATAGAGAGAGTGTAAGTTTTGATGGGATGGTTAATGTACTTGATTTGAGTGTACATAGAGAGTGTAAGTTTTGATGGGATGGTTAATGTACTTGATTTGAGTGTAAGTTTTGATGGGATGGTTAATGTACTTGATTTGAGTGTACATAGAGAGTGTAAGTTTTGATGGGATGGTTAATGTACTTGATTTGAGTGTACATAGAGAGTGTAAGTTTTGATGGGATGGTTAATGTACTTGATTTGAGTGTACATAGAGAGTGTAAGTTTTGATGGGATGGTTAATGTACTTGATTTGAGTGTACATAGAGAGTGTAAGTTTTGATGGGATGGTTAATGTACATGATTTGAGTGTACATAGAGAGTGTAAGTTTTGATGGGATGGTTAATGTACTTGATTTGAGTGTACATAGAGAGTGTAAGTTTTGATGGGATGGTTAATGTACTTGATTTGAGTGTACATAGAGAGTGTAAGTTTTGATGGGATGGTTAATGTACTTGATTTGAGTGTACATAGAGAGTGTAAGTTTTGATGGGATGGTTAATGTACATGATTTGAGTGTACATAGAGAGTGTAAGTTTTGATGGGATGGTTAATGTACTTGATTTGAGTGTACATAGAGAGTGTAAGTTTTGATGGGATGGTTAATGTACTTGATTTGAGTGTACATAGAGAGTGTAAGTTTTGATGGGATGGTTAATGTACTTGATTTGAGTGTAAGTTTTGATGGGATGGTTAATGTACTTGATTTGAGTGTACATAGAGAGTGTAAGTTTTGATGGGATGGTTAATGTACTTGATTTGAGTGTACATGAGTGTAAGTTTTGATGGGATGGTTAATGTACTTGATTTGAGTGTACATAGAGAGTGTAAGTTTTGATGGGATGGTTAATGTACATGATTTGAGTGTACATAGAGAGTGTAAGTTTTGATGGGATGGTTAATGTACTTGATTTGAGTGTACATAGAGAGTGTAAGTTTTGATGGGATGGTTAATGTTCTTGATTTGAGTGTACATAGAGAGTGTAAGTTTTGATGGAATGGTTAATGTACTTCATTTGTGTGTACATAGAGAGTGTAAGTTTTGATGGGATGGTTAATGTACTTGATTTGAGTGTACATAGAGAGTGTAAGTTTTGATGGGATGGTTAATGTACATGATTTGAGTGTACATAGAGAGTGTAAGTTTTGATGGGATGGTTAATGTACTTGATTTGAGTGTACATAGAGAGTGTAAGTTTTGATGGGATGGTTAATGTACTTGATTTGAGTGTATATAGAGAGTGTAAGTTTTGATGGGATGGTTAATGTACTTGATTTGAGTGTACATAGAGAGTGTAAGTTTTGATGGGATGGTTAATGTACTTGATTTGAGTGTACATAGAGAGTGTAAGTTTTGATGGGATGGTTAATGTACATGATTTGAGTGTACATAGAGAGTGTAAGTTTTGATGGGATGGTTAATGTACATGATTTGAGTGTACATAGAGAGTGTAAGTTTTGATGGGATGGTTAATGTACATGATTTGAGTGTACATAGAGAGTGTAAGTTTTGATGGGATGGTTAATGTACTTGATTTGAGTGTACATAGAGAGTGTAAGTTTTGATGGGATGGTTAATGTACTTGATTTGAGTGTACATAGAGAGTGTAAGTTTTGATGGGATGGTTAATGTACTTGATTAGGCCTGGTGAGATGAAAAGAAAATTTGAGCTGTGTGAGTTGTTATCTCCAGTATAATTAACTCAGGCCTAACAATCTTCATGTGGCAAGGCTGGAAACTTACTTGAAAAGTGACATACATGCTTTTTACGTTGAGAAGAGTGACTGACATTGTACTTGCCAGATTTGTATTCTGTGATTTTGTGAACAGATTTCAGCATCAACCTGGAATTCAGAGCAATTACGTATATTCTCGCATACAGAGATTCATTATCTGACAAGTCAAATCACTGTTGGTACTAGTTAATTTTTACCCACATCTCCTGAATTACTGTAGTCTTACAATCTAAGAATTAAAATTTGTAATTAACATAGGAGCTTGCTAGCTTCTTGAATAACTGTCAGATGGAAATCATCAAATTTTGCTGGAGCCCATAAACATAATAGCTGTGGCCTCTTAATTACAAAACTTACTGTCAAACAGAATAATTACATAAAACCTATGTTTTCACATGGATATTAAATCCCTTGTGATGTCTTATCATTTCAGTCTGAGAGCATTGAACTTCTGTTACCGCTTACAAGCCTTTGATTGACACAGATGAAGTCGAGAATTCTACAAGAGTTTTGGTGATAATCCCTACTTTCCTTGACGATCCTGTCATTATACATCTGCAATGCACATTGTGACACTTTCAGGCACACTAATAAATCTGGACCTTGTAATTACATAGAGAACATTAATATCAGAGCTGATCCTTATGTGTCTTAATTAACTAAATGTCCTTATCACAGCCTCATCTAACCACAGATGGTCAAATCCTCAAAATACTTACACCTTACAATCATTCAACACTGACATTTGATAATAATTTTGACAACAGCCCATCAATGTGATTACAAAGTCGAACCTCCTGATATCTTGAAAGCAATAGGACTATGGTAAAACTTCTAGTTATTAGAGAATTAAATTTAAGTGCATTGAAATGTTTTGATGTGAAGTTTGGCAGTACCAATGAAATACTGGTTTTGAGATAACAAGGTTTGACCATATCTGATATTAATATTCTAAAATCACACAAATTTTGACATTTAAAAAAATTTTTTTTTAAACTTTTGCTTGAATGATAAAATGTCTGTTTATGACAGTATGTAGTGATATGGTGTTATTGTATCCTAATGTTTTGTTTTGATTCTATGAATCACCTCCATGTGAGAGATATCGTTGCCATCAAAATCCGTCTGCATGTCTCTATCAAAACAGACCAATCTGTGCAGTCACACACTCCCAGGAGGAGGCGACAATTAATCACCGTACACTAATGATTTTGGCTATAAATATGGAAAGTTTTATCGCCAAATCTTTCATGCATAGAAAATCCAGATCAAAACTCAATCAAGCAAAGAAGGCCTATCAGTTATAAATGAGGTGATCTGGAAAATTAATTCAACTCCTAGCATCAATATTGTGATTCAAGAGCTACAGACCCAATCCATTAGTTTTACTTTGAGTCTGATCACAATGGCATTAGTTTCAAATTAACAATATTTACATTCATCCTATTGTCTTGTTTATCAGGATTTAGTGTAGCTTTCTTCAAAACCCCAAATGACCTTTCACCTCAATTGACTTCTGACCTCTTCATACTGAAATCATGATAACAGGAAACTATCACAATTCTACCATAACAAACTGGAATTAACATGGTCAGTGAGATGTGATTGGCAGAATAATACCCTTTTGATTCTCCATTAACCCACCGATTAGTATCACTTCCATATCCATGGAGAAATATCCATGGAAACAAACCCATAGAAACGGCTAAGGACAGGTCAGTAGGAACAATGACAGTATGACTTGGTCACAAAGACCAGTATCCAACATTATAATCCAAAATTCAACAAAATATTCCAATAAATATCTTGTAAGCTTGACCTTGGGTGACCTTAAACTCCCACAGCTGATCTTAATGGCAGACATGTGCCGAGATATTGACAATACTAAATGGATTCTTCAGGATAATTCACAACCCAAAATTTATTACAAGTACATGGAGCCCAATGAATCCAAGCATGCTGCAGTTTAATTCATTTTGAAGCCACAATGTGGCTCAAATTGATAGAATTAGCACTACATTGACTATCACTGATCAGTGAATACAGGAACTCAAGAATCGATGGTTCATTTTAGTCGCATAATTAATTTTGATATCTCCGAGGGTCCATCTTGGTCAGTTGGATGTTTGAAAGGCTAGATTAATTACCTTGGACAAAACCTGCCTTCACCATGATATATTTAGCTGTAAGCTCCACTAACCATAACTGTGGCCATACAATGGAACTGTCTGACTATAAAAGTGAAGTGGAATATTTTACAGTAGTTAATTAATCTTGGCTGTCTGGCTGGTTAATAACTAGATTTGAAATCAATGAAACTTTCACAATTGATCAAGCATCACAGAGAACAGAACACAATTCTAATGAAAGCTAAATTCAATGTGCAAAACTTTCAAAATCAAACTTTCAGTATTTGTTTTAACTGAGTAGCTTAGTTTCCTCTACAACTAAAACTGGCATGTCCATTAGCAGCCTGTATACCCTCAAAAGAGTGAGTTAACAATGTGGTGCTTTTGGCAACATTGAAAATTATGTTTCAAATGTGTATGCTTTGACAAAAAATGTGACAGTTTCTGAGAAAATTGGCAGTTTTACAACTTCAAAGTCTCACTGACCTTTCACTTTGCAACCTTGAAACTAATATTTGCATCATTCCCTACAAATCAAAAATGCATATGCCTACAAAACCTTTTGGAGAAAACTGGCAATTTTATTCAGTTGATGACCTTTGACCAAGTGACCTTAAAACTTGAACATTACCTTTACATCATTTCCCAAAACTTTCAAATGTATATGTCTGTACATGAAGTTTTCCAACCAATTACAATTTGATTGCAGTGCAAATATTTTAACTCTGCCCCAAAACTGACTAACGCTGAAGGCTTAATGGTTACATTCAGAGACCATGATTTTTGTGCAAGAACTAACCTTTAACATTACAACCATCATAAGCACTTTCTTCACTACCCTTTGGACCCCAAAGGGTGAGGAAATTTTACATTTTGATGTGCCTTCAGATATTTATGCTAGTGACCACATTTTATTGGAATTGGCCTGGTGGTTTTTTTGAGAAATTGAAACGGTAAACAGTTAACTAACAACACACAATGATGGATGAAAGGAGATGCCAATAGCAAGTGACCTCAATAGATATTTGGAAGGTATTACCGAGTGTTCTTAATGTCTATTTCTTTTGTATTGATCTTAACTTTGGTGAATTTTTCACTATAAATGTTGATATTCTTGTCTTTTGGATTTATTCCGAGAAATCAATCCTTAATTGCCACTGCACGTAAATGTCAAATTTGATTTGGTGCAGGGAATGAAGTGTGATGTACGTAGAAGCTGACAATAATTCTATATATATATATATCTGGAAAAAAATCTATAGAGTACTTGAGTTTATATGACCACCTATCAATAATCAGAAGTATAAGCCGTTCCAACTTGATGAAACTTCCAAGCATGAAAAAGGGAAATCCCACAGAGCCATGACATATACAGTATCTATAGGGAATCAGACATAAAATACATAGCCTAGAAGAGCTGATAAACTGTTAGTAACATAACCTAATACATATAAGCCTTCTGAGCACTTCCCCGAACCACACAGCCTAATTTATAATGAAGATGGGCAACCAATATCAAAATGATAGGGGCTAGGTCACATCTGCATGGATCAACTGTCATCGAAACCATAAAATTTACACAGGAGATTATCGGCTTAAAACAATGATACTCACAAGGGTTTTCTATGCAGAACCACTTTCCAAGATTACATACAAGGTACTTACAGATAAAAAAAAGAGTGAGCTGATCCATGAAAATTCAAAATTTTTTTACTTTGTTGTTTATTTTTTTTAAAGAAGCAGGACATTATATTTTTTAGATCGCTGATTATCTCCCTTTACAATTAATTATTGTATAAGAAGTAGGAGTTTGATTATATTTTTAAATCGCTGATTATCTCCCTTTACAATTATTAATTGTATAAGAAGTAGGAATTTGATTGTATGTTTATAGATCACTGATTATCTCCTATTTACACTTTATATTTATAAAGTTGTAGTTTATTTTTATAGATTGTTAATTATCTCCCTTTACAATTAATATTTACATGTTTAAAGAAATAGGAGTTTGTATTCCCATAGGTCACTGAATTATCTCCCTTTACACTTAAAATGTTCATGTATAAAGTAGTAGAAGTTTATATTTTATAACTGATTATCTCCCTTTACAGTTTATACAGTATGATGTAACTCGTTACTTCCACTACGATTTACATACAGATAGAGTTAATATATTGTGTAATGTTTTCATTATCTTTCTTACATGATTTGAAATTTGTGTTGATCAATAACTTATAAAACTTTTCTTCCACGGTCATGAGAATACTCTCCATCTGTCCAAACAAACCAAAATGTTGATGGACATTGTCAACACAAAGAACATGGTACTGACAAAGGCTGCATATTGATTCAGTCTTCACAAACATGGAGACAGGAATACTAGATCACAGTCTAAAGTCAAATCTTTTGTATAGAGATGTTGACACTCAGCTTTAGTTTCACACAGCCTGCTTGTGAATGTCGTTCTGTAGTTGTCATATACAGTTCAGACCTATATATTCATCACTAGATTCTTGTTGTTTGCAATGAATATAAGTTAGTAACACACTGAAAACTTTAAAAACCAAACCAACCTCCTGTATTGTATCAAAGAACTTTTTGCACTAACTACTGTGCAAGGAAACATCATGTCACTTATCTGGCCTTTGATCTTGACAACCTACTGTGTTAACAGATCTCTGATCTATACAACCTTCTGTGTTAACAGATCTCTGATCTAGACAACCTCCTGTGTTAACAGATCTCTGATCTATACAACCTTCTGTGTTAACAGACCTCTGATCTATACAACCTCCTGTGTTGACAGACCTCTGATCTATACAACCTCCTTCGTTAACAGACCTCTAATCTAACCAATCTTCTGTGTTAATAGATCTTTGATCTAGACAACCTTCTGTGTTAACTAACCTTTGATCTTGACAACCTACTGTGTTAACAGACCTCTGATCTAGACAACCTTCTGTGTTAACAGACCTCTAATCGAGACAACCTACTGTGTTAACATAATCTCTGATCTAGACAACCTACTGTGTTAACAGACCTCTGATCTGGACAACCTTCTGTGTTAACAGACTTCTGATCTAGACAACCTTCTGTGTTAACAGACCTCTAATGAAAACAAACTTCTGTGTTAACAGAACCTCTGATCTAGACAACCTCCTGTGTTAACAGATCTCTGATCTAGACAACCTTCTGTGTTAACAGACCTCTGATCTAGACAACCTTCTGTGTTAACAGACTTCTGATCTAGACAACCTTCTGTGTTAACAGACCTCTAATCAAAACAAACTTCTGTGTTAACAGATCTCTGATCTAGACAACCTCCTGTGTTAACAGATCTCTGATCTAGACAACCTCCTGTGTTAACAGATCTCTGATCTAGACAACCTCCTGTGTTAACAGATCTCTGATCTAGACAACCTTCTGTGTTAACAGACCTCTGATCTAGACAACCTCCTGTGTTAACAGACCTCTGATCTAGACAACCTCCTGTGTTAACAGACCTCTGATCTAGACAACCTCCTGTGTTAACAGATCTCTGATCTAGACAACCTTCTGTGTTAACAGATCTCTGATCTAGACAACCTACTGTGTTAACAGATCTCTGATCTAGACAACCTTCTGTGTTAACAGACCTCTGATCTAGACAACCTCCTGTGTTAACAGACCTCTGATCTAGACAACCTCCTGTGTTAACAGACCTCTAATCGAGACAACCTACTGTGTTAACATAATCTCTGATCTAGACAACCTACTGTGTTAACAGACCTCTGATCTGGACAACCTTCTGTGTTAACAGACTGATCTAGACAACCTTCTGTGTTAACAGACCTCTAATCAAAACAAACTTCTGTGTTAACAGACTAGACAACCTCTGTGTTAACAGATCTCTGATCTAGACAACCTTCTGTGTTAACAGACCTCTGATCCAGACAACCTCTGTGTTAACAGACCTCTGATCTAGACAACCTTCTGTGTTAACAGACCTCTGATCCAGGCACCTTTCCTCATTTCCACATTTGTTTATTGAGGTCAAGTTGTGTTAATCCCATTAACAAGAACCTTATAGATCCAACACAAGACTTGTTTGATGTTGCTGACATGTCAGTTAGTAAACGATCAAAACACTTTCCACAACTCCAAAGTGTGAAAAAGGACACAAAACTACAAAACCTAATATCAATCATTTATATCATGACAGATAGAAGATTATTTCAAACATTTAAATGGCTGATGACCAATGTCCAGCTCACTTGACCACAGGGATAATTAGGTCAGCTGGATAAGAATATGACTTTGCCAAACAGAACCATATGTTGATTTGTCAAGGTTGTATATGGCTACCTAAATACAACCATATGCTACAACACTAGTTATAATACATAGAAATACAGAGGGTCCCTTAGATTTACAGATCAACACTGTAACTCTGACATACTTGTCGACCAACAACAACCAAGTCATCTGATTTCAGCAGGAATTCTCCAAACATCTATAAAAGTAGAAATGCTCAACTTTGTTATACTTCAATGATAGATGTAACAATAAGGCTATTATAGGCCTGAATGTTAATCTGACAGTAAAACATCCAGAGGATTTAGACACTGCATTGGACATCCATTTGATATCAAAAGCAGAAATATTTGGTCTATACACACCTTTATACAGTCCAATGAGATAAACCACCAATGTAAATGATTGCCCACCCTAAGTGATGTTTCAGACCAAATTTGGTTGAAATCCACCCAGGAAGAACTGTTTCAAAGCAAACTTGCAGGTAACTTTCACTTTTGGTCCAGCAACCCCTTTCTATCTGTCCTGTAGGGAGGGGGTTAATTAAAATAAAGACAGACATACCATCATGCTATCAGTAGCGATATTGCCATATAAATGTTGTATATGTGACCATGTGACCTCCAATGTCCAATCGGATGTGTTAATTGTTTACGTGGTGAATTGTAGTCAATATATGGCCTTCTCAATAAAACTACATGTTTATTTAACATTTCTGCCTACCTCTGTCCAGCTTTCTGTTTTAATAAGACCAGTAGCCATGGCCCAGATACTGAACAGGACCCTAAGGATAGTGATGAGTCACCACATCATTTTCAGACCTTCAAGCACCCTACTCTTCTAACTACCCCAAATTACCATATTTATCTACAAAAAGCCCAGACATTTTTTACCAGTCTTATGGCATATACAAGTAATTATATACAGTATCATTATATAAACAAAAGCTTTATCATTTTCCTGTAATAAGCCCACCTCTGACAATGAGTACAAAGTAATGTCCTTTTCCTACGAGTTATTGTAAGATAAATAGGATACAAAATAATGAAATGAAATATTCAAACAGACCTGCATCAGTATTTAGACATATCAAAAAGTCATAAAAATATTCATAGAAACAGAGTTATGTTTTACAAATCTCAATCCAGGCTTGGGTTCTCTAAGAATGCCTACTGTCCAAAAACCAAAAAGAAAAACAATTTAACGAATTAAAAACTTGTTTTAAAGGTAAAAGTTCATTGTTTACTCAAGTTGTAAACAAAATATTAACGACAACCAGAAAATGTTTGAAGGGATTATTGCAAATTCTCAAAATCTACCAAAATTTTATTTTTTTTTCTTTCCATCAAAACTTGGATTAAAATATTTGAAGTGTACAACAGTGATAGAAATTTTTTTCATACCAAATTTGGTTGTGATTTTACAAATGATCAATTAAGCACAATGTGGTATTGGGGAGATAAATCTTACAACTGGTGCTTGTACTTTTAGAAATGACAATCTTAACCAGTAAAAAAAAGAGCTCTCTTTAGAAACAGCATTCAGATTTAGTCAATTTTGAAACCCTCAGGGTATAGCCGAAATAGACCAATTTGCACAGCAAACTATTTTAATCATTTTGATGACGAGGAAAAAATAGATCTAATGAAGTTTTTTTTCAATATACACTTTGTATCATTTGCTATCTTAGAATACAATTAAAACACATTACAGAGAGTCAGATTTCAAGGAAGTAGATCCAGCAGTGCAACACTGTCTCCGAGTTCAATGAACACAGCATCGACCAAATAGCAAGGACAAAAACAGAATTTGATCCTTGATACTCAGAATCTCATCAACATCCTGTTAAAAAAGCAGCTTTATTTCCCCTGTAAATCTAGGTCCGACATCTGACTGGAAAAAGTAATAAACAGTCGTCTATTGGACAAGGATCAAGAGGTAGAATTACTGAAATCCCTCATGATTCAGTCTGTTTCCTCGTGTTGCATTTCTTTACAATTTGATTGGCTGGTGGCACATTTTGATACACAGCATTCCTCTGACACATTAAGGCGTTCGCCCAAAGCATTTGTTCGATTTCCGTCCGTCAGTGGAACAGATCAATATCCTCACTGCGTTTGCATACTGTGGTCTTGCATGCAGGTCACTTGAGTAGGCGAGAAAATAACCGAATTCCAATTAATACTGGGAAGGACTTTTAAATCATAGCTACAACAAAATATACGCATTCAATGATTCTGACTCACCGAAGGGCTGTTGATGGGCACAAGGTCAATTATCCTGTCCAGCAGTGTCCACTCAAAATGTCTATTCACAACTGATGACTATACTCTGTGAAGATACAAAAGATCTGTCAATTTTTTAATAAAAGTATTTGTGTAACTGACAAAGAATGGTCACACATCCTTTCAGGTTTATTGACCGATATTCTTTGTTTCCTTGTTCTCTATTCTATGTAAACCTATTACTAACCCTAGCAATGAGTCCAGGGTATCACTTTTCAATTGGCATATCAACGCATTTGTTTTTCTGTACATATCTGTCAATATCATCTTGTACTAATTACCATGCCCATTATAGTTTCGACGGTATATCTAGAACTAGAGATTAAAAAACCCAGCATAAAACATTCATTTCTCAAAAAAAAAAAAAAAATGTCCATTTCTTTGTATTAAACATAAGAATCGGAATCATTTATAAATTATTGAACAAATATGACAGCCTTTTCATCAGCCCATCCCTACTATTAGGCTTAAAATATAATTAACCAGAAGAAATAACCTTTTGGGTAGGATGTTGGTAGGATGGGTTACTGAAAACACATATTTTATATCCTATCTAAAGTGCCAAACTTTTATTTATGGACAAATGCAATTACCGAGAACTGCTGATCTTTGTGGTGCTACAGGTAAGTGCTTGAACGAGCCATTAGCGTTTAACCTGGATGGAAATGCCAACATACTGTATATTGTACAAGCAAGGTATTTGTTTTGTAGTTATTGTACGCTATTAGTCACGATGTGAACTTGTGGAAACATCAACACGTGCCATAATAAATATGTTGTTAATGAAGATCAAGACCAATTTGCTTCGGAAGGCCAAGTGTCTTCTGCTTCATCGTCGACACCCGCCATGTTAATCTTCGTCAATCCAAGAAATAATGTTACGCTCCCAAATGAGAACAGGGTTAAAAAAAAACCTACAGAATCATGTACGTTAACAAACAAACATCTCCCATAAGGTTGTACAAGGAGATGGTGTATTTCACAATATGGTGGTCATTATAGAACTTCCCCCTACAAATTTTTCAACCTGCAGCTCACAAACATGTCAGTTACCCAGAATGGACGTGTTACAGACGTTTGTCTGGAGCGTCTGTTTCTCGTCGCCACGAGCACGTTTTCCTATTCATGTTTAGCGCGTGCCTTTTATGATTTTCACGCTAGGTTTTTGACCTGATGACCTTTCATCATCCAACACATGACGTAATACTCTTGCGTAACCCTCAACCATCGCAATACTCCGTCCAACTCCGTCAAGGCGCCAGCCAAAAAAATCGAAACTGGTACACCATTATCATACAATTGTGAAAAAATTATATCACATAACTTTCGAAGAATAATTATTTAAGTCCACAAATAAAGAAAAAACTCATAGTTTATGATTGAAAAGTACCATATCGAAGTAGGAAAATTTTTCCCTTATAAATTCTTCATTAGAATATGCCTGACAATTCTACGAAAATAATATTACTCTAAGTTTTAGCGATCTGATACTGTCAAAATTCTTTTAAAAAAATTCTCCAATTTTTCATATTCACTAAATTTATTTTAAAAATGATCCGTATCATTTCGTTCAGGACAACTTCAAGTGTTAGTTTCACAACGTAATGTCTTGGACGTCCTTCTAAACCAAAAGTACGCGTGTTAGTGTACAAATATTTCAAACTGGCACTGAAGAAAGACAACTGTTGTTTTGTTATAGGAACCGAAGGCTTCTCCTATAACATTATCAAGATATGAGAGATGGCTAACATAAGCTACAAGCTTGCTGTCTTTGTTTATTTGTGGTTTCTTGTAAATAAGAAATTATCTAAACCAAGATATTTCACAAATTATCTTGCTTCAGTTTTAGAATATAAAACCAGTCGGACCACGTTATATTTTTTTTCAACGCAAAGATTTTGCAATTGAACTTCGGATCAAATGGTCTCATATCTTTCTGTTTATAAATAACATTATTATTAATTTCAACGGCCCGTCAACACATAAAAGGTCATTAGGGACATCAGCCGGTGAAACACACAGCGATCCAAAAAGGAAATAACATCAAACAAACTAAAAGGTAATGGACAAATGCTGAAAATCTTAAATGGTTATATTATCACAAAATATTAAAGTGGTAAGTCATAGTCTATAACACAGACCAGATAACCTAGAATTTTACAAATCCCAACAGTTTCTAAAAGGGTCTTTAAACTTGTAACGTTACGATAAAAAGTGTCTCGAGTAGACAGAAGGTCAATGCAGTCCAATAAAAAGTGTTTAACGGTGAATGGCTCATCACATCCTATATTACGAGGATTATCTTTGCATTTTTTTTGTTTATGAAGACAGCATGTTGTCCTTCAGTCAATTACAAACATTTAATATCAAACATTATTCTGTATTTGTGGGATATCACGTGAATCATAAAGATATTACGAAAACTGAAAGAGATTGGAATGATATTTTTGTGTAATGGGTGATGTAATAAATTGTATCAGAATCCTGATATTTGAGATATCGGGTTTATTGTATCGGACGTTGAACCTACAATTTTCATACCAATAAATCCGATCTAGAATGCCAGTTTTGCACAAATGTATTTAGATCTGATGACATGAAATTCTGTGTTTATCTGTACTTATCTACAAGAGATAAAAATGTCTCAGTTTAACAGCCCGATTTCGAATTATAATCTTCCATTGAGTATTATTTCCGATTCAGTTTCCTAAATTACAAAATATTTACATTAATATCAAAAGATATTTGAATTGCTTATAAATGAATACATAGTCACCCTGGTATTTAATTACACAAATAGGAAGAAACACTTAATATCAAGTCACCCAATTTCACTGTTAAATTTGAACATTATTTACTTTAAATGAGATCCAAAAAGTTTTCGCGATTTGAACAGGTTGACCCTGCTGTCAATATCAGGTTGACCTGACGAAATCAGATAAGTTGTCGACATCGAGAAAGTTCACCATATGCTTCACGCCACTGATAATTTTAATACGAGTTATTTCCCTTGTCTATTTCAACGGACCTTGGCGTTTTATCAAAAAGCTAATAACACGACAGCGATACCTATAAATAGTATATGTTTTTAAATAATGCTGCGATAGCAAATTTCACAACATCACCAAACTAACAACAAATCATAGTACGGCGGACGGGACTTTAAACGGTGACCTGTGTGAGAATTGTCCAACCTCGTACGAAAAAAGATCCTCCTGCGGTTATCGATAATAAGAGCAAGCGCTTACCGCCGCCCAGGAGCCCGAATAAGCCCAAATTAAACATAACAACATTCGGCCTAATGGCATTTTATTTTATTAGGAAAGGACTTTCAAATTTCCCATAACAAAAGCAATAATCATTGTACGAGACAGCCTGGAGATTCGGCAGGAAAGAAGACAAGGACTCCCTCCACCGCCGGAAGTCCTGACACATCACCACAAAGTGATTAACTTTGTGATAACCTTAATTAGACCAGTAATAAATGACAACAATTCTCACATCTTAATGGAGTTGACAACAACATGTTTGCAGGACTTTAAAACACACATGATATAAATCCCTACCTTATAATATATTGAATATGGAGTAAAAAAAAAAATATTTATATAGCATTATTTGATGTAGATAATCTTAATATATTAATGTGTTGCCAAGTTATACGTCAATGAAGTGCTTAACATTTTTCATTTTTGACACTATATTCATAGTTCGGAACATTGAAAAGAGGTGACTGTACAACGCAATTAGGCAGGAGTAATAAGCTTTCACCAAGGCTGTGGTGTAAGGTCGTACGAGTTATCTCCCTTGCCTTCATATACGGACAAATAAGTGAAACCTTAAATGAAACCCGAATTAAGAAAATTAAGAAAATTGCTTCAGTAAATAGAACAGATTTGGGAAGCAGGTATTGCTATCTAGAAATGAAAAATTAATTGGAAAATTGAATTTATATCGTTTATCATACAGCTTGTTGGACAGATTTCCTTGGTGGTTTGGTTGTAGGAAAATATATCAAATTCATGTCTTTAGTACACTTTTGACATACATTAGTATATATTGTTTATCGAAAAACTCGCCTCGCTGTGTCGCTCTCATTTCGTATAACACCATCATCATGGCAATCATCGAGTCTATTACAGAGAAGCAGACAAATCATAAGACAAAAATATGGATAATTTACAACTTTCAGTAACATTTAAGAAACTGCAGAATAAGTATTGAATATTAAGTTTTTATTGGCGAAATTAGACGGAGTGTCTCTAGGGGAGCAAAGAGAACAGTATCTTTGGGAGCTTTGTTCATGTGACAACCCAGGCTTGCCAGGAAAATCACACTTGGCTTCGTTTCGAAGACGTCTTGAAATCCTGCTATTGTATTCTATAAATACAACAAGAAAAAAACTTAGACGCGGTGTTTCAAAACATTCATTTCAAAATACGCCACTTTAAGAATACTAACGGAATCAGACAGCAAAGTAATGTCGGGTATTACATTTTGTAAATTGTGACAATCAAATTCGGTTTCAACACTCGTTCAACTGATTGTTTTTAACTATGTTTAGATGATATCATTGAGAAAGGTAACGTATATTGAACGTATGTAAAACGGATTCACTACACCAGAACCCATTAGCTTCAAAATCTCCCAATATTTCAGCTTTATTTTTCCTTTTAATTTTTTGCGAAAATATTGCTTTGTACCTGGTTATTTTAAATGTGGATACCTTTCGATAGGTTGCTTTTATAGGTTGCATCGAATTTTAAGTGAATCAGCACCGTGTATGCTAATGACGCTACACCAACATAGACGATTTCATGAGACCAATATGAGAAAAATACTTAAGGGAGGATGGTGGGTGAGAGTCTATCTCAAAAGGGGACATTTAAAACGTCACTATGTCCAAATTGTATAACATACTTAAATGACTTATTTGAATATGCAAATTGGATTTTACTCTTTATTTCCGGTCTTCGCTTGATCAAAGACTACATATTATAAAAATAATGTAATACACAATGACTAGAAAGATTAGTTTTTAATTTGCGAGTGAAAAGAACAGTAGATGTATGTATTACCTTTTCTGTTTCTGTTTACCTTTTTTTGACCAGCTACTAACAGATAATTAAATCCAGGATGAGCTTCTGTAACGATTACACATAATTCATGGAAAATGTAAGCGCACACTGAAAGTGTCATCTTACACTGTAATACAGGTTATCTAAAAGAAAAAAACACAATGAATACAAACTTCGCTTCCCCAGTAAGAGATCACACTTGTGTAATGTATACTGTGTGTGTGTGTGTGTGTGTGTGTGTGTGTGTGTGTGTGTGTGCGTGTGTGCCTTCGTTTACCCTACAAAACGAGGTATCAACCTTGAGTACACCCCCACGAAGCGAGGTACGAAAATAAAGCGAGGTACTTTTCCCGTTACTTCGCTTGGCGCACCCCGCTATCTGCTTACAAACTTTATTCTGAGTCCACAGACAAAATTTTAGCGAGTACCTCACAACACTGCTGGTTACTCACCACACTGTGTGTCGCCGTTCCACCTCGATCGATTAAACATCAATCCGCCAATGGCACGCACTCGGTATTTCCCGCCAAACTAACTTTCGGAAGTCACCTCGCGTGTACACGTCCTCGCGCCTTTTCATACGAATGCTGTAGCCTCGTTTTGGCAGGGAAGCGCATGGTGGAAGACACTGTGTTTAAACTAAATGTCGCCAAAGGGAGGTACCTTTTATGTACCTCGCTTGGCTTGTTCAGTGTTGCCACATTGTGTTTAAACCCCCCCCCCCACACACACACACACACACCCACCCACCCACACAAATACACACACAGCCATCCCCTTTATCAAAAAACAAACAAATAAACAAATGACTCAATAACACCGTCTTGTTAGTAAGGGATTCTTTATACAAGCTGTATTTACATGTCAGTGAACCGACAGATCTGCGAACGAAATGTCTTTCACCTCATTTGCTTCAGTTACCGATTTGCACCTCTATGGGTAAATGATCACTCACTGCATTGGTCTGTGGATGAACAAAAACGACATTTTACGAAAATAAGTTTATGATAAGTTCCTTACAAACAGTTGCTAGTAGGAATTTTAGCATACATTCGGAAACCGTCAGCATTTCCCTTAAACGAGGACGTAATGGTCTTTATTTTTGAAAGTGAAAGATCGCTAGTTCGAGACTTTGGGAGGTAAACAGGGTAAAATCTCTTCTCTATCTATCATATATAAAGAAAAACAGAAACAAAAACAACGTAACATCCAAATTGTTTTGTGTAAAACGCAGACGTGAGGATTTTCGGCTACCGACACTGGTATTTACGGATTTTCACTCTGTAAAACAAGGTGACAGTGACCTCCTTTGATAAGGTTATTATTACTGGCTGGTTTTACTTACTTGGTTGGGAGTGAGATTCATTGCCTGTTGGAAGTTGTACACACGGGCACTGTTTGGTACAATATTCTGTTTCAGCTCATCCCCGGCAACAATGAACCTGTAATAAACGGTTGACTCAAGGTAGATTCTCCCACTGACTTTCTGATATAAACAAGATCTCAAAAATATTACGAACTGTATATTTACAAACGAAAAGGCACAGATAGCGGCCTTTTTTTCTTAATTCGTAATAAGAAACTTTGACTGGAATTCAGAATTTTGAAAAATCAAAAATATCAAATCAGAAACAAATTTCAAATCAATATCAGAGCAAATGACAGAATCTGACTTTTAGTAATGAATTTTGATTTTGAAAAAGAAGAAACAAAAAGAAAAAAAATCAATCACACACACACACACGCACGCACACAGACTTGATTCCTAACACTGGCACAAGCAGCTGTAATTCATCCCAAATATGATTGATATTCTGCATGATATGAAAATATTATGTAACGGACCTAACTGTTACGAAAAATTAACAAAAAAAAAAAAAAAAAGTATGGAGACGACTATGTCTAACAAGGGAGATCATAAAAAATCACCCCGCGATTTCCATATGCCAAGAAAATTGATCGAATAACAAAAACATGTGTTGTAAATAAATACAAACACTTCTCTTCAGTCATTTTGGTAATAATTCCTTATTGGACCGTTGCCTATTGCTATCGTCAGCATTTTATATAACGAACTCTTCTTCGCTGGAGGTGCATAGCCTTTTAATGTAACAGCCGACCTTAACAAAATCCATTTCGGAACCAAGTACATTCGACACTGATCTACATTATATAATGAGAGATAAGAACTATCAGACCTGTGTTTGAGTTCGCTAAGAACCATCAACACTGATACCTGTCGTAAGCGCAGTCGGTACTGGTAGACACAGTGGAGTCGGCATCACTGTCGATGAGCCACGTGAAGCGTTTGTCTGTGTAGAGAAGGTTGTTGTCGTGGCGCGTGTGAGACAGGTAACGGCAATCAGCATTCAGGTCCCCAGCTATAATGGCGTCCTGAGGAGATACAAGAATACTGGCAACATTCGGAAATCTAGATTATCATCAAGTCTCTGAATAAGATAGAATTTTCTCTTACCCTGGACATGTAAAATCAAGCTTTCTGCCATTATAAGATTTCCTTATTGCACCCCAAGATTTAGACAGGGGGATTCCCCTGTCAGGACAATGCTATAACCTGACAGCAACTATTCTCTGACGTCACGTCAACGATGTGAAGCAATTGGACAAGAAAAACACACACAAGTACCTAATAAAGTCAAGAGGAAAGAAAGACAAGCATTCACCACCTCGTTGGTAAGATAGTGTAATCTGAACCCTCGGGAAAAATATGTTTAAATTGTTAACAATTGGCTAGCCTTGTGCTTGCTAACTGAATAATCTTTCCTCTCGGGTTGAGATCCACCTATCTTACCACCAAGAGGATGAAAGATTCTATTGGTCAACAGCACACAGAGATGAAAGTTTGATAATTTCTGATATGACGTCATACCTGAATCCCCATGAGATTGGTGATGTTGTCGTAAGCAGATACCATGTGTTCGAGCTCAGCGGGCGTGTCTGTTGGCTGTGTGTGGAGCACAATATATATAAAGTTGGCAGGGCCTGAAAGAGAAAGATGATTTCAAGGCTCCATTTGCATGGTAGTAAACCAAAGAACATGGTGGTCAACACGTCCTAGGGGCTGTTGTCATGATAAAGACATGTGGAAATGTTTGTGTGAAATAAATGAATTTTTGTGCGTGTGTGTTATGTCGGTTCTTGATGTTTTATTATAATATAACTAATTCAATGTATTATTATTTAATTACTCATAAATCTTCGATCTGACCTGGAGATTTGGTTCTTTGTTATATCAACGGTACTTTTATCGACATCTTGTTGGAAGATATGGTAGATAGTAATTGTAATACTCACGTGAATCGAGAGAATGGAACATGACAGCATATGGTTCTCGTGCAAATACGTCATCCTGATCCGGGAACTGATGTACCTCTTGTACAAACACGTTATTTATTCTGTCGTTAAAACACAATTATGACTTACTACACCAAAATACAAACAATCAATCATTCGGAATTATTTAAAAGTAATTCTTATTCTTAAATCAAAGTACAATGTAAGCCGAGATATTTGAATAATTGGCGCAACACAAATTCGTATTCCGTACTGACAACCAGTCATTCGGAATTATATAAAAGTAATTTTGATTCTTAAAACCCCAAAGTTTTTTTTATTGTTTCAGTCAATCGAAAGTATGATGTTAGCCGAGAAGTTCAAATAATTGGCGCGACACAAGTTCGTATCCCGTCGATGTGACGTAGTGATAATACTAGGATGTACTTACCGGAACAGGACGGCATACGATTCTGTATAGTGTACATTACGTCCCAGTTTCTTACTCACTACTACGCCGTACGGGTTGTCCCGATTATCCCTAGACGACAGTTGGAAATATCATTATCGTATAAACCATATCAATTATAAATAATAAAACCGCATATGTTTACCCATTGTTTAGAATGTCTTGGTCTTCACTGACCTTTCTATAACCTTTAAATTCTTGGTTAAGTGAAATTTGATGTATTTTCTAGGGAAAATTCTTTGCTCTGACTAAGAGGTGCATTTATCACAGGAAGACGAAATTACGTCTGTCTTTGGTTACCGTTAGTATACATTGCAGAGAATATTCATAGCACAAGTAACTATCCCACTGAGTCCCGAAACACGAGCTCATACATGTATTGTTATTGTCGACCTTTGACACCAGAATTCCGATGTTATTATTATAGTGTGAAGTCTGTGACTTACATATTGAGTTTCTGCACCAGCATGTGGATGGCATGGTCGTCCCTTACCTCGATGATGGAAATTATATCATACCTTTGTATTATCTACAACAGAAGATGGCACGGTCTTCCCTTACCTCAAGGAAGGAGATTATATAATATCTCTGTATTATATAATACCTCTGTAATATCTACAATAACGAGATTATGTAATACATTTGTATAATTTTCAGCATGGATGTAATTTATAGCACACTTTCACTTCCTGTCCAGTTTATTGGTCGGGCATTTCAACAGGAACAAAAGATTGAGATTGTGTTTGGTAATTGTATAGTATAGAAGTCTCATGATATTTGGGGATCAGTATAATATGTACAACAGAAACACGACTAGATAATACCATTCTCTACAAGTTCCAGTTTCAGTATTATACCGTATAATGCATTAAACAGCAGCGTACAGTTGTTAAGCCCTTCTAGGACTCGTCAGTGATGCGGAAGACTGAAGGAGTGAAAATCCAAGAGCAGAGCAAGGCTTGACAAAAAGTCCTAACAAATGAGACATAGGTAAAATATAGGAAGGCAGGTACATTAACCATGTTTGTTCATATCATATAACTCTGCAAGATAAATATGCGATATTAGCAACGCAGAGTCAGTTGTAGTAAATACTTTTGTGAAGAGGTGGAAATGACGCACGATGTCTTGTAACTTAAATTTGGGAAATAAATATAGAATGCAAAACGTTTGCGACGCAAGATAATGCTGAAACTCTCACGTGCCTGTTTGATGATACTCAGTGTTTCGTTGTTGGACAGTTTGTTGACACTGAGCCATTTGATGTTGAAGGAGGCGATTTTCAGGTTACACAGTCCCACGGTAGCTATGGAGAGCAAGAGGACAAACCGGAAGTACATCGTCATCTGCTTCATCTGAAAGAACATTGATAATATCGATCATCATCCTTAACAGAAAACCAACCCATCGTGAACCTTGTCGATGTCAAGAAGGGAAAGTAGGGATACCATCACAGTCCTTCCACCTACCATCTAAGCTGTGTGATCTTCCATCCGGGACTTGACCCTGACGCCTTGTGACGTCATGTGTAGATTCAACGACTTAATTTTGTCTTTTTCAATGTTTTTCTTATTATCTCAATAAACTTTAAACAACTTTGATGAGAAGGAACCGGTGATCTGAAAATTATTAGTTTCATTTTATTTATTCATTTATTTATTTATTTATTTATTTATTTATTTATTTATTTATACAGGTAATCGAGAAGCTAAATCAATAAAGATATTGATGGATTCAATTAAGCATTCTAGGTGTTCTTAAACCAAAAACGAAAGGTTGTATTTCCTGATTCTGATGTCAAATTTTATACACGAATATTCGAAATGACATAATTTTATGTTTGTGCCTGCAGATAAGGTGTTTTGTTTCTGTTACTTTCAAAATACATCTAGACTCAGCAGAGGTTTATCTGAACATTGCCGAGTTTTTTTATAAGAACAATCTTAACTAATAATGTTAATGAGAATAATAGAGCAAAATACGAATAAAACAATCGCCTTTGAGTTTGAATTCTGATATGTATGTAACGATGTACTATGATCTTGTGATCTATAGTCGACACATCATCAATATTTCTGAAAGTGAAATCTCTTTGATAAAGTCAGTCTAGTTAGAAAACAAAAGCAAATCAGACAAAAAAAAAAAAAAAAAAACGGGCATAGATTGTTCCCATAAGTATACCAGAAAGATATTGGAGTCAATAACAACCAGAATTATTATTTTTTAAAATAGATTTCGTTTCGTCCTCCGCATATTTTTGCTTCGAGCGCATTATGCTGATATGCTGTCCTACCTAACAGATGACACTGGCTATACCGACCACCATATTGGTATTGGATTATCAAAATTTACAAGAATCATTTGCTTGACTAGATGATGTATCTTGTCTAATCCAAACTCCTTTCTTCTATTCTTAGCACAACCGGATGAATAAAGCATATACTATGGTAATACATTCTCGCTCCTGAAGTGGTGTTGATGGGACTTTTGAGCAGTCCTGAATATTCGTTCCTCTGAAATAGGCTATGGTTATGTACTATGAAACATCTTATCCCAATACGCCATCACACTACTTTCTAAATTAAAGGGATGCATGTTTTCTCCTTTTCTAAAAGGTGTCCTATTAAGGAATAGAAAAATAACGAATCGCAGGATTTCGGAAAATAAAAGGTGAAAAAAAACATGACAAAGGATCACGTGGTGAAATTCTTTTGAATTATCATCATATTGCTTAGGCAAACACTAAAAGTACATACAATAGTACATTGTCAATAGAGAAGAATTCCTTCCTCGGACAGGAACCGGGAGTGTAGGAGGGTTATAGTGTGGTTTATACATACGAGGGAATATTGAATATCTGGGCTGCATATGACGTGAAAATCCATTTCATAAAACTCTCAAACCCTCCAAACTGTAGATGGTCCAGGATGTATGATTTTCTGTGTTACATTTTATCATTTAACGGAGAACAAATTGACCTATCGTTTAACCTCTACCTTCGGATATTCCTATTGGGTGATATTTAAAAAAAAACAGTTTCAGTTATGGAATTATGTTGTGCCTTGTAGAAACAGACAAATTGCCGTCCCGTGAAATTCATTCAGTTTTAAAATGTGATGTGTAATGTGACCGTTTTGTTATCACAATAGTAATCAACACGACGGATTCGTACATCGGTAGATTCATTAAACAGATATAGGCGTGTAACAGAAAATGGACTGACATTCCCTGGCGTATGGGTCATCTCAATTCGTGAGAAACTTATCTCTGATGTGAGTCAGTGCCTTTGACAAGACTTCAACTACAGATAACAATTATATACAATCACGATGTCACAAGCAAACTATGGCTTACTACAACATCTCACACTAACTAAGAAATTAGGAAAATGAGATAAGGCTACTACTATACATTGTAAAATGGTGACTACAGATATTTAA